>NC_092504.1:52368885-53002992 GCF_047511675.1 Marmota flaviventris | reverse complement strand
AACGTTAATGGCTTAAATTCACCAATCAAGAGACATGGGTTAGTAACCTGGATTAAAAAAACAAATCCAACAATATGCTGCCTTCAGGAGACTCATATGATAGGAAAAGACATACACAGGCTGAAGGTGAAAGGTTGGGAAAAATCATACCACTCACATGGTCCTCGGAAGCAAGCAGGAGTGGCCATACTCATATCAAATAAAATCAACTTCAAACCTAAGTTAATCAAAAGGGATAAAGAAGGACATTATATACTGTTAAAAGGAACCATCCACCAACAAGACATAACAATTATCAATATGTATGCACCAAACAATGATGCTGCAACGTTCATAAAACAAACTCTCCTCAAGTTCAAGAGTCCAATAGACCACAAGACAATAATTATGGGTGACTTCAACACACCACTCTCTCCATTGGACAGATCCACCAGACAAAAGCTGAATAAAGAAACTATAGAACTCAATAACACAATCAATAACCTAGACTTAACCGACATATATAGAATATATCGACCATCATCAAGTGGATACACGTTCTTCTCAGCAACACATGGATCCTTCTCAAAGATAGACCATATATTATGCCATAGGGCAACTCTTAGTAAATATAAAGGTGTGGAGATAATACCATGCATCTTATCTGATCATAATGGAATGAAACTGGAAATCAATGATAAAAGAAGGAAGGAAAAATCCTGCATCACCTGGAAAATGAACAATATGTTACTAAATGATCAATGGGTTACAGAAGACATAAAGGAGGAAATAAAAAAATTCTTAGAGACAAATGAAAATACAGACAAAACATATCAGAATGTATAGGACACAATGAAAGCAGTTTTAAGAGGGAAATTCGGGCGCAGGCGCGGCAGCCCAGCCGGAGTGCGGAGGAGGCTCGGAGAGGAGCTGACGCCGCTGGCCAGGATGGTACTTGAGAGCGTGGCCCGCATCGTGAAGGTGCAGCTCCCAGCTTATCTTAAGCGGCTCCCAGTCCCGGAGAGCATTACCGGCTTCGCCCGGCTCACAGTTTCAGAATGGCTTCGGTTATTGCCTTTCCTTGGTGTACTTGCACTACTTGGCTACCTTGCAGTCCGTCCATTCTTCCCGAAGAAAAAACAACAGAAGGATAGCTTGATAAATCTTAAAATACAAAAGGAAAACCCTAAAGTGGTGAATGAAATAAACATTGAAGATTTGTGTCTTACTAAAGCAGCTTATTGTAGGTGTTGGCGTTCAAAGACGTTTCCTGCCTGTGATGGTTCCCACAATAAACATAATGAATTGACAGGAGATAATGTGGGTCCACTCATACTGAAGAAGAAAGAAGTGTAATAGTAATGATTTAGGATTGGTCAATTGTGTGCTGTAAAATCTTCCAACAACATTTTCTCATTCTTTGTGTATAGAAAATCTTTGAAATGGTGGTTTTAATTATTACTACTGGCTGAATAATTATTTCTGCCAATTTATTTTCTTGCTACACTACTGTTTATATTTGATACTTAGTATATTCAAAGTCATTTATGTAGAAGTTATTTTCAAGCCTCATTCTGACTTCAAAGAATTAATGTATATTTCGGCAATAAAATCCATACTTCTGGTTTTAATTAATTTAGAAATTAAAATTTTGGCAATGTGTCCAACACTGTTTCTTTTGATAATTAATAATTCAACAGAATCCGTACTTTAAAATTTCCCTACACTGTTAAATATATTATTTTTTATATTTCTTTGTTTTGATCCTTTGAAATGATTTTATCTTCCTTTGGCCTTCACACTCTGATTTTTTAGGTGAATTAAGAAAAATATTACCATCAAGAATTACTTAAGGTTACAGAGATAAGCTTTTTTGCTTTATAGAAATTGTTGTTTCATTAATATAAATACCGCAATTTCAAAAAAGAAGTAAACTGGATATAAAAAGTTCCAATGAGGAATAGTTATTTACATTATAAAAGATTTGTTTACTTTACAAAAGGCACATTGTGTGTGCATGTATTGTGTGTCTGTCTGAGCTAGTGACAGCTGGGGGTAGGGTGGCAAGAACATTTAATATCTAAATGTACCTGCTGCTGCAATTTGAGGTCAGTTAGAAATAAAAGCATATCTGAATTCAGATTAAAATGTTAAATAGTTCAAAGTTACATTTACATGAACATTTTTCTCTTAATAGTATAAATCATTAAAACAAAATGTTAAAATATTTTCAAAATAAATTTAATGAACAATCTTCAAAATATTTACAAATATTTTCTTTTTAACATACACTGAGCCACATCCCCAGCCCTTTTTTGTATTTTATTTAGAGACAGGGTCTCACTGAGTTTCTCAGCGTCTCACTAAATTGCCGAGGCTGGCTTTGAACTAGAGATCCTCTCACCTCAGCCTCCCAATCTGCCAGGATTACAGGCAGTACCACCATGTACAGTACAGTTCTTATAATAATAGCTGCTTAAGTTAGGCTTTTTCTTTTCTTTTTGGTATTGGGAGTTGAACTTAGGGGTGCTTTACCGTTGAGCTACATCCCCAGCCCTTTTCATTTTTATTTTGAGAAAGGTCTCACTAAGTTGCTTACCGCCTTGCTGTGTTACTGAGGCTGGCTTCAGACTTGTGATCCTTCTGCCTCAGCCTCCCAAGTAGTTAGGATTATAGGCGTATGTCTGTTTATTAAAGGTACAATCCATTCAGTTCACAGTTTTCTTTTTTATATGTAGAGGTGCCAGGAGTCAGGCATTTAATTCTTCCAGTAATAAAGCTAATAATTATTGAGCATTTATATGTATCTGGCACTTCACTAACATGGTAGTTGGATTTTGAATTTATTACATGTAATGTCAATAGGCTGTACTGCCTGATCTTAACTTTCTTGTGATTAATAGCAAAAATTTTAGTTAGAAATCTAGTCTGTAGTTTCTAAGAAGTCCAAAATTATTGTTCTTTCCTCTTCCCATTTATCAGTGAAGGAAAAATACAACGTTGCTCTCACTTCTTTTTTTTTTTTTTCCTGTGACTTTTATTCAGTACCCTTAAGGGCTTCACTGTCAGGAGTAACCAATTATTTTTTCTACAGTTGGTTCCAAGACTTGGAGAAAGTCCTCCTTACCAAAAGTTTATATATTCTTGTCTGTGTGTTTATGGTCATGAAATGTTGGGTTTTTTTTGTTTTTGTTTTGTTTTGTTTTGTTTTTGTAAAACCATTCACTGTAACTCAGCAACATGTCTCTAAACATGTTCTAGTGTTTTCCATATTGAGATTTCACAGAAGATAAATTTTTTGAAAATATGTAGTCTAAAATGAAATTGTCAACTTTTCATTGTGTCAAATAAATAAGAGCACTTAAAATAAAAAAAAAAAAAAAAAAAAAAAAAAAAGAGGGAAATTCATTGCCTGGAGTTCATTCCTCAAAAAAAAGAAAAAAACAATAAATAAATGAACTCACACCTCATCTCAAAACCCTAGAAAAGGAAGAGCAAAACAACAGAAAAGGTAGTAGAAGGCAAGAAATAATTAAAATCAGAGCAGAAATCAATGAAATCGAAACAAAAAAACCATTGAAAAAAATTGATAAAACTAAAAGTTGTTTCTTTGAAAAAATGAATAAGATTGACAGACCCTTAGCCATGCTAACTAAGAGAAGAAGAGAGAGAACTCAAACTACTAACATACAGGATGAAAAAGGCAATATCACAACGGACACTACAGAAATACAGAAGATAATTAGGAATTAGTTTGAAACCCTATATTCCAATAAAATAGAGGATAGTGAAGATATCGATAAATTTCTTAAGTCATATGAATTGCCCAGATTGAGTCAGGAAGATACACACAATTTAAACAGACCAATAACAAAGGAGGAAATAGAAGAAGCCATCAAAAGACTACCAACCAAGAAAAGCCCTGGACCGGATGGATATACAGCGGAGTTTTACAAAACCTTCAAAGAAGAATTAATACCAATACTTTTCAAGTTATTTCAAGAAATAGAAAACGAAGGAGCTCTTCCAAATTCATTCTATGAGGCCAACATCACCCTGATCCCGAAACCTGACAAAGACACTTCAAAGAAGAAAACTACAGACCAATATCTCTAATGAACCTAGATGCAAAAATCCTCAATAAAATCCTGGCAAATCGAATACAAAAGCATATCAAAAAAATTGTGCACTATGATCAAGTAGGATTCATCCCTGGGATGCAAGGCTGGTTCAATATACGGAAATCAATAACTGTTATTCACCACAACAATAGACTTAAAGATAAGAACCACATGATTATCTTGATAGATGCAGAAAAAGCATTTGACAAAGTATAGCATCCCTTTATGTTCAAAACTCTAGAAAAACTAGGGATAACAGGAACTTACCTCAACATTGTAAGAGCTATATATGCTAAGCCTCAGGCTAGCATCATCCTGAATGGAGAAAAACTGAAGGCATTCCCTCTAAAAACTGGAACAAGACAGGGATGCCCTCTCTCACCACTTCTATTCAATTTAGTTCTCGAAATACTAGCCAGAGCAATTAGACAGACAAAAGAAATTAAAGGCATAAAAATAGGAAAAGAAGAACTTAAATTATCACTGTTTGCGGATGATATGATACTATATCTAACAGACCCAAAAGGGTCTACAAAGAAACTATTAGACCTAATAAATGAATTCAGCAAGGTGGCAGGATATAAAATCAACAGGCATAAATCAAAGGCATTCCTGTATATCAGTGACAAATCTTCTGAAATGGAAATGAGGATAACCACCCCATTCACAATATCCTCAAAAAAATAAAATAAAATACTTGGGAATCAACCTAACAAAAGAGGTGAAAGATTTATACAATGAAAACTACAGAACCCTAAAGAGAGAAATAGAAGAAGACCTTAGAAGATGGAAAAATATACCCTGTTCATGGATAGGAATAACTAACATCATCAAAATGGCGATATTACCCAAAGTTCTCTATAGGTTTAATGCAATGCCAATCAAAATCCCAACGGCATTTCTTGTAGAAATAGATAAAGCAATCATGAAATTCATATGGAAAAACAAAAGACCCAGAATAGCAAAAGCAATTCTAAGCAGGAAGTGTGAATCAGGCGGTATAGCGACACCAGATTTCAAACTATACTACAGAGCAATAGTAACAAAAACAACATGGTACTGGTACCAAAACAGGCGGGTGGACCAATGGTACAGAATAGAGGACACAGAGACCAATCCACAAAACTACAACTTTCTTATATTTGATAAAGGGGCTAAAAGCATGCAATGGAGGAAGGATAGCATCTTCAACAAATGGTGCTGGGAAAACTGGAAATCCATATGCAACAAAATGAAACTGAATCCCTTTCTCTCGCCATGCACAAAAGTTAACTCAAAATGGATCAAAGAGCTTGATATCAAATCAGAGACTCTGCGTCTGATAGAAGAAAAAGTTGGCTCCAATCTACATATTGTGGGGTCGGGCTCCAAATTCCTTAATAGGATGCCCATAGCACAAAAGTTAATAACTAGAATCAACAAATGGGACTTACTCAAACTAAAAAGTATTTTCTCAGCAATAGAAACAATAAGAGAGGTAAATAGGGAGCCTACATCCTGGGAAGAAATTTTTACCCCTCACACTTCAGATAGAGCCCTAATATCCAGAGTGTACAAAGAACTCAAAAAATTAAACAATAAGATAACAAATAACCCAATCAACAAATGGGCCAAAGACCTGAACAGACACTTCTCAGAGGAGGACATACAATCAATCAACAAGTACATGAAAAAATGCTCACCATCTCTAGCAGTCAGAGAAATGCAAATCAAAACTACCCTAAGATACCATCTCACTCCAGTAAGATTAGCAGCCATTATAAAGTCAAACAACAACTAGTGCTGGAGAGGATGTGGGGAAAAGGGTACACTTGTACATTGCTGGTGGGACTGCAAATTGATGCAGCCAATTTGGAAAGCAGTATGGAGATTCCTGGGAAAGCTGGGAATGGAACCACCATTTGACCCAGCTATTGCCCTTCTCGGACTATTCCCTGAAGACCTTAAAAGAGCGTACTACAGGGACACTGCCACATCGATGTTCATAGCAGCACAATTCACAATAGCTAGACTGTGGAACCAACCCAAATGCCCTTCAATAGATGAATGGATAAAAAAAAATGTGGCATTTATACACAATGGAGTATTACGCTGCACTAAAAAATGACAAAATCATGGAATTTGCAGGGAAATGGATGGCATTAGAGCAGATTATGCTAAGTGAAGCTAGCCAATCCCTAAAGAACAAATTCCAAATGTCTTCTTTGATATAATGAGAGCAACTAAGAACAGAGCATGGAGGAAGAGCAGGAGGAAAAGATTAACATTGAACAGAGACATGATGTGGGAGGGAAAGGAGAGAAAAGGGAAATTGCATGGTAAAGAAAGGAGACACTTATTGTTATACAAAATTACATATAAGAGGTTGGGAGGGGAAAGGGAAAAATAAAAAAAACAAGAGAGAGAATTAAATTACAGCAGATGGGATAGAGAGAGAAGATGGGAGGGGAGGGGAGGGGGGATAGTAGAGGATAGGAAAGGTAGCAGAATACAACAGTTACTAATATGGCATTATGTAAAAATGTGGATGTGTAACTGATGTGATTCTGCAATCTGTATACGGGGTAAAAATGGGAGTTCATAACCCACTTGAATCTAAAGTATGAAATATGATATGTCAAGAGCTATGTAATGTTTTGAACAACCAATAAAAAATGTTAAAACTAAAAAAAAAGGAAAGAGGAGATTGATGAAAAGAGAAGCATACAAAAGTACAATTTGTTACTATATATTTCAACCACAGAAACCTCAAGTTGCAAGGGTCAAGCATTGCCTCTTTTATGGATTATTCACAATTAAATGGCGTGTAGATTAAAAAAAAAGAATTGTAATGGAAAAAAAAAGAGTTCATGCACAATGGCATAATTTAGCGTGAACATACTTTATATGAAAATCGTGCTGTGAATGGGTAATATGAATGTAATGCATTCCACTATTGTCATGTATGTAAGAAATAAATTTTAAAATTTTTCAAAAAAGAAATAAAAGGAATAGTAGAAAAAAAAGAATATTGTTAAATTGTGTGCATGTACAAATATGTAATTACAAATTCCATCATTATGTACAACTATAATGCACTAACAAAAAATGTGGGGAAATTATGTAATATTTTCAATTCACTAGTCATTTGGTTGATTGATTTTAGTGGCAGCTTTTATAAAGTGGACATTAAAGTTGTAATCAAAAGGAAAAGAAGAAAAGCAGAAAAAATATCTTTAATTCTTTAGAGTGCCTTAACATTTTATCACAAATCTTAGCTAGATACAGACTTTCAAATACATAAAATTATGGAATTTACATGGAAACTTAAAATTATAACTTCCATAAAACATCTTTCTGTAGCATTCTGCCATAGAATCTCTTAAAGATATTATCCGAATGCTTTTCCTTGAATACTCCAGACATCTCCATTGTCTGACTCCTGCCCACACAATTGAATTAGGTTTCACTTCTGTCTTCACATAATACTTCATATATACTCCATCAAGTGTTTACTTTGATGTTTTCATTACCAGCTTCTTTGACTGTTTTCATCATGAAATTGTGAGCATCTAAGAATATTATTTATAATCTATAATTAGTACAGTGCCAACTCCATGGTAAGTGTGCAATACATTTTTTTTTCAGATTCAGGATCTCTGAATCTCTCTTTGGAGAAAGATTAGGAAACTTTTCATCTGTAACCCAAGCATGTTTTGTTGGAAGATTCTATAAGTTTAGTCGAATTTCTGAGCTTTAGATGGTAGAGTAGTAGGTTTTAAGAAACTCACATCAAGAAAGTAGGATTAGGCTCACCTTGAAGTATAAGTAGGCTTTATAGAGTCAAATGATATTGGGAAGAATACTCTAGATATTTTAAACACATGTACAAAAGTATAGTGTCTGTGATGGTCAAATAAATAACAATTAATATAGAAACTTTAAAAGAATGTAGATATATCTTATCAGGGTTCTATTAATAATTGATATGAAAACTGCCATTATGATTATTTTGATCCTAATACAAATATGATTTCTCAGATTACCCTTTCCCTATACATGTTTTGGGAAGAAGGGAGATAGCATAGGTAGTATAATGATTCTACTTGGTCATATAATGAGGCTGAGCCTCTTTAACAAACATGAGGAAGGCTTCTCTCCCAGCATAATTACTAGATTCTCCCTTACTGTGTTTCCTGACCTTTGGCAAATTCTTTTTCTTCCAGGTTGCTGCACATTAAGGTGTCTATATATTCTCCATATCAGTATCAAAATTGGCTACTAAAAAAACAGAATGGTTTTAGAAAATTACTGCTAAAATCTATATATTATTAAATTAAAAATCAACACCCTATAGATTTCAGGATAGAAAACATTCTTTAACAAGCCTTAGTATTAAAAGGGCAGTAAAACTTTCAGGATAGAATTCATGAAAGGATGACACATGGTTAAAGGAGGCAAGAGAGTTATGAGTTGGAAAGAATCCAGATTCTGATGAAGGGCTGGAGCTTGGAGAGTCATTAGTTTTTCAATGAAGAGCAAAAACAAGATTGCTATGATTTTCAAAAATAGATTCTAAGGAGTAAAAACAGCGCCCACTCATTTCCCAGTAGACAAAAAGAGAAAAATAGTTCTTCTCAAACCAGATGACTCTACTATTTTCTCAGTCACCACAACTGAGTTTTAAGTTTGCCCCACTAGGGCCATATAATTATTTATTATTTATGGAGTGGCATATATACAGCTCATGTTTTACTAAAGTTTTAAAATTAATTAGCAAATGTCTGGAAAGCGCTTTGAAGATGAAAATTGTGTAAGTGCTAAGTATTATCATTATGCCATTATCATAAAACACATAAAAGTCACAGAATCTTGTAAGCTACATAGGTGGCGAATGACTGTGCTGCATAGCATTCAAGGGGAAGATGGCAAAGGGACAACCTCGGCAAAGAGAGGAGCCATGTACACCTCTGCAAAACAGGTATGTTTCAAAGGGGTGGACAGCAGGAGGGCTTGCCATTGTTCCTCAAGTAAATTTTATGAAGGAACCAAATTTGTTAAAGCAACTTAATTTGTGTTTTAAAGTTCTTAAAAATGAGGTTCTCCCTCAACATTTTGTAGAAATAGAGCAATATAAATCCTAAGCAAAAAAAAAAAATTTTGAGGTATGTAAATATTAATCATTAAGTTCTGTTATGATCAATTTTTCTGAGGAGTCTTTCAATTATAATCGGAATATTCATTTAAAGTATGTGTGCAATTTCTAAAACTTGAAGATGTTTGGGAGATTTTATCTTTGAAAAGATAACTTCACTATGAACACTGAAAAGATTAAGTTATTTATATCTATTTCCAAAGATACATACTGATATAGAAATATTAATATTTATATTTGCAATATGCTATTTCACCTACAGAAAGTGTTAGACCAAAGTTTAGGTCTCAATTTTTAATTATTAGAATATTGCACTGCTTATTCTGCTATATGTTTAGAGGTATGATTAAATCTTTTGGTTGGAAACAAGGATGAAAACAAAAAGAGAAGATTTTGTTAGTTTCCATTCTCAATCTCATACTTTTAGAAAGCAACAGAACTGAAGGTCAAAGAAAAGTGCTGACTGGTTCCACAGTACACATAGGTGGACAAATAATTTTTACATTTTTATTCTTAAGCTAATGAAATTAAGACAAAGGTAAATGTTCATATATATTTCTGTCTTACCTAGCACTCCAACAAAATATGAGCAAAATATGAACAAAATAAACCCATTGAAATGCACTCAAATTTTTTTTTTTTAAAGTTTTAGCCAAATTTTTGGTTTCCATATCTGGATGAACAGAATACTATTGGGCAAGATGAATCTCCCAGTAGGATGCTTTAATAATGTTACTTTTTACATTAACATTAATAATTTAGCTTAATTAACTACAAAGGAAGAACTGAAATATTTTCCATCAAATTAAGTTCCTGTTAATCATTTTGATTATCGAATATATATTAAAAATCTTTCATCTCAGCTTCTAAATAATGTATTCTACTTCCTTCGTATCAGCTTGTTTAGTCTCTTATTTTCCATAAATAATATCTGAGAGAGAATGTATAAACAACCTTAATTTCATCTTTTTAAGGAATTAGTACTTTTAAGTATAACTCACCTGCAAGTCACTGTTTCTAAAATCCCCAAATAATCTATGATATCATTGTCATCTTATCATTATTATACTCAATGACTTCAGCATACCCTTTGTGAATTAACAAAACAGACATGGAAAAGTAAGTTATATTGCTAAAATCAAAACAGGTTTTTCTATTCTTCACCTCAACTCCCACCCAAGACTCAATTTCTATTGAATATTAAGTCGTCTACAACCAACATTATAACCAATAATAAAAAGTTTGGAAAATGGAACTTATATACCTGGTATTGATTTTAGAGAATGTTTTAAAGGAAAGAATCTGAATAACAAAAAAGTTAAATTTTCCTTTTAAATTTAGGAATGCACACACACTGCCCCTCACAACACACATACATGGATATTTTTTAAATTAATTAAAGTTTTGGCAGGTAGGAAAAACACCTAAATCTCAGAAAACTAAGGTGAGAATGACAGAAAAAAACTTTCTGCCTTTAAAATCAATTTTTAATCCATTAACCATAATTTTGCATTTGTGAATTAAATAGAGAGGTCACTGTAGTGACCTTAGACTTTGATTGTAAGGTGGGTGAGAGTTGAAAGTTAAAGTGGCCTATACGATTTGATTTAATTTTTCTTCTGGGGATGAGGAGAAAAGAACCTTAATCCAAATTCTAACACTAACCCTAAATATACTAATGACAACCAGCAGACAAATCTCTACCTATACTGCTAATCTTCTCTAGATTTAAAATGTCCCAAAGGGAAAATATTGTTCTACAGTCTCCTCATGTGTAAAATAGGGAAATCCGGATGGATGATTTGCAAAGACCCTTCTAGCTCTACACCAGGGAAATATCTCACTCAAGGAAACTTAAAAGGGAATTTTAAAGTCAAATGATGCTCCATATGAGACAAATTCTCACATACAAGAATTTCTTTTTATATCACCTTTGTAGAAAAATCAGGAGAAACAATGAAAGGTTTCTGAATATCTGTAGCCTGAATTATTCCAAAATTGTCAATATTCAATTTTCTTATCTACAAAAGTAGGAATTTTACATGGTTCATCTATTAGAAGGACACAATTAAAATAGGAAATATACTATAAATATTTGCTACATAAAATTTACCACTCATTTATCCCATTTTCCTTGCGACTTATCCCATGGCAAGATGTCTTAAATAAAATAGGCAAATATATTCCTATGGGTTTGGAAGCAAATATTTTAGAACACATATGCAACTGTAGGAAATTAATTTACCAAGGTTTACTGTACTATTTAGTCAATTGTCTTATGAAAAAATTTAAATACTATTCTAGATTCAGTAAGTTAGTTGACCCAATTGAAAAACTGATCAGGCTGAGGCAAGAGGATTTGCTTGAGCCCAGGAGCTCAAGACCAGAGTAATATAGCAAGACACCGGTTTAAAATGAATAACAACAAAAAAAAAGTGTTTCTTCTAAGTTTTTGTATTGTGAGGTTTCTTTTTAATTTTTTCCTAATGAACCAAAAAGTTCATGGACATCTTATATATATACAAATAGTGAGATATTGATAGTTACATGCAATTTGAACAAAATACTTTTCAATGATCAGAATGTTTTTCTGAGTATAATGAAATTTCTAAAAAGACTAAGACTTGGAAATGTCACCAGCATTAAAGATCTAGCTAATATTTAGGAAATATCTGTCTGTTTAGGAAATATCATCTGGAATGACTGCTAACTAACTAAAACAATGTTTCCTGATAGATATTTGATTTTATTAGCAAATAGAAATCAAAATAATATAGATAATAATATTAATATAGGTATTAATTAGGTATTACAGTACACCTAGTACATAGTAAACATCTACAAATATTTTTTGAGTGAATAAATGAATATTGATTTAGAATTATTATTATTATTCATATGTACTGAAAAATAAGCAGTCCAAATATTATATCCAATAATTCTTCATTTTGTTTTCCAAGCTTAGCCGTCCACTAAATCCATAATTAATATTAAAAAAATACTTTTACACTTAACATCAAACCCATATTTATTTCTAAGACTCCTATATCAAGCTCATATTGAAACATTCTCCTGTCCTTTTTGCTAAGAAGAACAGAGTCAAAAACGAAAATCAAACTCACAAGATATGGGAAGATTACACTCTGTACCTTAATGTTGGTGATTGCTGCAGTCATCACTGGACTCATTGTCTATTTTGTTGCCTATGGTAAGTATTTATATGTCTGGCTTACAATTGCCTGTATTTGTGGATTCTATGTTGGGAAAATTAGGAATTTTGAAATTAAGGAAATAGGAAATCAGATGAGAGTATTTCCTCACTAACATTTTTGTAGTCTTTGCTCTTGTTTTTAAGGTTTTGTTGAGGTATAACTGATATAAAAAATTGCACGTTTTATATACAAATTCCAGAAGCAATGAGCATCTCTTTACAATAACTATTATTTCCTTTGACCCAGTAATTAAACAAGAACAAACAGCTGGACAAACCAAGACACAGCACAAATATTCACTTCTAGACACCTACTTTTCTGCTTTTCTGCTTCAGATTACCCTAAAAGAAAATGATGTGTTTTCTATTTGCTTAATTTTTTGTGCTTAATTTTTATCGATTTTAATAAGTATTCTTTCTTTTTTTAATTTGTTCTAATTAGTTATACATGGGAGGAAGAATAAGGTGTCTGAAACTGTATACAGATTGGAATCAACAAGCTTTCATTTAGTGATGACTTCTATACTTAAGGCAGATACTTAACCAGGTGCTTTATTCAGAGTACAAAAATAAATAAGTATAGCTCTTTTCCAATAAATATTTATACGCAATAAAATTTAAATTTCATGTAATTGTCACATATCACCAATTATTGTTCTTCTTTTGACTTTTTCAACCTTTCAAAGTGTAAAAGACATTCTATGTCCATAGGCCATTCAAAAACAGGTTACATTCGGCTGAAAAGCCATAATTGCAGATTCCTGTTCTAGATCGGTGAATTTTAACCCCAAGTGCACCTAGAATCACCTGTAATGGTGTTTTTAAAAATACTAGTACATAACTGGGAAAGGTGGTAGAAACCTATAATCCCAGTGTCCCTCAAGACTGACATAGGAGAATTGCAAGTTTGAGGCCAGCCTCCGCAACTTAGGGAGGTCCTAAGCAACTTAGCAAGACCTTATTTCAAAACAAAAAGGGATTGGAATGTAGCTCAGTGAAAGAGCACCTCTGGGTTCAATCCCCAGTACCAAATGGATGGATGGATGGATAGATAGATAGATAGATAGATAGATAGATAGATAGATAGATAGAAAGAAGATAGTGATACTGCACTATCTCAAAAAAATTACAAAAAGTTTTTGAATGTATCATCACAAATAAATGATAAGTACTTGAGAAAATAGATATGCTTACACTGATTTGAACATTACAAAGTACATCCATGTACCCCCCAAATATATACAACTATTGTGTCAATTAAAAAGTAAAAATATAGATGGTAGAAGGAGAGGGTCATCATTATACAAAATACATGTATGAAGATGTGAATTTGTGTCATCATACCTTATATACAAACAGAAATATGATAAATTGTGGTATAAAGGTGTATTAAGAATTGTATGCAAAAAAAATAAGAGAGCCCATGTATAATGGCATAATCCCAGTGTCCATATATACTTTATATACAGAGTTACAAAAAATTATGCTGTGAATGGATAATTATGAATGTAATGCACTTCACTATTGTCATGTATGCAAGAAATAAATTTTTTAAAAAGTAAAAATATAAAAAGTAAATTAAATTATATTTCCTGACACTAACAAATATGAAAAAAATACCAGTACATAAGCTCTACTCTAAAAGATACTATCTTCAGTAGAAACCAGACTCTTCAGAGTTTCCCAGATAGTTATACTGCACAGCCAAAGTTGAAAACCACTGACCTTTAGGAAGACAGACACAGATCCAGACACACATAAATTCAAAGGTCAGTGACCCAGATTCACTACACTATTTCAAGGTGTTAGGGACCCAGGCTCCTCATATTTTGTTGCTCTATCATACGTTACCTAAATTGCCAATGTCATTTCAATGTCCAGTTATAGCTATCAGGTCCAAATTCCAGATAGCCAGAAAATAGAAGAGGAGAGAGAAGAGCAGGTAATCTCTCAATAGGAAAGTATCACAGAAATTGCTAACACATCATTGTTCTTTTGTCAGAACATTCCATTTGTCAGAACATAGATGCATAAGGTTACTCCTAGTTGTTACAGAAGATGGAAAATATACTTTTTATATTAGGATAGCATCTGCTTGATTAAAAATAACAGATTATATTACCATAGAAGAAAGTATATAAAAATACATAGTTTCTGCCTTAAGAAGTTAATATTATATTGCAGTAGTAAGTTTTTGAGTGCTTAGTAAGGAAATTGACAGACGAACTTTCCTATAAAGTTTATTGATATGCATGGAGAATGTTAAACTTTCTAATTTTCTCATTAATGTTATTTTAAGACATTATTTGCAAACATTGTGCTGATTATAAATGGAAACTCAGCCTGCAAAATAGCAGCTTTATTTTCAAAGAATAGAAAATGAAAACAAAGCATCAGAGTCCAGGCAAAACAAATACCTCTTCAAATGCAAATTTATTTGTTCTGCCTTCTTTCTTCATTGTCCATGGACCAAAATGATAAGTATGTGTTACTCTTCCTATATTGTCTCTTCAGTGCCAAGTTTAGTATTAATTCAGATTTTATAAAAAGCATCTCTGACCCTCCAGAGATCCAATAATGAGAACATGGCCTGCAGACCTTCTCTCAGCAAGTTTTAAATGTATATAACAGAAGCTGAGGCCCAGGCTGAAGACATTAAAGGTGATCCATCTTCTAAGATTATTCCTGTCAATAGTGGGAATAATTGGCTTCCACCAGAACCCAGTTCTGAGAAAATAAGTCACTGTGTGTGAGAAACATCTAGGTGTGGAAACCATGGAGAGACAAGTGCCCTGGTACTTATCAGTTAATTGTAAGCCTACACATTTATGTATGTATCCAACAACAAAAAGGAAAGAATTCCTTGAAAAGTCAAAATTAAAATTATATATCTAAAAGGACAACTGACATATTTTTTAAAAGTCAACATAAATACATTTTCTTGAACAACCGTAGATTATTTTAAAGTAATTGTTTAAGGAAGATAATTACTGAGGCTCGAAATCTTCCTTGAGCTTTAAACCTTTATCCATAATGTGGCCTGGATTATTTGAAAAATATTACTCTTATGGGAATCAAAAAAATCAATAAAAGTAACACTTTAAGGGATCTTTTGTCCTATTTTTTTCTGCCCAAGTATATATTAGATTTGAAGAAGAGGAACTAATCCTTTATGATAGCACTCTGTTAACTCCTCATAATGCCAATGGCAGCACTCTATTTACCTCTATCTTTTTAAATTTCATTCTTGGTGCTCTAATAGGATAACAGAGCTGGAGAATGGTTTCAGTCCTTAATGTCTGAAATTCATTTAGTAGTCCAATGAGTTAACATAACCTAATACTGCCCCCATGTTTCTTGATGCACAATCTGATGTAGACAACACTGATATTTCTAATAAGTCATAAAGTTTCTGTGCAAAGAAATATATAGCAACAAAATAGTATATTTCCTTCATATTATTCTAAATAAAACAATTGACAAGGGAATAATAAATATAAAAAATATAAAACTTAAACATTGAAGAAAGAATAAAAAAATTAAATTAAGAGAGAAAAGAATAGAAAAACAGTAGTGAAAAGTAGTAATTACAGAGAAAGATTCTTTGAAATTAATTTTCTAATAAATAATAATATTCAATAAGATGTATGAAAAATATAGAAAAACATAAATAAGAAAACAAACTCTTGATAATCCTACTCTCTAGTCAGAATCACTCACTATTTTGGCACATTCCCTTCTTTGTTATTTTCCTTTCTGTGCATTTTCAAGACATTAAATATTATTCTTAATATTGATTTTAATGATTACACAATATTCTATATCATAAGCAGATCATACATTATTTTGTTAATTTTTTACTTTAAGCATTTAGGTTATTTCTAATTTTTTATGTTACTTTAAATAATTCATTTTATACATAGATTTGTATAAAACTCATTACATTGAAAATGAATTATAAAAAGAGGAATCATGGAATGAGAAAAGATGTTTTTCAAGCTTTTAATAATATTACCAAATATATGTTTAATTTTCATTCCTATGGGTAGTCCATAAGAGTGCCTGATTTTTTTTATTGTAATCTTTGCCAACGTAAGCCCATCAAAAATGCTATCATATTTTACTTTGCACATCTTTAATTATTGTGAAAGGACATGGAAGTCTATCCCAAATAATTAACTGCAGTCACTGACAAGAAAAATTTTCTCCAAAAAAAATTGCAAAATCCTTTCCTTCTTCTTTTTAAATTTTTCTCCCTTCCCTTCTTTCCTCTTTTTCTCTCATATTATCTCCCTTCTCCCCACACTCCTCATCTCCCTTTTATTTGACCCTCTTAGTCTACAGAATGGAGGGAAACAATGGAACCTGAAAAATTAACAAGCATTTATTTCCTACTAATTTTATATGTATTCAAATAGAACAGTGTAATGTATCCCTCATTCTATTTCCTTTGCTTTTCTTTCTAAAATTATAGGTTTCATTTCTTTGTTCTGCTTACTTAATGCTGAGTACTTACAAATGATGCCTCATTCACTTTCAACCTTATTCATTTTAATTTCTTAGGTATCTCACAAACAATAAACCTTGTAACTTTACTGGTTTTCCTAAATGTAATCTGTGGCAATCACAAAAACTAAGATAATTACTATACTTTGATGTAATTTCTTTTCATAATAACATATCTGTCTCCAGATTGCCCAAACTTGAAAACTGGCACATTAAAATTTTTGAATATACTTTTGGGTACAGTTATATAGTAATTAACATTTTTCTGTCAAAGCAATTTTAACAATCATTGGTATTGGGCATCAAAAATATTGGGGGATGGGGCATCAAGACTATTTAAATGTCAAGTAACCTGAAATTTTATCAGGGCATTCTATTTCCCATGATTTTCTTGAAATGAGAGCAGTTGCAAAATGTTCAATGTGGAATCTATTTTTTCTTTTCTCTCCTTCTAAGGAAAGACACCTTTCTACTATCACATCAGCTTTAAAATCAACAATATTGACTATGACAGCAAATTTGCAAAACCCTATTCACAAGAATATATGGACCTAAATAAAAAGATAGTATCTTTGGTAAGTGTAAATCATTTTTTTTTCTGCGCATTGTTCTTTAACAGTTATGCTCCTAGAAGGATCCTAGCAATCAACTTCAAAATGGGAAGCAATTTCTAACCATTACTTTAGTTCTACATTACAATAGTCAGACCTTTCAGAAAGTCAATTTGAAAATGTATATGACATGACTTCAAAGTAGATTCTCACCGTGCTGACCCCTGCCCAAGTTCAGGATGTGACTATCTAGCACCTGCTTGAACCTAGGACTGTGGTCAACTGAACTGCGAAACTAATGCTATTTTAGCTTCTATTTATCCCTTGCTTGCTGACTAGAAAATTCCAGTCCTGCCAACAGCCCACAGGTCCCACTTATTAATATTTTAATTTCTATGGTTGGCTAATTTACACGACAATAAGCAAGTCACTGAGTTGTGGTTTTTGTGCTTTTATTCTCCTTGGATGGACCAGGAAACTGCTGTCCTCCCTCAGAGCTTAATCTATGGTGGGTGAGAGTCCCTGGCCAGGTAAATAAAACTCTCTTTTTATTTGAAAAAAATAATAATAATAAAAATAAAAATGTATATGATAGAAAAAATATAAAAGGAACAAACTTCAAGAACACCTAAGAAATGCCTGACACCTAAGTAGTCAATTAATATTTCAAAATAATTAATAAATTAAATGAATAAACATAAATCCCACCTCCAAGATACATGACTAAGGCTGCTGTTTCTGCTCCTGAAACTAAATAGTCCTTTGAGAAAGAGGAATAGCAATCTGAGAGAGCACATGGCCCCAAATAAAAGATCATCTTGCAGCCCCATGGTGTTGAGTGACAATTATAAAATGATTGAGAATATGCTTTGTCATAATTAAAATTTACCTGACTGAAAACTTAGTGGAGAGTCTTAACTGTGCGTTGGTCGTAGCATCTGTTAACACAGATACCACTCTAATTAACTCAAGTGATTCTATCAAACAAAATCCTATCAAGAACACTGTTGGCCTCTTTTATCTCCCATTTCCCAAGGCAGATTCCTATAGGCCATCTTCAGACCTTGCTCTAACAGTGTAGTCTTTCCATAACACTCCAATATCTCCTGGTTTCTAATAAGTTCAGAGTTTCTGAAAGTCCTGTGTGCTTTTACCATTATACTAAGGGTTAGTTGATAGTAAATGGAAACAGAAAACCCCATCTTTAGCTTAGCTTTATGATAAAAATAAAATAATAAAAAATAAATATAATACAACGCTTAAGATATATCTTTGGACTCGCGGTCCTTGTTCAATTCTAAACTTGAACTTTTACTAGCTGTATAAACTCAAACAAATTTCCATATACCTCAGTTCCTTCTACCAAAAATGAGATCACAAATACTTATATAGTAGGGTTGTTTTAAGCATTACATAAGATGAAATATGCCACAATCCAAGCAGAAGTTCTATCATTCTCTAAGCCTGAAGAAGAAGAAGAAGAAGAAAGTCTAAAAATAATTTGTTAAAATGAGAGTATCATTAATGTTGTTAATAAACTCTAAGAATATAACAAATTTAATATATAACTTTAAAACAGTTCCAAAGATACCCACACAAAGAAAATCATTCAGTGATAAATTCACACAAATTTATTCAAGTCAATTAGTCTATGTTCGTTCTGCAAGTGAATATCTGAATTAAAATAATATTTAAATAATAAATTAAAAATATCAGTCTGACTAATTATTACATTGTTCTAGTCAGTCAACCACATCTTGACATCTTGCTTCAGGCTCCTTTAAAAACTCTCATTCCTAGTTTCTAACTCACCTGTTTGAACGCTTACCAGGTATTTCTCATACTTTTTTCATTTACATATGTCAGAATGCTTGCTTTTACATGTCTTCCTGTTTTCATTGAATACAATGATGCTTTATGTATTATAGTTATTACCATATGCAGCATATTTGTAAGTACAATACTGGTGATAATAACACATACAAAATGGAGCTATGAATCATTAGACAAACCAGTTAGTCATTATTATAATACCAATAGGCTATTTTTTTCTGATTTTCACTATATAACACTTGGGATGATTTTTACTGAAATAAAATAAATTGGGGAAATAAATTGGATCAGGAGAGATGTTACTTTACTATGAATGATAGTTTTTTTAACTGCAGAGGATGGCCTTGATAGGAAATATTTTAAAATTTAAAATACGTGATTTTTTTTTTAATGAACAACTCAAGAAATCTCAATTGTCCTCTTATCTTTGTAGCTCTCTAGCAATATAATGTCCAATTAAGGTAAAAATAAGTTCTAAAAATTAGGAATTGAACAATTATTATTAACAATAATAATTACATTAACTAATTTTAGTATAGTCTAATCATATTATGTACTCATATTCCTCATAACATTTTAATTTTTGTATGAACAAATGGAGACATTAAGAGATTAATTTATCCAAAGTCATACTGCTAGTGGGCTTCCAATCTATGACTTTTTGTCCTATAATTAAAGAGCATATAATTCTTATAAAATCTTAATAGACTTCAGATTAAATAAAGTTCCCATTGCCAAATTTTCTGAAATGTTAATAAGATTCAGTACTGTTTACACATATAAAGGCATTGTATTATAGATTCTTAAAAGAACCTGATACGTTTAAGTAACCTAAGATAACCTATATGAGTTGTCCAAACCAACATGCTTACATGTCAACATTTTCCACTAAGCTAACATGAACCTGCTGGGGCATATGTACTTTTATACATATTTTATACATATAACTTTCTTTAGAATACCCTATCAAATGACAGATCCTTAATGAGATGCAATAAAAACATTGGTAATTGTCAGATCTCCTTTTCCATTTAATATAGGTTAGTAGTATCTCAGTTTGAGTGAAGATTATCTTTGTGTTCATTCAGTTTCATACCACTCAAAATATATCAGAAAACTACTATGAATTCCAAGATGGTCTTAATTTAAAAAACTACTATACTGACAATTTTAAAATAAAATATTTAACTAAAAAATTAAGAGAAAATTATTATCAGCTAAGTTTTTAGCACTAAAGGAATTAAGAAGTTCCAAACTTTAATAAAAAGTACAACCAATGCTAGAGAGCTATTATTCTTATTTGAAGTGATACAAGACAATTTATAAAAAATTAATGATATAATTGTGTTCTTTTCTACAACTGGAAAAAAGGATAGATGTAATAAATCTTAAATGCTCAGGATATCTGAACACACAGGGAATCACTATAAAGTAATGGAAGAAACTGTACACCATTTTCACTTCATAACTGGGAATACAAAACTACAAATGTAATATTTCCTTTATATCCATTTTTTAATCATTTGTCATGCAGAGGTAGTATTACTCTGCCTTGATTACAATACATCATCTTGTTTATTATACACTTCACAGTATAATTTAACAATATAACATCACCACCATAAAAGTTTTTCTATACATTTATGAGCTCAATTAAAAGAGGAAATTTTAAAGATCTGAATTTTTATATAAAACAATTATAAGAATAGCTTTTAAAATATTTATATTAGCAAATTATAGTTTTATATAATAATGGGGCTCATTTTGATATAATCATACATGAATAGAATACAATTTGCTCCGTTTCAGTCTAAAATACTTTTTCTTTTCCATTCCTTCCTTCTTCCCCCATTCTCCTTCATCTACTCTACTGGTTTTATTTCTTTTTACTTATTATTTTATTTTAATTGATGCTTTATAGATATACATAAAGGTGAAATTCACTGTGGTATATTCATATATGTACATAGCATAATTGATCAATTTCATTCCACATTCCATAATTCCCATTCCATAATTGATCCAATTTCATTCCTTTTTTTCTTTGGCCCTCTTTCTTCCCCCTCAATCCCTTTCCTCTACTCCACTGATCTTCCCTCTATTTTCCTAGATTTCCTTCTCATAAAATAATATCTTACACAGTAGTATACTGTTACTGCACTAAAATTGGGAGTTTAGGAGGTTAGAAATTCTTTAAAAGGAGGGATACAATTACTTTCTAAAGTCATTTTCCTCCTCTCTTAAGTGGTATTTTTTTATCTTTAGACCTTGTACTTTATTATGAAATTTTCAAAGAACAGTCTCTTGTATTTTTTATTTATTTTTTAGTTGTAGTTGGACACAATACCTTTATTTTATGTGTTTATTTTTTTAAGTATTTATTTTTTAGTTCAACACAATATCATCTTTATTTTATTTATTTTTATGTAGTGCTAAGGATTGAACCCAGGGCCTCACACATGCTAGGCGACTGCTCTACCACTAAGCCACAACCTCAGCCCCAATCTCTTGTATTTTTAATGTACTTTCTTAATATAACTACATATTTGGGCTTTTATCAAGTTCTTCTGTTTATTAAAAACATGTAATGACTGGTACTTTAGGCCTGATATCTTTGAAAAGTATTATAATGATCCATTTCTCACCCATAAGTAATTTTAATATCATAAATGATAATGATTTTTTCAGTTTGTTGGCCCATTCTTGAGATCATTAGCTTCAGAATCTTTCCATCATCATAATCTAGAGCTTCCTTCTACACATTTATGTAGCAGTGGCGCAGATGGCATTTTATCATTTTACTTTATGGGGAAGGACAAGAAGAGGGCAGAGTGACATGAAGAAAATATTAGATCTATATGGTATTAAAGAGCAAGATTTGGAGTTGTGATATGGGTGTCATTTGAATTTCACATCTTGTTATTCCTCATTTCTGGGGGAAAAAAATAGTTCTGAATTTCCTGCTCAAGACTTTGTCCAATAATCCTAATGGGATCCTGATACTTGTCATTAAAGGGTCTGAAAAGAGATTAAGCTTCTTAAAAACAGGAATTACATGAGTAATCTGGGAAAATTTCCATAACTCCACCTTACAATGTCTTTGAACAACCTCAGCATAAAGTTAAAGTCTTGGCATTATTTAAGGTATATGTGATCATTTGAGCTACTGTAAAATTTGAGAAGATTAATACAATGTAGAAATGGATGAATAAAGACATTAAAACAGAACATAATATTTGAAGAAGATAATAACTAATTAAAGCATTACAAGTTCAGCTGTATTTTGGTTTAGAGGCAGTGCCATATTAAAAAAAATGGTTTTATATTACCCATCTATTCACACCTTTATTGAAAATTTATTATATAATATGGTCTGAATTCATACTGAAGTCTGTTTTTAAAAGTAAGAGTAACATTTAACAGTCATCTATTTGGTCAGCAGTCTAGTCTCTTTCCCTAATTTCAGTTCATGGCATTCCAGTTTTTCCTTTCACCCTGTCATTATATTTTAAAATCAAGTTTGTCTTATCCTTCTCCCTGGGTATCTAATCTGTTACCAAATTTTATTAATTATTCTTCTAAAATGATTGTAGCCCAACTTTTGAGGTAAGATTGTTATTTGCCAACAAGCATTTTGCCCTTTCTCTCTCTTCTAATCTCACTGACAGAAGAAAATCAAAAATAAAACCAAACTATACTGTAATGTGCCTTACAATGATAGAAATGTTGTTGTCAGTAGACTAAATAAGTGAGCAGTTCTGGAATAATAAGATCTCAATAGGAGCTGGGGTTGTGGCTCAACAGTAGAGCACTTGCCTGGCATGTGTGAGGCACTGGGTTCGATTCCTAGCACCACATATAAATAAATAAAAATAAAGTTCTATGAACAACTAAAAAATATTTTTTAAAAATCTCAGTAGCACATTTGCTAACAAATTCACAGCCTCATGAAGGAAAATATGGCGGGCATGGTGGCACACACCTGTAATCACAGGGGCTCAGGAGGTTGAGGCAGAAAGATCTCAAGTTCAAAGCCAGCCTCAGCAACTTAGTGAGGCCCTAAACAACTCAGTGAGATCCTGTTTATAAATAAAATATAAAAGAAAGGGCTGGTGATATAGCTTAGCGGTTAAGTGCCTCTGGGTTCTATCCCCAGTACCATAAAAAAATGTAAAATATGGGCCCACAAAAAAAGTGAATTTTCCCAACAGAAGCTTGGGATGAACCCAAAATCAGAGACAGTAAAGATTATAAAGGAAAGCCAGATTTGGGTAACTAATTAATTAATGGGCTTTATTATTTCAATAGAAAATGACATACTATAAATTAAAGAATGAATAAAACATTCTACTAGAAGTCATACCAATGCAATAAGAAAAAGAAAACTATAAAATATGTTAATGTGAAAAATAATTATGGGGAAAATGTCATTATTTATAATGTTACTCAATAATACTCAATACTCAATAAACTCAATGGACACATAGCAGAGTTTTGTATGATGGCCAACCATAAGTCCAATACATAAAAAGTGGTAGCTTTCTTAAGATTAATCACCAAAAATAACAAAACACAAATGTTTTTATTTTAAGTATTATTTAGTAGCCACAAAGTTATAAAACACAAAAAAAAATCACAAAATGCTCAAAACTTACAAGAATAAACCTATAAAACCATTACAAACAACATAAAAAATAAATGAGGAGAAAAATATGTTCCTGAAAGGGACGATTCATTATTTTAACTACATCAATCTTGTCCAAATTAATCTATAAATTAATTATAGTTCTTTAGTTGGTTTATTTGATAATAAAGATGTTCTCTCTTTCTTCCTTTTATTCTTTATTTTATTTTCTGGGGAGTACACGGGATTAAACTCTTGATCACTGAGCCACATCCCAACCCTATTTTGTATTTTATTTAGAGACAGGATCTCACTGAGTTACTTAGCACCTCACTTTTGATAAGGCTGGCTTTGAACTCTAAAATTCTCCTGCCTCAGTCACCTGAGCCAATGGGATTATATGCATATGCCATTGCGTCTGGCTCTTTCTTTCTTTTTATTTATTTATTTATTGGAACTTTTATCAATAATCTGCACTCCCAACTCTTTTTATTTTTTATTTTGAGAGAGGGTCTCACTGAGTTGCTTAGAACCTTGCTAAATGGCTGAGGCTGGCCTTGAACTTGTGATCCTCCTGCCTCATCCTCCTCAGCCTCTGAGATTATGGGTATGTGTCACCAAACAAAAATTCAGTAAAAGTATTAAGGCAATTTGGCTGGTAATCGAAAAATATAGAGAGTAATATCACTTATATATTTGGCACAATCACTATATAACATAAGTAGTTAGCATGGACACAGCTCTATTTACAAATTTGAAGAATATAACTGGATAAAGTATTTTAAAATTCTTTATAGATTTAAAATTCTATGAATCCATTATTTTCAATTCTAGGATGTTAATTCAATCAATTCAAATTCAAAATGTTGATTTCTATCTCTGAACACCTAAAGAAATAATCTAATTCTGTCTTGTCTTTATAGCTATAAGTATGCTCTCTGTACCTTATTTTCCTAATTCCTAATCCTCCTCAAAAACAGACCCCAGTCAATGTTGAACATATCCAAATGGTATTTGAAAAAGAGAAGGGCTTGGGATATAGCTCAGAGGTCCAGGGTCTGCCTAGAAATGTGTGAGTCCCTGGGTTCACTGGTTTCAATCCCTAGTACCACAAACAAAAGAAAAGAAAAGAGAAGGCAGATGGGCAATGGTGGGGGGGACAAGAAGGGGGCATTAAGTATGTGAAACAAAAGAAAAATGATGAATTTCTTGGAGAGGAAAAAGCAGATTTAAGGGAATTATCAGAATGATTTCTGGGACCTAGATAAGCTAACACTGGAATTACTATGAGCTTATAATTAACTGTATTATTTCATTTTTTTATCAGATTCTCCCTTTCCCATAGAAATAAAAGATGAGAATAATTGCTTTCTAAGAATGCAGTATGTTATTTCATGATCTTTTCTTCAGAGATAATATCATCTCACAAACCATCATCTTTAAAAACATTTCTCTTGAAGCTGTGTTCCCTTTCAGTAACATTTGCTTCCTATTTCCTTTGTTTTTACCCTAATTTTCCCAAATCTCTTTTCCACACAGTAGCAAAGGTGATCTTTTCTAAATTAAAATCAAATAACATCATTAACCAGCTTAAAAGTTTTCCAAAGCCTTTCAGTTTTGTTTGAATTTATATAAAGATATAAACATGAGAAGAAATGAGAAATATAAGATTTATATAAGAGGATAAAATGATCAAAGCATATAAAATGGGTTTTTTTACAGTGCAGAATTTTTTTTCTGGCCTTTTCCCATTCCTCTCTCTTCCTCTACACGTATCCTAAAACTCCACCTCCAAATAACCCATATTAACAATATAGTGTATATCTTCCTATATTTTCATCTTTGGTTATATTAGCTTATGTAGAAAAACAAAAGATAAGGATGGATGTTTGTCAGTATTTTACCATAATGGGTTAATTATACAAAGTCTTATAAAAAAATTACTTTTCTCAGTAAAACCTCATAGAAATTCCTCCAACTCAATGTAAAGGTCTAATGTATTCTTTAAAAAAAAAATTTTGTTCTTCTTAAGATATACATGACAGTAGATAGGGTGTGTTTTGACATATCATACATACATGGAACATAACTTATTCTAATTAGGATCCTATTCTTCTGGTTGTACATGATGTGGAGTTACACTGGCTGTGTATTCATATATGAACACAGGAAAGTTATGTCTGATTCATTCTACTATTTTTCCCTATTCCCATCCCTAACCCCCTTCATTCCCCTTTGTCTAATCCTCTGAACTTCTATTCTTCCCTTCCCCCCCACCCTTGTTGTGTATTAGCATCTGCATATCAGAGAAAACATTTGACCTTTTTTTTTTTTTTTTGGTGGGGGGAATTGACTTATTTCACAGCCTATATTCTCCAGATCCATCCATTTACTGTCAAAAGTCATAAAGTCATTTCTTACAGCTGAGTAATACTTCATTGTGTATATATACATACCACATTTTTTTATCCATTAATCTGTTGAAGGGACACCTAGGTTGGTTCCATAGCTTAGCTACTGTGAATTGAGCTTCTATAAACATTGATGTGGCTGCATCACTGTAGTATGCTGACTTTAACTCCTTGGATATATACTGAAGAGTGGGACAGCTGGGTCAAATGGTGGTTCCATTCCAAGCTTTCTGAGGAATCTCCATACTGCTTTCCAGAGTGATTGCACCAATTTGCAGTCCCACCAGCACTGTATGAGTGTGCCTTTTTCCCCACATCCTCATCAGTATTTATTGTTACTTTATTCTTGACAATTGCCATTCTGAATGAAGTGAAATTCTCAGAGTAGTTTTAATTTGCATTTCTTTAATTGTTAGAGATGTTGAACATTTCAACTGCTCAGCCCTGGAGGTATGCTGATTTAATGTATTCTTTTCAATGATCCCAAAATATTTGCTAATATGAATATAGAATAGTGTTTTTATATGTTCTCACTTTTATTTCAAGGTTTTGACTAATACAATCAACATTGCAAAAAAATCTATTTACTTTCTCATTTTTTTTTACATTTGACAATTTTCTACTAAGATTTCTATATCAAATGAAGATTTTAATTTTATGAAATGCTTCCAGGTTATTTTCCAAGGATGAAATAACTCACATTTTTAACATTAGTAAATTTGAGTATTCTTCCTCCATCTTCACCCACAACAGTTTGTATTATACTTTTTGATAGGTGTGTAATATTAGTTATTAATATCATTTATTATTATTTGAGATATTTTTAGATACTTATTCCATTTAATCTTCCAAACCACAAATTCAAATCTCAGGAAAAATAGTCATTATTTTAAATAGACTGACTGAATTTTTTTTTTTTTTTTTAAATTTTTTTTTTTATTGGTTGTTCAAAACATTACACAGCTCATGACATATCATCTTCCATACATTTGATTCAAGTGGGTTATGAACTCCCATTTTTTACCCCAAATACAAGTTGCAGAATCACATCGGTTACACATCCACATTTTTACATAATAACATATTAGTGACTGTTGTATTCTGCTACCTTTCCTATCCCCTACTATCTCCCCTCCCCTTCCCTCTCATCTTCCCTCTCTACCCCATCTGCTGTTGTTTAATTCTCTCCCTTGTTTTTTTTTCCCCCCTTTCCCCTCACTAACTCTTATATGTAATTTTGTGTAACAATGAGGGTCTCCTTCCATTTCCATAGTTTCCCTTCTCTCTCCCTTTCTCTCCCCCCACTCGTCTCTGTTTAATGTTAATCTTTTCCTCATGCTCTTCTTCCCTGTTCTGATCTTAGTTGCTCTCTTTATATCAAGGAAGACATTTGGCATTTGTTTTTTAAGGATTGGCTAGCTTCACTTAGCATAATCTGCTCTAATGCCATCCATTTCCCTGCAAAATCCATGATTTTGTCATTTTTTAGTGCTGCGTAATACTCCATTGTGTATAAATGCCACAGTTTTTTAATCCATTCATCTATTGAAGGGCATCTGGGTTGATTCCAAAGTCTAGTTATTGTGAATTGTGCTGCCATGATCATTGATGTGGCAGTATCCCTATAGTATGCTCTTTTAAGGTCCTCAGGGAATAGACCGAGAAGGGCGATAGCTGGGTCAAATGGTGGTTCCATTCCCAGCTTTCCTAGGAATCTCCATACTGCTTTCCATATTGGCCGCACCAGTTTGCAGTTCCACCAGCAATGTACAAGCGTACCCTTTTCCCCACATCCTCGCCAGCACTTATTGTTGCTTGACTTCATAATGGCTGCCAATCTTACTGGAGTGAGATGGTATCTTAGGGTGGTTTTGATTTGCATTTCTCTGACTGCTAGAGATGGTGAGCATTTTTTCATGTACTTATTGATAGATTGTATGTCCTCCTCTGAGAAGTGTCTGTTCAGGTCCTTCGCCCATTTGTTGATAGGGTTGTTTGTTATCTTGTTGTTTAATTTTTTGAGTTCTTTGTATATTCTGGATGTTAGGGCTCTATCTGAAGTGTGAGGAGTAAAGATTTGTTCCCAGGATGTAGGTTCCCTATTTACCTCTCTTATTGTTTCTCTTGCTGAGAGAAAACTTTTTAGTTTGAGTAAGTCCCATTTGTTGATTCTAGTTATTAACTTTTGTGCTATGGGCGTCCTGTGGTGAGCCGCTTCTGCCGTTTCTGCAGACTATGGTCGCCATTACGAGATGGCGCTGGCTCCGCTGTAGTATGTGACAAACAACTCCTTATCTGGGAGAGTTGGCACATGATTCTTCACCACCCTGTACACCACCCTGTGAGAAAGCTCCACGCGGCAGCTTTGCATTGGGGCTTGGGATGCTTTATTAAGGCTGGGAGGGGCATCCAGGAAGGAGAAGAAGAAATATCAAGGGCCTGAATAAACTGCTGAAAGAAGATTCCTGAGTTGCGTCTTCCTTGCGGGCAAGGGGTCGCGACAAGTGGTGCCGAAACCCGGGAATCAGAACTTTCAACAGTCAGGGGTGGTGCACCGGTTAGTCCCAGGTAAGTGGGATCCGCGACCAAAGCGGGGTTAGTCCCTAGTAAGTGGGACCCGCGACCAAAGCGAGGCAGCTCCTCTGTAAAGAAAGAGAGAGCCTTACATTTTATTGCAGCTGCACTGTGTACTTTCGCTTCTACTTTCGCTTTTGTTGTTTGTGCTTCTTTTGTTGTTGTGTCATGGGTGCCGCATCTTCAAGTCCGCTTCTTCTGGCCCTAGATGGCCTGTTACGTTCCAAGGGCCTGGAAGTGAAACATAGTACTTTACAGAGATTTTTACAGAAGATAGATATCTCTGCACCGTGGTTTGCATTTTCGGGCAGCCTTACTGTACCTAGTTGGGATAAATTAGGCAAAGATCTTGACTTTGCTTCTGAGCAGGGCATATTAGAGGGTGGGGTGATACCCCTTTGGAAAATGGTCCGTAGTTGCCTTACAGATGGTAAATGCCAAGAAGCTGTGAGTGAGGGTCAGGCGGTTCTTGAACAATTACATGAGGAAAAATCTGAAGGATCACATAGTGAAGTGGCAGAGAGTATCAAAAGTAACAGTAGTGAGAAGGCAAAAGAGCCTGAAGATAAAAATAGGAGAAGGCTCTATCCAGACTTGACCGAATTCAAAACATCTGAGGACACAAGCGGCTCAGAGTGTTCTGAGGACCTTGATATATTGTTGCAACAACTAGGCAAGATAAAAGTAAAAAAGAAGAAAAGGGAGACACAAGGCATGCAAGCCTACTGCAAGAAGGGGGAGGGATCTAATATTGGTCAACAAAACTCTGAGGAGGAGGAGGTAAAATATCTAGAAAAAGATATGGTGCCAGCTGTCCCACCCCCGTATGTGGGGGGGAGCCAAAGTTCCGGGAGATCTTTTCATGCACAAGTTTGGAGGACAGTTAATACCGATATGGGACTTGCCTACCCGGTGTTTCAGGACAATAATAGAGGAAGATATCATGAGCCTTTAGACTTTAAGATAATTAAAACCTTGGCAGAATCTGTCCGCACTTATGGCATAGATGCCGCTTTCACTCTCACTCAGGTGGAGGGACTTACTAGATTTTGCATGACTCCTTCAGATTGGGCTAGTCTAGTCCGCGCTTGTGTTTCCCCAGGGAAATATTAGGAGTCCAAAGTTGGCTGTTTAATGTTTCTGGCAGTACCCAAGACTCGGAGCGAGGTAGGAGGCTTAAAATTTTTGCAAATAATTCACAATTATCTAATGCTACATTACCCTCTGCAGCAGTCTGTCTCCAATCTCCGTTCCTGTTTCTTTTGGCTAATGTTACATTACAGGGGATGCTTAATTGTTCTAATGTTACTTGCTACTTGTCTGAGTGTTGGAATGGCTCCTGGACTACGGCAATGATTATGAAAATTCCAACCTTTGTCCCGATCCCAGTTACTGCAGATCCAGAATCCTTTCCTATTGTTGAATTGATTAGAGCCCATAGAGATTTTGGAATTACGGCAGCTATAGTGACAGCTGTGGTGGTATCTGCTGCTGCAGCAGTTACAGCTGGAGTAGCCATGGCCAGCCAAGTACAAACTGCTGCCACTATTAATCAGGTTATTCAACAAACATCCACCATACTTGAATCCCAAAGTAAAATTAATCAACACATTTTATCTGGGATTTTGGCTGCTAATCAAAGGATAGATCTGCTTCAAGCTCAAGTTGAGGAATTGTCTGACCTAGTACATTTGGGTTGTATTGATCAACGTGCACATTTATGTATAACCTCTGTCAGATTTAATGATTCCAGAAATGCCTCCCGCATCATCGGAGAGTATCTATCCGGAACCTGGTCCTTGGAAGCAGAAAACTTGATCCAGTCTCAACTAACTCAGATTGCTGTTTTGAATAGTACCCGTATCGAACCAGTGACTTTGGGTCAATTCACCAGTTGGCTGTCCTCTGCCTTTTCCTTTTTTAAGGAATGGGTGGGAGTGGGCATTTTGGGGCAATGTGTTGCTTCGGTGTTGTACTTTGTTTGTGGCTTCTCTGTCGCCTTAAAGCTCGCCATGCGCAAGAGAAGGCTATGATTGTACAGGCTTTTGCCGCCTTAGAAAATGGCATTTCTCCACAAATCTGGCTTGCACATCTTAAACAGTGATTTTCTGGGCATGGCCATTGCACCCCAAGTTAGTTTCACATTGCACTGGGATTGGCATGTCCTCTTCTTTATGCTCTCCCGGTACTGAATAGCCCTTGCACTCTGCAGGTCTTGTTACCATTGCACGCAGATGGGTTTCAGGACTGGTCTTTCTTCTCGGCTACAGACTCTTTACCTTCCTCTGGGGCTTAGGGATTGTGTTGCCAACTTAAATTTTGTCATTATTACCAGGCTACCTGTATTATCCTACTTCTCACCGTCGTCACGATGCAGGATGCGAGGCAAAGCACTGCACTTGAGTGATCCCTCAACGGACCTCAAGGAAAGCATGTCCTATTGCATGCGGGTTTGACGTCCACGCCCCGCCCTACGAAAAAAGGCGTCGGCTGATATGGGACCAGGTCTAGGGAAGGGCCCTCCTTAGGACTGAACCATACATTGCAGCCACTTCTGCACAGTGGGATAGGACCTCTACTCTCGCCTGTATTGTTTTAATAAAACAGAAAGGGGGAACTGTGGTGAGCCGCTTCTGCCGTTTCTGCAGACTATGGTCGCCATTACGAGATGGCGCTGGCTCCGCTGTAGTATGTGACAAACAACTCCTTATCTGGGAGAGTTGGCACATGATTCTTCACCACCCTGTACACCACCCTGTGAGAAAGCTCCACGCGGCAGCTTTGCATTGGGGCTTGGGATGCTTTATTAAGGCTGGGAGGGGCATCCAGGAAGGAGAAGAAGAAATATCAAGGGCCTGAATAAACTGCTGAAAGAAGATTCCTGAGTTGCGTCTTCCTTGCGGGCAAGGGGTCGCGACAGCGTCCTATTAAGGAATTTGGAGCCCGACCCCACAATGTGTAGATTGAAGCCAACTTTTTCTTCTATCAGGTGCAGAGTCTCTGATTTGATATCTAGGTCCTTGATCCATTTTGAATTTACTTTTGTGCATGGCGAGAGAAAGGGGTTCAGCTTCATTTTGTTGCATATGGATTTCCAGTTTTCCCAGCACCATTTGTTGAAGATGCTATCCTTTCTCCATTGCATGTTTTTAGCGCCTTTATCAAATATAAGAAAGTTGTAATTTTGTGGATTGGTCTCTGTGTCCTCTATTCTGTACCATTGATCCACCTTCCTGTTTTGGTACCAGTACCATGCTGTTTTTGTTACTATTGCTCTGTAGTACAGTTTGAAATCTGGTATCGCTATACCTCCCGATTCACACTTCCTGCTTAGAATTGCTTTTGCTATTCTGGGTCTTTTGTTTTTCCATATGAATTTCATGATAGCTTTATCTATTTCTACCAGAAATGCCGTTGGGATTTTGATTGGCATTGCATTGAACCTGTAGAGAACTTTTGGTAATATCGCCATTTTGATGATGTTGGTTCTGCCTATCCATGAACAGGGTACATTTTTCCATCTTCTAAGATCTTCTTCTATCTCTCTCTTTAGGGTTCTGTAGTTTTCATTGTATAAATCTTTCACCTCTTTTGTTAGGTTGATTCCCAAGTATTTTATTTTTTTTGAGGATATTGTGAATGGGGTGGTTTTCCTCATTTCCATTTCAGAAGTTTTGTTACTGATATACAGGAATGCCTTTGATTTATGCGTGTTGATTTTATATCCTGCCACTTTGCTGAATTCATTTATCAGTTCTAGTAGTTTCTTTGTAGACCCTTTTGGGTCTTCTAAGTATAGGATCATATCGTCCGCAAATAGTGATATTTTAAGTTCTTCTTTTCCTATTTTTATGCCTTTAATTTCTCTTGTCTGTCTAATTGCTCTGGCTAGTATTTCAAGGACTAAATTAAATAGAAGAGGTGAGAGAGGGCATCCCTGTCTTGTTCCAGATTTTAGCGGGAATGCCTTCAGTTTTTCTCCATTTAGAATGATGCTAGCCTGAGGCTTAGCATATATAGCTTTTACAATGTTGAGGTAAGTTCCTGTTATCCCCAGTTTTTCTAGTGTTTTGAACATAAAAGGATGCTGTACTTTGTCGAATGCTTTTTCTGCATCTATCGAGACGATCATATGGTTCTTATCTTTAAGTCTATTGATGTGGTGAATAATATTTATTGATTTCCGTATATTGAACCAACCTTGCATCCCAGGGATGAATCCTACTTGATCATGGTGCACAATTTTTTTTGATATGCTTTTGTATTCGATTCGCCAGGATTTTATTGAGAATTTTTGCATCTATGTTCATTAGAGATATTGGTCTATAGTTTTCTTTCTTTGAAGTGTCTTTGTCTGGTTTCGGGATCAGGGTGATGTTGGCCTCATAGAATGAATTTGGAAGAGCTCCTTCTTTTTCTATTTCTTGAAATAGCTTGAAAAGTATTGGTATTAATTCTTCTTTGAAGGTTTTGTAAAACTCCGCTGTATACCCATCTGGTCCAGGGCTTTTTTTGGTTGGTAGTCTTTTGATGGCTTCTTCTATTTCTTCCTTTGTTATTGGTCTGTTTAAATTGTGTGTGTCTTCCTGACTCAATCTGGGCAGCTCATATGACTTAAGAAATTTATCGATGTCTTCACTGTCTTCTATTTTATTAGAATATAGGGTTTCAAAATACTTTCTAATTATCTTCTGTATTTCTGTAGTGTCTGTTGTGATATTGCCTTTTTCATCCCGTATGTTAGTGATTTGAGTTTTCTCTCTTCTTCTCTTCGTTAGCATGGCTAAGGGTCTGTCGATCTTATTTATTTTTTCAAAGAACCAACTTTTAGTTTTATCAATTTTTTCAATGGTTTTTTTTGTTTCAATTTCGTTGATTTCCGCTCTGATTTTAATTATTTCTTGTCTTCTGCTATATTTGCTGTTGTTTTGCTCTTCCTTTTCTAGGGTTTTGAGATGTAGTGTGAGTTCGTTTATTTGTTGGTTTTTTCTTTTTTTGAGGAATGAACTCCAGGAAATGAATTTCCCTCTTAAAACTGCTTTCATTGTGTCCCATAGATTCCGGTATGTTGTGTCTGAATTGTCGTTTATCTCTAAGAATTTTTTGATTTCCTCCTTTATGTCTTCTGTAACCCATTGATCATTCAGTAACATATTGTTTATTTTCCATGTGATGCAGGATTTTTCCTTCCTTCTTTTTTCATTGATTTCCAGTTTCATTCCATTATGATCAGATATGGTGCATGGTATTATCTCCACTCCTTTATATTTACTAAGAGTTGCCCTATGGCATAATATATGATCTATCTTTGAGTACGATCCATGTGCTGCTGAGAAGAACGTGTATCCACTTGATGATGGTTGATATATTCTATATATGTCGGTTAAGTCTAGGTTATTGATTGTGTCATTGAGTTCTATAGTTTCTTTATTCAGCTTTTGTCTGGAGGATCTGTCTAATGGCGAGAGCGGTGTGTTGAAGTCACCCATAATTATTGTGTTGTGGTCAATTTGACTCTTGAACTTGAGGAGAGTTTGTTTTATGAATGTTGCTGCACCATTATTTGGTGCATATAAATTGATAATTGTTATGTCTTGTTGGTGAATAGTTCCTTTTAACAGGATATAGTGTCCTTCTTTATCCCTTTTGATTAACTTAGGTTTGAAGTTGAGTTTATTCGATATGAGTATGGCCACTCCTGCTTGCTTCCGAGGGCCATGTGAGTGGTATGATTTTTCCCAACCTTTCACCTTCAGCCTGTGTATGTCTTTTCCTATCATATGAGTCTCCTGAAGGCAGCATATTGTTGGATTTGTTTTTTTGATCCAGGTTACCAGCCTGTGTCTCTTGATTGGTGAGTTTAGTCCATTAACATTTAAGGTTACAATTGAAATATGATTTGTACTTCCAGTCATGTTTATTTATTTATTTATTTTAGTTTGGCTAGTTTTTGCTTTTTGGTTGTTTTCCTCCGCCTTTACTGAGATACCTCCCGCTGTTGGTTTTGGGCACTGTTTTTCCATTCCTCTTCTTGTAGAATTTTGCCCAAAATGCTTTGCAGTGCTGGTTTTCTGGCTGCGAAATCTTTTAGCTTTTGTTTATCGTGAAAGATTTTAATTTCATTGTCAAATCTGAAGCATAATTTTGCTGGATACAGTATTCTTGGTTGGAATCCATTATTTTTCAGTGTTTGAAATACATTGTTCCAGGATCTTCTCGCTTTCAAAGTCTGTGATGAAAAATCAGCCGTTAACCTAATTGGTTTACCCCTGAATGTAATCTGCCTCCTTTCCCTCGTAGCTTTTAATATTCTCTCCTTGTTCTGTATGTTGGCTATCTTCATAATTATATGTCTTGGAGTTGGCCTATTACAGTTTTGGATGTTTGGGGTCCTGTAGGCTTCCAGGATTTGGCAATCCATTCCATCTTTCATCTCTGGGAAGTTTTCTAGGATTATTTCATTCAATAGGTTGTCCATTCCTTTGGCTTGAATCTCTGTGCCTTCTTCTATCCCAATGACTCTCAAATTTGGTTTTTTGATGAAATCCCATATCTCTTGGATAGATTGCTCGTGAGATTTAAGCATCTTTTCAGTATTGACTATATTCTTTTCAAGTTGATAAACTTTGTCTTCATTATCTGATGTTCTGACTTCTACTTGATCTAGTCTATTTGTAATATTCTCGTTAGCATTTTTAATCTGGTTTATGGTTTCTTGCATTTCTAAAATCACTGTTTGGTTTTTTTTTAAGATCTCTATCTCCTGGTAAAGCTCGTTCTTTGCAGTTTGTATTTGTTTGTTTAGTTGGTTTTCAAAATATACTTTCAATTCTTGGATTTGCTGTCTCATGTCTTCTCTAAAATTCCGTTCCATCTGAGTTAGGTATGCCTTGATTTCTTTCCCTGTCCATGTTTCTGATGCTTCTAGGTCCTCCTGTAGATTTAAGTTGTCCTGCATTATCTGTACAACTTTTTTCCCTGTTTTTTTCATGTTGTTCACGTTACTTTCCAGCTCTATTTGACTGCTTTGTAACTGCCTTCTCCTATACATTTGTTTTGGCTTTGTTTATATCTGTTGTTTCTCCTTTGTGGTGGGAGATTATGCCTATAGATGTTGGGCTTTATTGTACTTTAGAGCTGATTCATTCAATTTATAAAGGGCTTCCGGATTTTGTATGCATATAGTGATTTGTTTTTTGTTCTTAGGACTTTATGTTGGGTGCTATGAAGGTATACGGGTTAGTATGTCTTGGCTACTTTAGAAGATTGCTCTACTGAAGGGGGATGCTAACCGTCAATTGGATCAGGGTGTTGGTAGTAGCTAGGTATTTAGGAGCACTATAGACGGCCTCGAAACATTCACCTGTTTGCATTTAGACAGTTACACGAAATGGAGGACGTAATGCTTGGGATGAAAGTTGGGGGGAAGGGAAAGGAAGGTGCTCTTGAAAAGTAAGAAGGAGGGGGAGTTAGATAGCATAGAGGAGAATGGAAAGAACAATAAAACTTGGAAGGGGAGAGAAAGAGGGAAAAAGGGAGAGAAAAGATAAAATAAAATAAGAAATAAAATTAGGTCTTAGAGATCCATTTTCTTCTCTTCCCGTAGGCAAAGCTGTGCCCTCCAGGCTGAGATTTGCCCTCAATGTGTCAACAGCAATCCCTGTAAGGCGGCTCCTGGGAGTCTCTCAATCCTGTTGGTCCAGAGCCGTTTCACTTCTACGGCCCCTCCTCCCCTTCCTCCTGCCAGCCAGCCAGGTCCTGTGCACCGGAGGAGGTTCTCCAAGGATTTGGTTACACTTTCAGCACCTCTGGGTGCTCTATTTCCCTAATGACTGAGCACTCTCTCTGTCATTCATCTAAGCCCCAGTGCTGTGGAGCTGTGTTCTGGGAGTCAATAGTTTAATTTTTCCTGACCCCTTTGGTGGGCACACCTTCGGAGTCTGGCGGCTAAGACCATTGGTGTCGCCACTGGTGGTAATGGGAGTTGGGGGTCGAGGATCCCATCTGCTTCCCTCAGCCCCTACAATCACGACCACTCCGCTAGCAGTAGGAGGAGTTGGGGGTCTGGAGTGTCCTCTGTTTCCCTCCGCCCCTACTGTCACGCCCTCTCAGTTGGCGGTTGGGGGAGTTGGGGGTGGGGAGTCTTCTCTGCTTCCCTCCGCCCCTACAGTCACGCCCACGTCACTGGCAGTATTGGGAGTTGGGGGTCGGGAGTCCCTTGGCCCTTACAGTCACGCCCACGGAGAGATTTTGAAGTTTCCCGGTTGTTTGTATCTGATGCGGGTGGGAGTCACACACCTGCCAAAGTAGATTCCGCTGGGAAGGAATCTCTTTGGCCGAACTTTGGTGACTTCCCCTCTCTGCAATGGCGGGCCCCTGCCTCCTTGCTGGAGTGTCCGAAGGGAGGGGTGGAACTGGCTTGTCTCTGGTCTGACCCAATCTCTGGTTTTAGTTCCCAGTTCGCTATTTCATAAAGGCTTGGTTAGATTTCCTTCACGCAGTCTCAGGGGGGGAGCCGTTTGCCTGGTGGGTGGGGCCGTTCGCAGTGGGGGCGGGGCCGTTAGCAGAGCTTGGAGGGCACAGGCCGTCTGCCGGGCAGGGACCCTTCTCGAAGCGCAGGGCCGCTGGGGGCCGACTGCAGAGCCTGGGGTGGTGGCCGCGGGCGGGGTGCCAGCAGAGCCCGGAGGGCGGGGGCCCCGTTTGCCGGGTGGGCGGGGCGTTAGCAGCGCCGGGAGGGCACAGGCCGTTTGCCAGGCCAAGCAGGGATCCTTCTCGCTGCGCAGGCCGCCAGGGCCGCCTGCAGAGCCGAGCCTGCGCTGGCCGGGGGCGGGGCCGCCAACGGAGCCGGGAGGGCGGGTGGGGGGGGGGGCGTTTGCCGGGTGGGCGGGGCCGTTTGCCCGGCCAGGCGGGGACCCTTCTCGGAGCGCTGGCCGACGGGGGCCGCTTGTAGAACCCGGTAGGCAGTGGCCTCGTGGCTAAGAGCCGGGCGGGCGGGGTGGCCGATCACCGAGCGAGCGGGGCCGCCAGGAGAGCCAGGATGGCGGGAGCCGTCTCCTGGGCCAGGCGTGGACCCTTCTCACTGCCCCGGGCCGCCGGTGGCCGCTTGCAGAGCCGGTTGGGCGGTGGCTGCAGGATTGGACCTCTGCGCCCGCGGCCGGCCAAGATTCACTTGTCTGGGGCCAACTGTCACCTCTAATATAACTTACTACTTCCTGGCAGGTCTCCTTTCAGCGGAATTTTGCTAGAAGTTCCTCAGTAGGTAGAATGTAGCTGTTTTAATGGGTGTTTCTGATCCGGTTAATGTGGAGATACTGAAAGTGCTGCTTCCTTGCCGGCCGCCATGTTGGATCTGACTGAATTTTTAATCTTGAAAATTTCGGGGTTTTGTATCATATAGTTTTTTGGTTTTTTTGCTTTTTTCTTTTCATTCTGTGCCTGAGGATTCTTATGTGGGCTTTTTGCCATTATTGTTCAGGTTGCTACCTGTTTCCTGAAGCAGTTGTGATTTGATTAGCACCTAATCCATTTTATGTCCTCTCTATCTGCTGGGCTCCTTTATTTGCATTATCATATTTTCTTGCTGGCTTATTGGGGCCAGATTCTTGTTATTGAGGTAGCCCCATAAGATGGAAAGTGAGAAGTGTTTAAATCCTAACTGGCTGAGGTTTGCACAACATGCACTCTATCTGTCCATACCAAAGGAAGTTTCCTGGCTCCTCATTTTCTGCCTACTGTATAACTAACCTCAGGTGCAAGGAAGGTTTACCCTCCCCTTTCAATCACATATTGACTACTATGGGCCTTTACATAGCCTCAAAGAAGCCCAGTGTCAGCTTTATTCCTAGGTATTCACAAACATCCCCTAGCCTGGTTACTCCAAGAGACTGTGGTGGTTTGTTCTTTACATAAGGCTCTCGGACTGTTCTCTGGATTCTTACCTGGCATATGGGAGAAAAAATTCTTTACCAACTCCTTACTTCCTTGACTCACATAAATCTAAATTCTACTTGGCCCCAGGAAAAACATATATCATAATTGGGAATGGAAAAAATATAATTTAATTTACTTGCTCACTTTTCAGGATCCCTGCATTCAGTGTATCTTGAAATAACATCCAAACTCTTAAACACTTTATCGCTTACTCACTTGACTTGAGTCACAACAACTTTCCTTCTATCCCTCAAATATACCAATATCATTGTTACCTAGGATCTTCACACTGCTGTTCACTCCATCTGGAAAACTAAACTCTTTTCCCCTTGATTATCAGCTTTTCATCTTTCAGTTTTCACTGAGATGTCACTTCTTCCAAAAGGCCTTATTTGATCATTCAAATACTGTTCCTGAGTCACTTCATCTCATTATTTTACATTTTTCATACCACTTAATACCATCTCAAACTGCCATAATTATATATTTATTTATTGGCATGCTTACTATCTGTCTTCCATTGAGTCACCAAGAAAACATGACTCTATCTACCCCATTCATAGATTTACCTTCACGAGTTTTTTTTTTTTTCTTTTAATAAACGAACACATTTTAATTGCTTTGGAGAAGGAAAAATATAAATTAAATCTTTTGTGAAATCCAACAAGTTGCTTTGTATGAGGCATGTATTTGCCAAGTATGAGTGCAATTGTATAGTGATGTGTGAAGTTCCTGCTACAGGAAGTCATTCATGAGATTGGAGAGAGGGGAGGAGAAAAGTTAAGAAAATGATTCTTATTTTATAAATCTTCTCTAAGAGATTTCTACTACATCACATTTTTTAAACCTGTCAGTAAAATGCAATTGAAAAAGAAGGAAAAATATATTGCAGTCCAGGTATTATAGGGCTCTTCCCTTGCAGAAACAAAAAATTAGAAACATCCCCCCTGGGAATATTTCTACTAAGACTCATTGCATTAATATTAAATCAAAGTCTGCATGTAAAATGCAAACAATGTCAATTGGGTGCTTTAAATTTACCTCTTCAAAATGAATATTCTGTCCTATCATGCCCGATAATCTGGGAAAATTTGGACATTGAATAGGTGATAATACTAAGAAATTTTTAATTCCTGTGAGATTGAAAAGTAAAATGAAACAGATTCGGCCATAAGTTAATAAATGGTCAAGCTGAATTATGGATACATATTTTATTACACTACTCTGTTTGCTTTTGTTATAGTTGAAGTTTACTAAAATGATAACTTAAAAAGAAAACATAATAATCATCCATTTTACTTTTTAACAGATAAATGAAACATTTAATGAATCCAAACTGAGAAGACAGTACATCAAGTCTCATGTTGTCCAAGTAAGGTATGTTCAGTAGCCTGAGAGGTACAGACTTTTGTCCATCTCATACACAACAGAATGCTTTTGTTTGATGCATAGTTAAAAGATCAAAATAAATTTGATTTGGTGTATTAAAACCACCAGCACTTCAAATGCAAAAAAATAAAATAAAAAGGATTTAAGATCTGCTACATTTATTAAACCACAAGCAAAAATCTCATCTGATTATGACATCAGATGAATGTTAAATAGTTTGGCTCATTTATTTGAGGGCACAGAGTCCAATAGCAAATCTAAAATTGTGATTTTGTTTAAAAATAAAAATTAAAAAGAATAGGCAAGATAAACCAGCCATGTATAGAATATCTGTCCTGTATTAGCAAACTAGTAACCAATAAGCCAAATTTAGCTTACAGTTATAATTTTGGTTTGCACATAGATTCCTAAAATGAACTAAATGTTAAAGTTAGAAAATTTTACCTAAAAACAAATTTCAAATTATGTGAAAAACAATCACAATCTGGGAAAACACTGAACCCCCATTCCCACATGGTAATAATAGATAGACACTAAGGTTCTGAAGTTTGCAACATTCCTTAACACACACAAAGTATACATGTATATTTCACATGTATATGCATGTGAAAAAAATTTTTCACTCAACCATTCTCACTTCTTTTCTTTACTATCCTGGGACGTATAGAAATCAAATTTCATAGCTTAAGAACAGAAAATTGAAATAGAAAGTTCAAATGGTCAGGAGTCTACATACAAAAAAGTTCTATATTTGAATGAGAAAAAAGTCATACCTCTAGGAATTTACCCTCTGGGAGAAAGAGGTTCCTGGAAAAAAAGGAAAGCAAAGAGCGAGGTATCCCTTATCTTTTATCACCAATAAACACACCAAACCCCAGTTAGCACAAAATTTTCTGTAATTATTTGCCACCTTTTATGTGTCCCCATTTAGCTATGTCATGAAAACCCAACAGGAAATAATACCCAGAATATTGCCTTAATAATCTTATAGTAAAGGTAATGGAATTCAATTTTTAAAAAATATATTAATCACTCATGCAATAAACTGTCCTGTGCTCTCTTGGGCTTTATAGATTCATGAATAAAATACTATTTCTAGTCTCATGAATAATTGAGAAACCAACTAGATAATTAAATTGGCACTAGTGCCCATTGCTAATATACCCTGGAATAAAAGGAAATAAGCTAGGTACTGGAAACTTACCTCAACCTCATAAAGTTTATATACAACAAACCCAAAGTCAACATCATACTCGATGGGAAAAAAATGAGAGCAGTTTCTCTAAAATCAGGAACAAGACAATGATGTCCACTCTCACCACTCCCATTCAATATAGTACTTGAAATTTTATCCTAAGCAGTTATGCAAGAGAAGGAAATAAAAGGGATAAAAAGGAAGAGGTCAAATTATCACTGTTTGCAGGTGATATGATCCTCTACTTAGAAGATCCATAAAATTCCATGAGAAGACTTATAGAGCTAATAAGTAAACTAAGCAAAATAGCAGGATACAAAATCAGCATATAAAATCAAAGCTTTTCTTTATACTAATGAATTCACTGAAAAGAGAAATCAGAAAAATAAATTCATCCACAGTAGTTTCAAAAAAGTAGAATACCTAGTAATATTCTAACCAAGGAGGTGAAACACCTCTGCAATGAAAATAATAGAACACTGTATTGATAGTACTATGGTGAGAACCACTCTTGTATGCTTATTGGAGTAACAACACATTAAAAAGATTGTACATCATGATCAAATTGTTTTTTTCCCAGAAGTTCAAGGATGCTTCAACATATACAACATATCTAAATCAAATCAGTAAGTATAATTTACCACATAAATGTAATTATGGTCAAAAATCATAATCATCTCACAGAAAGCCTTTGAAAAAAAGCCTATATGCATTTCAACTATATAGGATTTGTTGCAATCCTATATGGTTGGTATATATATTTTAGTCTACCATTCTTATTAAAAATATAAATAAAGTAGGGATAAAAGGAAAAAAGAAACTGAAGCCACTAGAAGTTGGAAAGACCTCCCATGTTCATGAATAGACAAAATTAATATTGTTAAAATGGCCATATTACAAAAAACAATCTACAGAGTCAATACAATCCCTATCAAAATACCAATTATACCACAGACTTAGAAAAAACAATCCTAAGATTAATATGGAAGAATAAAAGACCCAAAATATCAAAAAATTCTAAGCCAAAAAAAAACACAATGCTAGAGACATTATAATACCTGATCATAAATTGTACTACAGTGATATAGTAACAAAAATTGCATGGTACTGGCATAAAAACAGACAAGCAGACTAATAGAATAGAATAGAAGACACAGAGACAAACCCACACAGGTACAGTAATCAGATCCTTGACTAAGGTACCAAAATCATACGTGAGAGAAAAGACAACCTGTTTAACAAATGGTGCTGGGACAACTGGATATTCATATATAGAAAAATGAGACTAAATTCCTTCCTCTCACCTTGCAGAAAGTCAACTCAAAATGTATCAAAGTACAGGGAATTAGACTAGAAATTTCAACTGATACAAGAAACAAAGGGTCAACACTCCAACATAAAGTAACAGGCAATGATTTCCCCTAATAGGATTCCTAAAGCTCAGAAAAGAATATTAAGAATTAATAAATGGGATTGCATCAAATTAAAAAGTTTTGCACAGCACAGAAAATAAGAGCATGAAGACTGAGCTATAAAATGGGAAAAAAATCTTTGCCAGCTACTCTCTGACAGAGGATTAATATTCAGAATATATATAGAACTCTAAAATCTTAACAACAAAAAAAGAAATAACTCAATTAAAATGAACTAAACAGACTGTTCTCAAAATAATAAATAGGCCAACGAATATATCTTTATTGCTCAACATCTTTAGCATGTAGAGAAATGCAAATCAAAACTACTCTAAGATTTTATCTCATTTCAATTACAATGGTAATCATCAAAAAATATTACTAAAAATTATGCTGGAAAGGATATGGGGGAAATGAACACAATTACCATGAAAATCAGTATGGAGGTTCCTCAAAAGATGGTTCCTCATATGACTTAGCTATACCACTCTTGAGTATTTATGTAAAAGAACTGAAATTAGCATACTATTTAGCAAGACATGAATACCCATGTTTATAGAATTATTCTAATAAAAATAAGAGCAACTCAGAGTTTCGAAGCTTGTATGTTTCTCTCATATGTGGACACTAGAGAGAAAAATAGTGAAAAAAGGTTGTTCATAAAAAGAGAAGGGAGACCAGTGGCATAGAGGAAGTGAGAGGGAGGAGGGGAGGGAAAGATAAGGTACTAGTGAATGAAATTGCCCCCAAAATGTTACATGTATATATGACTAAGTTACAATGGATTCCATTATTATGCATAATTATTATGCACCAATAAAATTTTAAAAGATAAAAAGAAGCATAAAGCTAAATATCACATTTCAAATTATTCTTTAGTGTTATTAATTCTAATGCAGTCTCCCTTAAGGGGATATAGGAGGGAACATTTCTCTGAAAAGAAGAGAAAATGCCCCTCCCCCTGCGCCAGCATAGTAGAGAGAACTGGGACCAAACACAGAGCAGGCCCAGCAGCCTGCTGAGGGGCAGAGCAGCCCCCCACCCCCCTCGCCTGCCAGGTAGGGGAAGGGTGACCACCAACAGAAAAGGCCCAGTGGCCCAGGGCGGGACAGAGCTTCCAATCACTCCTGCAAGGTAGGCGGGCCTGCGACCCACCGGCAGAAGAGGAGCAGTCGCCTGCTGAGAGGCTGAGCCGCCCCCTCCCCCTGAGCCGGCATAGTAGAGAGAACTGGGACCAAACACAGAGCAGGCCCAGCAGCCTGCTGAGGGGCAGAGCCGCCCCCCACCCCCCTCGCCTGCCAGGTAGGGGAAGGGTGACCACCGACAGAAAAGGCCCAGTGGCCCAGGGCGGGACAGAGCTTCCAATTACTCCTGCAAGGTAGGCGGGCCTGCGACCCACCGGCAGAAGAGGAGCAGCCGCCTGCTGAGAGGCTGAGCCGCCCCCTCCCCCTGCGCCAGCATAGTAGAGGGAACTGGGACCAAAGACAGAGCAGGCCCAGCGGCCTGCTGAGGGGCAGAGCCGCCCCCCACCCCCCTCGCCTGCCAGGTAGGGGAAGGGTGACCACCGACAGAAAAGGCCCAGTGGCCCAGGGCGGGACAGAGCTTCCAATCACTCCTGCAAGGTAGGCGGGCCTGCGACCCACCGGCAGAAGAGGAGCAGTCGCCTGCTGAGAGGCTGAGCCGCCCCCTCCCCCTGCGCCGGCATAGTAGAGAGAACTGGGACCAAACACAGAGCAGGCCCAGCAGCCTGCTGAGGGGCAGAGCCGCCCCCCACCCCCCTCGCCTGCCAGGTAGGGGAAGGGTGACCACCGACAGAAAAGGCCCAGTGGCCCAGGGCGGGACAGAGCTTCCAATCACTCCTGCAAGGTAGGCGGGCCTGCGACCCACTGGCAGAAGAGGAGCAGCCGCCTGCTGAGAGGCTGAGCCGCCCCCTCCCCCTGCGCTGGCATAGTAGACGGAACTGGGACCAATCACAGAGCAGGCCCAGCGGCCTGCTGAGGGGCAGAGCCGCCCCCCACCCCCCTCGCCTGCCAGGTAGGGGAAGGGTGACCACCGACAGAAAAGGCCCAGTGGCCCGCGGCGGGACAGAGCTTCCAATCACTCCTGCAAGGTAGGCGGGCCTGCGACCCACCGGCAGAAGAGGAGCAGCGGCCTGCTGAGAGGCAGAGCCGCCCCCTCCCCCCCGCGCCTGCAAGGTAATCGGAACTGAGACCACCATCAGAACAGGTCAGACCTGCAACCGAGAGACAGAACAGGCCCAGTGGCCTGAGGAAGGGTAGAGCCGCCCCCCCCCCCACGCCTGCAAAGTAGGCGGACCTGCGACCCACTGGCAGTACAGCCCCAGAGGCCTGCAGAGGGGCAGTGCCGCTGCCTGCGCCTGCAAAGTAGGCAGAACGGCGACCACCGACAGAACAAGCCTAGCGGCCCGCAGAGGGACAGAGCCGCCGCCCGCGCCTGCAAGGACGGCGGACCTGCTACCGACTGGCAGAGCAGGCCCAGCGGCCTGCCAGCGTGGTAGGCACATTGCCCCAATTGGCGGAGGGGCAGAGCCGCCGCCCGTGCCTGCGAGGGAGACTTTGCAACTATACAAGACCAATATAAATATATAGGGGGAAAATTCAATAGCACAACAGTTTCACCAAGAAGAAAGGAACGCGAACAGTATGAAGAGACAAGGAAAGAAAGGACCACAAGCATTGCAGGTCAACTCAACTTTAGAAGAGGTAATAGCTGCAGCTGATGGAATGTCAGATAAAGAATTCAGGATATACATGCTTCAGATGATCTGGAGTCTCAAGGAAGACATCAGACAGCAAAATCAGACAATGAAAGATCACTTCAACAATGAATTACATAAACAAATCCAAGAAGCAAAAGATCAACTATACAGGGAAATAGAGGTTATAAAAAACAAACAAACAGAAATCCTAGAAATGCAGGAAGCAATAAGCCAACTTAAAAACTCAATTGAGAATACTACCAGCAGAGTAGAACACTTAGAAGACAGAACATCAGACAATGAAGATAAAGTATTTCAACTTGAAAAGAACACAGACAGCTCAGCAAGACTGTTAAGAAACCATGAGCAGAACATCCAAGAAATATGGGATAACATCAAGAGACCAAATTTAAGAGTCATTGGGATACAGGAAGGAACAGAGTTTCAAACCAAAGGAATGAGCAATCTATTCAATGAAATAATTCGAGAAAACTTCCCAGACTTGAAGAATGAGACAGAACCCCAAATCCTAGAAGCCTACAGGACGCCGAATGTGCAAAATCATAAGAGACCCACACCTAGACACATTATAATGAAGATGCCCAACATACAGAACAAGGAGAGAATTTTAAAAGCTACAAGGGAAAGGAAGCAGATCACATTTAGGGGTAAGCCAATCAGGATAACAGCTGATCTTTCAACACAGACTCTGAAAGCTAGAAGATCCTGGAATAACATATTTCAAACACTGAAAGAAAATGGGTTCCAACCAAGAATTGTGTTTCCAGCGAAATTAAGCTTCAGGATGGAAGATGAAATTAAAACCTTCCACGATAAACAAAAGTTAAAAGAATTTGCAGCTAGAAAACCATTTCTTCAAAACATCCTTGGCAAAACATTACAGGAAGAGGAAATGTAAAATAACAATGAAAACCAACAGTGGGAGGTAGGACACTAAAGGGGGGAAAATAATCAAAGTGGAAAACAAACCATGTTTAGTAACATAAATAAACAAATATGGCTGGAAGAACAACCCATATCTCAATAATAACCCTAAATGTTAATGGCTTAAACTCACCAATCAAGAGACACAGGCTAGTAGAATGGATCACAAAACAAGACCCAACAATATGCTGCCTACAGGAGACGCATTTGATAGGAAAAGACATACATAGGCTGAAGGTGAAAGGTTGGGAAAAATCATATCACTCATATGGACTTCGGAAACAAGCAGGAGTATCCATACTCATATCAAATAAAATAGATTTTAAGCCAAAGTTAATCAAAAGGGATAAAGAGGGACACTACATACTGCTCAAGGGAACCATACACCAACAAGACATAACAATCATAAATATATATGCCCCAAACAATGGTGCAGCTATGTTCATCAAACAAACTCTTCTCAAGTTCAAGAGTCTAATAGACCACCATACAATAATCATGGGAGACTTCAACACACCTCTCACACCACTGGACAGATCTTCCAAACAAAAGTTGAATAAGGAAACTATAGAACTCAATAACACAATTAATAACCTAGACTTAATTGACATATATAGAATATACCACCCAACATCAAACAGTTACACTTTTTTCTCAGCAGCACATGGATCCTTCTCAAAAATAGATCATATATTATGTCACAGGGAAACTCTTAGACAATACAAAGGAGTAGAGATAATACCATGCATCCTATCTGATCATAATGGAATGGAACTGAAAATCAACGATAAAAGAAGGAAGGAAAAAGAATATATCACTTGGAGAATGAACAATAGGTTACTGAATGATCAATGGGTTATAGAAGACATCAAGGAGGAAATTAAAAAATTCTTAGAGATTAATGAAAACACAGACACAACATATCGGAATCTATGGGACACATTGAAAGCAGTTCTAAGAGGAAAATTCATTGCTTGGAGTTCATTCCTTAAAAAAAGAAAAAACCAACAAATAAATGATCTCATACTTCATCTCAAAATCCTAGAAAAAGAAGAGCAAAACAACAGCAAAAGAAGTAGAAGGCAAGAAATAATTAAAATCAGAGCTGAAATCAATGAAATCGAAACAAAAGAAACAATTGAAAAAATTGACAAAACTAAAAGTTGGTTCTTTGAAAAAATAAACAAAATCGACAGACCCTTAGCCATGCTAGCGAAGAGAAGAAGAGAGAGAACTCAAATCACTAACATACGGGATGAAAGAGGCAATATCACAACAGACACTTCAGAAATACAGAAGATAATCAAAAATTATTTTGAATCCTTATACTCCAATAAATTAGAAGATAGTGAAGGCATAGATAAATTTCTTAAGTCATATGATCTGCCCAGATTGAGTCAGGAGGATATAGACAACCTAAACAGACCAATATCAATTGAGGAAATAGAAGAAACCATCAAAAGACTACCAACTAAGAAAAGCCCAGGACCGGATGGGTATACAGCAGAGTTTTACAAAACCTTTAAAGAGGAACTAATACCAATACTTTTCAAGCTACTTCGGGAAATAGAAAAAGAGGGAGAACTTCCAAATTCATTCTACGAGGCCAACATCACCCTGATACCTAAACCAGACAAAGACACTTCAAAGAAAGAAAACTACAGACCAATATCTCTAATGAACTTGGATGCAAAAATCCTCAATAAAATTCTGGCCACTCGGATACAAAGGCACATCAAAAAAATTGTGCACCATGATCAAGTAGGATTCATCCCTGGGATGCAAGGCTGGTTCAATATAAGGAAATCAATAAATGTTATTCACCACATCAATAGACTTAAAAATAAGAACCATATGATCATCTCGATAGATGCGGAAAAAGCATTCGACAAAGTACAGCATCCCTTTATGTTCAAAACTCTAGAAAAACTAGGGATAACAGGAACATACCTCAATATTGTAAAAGCAATCTATGCTAAGCCTCAGGCTAGCATCATTCTGAATGGAGAAAAATTGAAGGCATTCCCTCTAAAATCTGGAACAAGACAGGGATGCCCTCTCTCACCACTTCTGTTCAACATAGTTCTCGAAACACTGGCCAGAGCAATTAGACAGACGAAAGAAATTAAAGGCATCAAAATAGGAAAAGAAGAACTTAAATTATCACTATTTGCAGATGACATGATTCTATACCTAGCAGACCCAAAAGGGTCTACAAAGAAACTATTAGAGCTAATAAATGAATTCAGCAAAGTGGCAGGATATAAAATCAACACGCATAAATCAAAGGCATTCCTGTATATCAGCGACAAATCCTCTGAAATGGAAATGAGGACAACCACTCCATTCACAATATCTTCAAAAAAAATAAAATACTTAGGAATCAACCTAACAAAAGAGGTGAAAGACTTATACAATGAAAACTACAGAACCCTAAAGAGAGAAATAGAAGAAGATCTTAGAAGATGGAAAAATATACCCTGTTCATGGATAGGCAGAACTAACATCATCAAAATGGCGATATTACCAAAAGTTCTCTATAGGTTTAATGCAATGCCAATCAAAATCCCAACGGCATTTCTTGTAGAAATAGAGAAAGCAATCATGAAATTCATATGGAAAAATAAAAGACCCAGAATAGCAAAAACAATGCTAAGCAGGAAGTGTGAATCAGGCGGTATAGCGATACCAGACTTCAAACTATATTACAGAGCAATAGTAACAAAAACAGCATGGTACTGGTACCAAAACAGGCGGGTGGACCAATGGTACAGAATAGAGGACACAGAAACCAATCCACAAAACTACAACTATCTTATATTTGATAAAGGGTCTAAAAGCATGCAATGGAGGAAGGATAGCATCTTCAACAAATGGTGCTGGGAAAACTGGAAATCCATATGCAACAAAATGAAACTGAATCCCTTTCTCTCGCCATGCACAAAAGTGAATTCAAAATGGATCAAGGAGCTTGATATCAAATCAGAGACGCGCCGTCTGATAGAAGAAAAAGTTGGCTACGATCTACAGTCGGTGGGGTCGGGCTCCAAATTCCTCAATAGGACACCCATAGCACAAAAGTTAATAACTAGAATCAACAAATGGGACTTACTCAAACTAAAAAGTTTTTTCTCAGCAAAAGATACAATAAGAGAGGTAAATAGAGAGCCTACAACCTGGGAACAAATCTTTACTCCTCACACTTCAGATAGAGCCCTAATATCCAGAGTATACAAAGAGCTCAAAAAATTAGACAATAAGAGAACAAACAACCCAATCAACAAATGGGCCAAGGACCTGAACAGACACTTCTCAGAGGAGGACATACAGTCAATCAACAAGTACATGAAAAAATGCTCACCATCTCTAGCAGTCAGAGAAATGCAAATCAAAACCACCCTAAGATACCATCTCACTCCAGTTAGATTGGCAGCCATTATGAAGTCAAACAACAACAAGTGCTGGCGAGGATGTGGGGAAAAGGGTACACTTGTACATTGCTGGTGGGACTGCAAATTGGTGCAGCCAATTTGGAAAGCAGTATGGAGATTTCTTGGAAAGCTGGGAATGGAGCCACCATTTGACCCAGCTATTCCCCTTCTCGGTCTATTCCCTAAAGACCTAAAAAGAGCATGCTACAGGGACACTGCTACATCGATGTTCATAGCAGCACAATTCACAATAGCTAGACTGTGGAACCAACCTAGATGCCCTTCAATGGATGAATGGATAAAAAAAATGTGGCATTTATACACAATGGAGTATTACTCTGCATTAAAAAATGACAAAATCATAGAATTTACAGGGAAATGGATGGCATTAGAGCAGATTATGCTAAGTGAAGCTAGCCAATCCCTAAAAAACAAATGTCAAATGTCTTCTTTGATATAAGGAGAGTAGCTAAGAACAGAGTAGGGTCGAAGAGCATGAGAAGAAGATTAACATTAAACAGGGATGAGAGGTGGGAGGGAAAGGGAGAGAGAAGGGAAAATGCATGGAAATGGAAGGAGACCCTCAGAGGTATACAAAAGTACATACAAGAGGAAGTGAGGGGAAGGGGAAAAATAATACAAGGGGGACAAACGAATGTCAGTAAAGGGGGCAGAGAGAGAAGAGGGGAGGGGAGGGGAGGGGAGGGGAGGGGAGGGGAGGGGAGGGGAGGGGAGGGGAGGGGGGATAGTAGAGGATAGGAAAGACAGCAGAATACAACAGACACTAGTATGGCAATATGTAAATCAATGGATGTGTAACTGATGTGATTCTGCAATCTGTATATGGGGTAAAAATGGGAGCTCATAACCCACTTGAATCAAATTGTGAAATATGATATATCAAGAACTATGTAATGTTTTGAACAGCCAACAATAAAAAAAAAAATAAAATTAAAAAAAAAAAAAAAAAAAAAAGAAGAGAAAATATTCACTATAAATTAGTAAACCATGCAGCAGGAGAAGTCACTCTTGAAATGCAATAATTTCATATCCCTGCATGAAAATTTACATGAAATGCTAGAAAAATGTCTCCGAACCTGCATGTTTCACAACAATAACAACTACCAAAAACATAATCTATATACTTTAGTATATGGGACATTAAATCAATGATTGTAACCTTATAATTGCCCCTCTTACTATGTATACTTTTAAAACATAATTAGAAAATATGCCTAGATAGTTTTAAGACTAAGATTTAATATTTAGATTAAAATAAATCAAATCCATAACAAATTGAGATAAATTATTCAGAATTGTAATAAAAACTTTAGTGGCTGCAGTAAATGTGTTATATAATTGCTTTTAGTGCCTATCTAAAAAAAGTTAATCTGGAGTAACACTATTTATAGAATGAAAATGAGATATAATTCAGAACTGTCTTCTGTATTCAGGAGGAAAAGAATAACTATAAATAGAATTAAAAAGTTAATACACTTTGAAATCTACCTCATCATAAAACTAGAACTCATGATATTCTGTTTCTTAGTTTATTTTTTAAGTTATCCATGCTTTTAATCTGTACCCTCAGAGAATTCATTTAACCTGGTTTCATATATAGTTGGTATATTTTAGTTTTCCATTTTACAGACAAAGCAACCAAAGAAAAGATAGGTTAAGTCAAAGTGACATAAACTAACATAACCATTATTCCTACAAACTCCTTTCGTGGTAACATTTTAAAGATATGGCTTTCCATCCCTTGAGAAAGGAAATAGTTATTATTATAAAAATGATTTATTATAATAAATAAATAATAATACTATAATTTGAACCCAGGCAATCTTATATAGATTATTGCACCAGTTTATCTAAATCTCTAGCTTTTGCTCCTGCTCTATTCACAATTCATTCACCACATAGCAAGCAAAATGAATCAGAAAAACATATTATTCCCCTGTTAATGCCTTCTGACAATTTCCCACAAATTCCAAATTAATTTGTACAATTCACAGGACTTTATGTAAATCCCTGCCCCTTTCTCTGATGTCAACTCACACTCACCCTCACTCCCAACTTTATATACACTCTGACTTACTACTGTCTGTCCTGTAAGCATACTAGAGTGGTTCTTTCCACAGTACTATCAAAGCAAAAAAACTTCACTTAGCAAAATGAAACAAACAATGAACACTTCATTGAAGGTTACTGCAATAGTAGAAAGATAGAACTAAGTCTTCACTCTGCTGAGACAAAAACTGGTAGAGTTTTTCAAAGGTAGAGGTCAGAAGGACAGCTTAGGTATCTGTGCATACCAAAAGGAAAAGTAAACTTGTACTTTTACACCTTGGAGCAAGGTGTCCAGTGAAGTTAGGCTCCCACCCTCTCACAGAAACTGGGAGATAGGGTTGCCATCTCCTTTGATAGTTACTTTTCAAAGAGATGCTTTCCAGGTCCTTGGGAAAGTCATTTCCTGGGTTGTAAAACTGGCAAGAGGTTTTGAAAGACTAACTAACACATACTTCAAAGGAACAGAGAGAGAATTTATAATTACAAGTTTTGAAAGGAAATGCTCTAAGTGAAGAAATATTAGGGTCTACAATCAGGTAAAAGCCTGTGTTTAATAAAGTTTAATAAAGTTAAAGGAACTATTAAGTCTATCTTGGCCAGAGCCTTTGCCCTTGTCTCCTTTCTGGAATGTTCCTCAACCAGCTCACAGCATGACCCACTCCTTTTTGTCATTAGGGTATCAATTCTAAGACATCCTCCTTAAAGCTCTCTCTCCTACTAGAATATAAATAACCTGAGAGCAGGGACTTTGTGGTTTTATAAGCTGACATAGCTCTGACACCTAGAACTCTGTGTGGCATGTTGTTTATACTAATGTACTTTTGTTAAATAGAAGAAAAATAGAAAGTTCAGCATTGGAAAGGAAAATTCTATATGGCAAAGAAATACAAATATTTGTCATATAAAACTAAAGATAATTTTGTTAGTAAATAGAATAAAAGTAAAATATCTTTTAGTTAATGTGTCCAGTAATAAAGAGGATCCTATGACCCTAATGATATCAGAATAAGAATACATGTCTATATTTAGCTTGGTTTTAGTGTTATTTGACCCAGGAGAAAAGTTCAGGGTGACATCCACAATTTGACAAATTACTTAAAATAAACAGAGTAATATGATATGTCCTGCCTATTCCATAAAGAACAAAGGGGTTTTCCCTGCAGATCAGGCACTTGTGAGCAACATGAAAGCAGAAAAAGAGATGAAAATACTTAATGAATATAATAATTGACATATAATTACTAATGGTTTAATACTATTCAAAAGAAATAAGAATAATAGATTGATATCACCAAAAGGAAGGACATCTGATACAGATATACCTTAAAACATAAAGTAATAATGGGTGATATAGAAATTAACTAACTTATTTTAAATTATTCTGAATAATTTAAATAATAAGTAACCGAGAAAATCCTGGACTTTGATTATTGTTTTTAGTTTTGTTCCTAAATGTTATAAAGGTTTAGAAGTGGATGCTTTTAGAATCTTAAGTTACATAAAGCCCTGGGTTTTTGATTTTCAGATATACGAATGTATAAATGCAGAAAAATTTTTAGGAAGAGGTAAAGAGGCAGAGAAATAAAGAGCAGAGCAGAATAGGCACTCCATCAAGCCAGTAGTAGTAACCCACTGGTAAAATATTGGGTTTATACATTTCCATCTTCAAATCAGAAAGACAAATAAAATAAGTTCAGTTAAATAACTTTGTTCTCAGCCTTGATTTCCAATAAGTAAAAGATAAATGGTTCACTATAACAAAGTATGCCTCAATTAAAAGAAAACCAAAGTAATAAATTGTTTTCTCATTTAATCCATTTCTTTTGTTTTATTATTTTCTACTAGCCTTTCCTATAGAGTCCCTAATGGATTCATAACACAAAGTTACATTTACATTAATAAATAATTTTTGTTCATTATTCTGAGATTTTTTTAAATATCTCTATATCCATTATAAAATGTGTAAAATCTGTAATGATGCCTATAATAACCCAGTAAATAGAATTATCATCTAAATTTTAGAGATGAGAAATTTAAGTACAAAAAATGTAAACAGGTTACTGTAGTGTAGGAGTTGGCAAATAGTAGTTCTAAAAGACAAATTCAGTTCCCATGAATCTCAATCATACTCTTTACACTATTCCATGAGGTCCACAGTGCCACTTCCACCCCCTTATGGAAGACTGGGATAGTTAGTACAGGATAGAATGATTCCACTTTGGCACTGTCTTAATCTCTACTTGTTATTTACAAACTCCCTATGTCTTCCCTGAAGAGTTATAGAGGCTCACTAATGAAAATATAATTTGTCTATTTATGTTTTGCAGCAAAGCCAAAGGGAAAGTGGTAATACATGCTATACTGAAGTTTAAATCTTGTTACAAAAATAATGCAGCAAAATTTTGGGACAGAACTGAAACAATTTTACGTGAAAAACTAAAGGGCCAAACTGGGTCATTATTTATAGATTCTTCCTCATTTAAGTTTTCAGGTAAGAATATGTATGACATAGAATGTTTTTTATCTTTTAGTTTGAACATAGTGTTTCATTATGCAAATGAAAATAGTATTCCTTTCTTTAAATATTATTTCATAGAAATGATAACTATATTTATCCTTTTCTAAAGTAATCGGGATCCCAAATAACATTTCTCTGCAAAGCAAGACAGCTTTAAACTCATGATTTATTCTGTGAGGAATGATGTCACCTGATGTCTCAAGAATCTAGATTCCTAAATTCCAGAACTGTTGAATCCCCTTTAACATCAAACTTACTTCTCAATATACCTTTAGTAGAATTTGTCTCTCTCACTGTCACATAAAATCTAATTCTTATTCTTGGGCACATAACAACATGTGAAAGACAGCCTCTGAAAGCTGGGGATAACAATTCTTCTGTTCTCAGAATAATTAGTGTCTCTCAAAATCTTGATAGAAGTAGAGCCAACAATGTGCTGGGCTATTGGTTCTCTGCTAAAGAGGGCTAAACTAAGATGGGCTGTCAATTCTTGTCACAAAAAAATTTTGACCAAGTACAGAAATGTATTCCTACCCAAGGAAGGGCTAATAGATTTGGGGGAAAAAATTATCCAGGTGTTCAGTTCATTTGCATGGAATATCCAAAGAATCAAAAAGCAAAACCTGAACATGCTGCTGTTAGATAAAGCCATCGCAAAAACTCATCTGCTAAAAACATGAACTCAAATGTAAATAAGCAATATTATATTCCTAGTATTCTTGCAAACTTTGGGAACATTATGTAAAATCCCAGGAGGGATTTTGGAGGCTTTTTCCAAATATATAATTTTTTCTCAGTAGTTTTGCTAAAATGCCTTCCTACAATTCACTCCAACTTACTACTGTTACTCCTATAAGCATCCTATAGTGGTTCTCACCACAGTATGAAGAAACCACACGTAGCAAAATTCAACAAGCAATGAAAACTTCATTGAAGTTTATTGCAGTACTAGAAAGGACAGAACTAAGTCTTTACTCAGCTGAAATAGCAGTCTACCACTGAGTTACATCCCCTGTTAAATATAACCTGTACTTTGATATTTCTTAACTTCTATCTGTTTCCATAACTTCTCATCCCTCCCTCTTCACTCTTCATCAGCAGTTAGGCACCTCATAAAATTGAGTGTGGTTTTAAGGGTACAAGAGCAAACCCAGAAGCTGACAAAGACAATACTTCAAAACAACACTTGATATAAGTGATATGAGGCTCACATTCATGACAGTTCTCACCAAGATCAACTGTTAGTCTTCACTCGTCACCAGGTAAATGATATATGCCATAGGGAACTCTAAAATTTATTTATGCAATCAAAGTTGCTGTTATAGCACCTTATTGAATATCCTGACCTTCTTATGCTGACTTATTAGCTTAGTAACTTAGCACCTGCATCTAAATATTTCAAAGTTGTGAATGTCATTTTCATATAAGCTGCTTAACATAGTAGAAAGTCACAACTTCCTACAACTGTGACTTAGACATTAGTGGCCAGTAGTATTAATTACAATGAATCACTGAATACAGCATCAGTTTCCTATACTATTATACCTAGCATAATGGTTAAAGCCATGGATTCTGCTATGAAATTGTCTTGAGATTTGAATCCTAGCTCCTGTATATATTAAATATTTGACTTTGGGAAATTTAAACATCTCTGTGCCTCAGTTTAACCATCTTATCATGAGAATGATAATAATTAAAATACTTCATATGATTGTTGTTAAGATATCAAATACCTAATTCACTACAAAGCACTTTTTAAAACATGACTAATATAAAGTATCCTTAATTGTTAAGTTTTTATCAAGAGGAAAAAAACAATTTGAAATGTACATCCTATGGATTGTGTGTTTGTAAATCAATTTTATAGATAGATAGGCTATCTTTTTATTAATAGTCCTACTCAAACTTCCCCTTAAACTTTGGCAGCTCTGGGTGAAGGGGAAGGAAATGGAGACATTCCTAAGGAAGAATGATCTCTTAAAGCACTAGGAAAGTAAAAGCAACCTCCCGTTAAGCTCTCACCAAATAAAATCACTTTATCTTACAGGGTCTTTCATTTCTTCATCTTTAAAAAGGAGATAGTTTATTTTTATTAGAATAAATGAGCATATACACTTATGATAATACTTGGCATAGAGCAAGTACTCATTAAATACTGACACACATAGATAGATAGATAGATAGATAGATAGATAGATAAGATAGATTATATGTAGAGATATAGAGATATAGATATAATTCATGTGTGCACATGTGTATACCAAGTAATATTTTTTCAGACATCACAGTTATTCTTCTGATAGCTGAATTTTTAGATGTTCACTGTAAAACCAATTGAACCTTAAAGAATATATGTACATGCTTTTTATATATGGATTCAAAGCAGGGCAATAAGCCCATTTAAAGAGATTTTAAAAGCCTTGGGGAATTATTGCTCTCATAGAATTAAAAGTTAATCAAGTAAAGTGTCCATTAACATTTCACTGCTTAATAATTATACCTACCTCAGGAAATTTGTTTTATATAACTTTTGGTGGTTATAATGCTAAATCATAACTAGGAAAATGCTTGATCATCTACTATTGACTGTTTATTTATCCATTTTATGAATAATTACTGGTTGAACACTGACTATGGCCCAGGATGTTTGGGGAAAATTCTACCTTACTAACTATTTTTTAATTTATGCCAAATGTTGAATTCATTTTCTTTCCCTATGTACATACCAAAGGATAAAAAGATATATAAAAATGGTTCTGTTTGATTTCTAATTTTTTCTATGAATGATTAAGATTAAAAACCAAAATCTCACAGAATTTCCATTTAGTAGTTTTATTCTCTATAAATGCTATTCATATTAAGTCATTTATTTCAGATCAGTATCAAAATTAGGAATAGTAAATATAGGTTACTGGTTTCTAGTTCAGAGTAAATGCATAAAAACACATAATTCATTGCACAGTGGGCATTTAGGAAGCTTTAGAGTGGGCAAAGACCTTACAGATCTCTAGTCTGTTTGCCAAAATCAAGACTTAGTGAAGTAAAATGATTCATAGTAATTAAAAAATGGACAGATCCAAGACTTAAACCCATTTTCTCAGCATATTTGTGTTCCTACACTTATTTTGGTTTTCTGTTGCTGAGGATTGAAGTCAGGGCCATACATGTGCAAGGCAAGCACTCTACCACTGAGCTACATCCCAAGCTCCCAGCCCCTTTCTAGAAATTTTGATATAGGGTCTCACTAAATTCCCAAGCCTCAAGCTTGGGATCATCTTCCTGAGCCTCCTGAATAGCTGTCTCTACATTGTTTAAGAATCAGTTCGGAACTTAATGATCGCACTAAAAATATGCTTAATCTATAAAGTCCTAGCTTAAAAAAAATCTGTCGTATTTTTCCTAATCTGTAGTTCACCATTCAAAATTCAAATCTTTTAAATTCTGTCCTCAGTTCTGGCAACAATAAAGTAAATCCATATCTAACTTAAAGAATTACTCAGATAGGATAAAACAAAATATTATGCAATACTAAATTTAATTAATAATTGTGAACTAATTATACAAATGCCTTGGTAGGCCCTTTGGGGAATTTAAAGAGAATATTGTCTCTCAGAAAAAACTTAACTAAACTTACACTTACACTAAGAGTTAGTGTTGATGAAATGAGAGGCAAAATTAGAATCATTATTTCACAAATGTATTTTAAAGTTTTCCAGTATAAACTTGGTTATGTGGTTTGGACCTAATGGTGTCTTCATTTGGTAAAAGCAAACAGTGACAGCAATTGCTCAATAAAAACAGCTGTATTTAAACTATAATATATATATATATATATATATATATATATATATATATATATATATTTTTTTTTTTCAATTAAATAAAAATTTTTAAAAAATATTTTCAAAGAAAAAAAAACAGCTGAAAACTCTTTCTGAAGACAACATGCCCAAAGTCCCATGTTTTTCAGTCCAAGGAGCTCTACATCCTTGTCACCAGGTTTGGCCAATAATCCCAGGTGAACTCAAAAATATGGTTCCCATGTAAACTCTTTCTTTTCCTTCAGAGCACTTCTCTCGGTTTTTAATTATATATTTACTAAGATATAGCCTACTATTTGACTACCAAATGTCTTTCCTACCAGACTATATTCTCCATGAAAGCAAAGGCATGTCCATTTTTGTTCACTATCGTATCTTCAGAGTCTGCCAAAAGTCCTGGTGTATAGGAGTAAATAGTTGCTGGGTGAATTAATGAATTCAATAATATCAAATCTGTAACTGACAACCAAAAGAGGAGAGAATATAAGCTCAACTAAGGTGAGAAGCCCTGAATAAAATTATATGATAGCTATGTTTACAGTTCTTCCAAACTCAATATATAGTACTATTCGAGATGCATAGTAAAATTCATTCATTTAATGAAATTGTTGCCCTAGGACTTTAAAGCTTATTTCTCCTGAAGAACCCCAATTGAGGAGCTGTTTTGACAAGTGTGGCTCATGTATGCTACAAGAAGATATTGCTGCCTCCAGATTTAGGAGTTAAAGAAGGCTCAAATATTAAGATCCATGAATATAATATGTAATCCCTTTTATTCATATTCCTGAATTCCATGAAAGATGACAGTGCTACTACCTTCCAAGTACTAACAAAATCAGTATTTCTGCAGTTCTTGTAAAAATAAAGAAATGCCTCATATGCTAAAGTGAGGGTTCTAAATAAAATGCCTTATAAAGTTGAAAGCTCATAACTTTAATACGCATATTTAAGAATATGACTATCATTTGTTTTAAAAAATAATGATCACTTCCTGCACAAAAATGCCTTGTACATAATGTACAATCAACCTGGCAAATTGTATTAGTATGAAAAATATTTTTAACTACTTAACTCTAAATCATAATTGGCTACAGTAAAACTTCAAATTATATATAATAGAAAGAATATAACAAAGACTTTCATACACAAGTATGATGGTTCTGACTCACTATAATGAGTCTGACAAAAAATAACAACGAAGCTTAGCCTAGCTCTCCTTTGTGAGCATCTTAATAACACTGGGGTATGAATTATGTTACTAGAACACATTTTATCACATGGCTTGATCTTGAGACAAGGAGTGGCTTCATTGTATCATGCCTTAAGCAATTGAACTAACCATTGTTTGATAAATCAGAGGATATTTTGATAAGGTTATTATTATTATTATTATTATTATTATTATTATTATATGCTTTCTTAATGAAGAAAAAATTTTTCAGCTCTATCAGCCTGTTTATAAGCAAAATGTTTAACACTTGATGACCCCAAATTCCTTAGAAATAAGTCTTTTTTAAAAGGTAAGTTTTCTGAATAGTTTGCATCTTACCTTTTCAATAAAACATAAAAGTTATTCTTAAAATACTGTTTTCCAAAAATATTTCTCATAGTCATCACGAACTTCCTGAGCACCTCTATGGATATCCACTAATAAACAGTGGATATTGTGCTGCCCTTGAGAAATGTAGAGTTATTGGCAACTTCTCCAAAATTACCTTAATATTTGAGGTTTTAAACTCTCATTTTTGTTCTTGAATTTTGTTTATTTTTCAACCCTCAATGTAAACCAGAATTCCTGTTGTCATTTCTAGTTTCTCCATGTTTTTCCTATGATCTTTTTTCTACCTAACCATTTTTCAATTTATTTTAAACATTTTACAGTAGTTTATATATAAAAATTAGAAAAGCAAACAACTTTTGAATAAAGGATGTTGGACCTTCTTATTTAATTATATAAACTTTAGTACATTGAAATTTGGCTCCTCAGACACTTTTATTTCCTGATACTTGACAACTTTATTACAGAGAAAATAGTTTCAATTCTCTCAAAATACAAAAGACATTGTACCTGTTGGTATTTCAGAATGTCTTTCGATAAAATCAGGAATTCACTTTAAAATGATATTGTAGCTTACAGTTTGAAATATGTACTATTATATTATAACTAGGTATCAGATATCTAAAATATAAATATTAATAAGATAGCCACTATATTAAAGATGGCTAATACCAATAAGGCACATGAGATACACTTTCAAAAATTTTTTCATAAAATAAAAGTGGCCTACCACACTAATTGTTCTTGTTTTCTAATCTCTGTCAAAGAAAAAAACACCATAATTTTCTAATAATTATTTTTGGTAGTTGGGTCCTGATTTTTAAATGAAGAATCACCTAGTAAGACAATTCATTTAAAGAAGTAAATTCCAGAGGAAAAAAATACATTCAGTATGAACAAGGGAATATTACCAGTCGATAGTTATTTTGCATTAGAAATTCTTACATGGAAGTTGGCAAAAAAATATAAAGAAGTGATCTGAGAAGAGGGGATAAGAAGTAAACCTTGGAGAAGCTACATTTTAAGATGGGTCTTAAAGAAAGCAATGGCATGAACTGAAAGATCCACAAAGCCCTTGCTGGATGAGACACCAGTTCTGTGCCATCAAATGCAGATCCTTAAAAGATGTCTAGGTACCTGGACAAAGCTAGAAATTTCCAAACTGAAAATGATAACCTAAATATTAACTTTCTGTTCAATATGTACCCTCAAAGGGGCCCTTCCTTAGAAAAACAAGTATGGCATGTAAAATGCGTAAGACATATAATCACATACATTACTACTACGTAATACCGCAACATGACTAAGTGTACTCCTGGGTATATGTCTTGTACTCCCTGCATCATGTCAGCTTTTTGTATTGATTCCAAAGCTTAAAGTCAACAATGGCTTGGATTATAAAAAAAGCACATATAATATACAAATAAAAATAGGTAATTCTGATTTTTCATATTTCTTAACATATGCAAAAGAAAATGGGGCACAGGTCTATTTAAAAGTTATATGCACCTGTGCATATAACTCGTATTAATTTAATTAATTGAATTGAATTTCATCATTAACATTTTCTCTTCATTGTCAAAATGATAAACATGGAAGGCATGTACTATAAAAATACCTAACCTACATCACTCTAGAGGAATGAAAAATGATATCTAATGTGTAAACCCAGAAATAATAAGTCTAATAAAAAACATAAAGAAAAGCATCTATTAAGATTAGATATGCAGCTAGGTGACTAATAAAAATGTGCAGTGAGTGAAGGATTCAGATCCAGGCTCTGTGTCTTTGCTTTTTTATACAGACTATTCATCCTACAGCTCCAGAGTAGTTAATTTTTTTCCTTTGATGAAAATATCATTAATTAGTTTCCATGATGAAAAATGGTGATTTCTATATCATAAAAAATTTTAACTTTTAATTATTTTTCTCAATAAGTTTCTGTACAATTATAGATTTAGAGTTTTAATAAATCTATCAAATGAACATTTTAAAATATCCCATATAAAGCACATTCCATAATAAAATGCAGCTGAATTATTCTATATTTTTAATGTTAGAATTCTAGGAAAATACCTGAAAAATAGGATTTACTAATTTATTTACCATTTGGAATCATGTAAAGTAACGGTCACTTAAATAGAGTTAAAGCCTGTGGCCTACATAAAATTTTTATTATAAATGATTTTACCATTACTGTAAAATTATTATTTATATTTAGAATCATAAAGTTTAGGTTTCGTTATTATTATCTATTTTAGATTTATTCTTTCCAGGAAAAAATATTCACTAGAAATTAGACTTTTGCGGGAGCCCTCTTTACCAATGCATCTAAACTGGTATGCATTGACATGGCTCAGTGGTTAAGCACTCCTGAGTTAAATCCTCAGTACCAAACTAACTCCAAGAGTAGTCATGGGTATGATTTACTACAGAGCCAAGAGCATATAAACATTTTGTTCTAATCTAATATTCAACAGTCAATAATTGTGCTTATTTTTCCCTGGGTGAAATAAATTTCCAGACTCCCTCCCAAGAGAATATATATTATCAGCAATTCCAAATCCCCTTTATGCTAAGTGACTTTTCTTGATATATCCAATTTGCTATGCCTAATTCCACCATAGTATGTGACAGTCCTGAGGATTAAATGCAGGGTCTCACACAGGCTAGACAAATGTTCCACAACTAAGCAGTATTTGTAATTGCTTTCGTTATGTAAAATAAAGAGGAAAAGGACAGGACAAGGTTATAGGTTATAGACAAAAATGATTTTAAAAATGAGTAATGATATTACCTAATGACTTACTAATATTAAATCGGTGACTTTACAATATAAATATTTAGTTGGGAGAAATTCTATACTTCAATTTCTATACCTCTTATAAATTCCTGGCTCCTATTAAGTTTATTATTTGACCAAGACAAGTTTATTCTTTGAGTTTGATATTTAAAATATAAAAAAAATTAAAACTCGGGTCACTCTAAATAAAGTTTGACTCTTCCTTTGATTTGGTTGCCCCTGTTCAATCCAATCCCTCCTACTCCAAATAGTGACAACAAATCACACACCAATTGGGATATCTGGTAAGAAGGTGCTTTGTCCCTGAGCTTGGGAAGAGGCAAATTCCAGAATAAGGGCCACCAGCTGGGTGGAATCCCCAGAGCTACAGTGTCTGAGAGGCTGGTAGGGTTCAATATAGTCAGATAGATCCAGGTAGACCAAAAATAATTGATGACCTCTGTCACATCAAAGTTGGATTTTAAAATGTTTCATGTTTTGATGTAATTGGTTTGGAAAATGTCAGAATGTAGAAAGATTGGTGGAAGTAGAACATCATCATTAGGCAGGAATTGTTTCAGTTAAGAATTATCAATGGTAGTCCCGGTGTAGTGGTACATGCCTGTAATCCCAGTGGCTTGGAAGAGAGGCTGAGGCAGGAGGATCGAAAGTTCAAAGCCTCAGGAATTTATTTAGGCCCTAAGCAATTTAGGGAGACCCTGTCTCAAATGAAAAAAAAAAATGGACTGGGGCCATGGCTCAGTGGTTATGCACTCCTGAGTTAAATTCCCAGCACCAGGAAAAAAAAAAAAAAGAATCATCAATGAAAGGTGGTTGGCAGCTCATGCTACAGCCCCTAGCTTCTCAGTTTTCTTGAGCTTAAGGATTCAGGGTCAGGCTGAGCAACATAGTGAGACCCTAACTTTAAAAAATCATCAATGAATTACAACAGTTTATTTTATGTACTTATTTAGTTTCTTTTTTGTGATTCTGGAGATTGAATGCCAAGGCACTTCACCACTGAGCTACATTCCCAGACCTTTTTTGTTTTAAGACAGGATCTCATTAAGTTGCCCAGGCTTCCCTCAGACTTGCTGAGGCAGGCCTCAAACTTATGTTCCTCCTGCCTCCAGGTCCCAAGTTCCATTGCACTGATTTTTAAAATTATCTAGTTGTCTATATTTTCCACTAGATTCAAAAATTATTGAGAGCAGGAACCATGTCTTTTCTTGGACTACTGACCCATGGGAGTAAACCAAGGTACATTTGCTGAGCTGTTTTATTTTTTTTTTTTAACTGCTTTGTGTATTATCCTCTGATTCATCTTCTCCTTGGCAGAGTCAATGCCACTGCTTTTTAGTTGCCTCCTTTATATGACACAGTGTAAATAGAGTGTCTTAGGTTACATTGTTGAATTCTTTATTCAGAGACAAACCTATAGGAGTTCCAGCCTCTGAGTCCTTAGGGATTTAGGAATAAAACACAGTCACAGTAGTGACTGAGTCCAAAAGATGATGGCTTAAGTAACTTCCCTATTCACTGTAGCCTGTCTTTCACCTAACCAAGTGATAATTATTCTATTGATTCAAAACATTTCTTCCCCTTAGCAAGCCATGCATGAATAAAGAAAATTTCAAAGAACCAAGAAACTTCTGTGAATATAATAAGGTTTTTAAACAGTTACCTTTAAGTATAGGAGTTTGCATTTTTCCTGTCCCAGTACAAGTTTAATTATTTCTACAAATCTAAATATGATTTGATATATTTTACCAAGCATACAAAATTCAAAACTGTACACTGGAAATATCTTCTCAAATAAAAAGTTAGATTCTGAAAGGCAAGCTGTGAAGGATATGATGAAATGATGCCAGTTTTCTCTTCAAACAGGCGTGGCTCACATCTTCTCATATCCCAACTGCCTGTTGAATGACTCTAGTCTTTTTGTTCAGGCAGGTTGACTTTCTGGTAAAGGATTCTTTGTCTACCCAATGTATTGTGCAACCTAATGTAAGAGTGTGTAACTGTAATTGACCTGTAGAACTGGTGATACACCTTCTTAGCTTTACAGAAACCCAAGAGCATTATAAAAATGAATCTCCAATGACATTTATAGTAGTTACTTCATATAGCAGCTGATGATTCCTCCTTGAAGAGGAACTCTTTAAGTAGAAATTGCTAGTAGGTTTATGGTTCCCTGTATCTGAAATTTGGAGCATGACTCGTTGGTTTCTCCTTTCTGTATACATTTCTCACCCAAATTAAACAGGTTTGCAATTCTTCAGGTATATGAGGTACATAGAAAAATTATCTGGTGTAAATAATTTCATTCTGCAACGTTCCTTAAAATGATTTTTCTAATAGACAATGTCAAAGTCTGCCTCATTGCTAAATGACATTATTTTTTACATAAAATTAATGGAAATGGAATGGCATGATTAACTGAATGGTTCAAATAAGTGAAAATTACCATTTAAAAGAATATTAATTTTAAAAGGATTAAAATATAGTAAAATGCACTCAACACAAAATATACTAAATGTAACAGTGTATGTGTGTGTGTGTGTGTGTGTTTTTGCTTTCCTAATTAATAGCATTCTTTCTTAAAGTATAGTGCCTTAAATGTCTTATTCTAGTTCCCCAAAAATACAGAATCTAAGACAAAAGCTTGCTTGCAGTAGTAGATCTGACAAAAAGAGAGTTGGCAGTTCTACCCCCATCCCATGGGACCTAAAGAACTATACTGCCATATGATTACACGTGGAAGCATTTTTCTATTGTCTCCAATCTTACTTTGGTCAGTGGCTCAACCAGTATAAATGCCTACATGTCCTAATTATAGATCACTGAATATTCTGTGGGTTTCTTCTGGAAGAAAATAATTAATATTAATAATTAATAATATTTAAATAAATATAAAAATAAATAATAATATTTAAATAAAATGTGCTGACTTGAGAAGGGCACCTATTACATTGACCTGAGCAAAGCTTATCCAAATTTACATGATCACCACAACTATCACATAAAGAAATGAGCCAAGATTTAAAGTGGTCATAAAAAGGTGTTAAATACATTTAGTTTTCTAGTGATATTGGTTCAGGATAATGGTAAAGGTCATCTTTTCTCATATATTTTAGTACTTTTCAGGACCAAGACTGCTTTTTCAAATAACTTAGGGTGCCAGGCATAGTGATGCACATCTGTAGTCCCAGCAGCACATGAGGCTGAGGCAGGAGGATCTAAGTCCAAAGCCAACCTTAGCAACTTAGTGAAGCCCTAAGCAACTTAACAAGTCTCTGTCTCTACATAAAAAAATAAAAGGGTTGGGCATGTGGCTCAGTGTTTGAATGTCCCTGGGTTCAATTCCTGGAAACTTAGGATAAAGAACTTGAGAGTCTTTTTAGAAACAGAATAATAAATACAAGGACTTTATTACTCTCTATGGCAATGTATGAACATAGAAATTATACATTCAAGATTGAATAAAATGATTATGCCTACAAAATGTTTCCAAAACAAAAATTACTATTATTTAAATAAAATGTGTTTATAACTGTACATATTTTCATTTTCTTTTCTCTTGACTTTTAGATATTGCAATGCCGATAGCAGAAAATCTTCTTCATACCTGTAAGTTAATCAACAAAGAGTTGTTTTCTATTGAAATTTAATTTCCTTGAATGCCAAAAAGACCTCCATTTGAGAGTCAATGTTATTATACCAACAAAGGTGTAAAAAGGATGCCTGCTTTTAGAAACTTGTATAAAGGTTACTGCAGTTGCCTTACATTCATTGATACCATGGATTTAAAATTAGAAACACATTATCACATGCCATAATGGCAAGGAGACCTACTGACAAGCAATATAATTAAGAACCTATAATCTAAAATCAGCTACATATGAGTTTTGAGTCCCATCTGCTACTTATTAACTGCATAAATTTACATAGCTTACTTCTCAAAGCCTTAGTTCCAAATTGTTGTGAAGATAAAAATAAGGTGACACAAGCAATGTACTTATAAGAGCATAGTGCTCACAGTAAGCTCTCAGTACATGTCAGCTATCTGCATTTTCTGTTTTGCCTCTGAAAACTAAGCAGATATGTTTGTGCACAGGTGCCTTATGTGCAAGTAGCTTATCTTCCTCATACACCAAGACATTCTGCTTTCACTCTCCCACTGCCGGTACTGGGAAATATGATCCCCAGGGTTGCTGGAACCTGGTGCAAACTGTCGGGAAAAGCAATGCTTTTATCTGGGGTCTGAGACTAACTGGGGCAGCTGGATTAAAGGAATCACCCTCTAGAACCAGGTGACACTGACCCCATCACTTTTACTATATAGTTACTTCTGAGAAATTTGGGCAAAATTTAAACATGAGCTGTATTACACTTTTTTCTCTTTCATAGATATTGACTGAATAATCCTCAAGCAACTTAATAAGACATCTTAAAGTAAACTTTAGTTTACTTTAAGTGGAAAACTTTAGTACCCATAAGATCAAAATTCACATTTGGGAATTTGTCAGGTTCATAGGAAAGAAATAGTCAAGAAAGAAATAAGAATAGTGATAAGAATGAGATCATCCAATTTGTCTATCCTACAGCTAAAACACTATAGAACTCACATTCAGTATTTTGAATTTGACTTGGCCTACCTAGGATTTTAAAAAAGAGGAATAGTCAAGAAAAATCAAGCAAGATTTAAAGAAGAATAGAGTTTTGATATATAACATGATAAAGTGTATTAAAATACTGTAATAGAAAAAGGGAGTAGATATTAAAAGGGTAAAGAGACAATAAGAGCTCGGTAGATTTGCCAGTGTTTCTGAAAGTATCAACCAGCAATCTCTATTATATTCTTTAAATCCTTGAATTTACCATAAGATCTCTTTTGACATAACAAAGTTACAAGGCGCCACGTAGAACTTCAGCAAAGGTAATAACAAGGTATTACTGCAGAGGTGGTGGCTCAAAGCTTAGCAGACACAACAATCATGAGTAAATGAGAACTTAGAATGGAAGTTGACACATGGATAGAAATTAAGTGAGAATTATGAGTAAGAGCAAAAACAAGGAAGTCATCACCTAGGTGAAGTTCCTATTCCACAGAGAAGCATCTTTGTTTTTATATTCCTGTGAAGGAAGTAGAATAAAAGCCAACTTCCTTTAGGAGTTGTCCAAAAAGAAGGGAGGATAGGGAGGAACCATTATACCTCTGGGTTCTGGATTATGTGTTTTATCCTTTGTAGCGTCCATGATGAGGCAGTGGAAAGAAAAAGACAAAGAAAAGGGAGTTACAGTCAGTGAGTCAGTGTGAGGGCTCTCACTTAGAAATAGCAGCCACAGAGACTCCATCCAGTTCAGCTAAGTGATTCTTAATGAAGTGGAAGCCTTAACAACCTGAGAATAACCTAAAATTAAAAACATATAAATATATAAATATAAAAATATATAAATTTAAAAGACATTAGAGGGTCTCTAACGCCTTTTAAAATAGTCTAGATGACTCTTTCCTGTGCTTCTAATATCTTTCTAACTTCAGGAAAGAATATCTCAAAGTACATTTAGCATTCTGTATAATTAATATGCATCAACAAAAATATTTTATAAGCCCATTTCTAATAATAATTATTTGAACTTTTATTGCTTGTCATCTGTTATTCTCAAAGTACTTTACTAAAAATAGATAATCCGTGAAATTTGAGAAAAAAATCTTTATAAAGAAATTAAGCAGCTAATCTTTCCAATTTATTTATATATTCTAATCTTTTGTGTAAGTTGCTCTCTCTAATATGGGGTTGTCTCATCCTTAACACTATTGACAGAATCAAACATTCTTTTTTTCAGCAGCACTCCTGTTTAATACAGGATATTTAGCGGCTTCCCTGGATTTTATCCATTTGATACCCGTAGCCTCTCTGAAAAATACAAGTTGTGATAACAAAAATGTCTCTTACATTTCCAAATATTCCTAGGGAGATAATCTTCAAAAGTGACTCTGGTTAAGAGTCACTGTTTTAATCTATACACCTACAATGATTATAGTAAGTTTTTGTGGGTTTTTTCCCCTACTCTCTAAATGCTTTAGAACATATCTATTAAAGAAAATAACTTTGTAATCAAGTATCATTTTTATTATACTTGGTTAATATTTGTTGAGCTCCTTCTATGTGCTAATGTTCTGTATGGTAAATTCTGCAGATACATTTTTTTAAAAGTTGTGATCCCTGCTTTCCATTAATGAGATAGTAAAAGGTACCATAAACTGTTAAAGAACAAACTTGGTATTTAGTTGGAGTAAAGTTAAGTTAATCAAGGGAATCAGAGACAAAACTAGATGGAAAGAATACAGCAAACTTGCTTTAAAAACTTCAGAGTCTAGAAGTTTCTCTGGATCTAAATAGACAATAAAGCATAGTCCCGATTCATAGAATCATGAAACTTTGGAAACTGGTTGGCTATCTAGATATGTCATTTATTTATATAGGTATTATGTATTGTGATGTTAGTGGGAATACATTTCAATCTATTTTGTGTCTCTTTAATATCTCTTTTACATTCTTGTTCACTCATACTTTCATAGGAATGTTTTCACAGCACTAATTCATTGCTAACTCACACCATTCACTAAAATTAAAATGCACATGTGTCCCTGTGCAATTCAGTAATGTAACAGTTATTTTCTTCAAAATTCAAACCTATAATTTGAATTTACCTCTTACATCAGGTCATAGTGAGGCCAAACAGATATACAAAGCATTTGTGAGTGATAGCTATAGGGGAAGACAATGTCAATCTATTTTTAATAAATTCTCAGTAAATCTCATGTCAGCAGTAAGTCTATCCTAACTTCTCCAACATGATGAGATTTTCCTCAATCATTAATAGGGAGACATATTATGAGAAGTTTGTTTACTACAGCAAAATTAAGCAATATCAATACTGTTGAACTCTATTTTAAACAGGTTGTGGGCAACGCACAATAACTCGCTCTGGCAACAAAATTGCAGGGGGTCAGGATGCGGAGGAAGGTGAATGGCCCTGGCAAGCCAGCCTTCAACAGAACAGTGTCCACCGATGTGGAGCTACTCTGATTAGTAACAACTGGCTTATCACTGCTGCTCACTGTTTTATAAAGTAAGCTCTGGCCCGGATGAAGGTCTAAAAGTCACTCAAGTATCTAAAGTTCTAATAAATATATTTCAACAATGTGGTCATAAACTATACTTCCAACTCTTCAATATTGTGAAATATACCCTCAAAATTACTCAATGATTTATCAGTAAAATAATAGATATGGTCAGTTTAGAGGAAGATTTGTGGAGTGTCACTATTGGCAGTTTAGATAAGATAATTCTTTGTTATGGAAAGCTGTCCTGTACTGTGGAATATTAGCAGCATTCCTGCTCTGACATCAGCAGAATCCCTCAATATTGACAACCCAAAATGTCTCCAAACATTGCCAAATGTGGGGAGAAAGTGGACCCCTGCTGAGAACCACTAAGTTAGAGTTATTTACTTCAATTTTATAAAAGAAAACTTTAAATTCCAAATTGAACATGTATCTTATATTTCTTTTTCATCATTATAAAAGTTGGTTTCATTTATTTAATCATAAGTATTTTAATACATGTTCCCATAAATCTACAGCCTCATTTGAAATGATGATTTTTTAAAGATATATTATTACTCAAAAAGTATGGACTTTTTTTGCCTAAAAGATACTTACACTTTTGTTCAATGATTCTTTTCATTTTGTTTATTAAAAAGAAATCCTTGTCAACCCTGAATGACTCTCCTCAAAATCATGCTTGTTTATTATGTTTTTTAAGTAGGGTTTGAAAATGTTCTAGCAGCACTATTTGTAGTACTTAGTATACAAATCCTTGAATAAATAATAATAAGTCAAAAGTATTTTCTTTATAGTCTTTAATACTTGAAAGAGTATTTAGACTATTTCTTTAATTTCCACAAATGCATTCTTTTCATATATCTGTGCTCACTTTTTACTTAATATTGTCTTATGTTGTCATATTTATCTTTCTAGATCTCTCTTTAGTATTTTTGGTATGTTCTATTTCAACTAAGAAATAAAATATAGTTTCTCCGGGTTATCTTTTATAAGACAGTAAACAGATATTCCAAATCTCATCTTTTATCATTATTTTTATATTTTCTTTTACATGTAGCTTAATTTTGGTATGTTTAAAAGTACTATTGGGACTCCCACATACCTAATTATTTTTAAAAGATTAAGTCCTACAACTCTGAAATATAGTATCTTTAATTATTTTTTTTTCTTTAGGGAAAATAATCCCAAAGACTGGAATGTCAGTTTTGGGCTTCTTTTAAGTGATCCAAAAACACAACGAACTATCAAGGATATTATAATTCATGAGAACTACCATTACCCTGCACACGATAATGACATTGCTGTTGTGCATCTGTCTTCACCAGTATTGTATACAAGCAATATCCGAAGAGCATGTCTTCCAGAAGCTACTTATAAATTCCCACCCAATTCAGAAATGGTAGTCACTGGATGGGGAACATTAAAGTCTGACGGTGAGTTTTGAACCTCTCTCCATTACATGGCTTGAGTTTTAAGAGCTAAAAATAATCTACTCAGAATTAAAACAATCTGAAAAACACTTTCTCTGGATCATTTCACAGATAATGTGCAATGGATTGAAAATGATCCTCAACATAATTCATGCAAAACTCTTAATTTCATAGAGCTGTTTATCATAATTCCTCTAAAAATGGCAGTTTTTATAGAAATTTATTATTTAGATACACAATTTATTTTCCACCATTTCATTCATTCATTGAATAAACATTTATTTTGATTATGGTCTGGATACTTTAAAAGATAAAATAGACAAATACCTCAACCTATTTTCTTAGTAAGGAACAAGTTTTTGTTCTCAATAAAGAAAAACAAAAATTTCAAAATATAAGAAAGAAGTATAAACATATATATTATGTGTCATGCATGTAAGCGCCAAAGGAAAAAATAAGGACTCCAAAAGATTGAGCACTTTCAATGCAATGAGAAGAGTAGCCCTCATAAGTAGGTGATACTTGAGTAAGGTCCATTTATATAAGTGCATCCTTATGACCCTAGTGATAGAAATATTTAGTGGCTACTTGTGTTCATATATGTATTTTAAAAAGAGAAAAATAAAGTTAAAATTAATTCTAAGATTCAGAATTATAGTAATAAACAATTGAAAACCTAAAAATGATCATGAAATTTATCTTCTGGGATATGAATTTTGAATTTTGCTTTCTAAGGCATATATGTAGTAAGTATAAAATTCTAAAAACAATTTTTAAACACTCTCATCACACTCTATGTCTAAGTGTGATAATTAAATTACTAATTTTATTTAGTGTGTTCATAAATATCACTTGCTTCTTTGTTACTAAAAAAGAAGAAAAATAAAGGTTTAATAAACATGTTTTATGTTGATTTAGAAATTGTACATAGTGTTAAAAGTTAGATACTAGTAACTTAGCCAGAGAAATTAATATTGGTTTTAGGAAAAATAAACAATTTCCTTCCTTTAGGAAAAAGTCCTAATATACTCCAAAAAGGATCAGTGAAGATTATAGATAATGAGACCTGTAACAGTGGAAAGGCATATGGTGGAGTTGTCACACCTGGAATGTTGTGTGCTGGGTTCCTGGAGGGACGTGTGGATGCCTGTCAGGTAAATCTGCCTAGTCCACTTTCCAAAATTTTTTCTTATAGTTTTAAATTTGCAATTAACCAATTCAATTTTCTCAGTTTTTAACAGCTTACATATGTTGCATAGCCAAAGAGTCTAATTAAAATTATAGTGATATCATTTAGGACTCATTAGAATACTGAAATTCTAAATCACTCAATCTAAGAAGTAGTGAATGGAAATAGGAAAAGGACTCAATTAGGCTTAACAATGAAGAGAAAAACAGGTTACTAGTAACTTTATTTTGCTCTTTGAGACACACTGAACTGGTCTGGTAAAAACCTATATATTGGAGCTCTCATAATTTGGCTCCAACATTCTAAATATTTATTTATTTAACAATACTTACATGGCAACCCCATGTGCCAGAAGTTCTTTACAAATATTAATTTATTCTAGTTATGGAAATTCTCTGTTACATGTTCGTATTATTTTAAACCAAATTTCTCAGATGAGGAGACTGAGACAAAGAGTTGATCAAGTAACTTGTGTAAACTCACACAACCAGTAAGTAACAGAACTAGAATTTCAATGCAGTATATTTGACTCTTGTGCCTATACTCTGAACTCTACTAAGTTTCCATTGATTTTACTTAATGTGCCTCTTATGCTCCTATTGCTGTTTATAAGCAATAGTCCTAAAGCTATCAAAAGTACTACTGTAGTTATTTAGGCAGGCAGAATCAGTGATAAGATCAGGAAGAATCTCATTTTATTCTTCCATTCTTACACATAGTGATTATTTATTTACTACTATGTGCCAGATCCTGTGCTATGTAAAGGAAAATTAAAATGAATGGAGCACATTTTTACATTCTAGGAGCCAGTGAACTTGCAAGCAAGTGTATACAATATATAATTATTATCTCTAATAACAGATTTCCATCTTTACAGTTGTTCCACTAGCTAAACCTATTCTTTGATAAGAGGCACTTAAACCCCCTTCCTTCAATTTTCTCTCAGTCCATTACCCCCCAGCCTCACGACTCCTAACTTTATGAAACCTAGAACCCACATTTTATTATTTCAACCACTCTGTTTACAATAACCTCAAAAACTTAATCTTCTACTCCTCCCACACCTGACTTACTATCTTCAATCACAAAGTAGTCTACCATCTTTCTTTGCTCTTACATGAGCACACATAGAAGAAATTTTACCTTCTTGTAAACAGCAGTCATTTACTCATAGATAGGTCTAATATTATAATTCTTTAATGAATCTCTCATTGTGCTAAGTCGAACCTTTATTATATTCTTTACCTATCTATCCCACTACGCCCATATTTTTCTTAACATATGATATCTCACTGAAATATTTTCCAGTGAAACAGAGTACAACAATGGTTGGCAGAGAGGTGAGGGAAATGGAGGGATGTTGTTCAAAGGGTATAAAACTTTTAGTTATAAAATTAATAAGTTATGGGGACCTTATATATAGGGTAGTGACTTAATAATTATGCATTGTATACTTGAAATTTTCTATGAAAGTAGATTTCATACAAAACATAAATATATGACATGATGAACAAGTTAATTCATGTAATTGAGCAAATTGTTGCACAATGTATTTATATATCAAAACATCACATTATACACTTTAAATACAGGCAATGTTTATTTGTCAATCATACTTCAATTCAAAAACATATAAAATACATCCGTCTGTCTGAAAAGAAGGATACAGAGATGTGGACTTACATAAGTGAGCTGAGAAGTCGAAAGGGACAAGACAAGGAACAGAGGGTTTGCCACGTGTTATTTTCCACTGACTCTAAGAATTATGCTAGGTTCCAGGCAATAGAACAAGATTTTTTAAACTATGAAATGACAAGAGTTTGTAATGGTGGCCTGAGAAATGAGAAATTGACTAGAGACACAAAAAAAATTTCTGAGAGGAAATTTTGTAACATGATTTTATTTCCCAGTGTATGGGTGAGCACAGGCTATGATGGGGAGGGTGGTAAGAACCTGAAGATACTGTTGATAAGAGTAGGGATATGGATGAATCAAAGAATGTAACCTGCATAACGAAAGATAGAAGGAGAAGAAGACCTGATATACTAATAGGAAGGTGAAGAGAGAATTGGTATTCATAGTGAGGTTGAAAAGCAGATGCAGGGCATCATTGGAATAAGTCAAAAAAGGGTTGGTACATAGAATCATAATGCTGAATAATGGTGTTTCAGAAGTGGAGCAGTTCCAGGTAATGACAAGGAGTGATGTAAATAAATGTGTAAATGATCAAAGCCAGGGAAGCCAAGACACTGTGGGCCAAGATGCATCCTATAATGCATGTTAAAATCATCTAGGATGATAGAAAAAAATAGAGCAAAGGGAAATCTAAATGCTAAGAAATGTTCCATCACTCGGGGAATGGGCTAAAGATTAATGGATGAAAATTATAACAAGTTATAGAGAGGAGTTAGACAAATTATACAATTCTGGAAATGGAAGCAAAATTTAAAAACAGATGAAGAGCAATAGTCCAGTGTTGGCACTCAATAAATACAAATCTTCCCTTTTTTCCAGTATCTGTCTGGAAATAAGGAACATGCAGAGATCTATCAGAGTTCCTCAATATACTGATAACTGCATAAGCAATAATACATTCAGTAGCTCCTCTGTATAATGCCCGAATTGAAACTTTCATATGTGTTTTCCATTTTTATATTGTTATATCCAAATATATATTTGAATTTAAGTAAATGAGCATATGGCAAAGAATATTCTAGACTAAATCATTTTAGTTTTGAAATATCTAGGGTTCTTTTTTCCTCTTCTGCTGTTTTTCCCTATTCTTACTAAAAAAAGAAAAATAAGCAATATTCACCTTTAAAACATAGTAATTGTATACATCCTTTTTCTCTCTAGGGTGATTCTGGTGGACCATTGGTTAGCGCAGATTCAAAAGGTACCTGGTTCCTTGCTGGTATTGTAAGCTGGGGAGATGAATGTGCTCTTCCAAACAAGCCTGGTGTCTACACTCGAGTGACATACTATCGAGACTGGATCATGTCCAAAACTGGTCTGTAGGGTAGAAGTCCTCTGTAGATTAAAGCTTAACAATGCTTGCTAAAAATGTTTCTAATTCCAGACCACATTTAACGTAGATATTACCTGTTCTTCATATTTAATGAAATTTAAACACATATAATTTTAGAAATATGAAAACTTCTTTATGAAACTATGAACCAAGACATACAATTTTCCTCTTTACCCCTTTCTAGCTTGAAAGTAATTATGTGAATAAATATGTTTTCAGTTTATTAAGGAACTATTCCTTAATGATTTGCAGATCCAAATCTTTTGGAAAATCACTGAATAGATTTTATCAATAAACTCCCTTCTGAAAGTAGAAACAATCCTCTGCTGACAAGCACATGGATTCCACAGGATCAATGTATTTGTAATGTTGCCATCCAGTGAGTTGCAATAATACTATCTATAAGAATTACTCAGGAAAACCTGTCTAACTCTTTTCTTTCTGGTCCTTTTGCCAATGCTGATCCCTTCTCAGTTTCTTCACGTTCTGGGACAGAAAATAACAAGATAATGCCATATGGTACTCTTTTGAGTTTGAAAGTGATGTCTGTACATGATTCTCACTTACACACAATAGGAATGATATCCTCAGACATGTGGGCTTCATTTTCAACATGCAAATAATGACATATTGCATATCTCTAAACTCTTAAAATTTCTCAATAATACAAAGTATCCACCAGGATAAGTAATAGTAAAATTTTGCCTCCACTTCAATCTCTTTTGACCCATACAGAGACATCCTAGCTGTGGGTACATGTGTCCATAAATGTACTATTCTGCCAAATCATCAGGTTAGTTGCCATTTATCCAAAATATTGTCTCCTCCAGGTGCTTTCTTAGACAGTAGTCCATCACTGTCTCTATAGGAGGTTTTCTTTCTCCTTTACATCACTAACAATTTACAGCTACTACTAACTTCCACCATGATGTAAATTTTTTCATAACATCCCCAAATTACATTAATAATAATAGTTAATATTTATTAAGTCTTTACTAGTCTTTACCAGGCACACTTTATGTGTATTATTACATTGAACCTACCCAAAAAAACTCAGGTTGATTGTTCCCTTGATATATCAATTTTATCAGTAAAGAAATTGAGGTATAGAAAGTCAAGTAACTTTCTGAAAATCAGAGTTTATAATTGACTAAGCTGAGATTCAAAATCAGACCACTATATCCCAGAGCTCAGACTTGTAACAACAAAGTTATGTTATGTGATATTATTATAACTAGGACTATAACAAGTATAGTATTATAAAATGTAACATTTTTTCAGAAACCTAATTGATAAATTAGTACTATTGCTTTATTAAATACTTTGACATATCTTGTTATATATTCATAAGAATATGCATTTCTATCATTTGATGTTTTAGAAATTGAGGGTAAACAAAATAAAACTATATGCACATCAGTGAAGATTGACCTAGCATTGATCCAGGTACCACTCTTGTGATTAAGGAGGTAGAGAACTCTTGATTGACAAAACTTGAATTCTCATAGGGGCATTTCCAGAAAAAAAAATGCTAGATAGACTTTTTAAAAATAATAGCTATCCATTACCCAATGCTGCCTTCTGAGTAAATAAAATGTTACTCAAAATCATATAATCTCGCAATAAACAGATTCTGTACTCTCATGTGTTATTGAGTTATAAGTCACAGATTTTTCATGTTATTCATATTCTGCTATCTTGGAAAGAGCAATATGGACTAGTGACTTGAGCAGCAAGTATTCCTCTTTACATAACTTATGTATGTATGAAAGGAGTACAAAATTCCTATGAGGAAAAAAAGTACAAAATGTTTCATTTTTTATTTAGAAAATAATTTCACATGTGGACAGATACATTAAGTTAGCAAAATTTTAGAATGTGTCTCCAGATAAGACTGGCTTGCATGAACCCACCAGCATGATGATATGCTGTATAATAATAGATTCCCTTTTCCTCTGTACAAGTCAAAAATAGGAAGTAATGACAGTGATAAAGGTGTCCCTCCCCACCTGGGAACCAGTGTCATAATCATTGGGTCTCTTCAAATTTGAGCATTTCTGCTAGAAATGGTATATAAAAAGAGTTCATGGTGAGAACACATGCAAAAGAATTAAATTGAACCATTATTTCATAAAGAAAAATTAACTAAAAATTAATTAAAAACTTAAACCAAAAGGCTTCTGTATTGTAAAGAAAATAATCAAAATTTGAAAAGACAAAGTACAAAAGAGAAAAAAATACCTACAAACCAGAGTATCTTATTCTGGTATAATAACCATATATCCAAATATATAAAAAAACTCACACAATGCAGTACTGAAAAGAAAAATCAATAACTTGATTTTTAAAAGAGTTAAATAGTCTGATAATACTTTTTTCAAAGAAGACAAACATACAGATGCCTACCATGTACTTGCAAAAGTGGTCAACACGACTAATACAAAAGTGAAAATTAAGACCATAGTGAGGTATCTTTCAATACTGTTAGAATTGCTATTATCAAAAAGAGAGCAGATAAAAAGTGTTAGCAAAGGTATGGGGAAAGAATGACACTTGTACATTGTTGGTGGGAATATAAATTGTCTAAAGAAATTAAAAACAGGCTTACCATATGATCCAGCAATCCCACTATGGGGCATATATGCAAAGGAATTGAAATCAGTATTTCAGAGATATTTACACCCCATTTTCACTACAACATTAAGCTAGATATGGAAATAATTTATCTATAAGGGAAAATGGATTTTAAAAATGTGGTATACACTTACACATAATAGAATGGTATTGAGCCATAGAAGAAAAGGAAATAATGCTATTATGACAAAAGGGACAAACCTGGAGAACATTATACCAAACAAAGAAAAACAAATATTGAGTGATATCTATTGTATATGGAAAATGACAAACCCCAAAATAGTGTGGCCTGGGGAGAGGGAATGAGAGAAATGGCAATACATTGATCCTTTCCCAATACATTCTTTCCCATTGATGAGACAGGCTCCAGGGAAGAGGTATTAGCCTCTGGGAAGAGGGCAAAGCATTGATCCTTCACAAAACAAATCCTTCCTCAGGTCCTCCATCTGGCCCAACAAAGACAAATTCCAGATACTAACCACTGACCCCAGACAAGCCCCCACACACACACACATCTCACCTAGTAAAACAGAGCCCAAATTCCTGAGTATCCAAACTGACACACTCATTAATCAAGTTACCTCTCAGCATAACCTGTTAAGCACAGACTCCTTCTTTGGGCAGTGGCTCATTTTCCACTAGGAAAGTGGGTCCATCAGAGGCATGACTCCGTTCCTGAATAAAGGCTTTTGCTGAAGTTTGTGCCTGGCCTGGTCCTTTTGTGCTAACAATATCCTTTATATGTACAATATAAAAATGTTGAACTCATACAAACAGGGTAGAATGGTAGTTGCCAAGGGCTGGAGGTTGGGATAAACAGAGTGTTAGTGAAAGAATACAAACTTTCAGTTATAATATGGACAAGTTCTGTGGATCTAAAAATACAAAGGTGGTAGCAGGTGTGTTAATTTGATTGTAATAATCATTTTATACACACACATATTAATTCATTACATTTTACACCTTGGATATATACAACATTATCAATAAATATTCTAAAATAAGAATTTTGAAATATTGGAAAATCAATACACTGAATATAAATATCAAGTTTATTAGGTGAATTAAACATCATACAGATATCACTACAATTTCTGCGTGTTTAAATATACTTCTCCTTACTAGAAAATGAGTAAAATTTTAATGAACTTAAGCTTAACATCTCAGTTGGTTTCTTCTTTTACCTTCTTAAGCCCCATGCCTGTACCCTGCATCTCTTTGTTTTTTAGAATTTTTTAAAAATTTTAATTTGTTATATATGAGAACAGAATGCATTACAATTCATATTGCACATATATAGCACAATTTTTCATATCTCTGGTTGCCCACAAAGTAGAATCACATCCTTCATGTCTTCATACAAGTACTTAGGGTAATGATGACCATCACATTCACTGCCTTTCCTAACTCTGTGCCCCCTCCATTCCTCTCCTTCCCCTTTCCCCTTTGCCCTATATAGAGTTCATTTAATCCTCCCATTTCCCCCTCCCCAGAGCATATTATGAATCAGCATCCTTAAATCAGAGACATAGGCAGAGGCAATTAAATAAATCATAAAAATATTATTTTTCCAAAAAATACTATATTTTAAATATTTGTTAACTTATACTAATATTTCTAAGCTAATTTCAGTGGCACTATAACATACTCCTGCCATGTTGCTATTCTTACTATGATACCATATAAAATTAAATCTTTTTATTTTTTAATTTATTTTTTTATTTTTTTTATTATTATTTTTTCTCTTATTTTTTTTTAAGTTTTTTATTGTTGGTTATTCAAAACATTACATAGTTCTTGATATATCATATTTCACCCTTTGATTCAAGTGGGTTATGAGCTCCCATTTTTACCCCATATACAGATTGCAGAATCACATCAGTTACACATCCATTGATTTACATATTGCCATACTAGTGTCTGTTGTGTTCTGCTGCCTTTCCTATCCTCTACTATCCCCACTCCCCTCCCCTCCCCTCTTCTCTCTCTGCCCCCTCTACTGACATTCATTTGTCCCCCTTGTATTATTTTTCCCTTTCCCCTCACTTCCTCTTGTATGTACTTTTGTATAACCCTGAGGGTCTCCTTCCATTTCCATGCAATTTCCCTTCTCTCTCCCTTTCCCTCCCACCTCTCATCCCTGTTTAATGTTAATCTTCTTCTCATGCTCTTCAACCCTACTCTGTTCTTAGTTACTCTCCTTATATCAAAGAAGACATTTGGCATTTGTTTTTTAGGGATTGGCTAGCTTCACTTAGCATAATCTGCTCTAATGCCATCCATTTCCCTGCAAATTCTATGATTTTGTCATTTTTTAATGCAGAGTAATACTCCATTGTGTATAAATGCCACATTTTTTTATCCATTCGTCTATTGAAGGGCATCTAGGTTGGTTCCACAGTCTTGCTATTGTGAATTGTGCTGCTATGAACATCGATGTAGCAGTGTCCCTGTAGCATGCTCTTTTTAGGTCTTTAGGGAATAGACCAAGAAGGGGAATAGCTGGGTCAAATGGTGGCTCCATTCCCAGCTTTCCAAGAAATCTCCATACTGCTTTCCAAATTGGCTGCACCAATTTGCAGTCCCACCAGCAATGTACAAGTGTACCCTTTTCCCCACATCCTCGCCAGCACTTGTTGTTGTTTGACTTCATAATGGCTGCCAATCTTACTGGAGTGAGATGGTATCTTAAGGTGGTTTTGATTTGCATTTCACTGACTGCTAGAGATGGTGAGCATTTTTTCATGTACTTGTTGATTGATTGTATGTCCTCCTCTGAGAAGTGTCTGTTCAGGTCCTTGGCCCATTTGTTGATTGGGTTGTTTGTTATTTTATTGTCTAATTTTTTGAGTTCTTTGTATACTCTGGATATTAGGGCTCTATCTGAAGTGTGAGGAGTAAAGATTTGTTCCCAGGATGTAGGCTCCCTATTTACCTCTCTTATTGTTTCTTTTGCTGAGAAAAAACTTTTTAGTTTGAGTAAGTCCCATTTGTTGATTCTAGTTATTAACTTTTGTGCTATGGGTGTCCTATTGAGGAATTTGGAGCCCGACCCTACAGTATGTAGATCGTAGCCAACTTTTTCTTCTATCAGACGGCGTGTCTCTGATTTGATATCAAGCTCCTTGATCCATTTTGCATTAACTTTTGTGCATGGCGAGAGAAAGGGATTCAGTTTCATTTTGTTGCATATGGATTTCCAGTTTTCCCAGCACCATTTGTTGAAGATGCTATCCTTCCTCCATTGCATGCTTTTAGCCCCTTTATCAAATATAAGAAAGTTGTAGTTTTGTGGATTGGTCTCTGTGTCCTCTATTCTGTACCATTGGTCCACCCACCTGTTTTGGTACCAGTACCATGTTGTTTTTGTTACTATTGCTCTGTAGTATAGTTTGAAGTCTGGTATCGCTATACCGCCTGATTCACACTTCCTGCTTAGCATTGTTTTTGTTATTCTGGGTCTTTTATTTTTCCATATGAATTTCATGATTGCTTTCTCTATTTCTACAAGAAATGCCGTTGGGATTTTGATTGGCATTGCATTAAACCTATAGAGAACTTTTGGTAATATCGCCATTTTGATGATGTTAGTTCTGCCTATCCATGAACAGGGTATATTTTTCCATCTTCTAAGATCTTCTTCTATTTCTCTCTTTAGGGTTCTGTAGTTTTCATTGTATAAGACTTTCACCTCTTTTGTTAGGTTGATTCCCAAGTATTTTATTTTTTTTGAAGATATTGTGAATGGAGTGGTTGTCCTCATTTCCATTTCAGAGGATTTGTCGCTGATATACAGGAATGCCTTTGATTTATGCGTGTTGATTTTATATCCTACCACTTTGCTGAATTCATTTATTAGCTCTAATAGTTTCTTTGTAGACCCTTTTGGGTCTGCTAGGTATAGAATCATGTCATCAGCAAATAGTGATAATTTAAGTTCTTCTTTTCCTATTTTGATGCCTTTAATTTCTTTCGTCTGTCTAATTGCTCTGGCCAGTGTTTCGAGAACCATGTTGAACAGAAGTGGTGAGAGAGGGCATCCCTGTCTTGTTCCAGATTTTAGAGGGAATGCCTTCAATTTTTCTCCATTCAGAATGATGCTAGCCTGAGGCTTAGCATAGATTGCTTTTACAATATTGAGGTATGATCCTGTTATCCCTAGTTTTTCTAGAGTTTTGAACATAAAGGGATGCTGTACTTTGTCGAATGCTTTCTCCGCATCTATCGAGATGATCATATGGTTCTTATTTTTAAGTCTATTGATGTGGTGAATAACATTTATTGATTTCCGTATATTGAACCAGCCTTGCATCCCAGGGATGAATCCTACTTGATCATGGTGCACAATTTTTTTGATATGTTTTTGTATCCGATTCGCCAGAATTTTATTGAGGATTTTTGCATCTAGGTTCATTAGAGATATTGGTCTGTAGTTTTCTTTCTTTGAAGTGTCTTTGTCTGGTTTAGGTATCAGGGTGATGTTGGCCTCGTAGAATGAATTTGGAAGTTCTCCCTCTTTTTCTATTTCCTGAAGTAGCTTGAAAAGTATTGGTATTAGTTCCTCTGTAAGGTTTTGTAAAACTCTGCTGTATACGCATCCAGTCCTGGGCTTTTCTTAGTTGGTAGTCTTTTGATGGTTTCTTCTATTTCCTCAATTGATATTGGTCTCTTTAGGTTGTCTATATCTTCCTGACTCAATCTGGGCAGATCATATGACTTAAGAAATTTATCGATGCCTTCACTATCTTCTAATTTATTGGAGTATAAGGATTCAAAATAATTTTTGATTATCTTCTGTATTTCTGAAATGTCTGTTGTGATATTGCCTTTTTCATCCCGTATGCTAGTAATTTGAGTTCTCTCTCTTCTTCTCTTTGCTAGCATGGCTAAGGGTCTGTTGATTTTGTTTATTTTTTCAAAGAACCAACTTTTAGTTTTGTCAATTTTTTCACTTGTTTCTTTTGTTTCGATTTCATTAATTTCAGCTCTGATTTTAATTATTCCTTGCCTTCTACTTCTTTTGCTGTTGTTTTGCTCTTCTTTTTCAAGGATTTTGAGATGAAGTATGAGATCATTTATTTGTTGTTTTTTTCTTTTTTTAAGGAATGAACTCCAAGCAATGAATTTTCCTCTTAGAACTGCTTTCAATGTGTCCCATAGATTCCGATATGTTGTGTCTGTGTTTTCATTTATCTCTAAGAATTTTTTAATTTCCTCCTTGATGTCTTCTATAACCCATTGATCATTCAGTAACCTATTGTTCATTCTCCAAGTGATGTATGCTTTTGCCTTCCTTCTTTTATCGTTGATTTTCAGTTTCATTCCATTATGATCAGATAAGATGCATGGTATTATCTCTACTCCTTTATATTGTCTAAGAGTTGCCCTGTGACATAATATATGATCTATTTTTGAGAAGGATCCATGTGCTGCTGAGAAAAAAGTGTAACTGCTTGATGTTGGGTGGTATACTCTATATATGTCAATTAGGTCTAGGTTATTAATTGTGTTATTGAGTTCTATAGTTTCCTTATTCAACTTTTGTTTGGAAGATCTGTCCAGTGGTGAGAGAGGTGTGTTGAAGTCTCCCATGATTATGGTATGGTGGTCTATTAGACTCTTGAACTTGAGAAGAGTTTGTTTGACGAACATAGCTGCACCATTGTTTGGGGCATAAATATTTATGATTGTTATGTCTTGTTGGTGTATGGTTCCCTTAAGCAGTATGTAGTGTCCCTCTTTATCCCTTTTGATTAACTTTGGCTTGAAATCTATTTTATTTGATATGAGTATGGACACACCTGCTTGTTTCCGAAGTCCATATGAGTGATATGATTTTTCCCAACCTTTCACCTTCAGCCTATGTATGTCTTTTCCTATCAAATGCGTCTCCTGTAGGCAGCATATTGTTGGGTCTTGTTTTGTGATCCATTCTACTAGCCTGTGTCTCTTAATTGGTGAGTTTAAGCCATTAACATTTAGGGTTATTATTGAGATATGGGTTGTTCTTCCAGCCATATTTGTTTATTTCTGTTACTAAACATGGTTTGTTTTCCTCTTTGATTATTTTCCCCCCCTTTACTGTCCTACCTCCCACTGTTGGTTTTCATTGTTATTTTCCATTTCCTCTTCCTGTAATATTTTGCCGAGGATGTTTTGAAGAGATGGTTTTCTAGCTGCAAATTCGTTTAACTTTTGTTTATCGTGGAAGGTTTTAATTTCATCTTCCATCCTGAAGCTTAATTTCGCTGGATACACAATTCTTGGTTGCAACCCATTTTCTTTCAGTGTTTGAAATATGTTATTCCAGGATCTTCTAGCTTTCAGAGTCTGTGTTGAAAGATCAGCTGTTATCCTGATTGGCTTACCCCTAAATGTGATCTGCTTCCTTTCTCTTGTAGCTTTTAAAATTCTCTCCTTATTCTGTATGTTGGGCATCTTCATTATAATGTGTCTAGGTGTGGGTCTCTTATGATTTTGCACATTCGGCGTCCTGTAGGCTTCTAGGATTTGGGATTCTGTCTCATTCTTCAAGTCTGGGAAGTTTTCTCGCATTATTTCATTGAATAGATTGCTCATTCTTTTGGTTTGAAACTCTGTCCCTTCCTGTATCCCAATGACTCTTAAGTTTGGTCTCTTTATGTTATCCCATATTTCTTGGATGTTCTGCTCATGGTTTCTTAACAGTCTTGCTGAGCTGTCTATGTTCTTTTCAAGTTGAAATACTTTATCTTCATTGTCTGATATTCTGTCTTCTAAGTGTTCTACTCTGCTGGTAGTATTCTCAATTGAGTTTTTAAGTTGGTTTATTGCTTCCTGCATTTCTAGGATTTCTGTTTGTTTGTTTTTTATAACCTCTATCTCCCTGTATAGTTGATCTTTTGCTTCTTGGATTTGTTTATGTAATTCATTGTTGAAGTGATCTTTCATTGTCTGATTTTGCTGTCTGATGTCTTCCTTGAGACTCCAGATCATCTGAAGCATGTATATCCCGAATTCTTTATCTGACATTCCATCTGCTGCAGCTATTACCTCTTCTAACGTTGAGTTGACCTGCATTGCTTGTGGTCCTTTCTTTCCTTGTCTCTTCATACTGTTCGCGTTTCTTTCTGCTTGGTGAAACTTTGTGCTATTGAATTTTCCCCCTATATATTTATATTGGTCTTGTATAGTTGCAAAGTCTCCCTCGCAGGCGCGGGCGGCGGCTCTGCCCCTCCTCCAATTGGGGCAATATGCCTACCACGCCGGCAGGCCGCTGGGCCTGTTCTGCCGGTCGGTAGCAGGTCTGCCTACCTTGCAGGCGCGGGCGGCAGCTCTGTCCCTCTGCGGGCTGCTAGGCTTGTTCTGTCGGTGGTCGCAGTTCTGCCTACTTTGCAGGCGCAGGCAGCGGCACTGCCCCTCTGCAGGCCTCTGGGGCTGTTCTGCCGGTGGGTCGCAGATCCGCCTACCTTGCAGGCGCGGGGGGGGCGGCTCTACCCTTCCGCAGGCCACTGGGCCTGTTCTGTTTGTCGATTGCAGGTCTGGCCTGTTCTGTTGGTGGTCACAGTTCCGCCTACCTTGCAGGCGCGGTGGGGGGGGGGGCGGCTCTGCCTCTCAGCAGGCCGCTGCTCCTGTTCTGCCGGTGGGTCGCAGGCCCACCTACCTTGCAGGAGTGGTTGGCAGCTCTGCCCCCCGCGGGCCACTGGGCCTTTTCTGTCGGTGGTCACAGTTCTGCCTACCTGGCAGGCGCGGGTGTGGGGTGGGGTAGGGGGCAGCTCTGCCCCTCAGCAGGCTGCTGGGCCTGTTCTGTGGGTGGTCACAGTTCCATCTACCTTGCCGGCGCGGGGGGAGGGGGCGGCTCTGCCTCTCAGCAGGCCGCTGCTCCTGTTCTGCCGGTGGGTCGCAGGCCCGCCTACCTTGCAGGAGTGGTTGGCAGCTCTGCCCCTCCGTGGGCCACTGGGCCTTTTCTGTCGGTGGTCACAGTTCTGCCTACCTGGCAGTCGCGGGGGGTGGGGGGCGGCTCTGCTCCTCAGTAGGCCGCTGGGCCTGTTCTGTGGGTGGTCACAGTTCCGTCTACCTTGCCGGCGCGGGGGGAGGGGGCGGCTCTGCCTCTCAGCAGGCCGCTGTGCCTGTTCTGCCGGTGGGTCGCAGGCCCGCCTACCTTGCCGGTGTGGTTGGCAGCTCTGCCCCTCCGCGGGCCACTGGGCCTTTTCCGTTGGTGGTCACAGTTCCGCCTACCTGGCAGGCGCGGGGGGTGGGGGGCGGCTCTGCTCCTCAGTCTTTAATTTATTTTTTATTTCTATTTGACAGCGGAATGCATTACAATTCTTATTACACATATATAGGACAATTTTTCATATCTCTGGTTGTATACAAAGTATATTCACACCAATTCATGTCTTCCTACCTGTACTTTGGCTAATAATGATCATCACATTCTACCATCATTAATAACCCCATGTCCCCTCCCTTCTCCTCCAACCCATCTGCCCTTTCTAGAGTTCATCTATTCCTCCCATGCTCTCGCTCCCTATCCCACTATGAGTCAGCCTCCTTTTTAATTCTGCTAAGAAAAATTTTTTAAACCTCAACATTCTATACTGTGGAAATTATTAAAATTTTTTAAAGCAGGAAATATTGAGTATTTTTTAATAAATGCTTATTGAAAGGAACATCAAGGAATTGTATGAGTAAATGAACCTCTCTTAGAAACAGCAGAGACTTTATAGAAATACTTTGAAGAGTAGAATAAGAAAAAAGAAAAAAATTGATAATATATTATACAAAAATCAATAGGATATCAATTTCATGTTAGCTCAACCTTACAGAAACTTAGTTTGAAAAAAATTGATAATTTTATAATCATGCATATTTTTCTAAATTCCATTTTTAAACCATACTTATATTATTATATACTTCCATCATAAATTCTTAAATAATAGAGTTATTGGAAATCTAGCTTTCAAACTTCCAGTCCTGAAAATAGTAGAATTAAGATATATTTTAGAGTTTAATTAATTTATGAAATAGAAAAGCTAAGTGTGTCAATAGCTTATCAACAAAAGAATAAGATTAAAATCAAACTAAATTTAATAAAAGTAATCCACATGAAGTTTATGCAAATAAAATTTCACCAAAAATAATCATGAAATGTGTTTGGAAAGATAAGATAAAGAAATAAACTTTTAGCATTTCTTTGCTATCCACAAGTACAATGCCTAATATGAATGGTCAATAAATGTTACATTACATACTTTTTTTAATAAATATGATAATCTTGGTAGTTTCAGTTTGTTATATGTTCTTTTTTAAAATAGTAAAATGTTATTATTTTCAGTATTTAGTGAATATGTAATTTTTAAAAAATAAACTTGACAATTATGCTTGTTCTTTTGTCATTTCATATATTGATAATTTGTATTATATATGCTTTTTATAAATCTGATATCCATATATCTTACATTAATTTTAAATCAAATTTCTTATCATTTACCTCTGACACATCTATATTGAAAAAGTAGTGACCTGTCTCATGGTGTAATTCTTCAAATTAGATACATTCTAAGAAAATGAAGGTGAATTTGTCTTTTTACATGCTCTACATAATTTAACACAGCTCTAAAAAGTTTATGACTTTGAGAATTCAGACTCCAAGTATTTTTTGTGTAGATACTTCTTCATAAATAATAGTTGACATTCTTTCTTCAAATTCTATCAATTAAACTTCAATAAAAATACTTCTTGGGGCTGGGGATGTGGCTCAAGCGGTAGCGCGCTCACCTGGCATGCAACCGGCCCGGTTCGATCCTCAGTACCACATACAAAGATGTTGTGTCCGCCGAAAACTGAAAAATAAATATAAAAAATTCTCTCTCTCTCTCTCTCTCTCTCTCTCTCTTTAAAAAAAATACTTCTCTAAACCAAAAAAACTCTTAGCAAATATGAAAAAAATTTGATGCAATTCCTTGCATTTTATCATGATAATGGAATGAAATTACAAATCAAAACCAAAAAAAAAAAACCTACTGAAACTATAAACATATGGAAACTGAACAATACTCTTTTGAAAGATAAATGAGTGATAGGAGAAAGCAGGGGAGAATTTTAAAAATTCTTAGACTCAAATGAAACTAGTAATACAACATACAAGAACTTTTGGGATACTATGAAGGTGCTTTTAAGAGGAGAGTTTATAGCTGTGAGTTTCTATATAAGAAAATCAGAAAGATCCCAAATAAACAAACTTATGAGGCATCCCAAGGCCCTTGAAAAAAAGAAAAAACCTATTCCAAAACCAGAAGGAAGGAAATAATGAAGATCAGAGCTAAAATCAAGGAAACTGAGAAAAAGAAACAATACAAAGGATCAAAGAAACAAAAAGTTGATTCTTCAAAAAGATAAACAAGATTGATAAACCAAAATAACCAAAAGAAAAAGAGAGATTAATAAAATTAGAGATGAGAAAATGAGAAATCACCACAGATATCCCAGAGGTCTAACAGATCATTAGGGACTGTTTTGAAAACTTATACTCTAATCAATTAGAAAACCTAGAAGAAATGATACATTTCTAGATACATACAACCCACCAAAATGGAATCAAGAGGATATAGAAAATCTAAACAGACAAATAACTAGCAATGAGAAAAGCAGTAATAAAAAGCCTTCCAACAACAACAACAAAAAAAAGCCTAGGACTAGATGGATTCTCAGCTGAATTCTACTAGACTTTTAAAGAAGAACTAATGTCAATGTTTCTCAAATTATTCCATGAAACAGAAAGAGATGGAACACTTCCAAATTCATTCTACAAAGCCAGTATTATACATATACCAAAACCAGATAGGGACACATCAAGGAAAGAAAACTATAGATCAATATCCCTGATGAACTTATAGGCAAAAATACTTAATAAAATATTAGCAAATTGAGTTCAACAACATATTAAGAAGATTGTATACCATGACCAAGTGGGTTTTATTCCAGAGATGCAAGGATACTTTAATATATGCAGATCAACAAATGCAATTCATCACATACATAGAATTATGGACAAAAATTACTTGGTCATCTCAATAGATGCAGAGAAAGCCTTTGACAAAACTTAGCACCCTTTCTTGATACAAACACTGAAGAAACTAGGATAGAAAGAACCTATCTCAACATCAAAAAGGCCATACATGAAAAACTCAAAGTCAACCTCATAGGAAATGGGGAGAAATCAAAAACATTTCCTTTCAAATCTGGAACAAAACAAGGATGTCTACTTTCATCAGTCCTATTTAATATAATACTAGAGAAGAAGATTAACATTAAACTGGGATGAGAGGTGGGAGGGAAAGGGAGAGAGAAGGGAAATTGCATGGAAATGGAAGGAGACCCTCAGGGTTATACAAAATTTCATACAAGAGGAAGTGAGGGGAAAGGGGAAAATAATACAAGGGGGAGAAATGAATGACAGTAGAGGGGGTAGAGAGAGAAGAGGGGAGGGGAGGGGAGGGGAGGGGGGATAGTAGAGGATAGGAAAGGCAGCAGAATACAACAGACACTAGTATGGCAATATGTAAATCAATGGATGTGTAACTAATGTGATTCTGCAATTTGTGTACGGGGTAAAAATGGGAGTTCATAACCCACTTGAATCAAAGTGTGGAATATGATATATCAAGAACTATGTAATGTTTTGAACAACCAACAATAAAAAATTTAAAAATAATAATAATAATAATAATAATATAATACTAGAAATTCCAGCCAGAGCAATTAGGCAAGAGAAGAAAAATGAAAGGAAGAAGTCAATTTATCAGCATTTGTAGATGATATGATCTAAAAAGTTCCAAATAAGACTTCTAGAGCTAATAAGCAATTTTGGAAAAATAGAAGATTACAAAATCAACATATGAAAATCAACAGCTTTCCTATATACCAGTAATGAATCTGCTGATAAAGAAATCAGGAAAATAATCCCATTCACAATAGCTTCAAAAAATGAAATAAAACACATAGGGATAAATCTAACCAAAGAGGTGAAAAAAACTCTACAATGAAAAGTATAGAACATGAAGAAGAAAAAGGAGGAGAAGGAGGAGGAGGAGGAGGAGGAGGAGAAATAATGAGAAGATGAAAAAATATCCCATACTCATGAATAGGCAGAATTAATATTGTTAATATGGACATACTACCAAAAGGGATATACAGGTTTGATGCAATACCCACCAAAATACCAGTAGCTCGGGAAGTTGAAGCAAGAGGATCATTAGTTCAAAGCCAGCCTCAGCAACTTAGTGAAGCCCTAAGCAATTTAGCACAATCCTGTCTCAAAACAAAATATAAAAGGGGGCTGGGGATGTGGGTCAGTGGTTAAATGCTCCTGGGTTCAATCCCTGATACAAAAAAAAAAAAAACCAGGAGGTATAATACATGACTTAAAATTATACTACAGAGCTATTGTAACAAAAAGTCCATGGTACTGGTATAAAAACATACACATAGACTAGTAATACAGAACAGAAGGCACAGAGAAAAACCCACACAATGATCTGATCCTTGACAAAAATCCAAAAACGTACATTAGAGAAAAGAGTATCTTTAACATATGGTGCTGGGAAAACTTATTATCCATATGTAGAAGAATAAGACTTGACCCTTATATCTCATTCTGCACAAAAATCAACTCAAAATGGATCAAAGACCAAAGACTTAGACCAGAAACCATAAAACTCCTAGAAGAAAACAGAGTTAACACTCTAGCAAATAGGCATAGGCAAGGACTATCTCAATAGAACCCCTAAAGTTTAGGAAATAATGCTAAGAGTTAATAAATGGAATGGCATAAAATTAAAAAGCTTCTTCACAGCAAGGGAAACAATTAATAATATGAAGACAGAACCTATAGAGTAGGAAATAATCTTTTCTAGCTACTCTTCTGATAGAGAATTAATAAATAGAATACATAAACAACACAAAAAAAACTACCAAAAAAATCAATAAATGGGCAAATGAATTAAACAGACACTTCTCAAAATGGTCAACAAATATATGAAAATTTATTCAATATCATTACAATTAGAGAAATGCAAATCAAAACTATCCTGAGATGTCATCTCATACCATTCAGAATGGCAGTCATCAAGAATACAAACAGTAATACATACTAGAGAGGATATGAATAAAAAGGAACACTTTTACACTGTTGGTAGGATTATAAATTAGTATAACCGCTATGGAAATCAGTATGGAGCTTCCTCAAAAACTAAGAACAACCATATGACCCAGTTATACCACTCCTCGGTATTTATCCTAAAGAATTAATGTCAACATACTATATTGATACAAGCATACCTATGTTTATATCAGCACAATTCATAATAGCCAAACTGTGGAACCAGCCTAAGTATTCATCAACAGATAAATGAATAAATAAAATGTGATATATATGTAGTACATATGTGTATTATATATATATATATATATATATAGAGAGAGAGAGAGAGAGAGAGTGTTTTATTCAGCCATAAAGAAAAATGAAATTATGTCATTTGCAGGAAAATGGATAGACTTGGAGACCATTATGTTAAGCAAAATAAGCCAATCTCAGAAGGTCAATGGTAATGTTTTATCTTATATGTGAAAGCTAGAGAAGAAAAAGAAAAAGAAAGATGGGGGCAATCATATGAAAAAGAAAGGGATATCAGTAGAATAGAGGAAAGGGACCAAGGAGTAGAAGAAGAGAGAGGGAGGAGTGCTAGGGAAGGATATTGGACAAATTATATTGTTAAATTGTATGCATTCATTAATATGTAATGACAAATTTCACCATTATGTACAACTATTATGTACCAATAAAATGTGGAAAAAATTTCTGTTTTACCCATTTGGCAGTGGTTATAGACACAGTCATTCTTGATAAGTTGTGTTTTGAGGAAAAGGAGAGAGAAAAATAAAGGATAAAAAGGAAAACCAAAGGAAAGCAAAGGAGATAATAATGAAGCTCATTTTTTCTTTGCCTAAATGGAGATGACAAAAGGCAAAACATACTTTAGTAAAATTGGATTTTACCATGAACATTCTTCCTTTGTTCTTTTGGTTGCTCACCTACACATGATAGTTTTTCAAGCTTGTAAATCTACCCAGTGTTTACCTTGTTTTGTTTTGCTTCAAGCATATGGCCCTGATGAGATTAACTGATATAATATATATGCAAAGCCCATGAGTTCTTAATAAAAATAAATCAGGACTGTTTTGTTATAAGGAACCCATCATAGCTAATGTAATAGGTACAAGTTTTATGGTCACAAATCTTTGGTATAAAAAATCTCTCTAAACAAAAGGAATAAAAAAGTGATCTCATGAAAATAGAAGGGAAACCAATAGAATAGAGGAAAAGGGATTGAGCAGGAGTGAGGAGGGAGAACATGCAGAAGTACTGGGGTAAAAAGACCACCAAATTATGCTATGCCCATTTACAAATATACCACAATGAATCCCACTTTTATATATAATTATAGTGTAAAACCGAAGGTTAACAGAATTAGTGTATTATCCTCCTTCCAGGTACCTTAACTCCTAAGCTTACTTTCTCAATTGTGTTGCCCTCCTGAAGCTCCTCTGGAATTCAGGTTATAGCCAGGACCTCCCACCAATGAAAGCTATCCAAAGAAATGCTAGTGTTGGCCACTTCTGCTCTCGCTTTCCACTGTGCAATATGGCGGAGGAGCCTGAGTTGGCGTTGCAACTTCCTTCAACTGCTGCTGCTGGCGGTGAAGGACTTATGGATGTCTCCCCAGAAACAGCCACTCCAGAGCCCCCTTCTTCTGCTGCAGTCTCGCCGGGGACAGAGGAGCCTTCAGGCGACACCAAGAAAAAAAATGACATCCTACTGAAGGCTGTGGGAGACACCCCTATAATGAAAACAAAGAAGTGGGCTGTAGAGCGAACCCGAACCATCCAACCATCATTGACTTCATCAAGAAGTTCCTTAAACTTGTGGCCTCGGAACAGTTGTTTATTTATGTGAATCAGTCCTTTGCTCCTTCCCCAGACCAGGAAGTCAGAACCCTCTATGACTGTTTTGGTGGTGATGGTAAACTGGTCCTACATTACTGCAAATCTCAGGCCTGGGGATGAGCCACAGAGAAAAACAGCTTGCTACTCAAGATGATGTTTTCACAGAGGAAACGGCTCCATAAAGTTCTTATGCTGTGATGAGACTTAACAGATATCAACTACTCAGCATGTGTCTACTGTAACTCATATTTATACATAAGAAAACCTCTGTAGAGTGAATAGACTAACAAAAATATGATTTGTGTTAATACACAAGTCTTCATAAAAGATTGACATCACAGTATGCCTGTTACTCCTGCCTATTACTACCATTGTTTCAGATCTGCCTCCAAGATTGAAACTACATGAACTTTCATTACTAGTTTTCAAAATGATTGAAATTGTTTACTTATAGAACTGGCACTCTGCTGATTTCTTTCATGGTAAAAATTAATTTACTAATAGGTTTTTCTATTTCTTTTTAACTCATTCAAGGAAACGTCAGTTAGGGGTATAAGAGGTTTATATTTTTTCTGTTGAATTACCTTGTCAAACCAAGTCACATTGACCTCTTAGCTGAATACCTTACATAGTCCATTAGAGGGCAGTCCAGCTGATAAAAAGGGTTTGGTTAATCCGGTTCTACATCTTTGCCAGGTGAAAGGAAATAAGACTTTTCTTGTTAATTTCTGGCCAATATGTAGCCAAGAAAGCAAGTATGTTGACAAACTGGAAGACTTTGAGAAAATAATCACAATTTAATTATGCTGGGAAACAAAAATTTTACAAATTCTAGACAAATGAGTTTTACAGGATTTTTTTTTTGTACTATCATTTAAGATTGAGTCCCAGTGTTGTGCTGCTTTATAACTTATTTAAACAATGTCCAAAGAACTTGCTGAGTAAATCATTGTGTACTTCATATTATATTCAGATTGAAAGTATTCAAAGAATAATTGTAAAATAGCCTCAAATTTTATGTGTATGTCATGCCATGACTAAAAGAGTACCATTTTTACTGGTGTGGTTAGACTGCTCATTGCTTGAAGTGAGATTTAACTTTTTTTTCTTCTGTACTTTATTTATCATGCATAATATTTAAAGCCATTCCATAAATGGAATAGAATGTTCAAACAGGTTTTGTGACACGTACTATAATTTCGAGTGTTTGTTTTCAAAGATAATATCGTAGGAAGGATGTGATTTTTATGAAAGTACTTGAGCTACACTTACATCCTTTAAATCCCAGAGTGCACTTTATGGCTAGGGTTCAGCCACATATTAGCATGAGGATATGCTAAATAACAATTCACTTTACAGTGAAGAAATTGCTATTCAGTTCTCATTTTCTGCCTAAGAATGTGAATTCTTGATTTCCCTTATACCAATGACCCTTTATAATAAATGAATATGGCTAAAAAAAAAAAAGAAATGATAGTGTTTATGGGGCAACTTCCAAAGATAGGACCTGAGTTTCATAATCATTGTTTTCTACAAATTAGCTTCAGGGTCTTCACCAGTATATATGTCATTGTTATTATTCTTGTGGTTAATAAACATAATGATATAATGAAAAAAGTCTCTCTTTGATATCTGATATAAATATGATTTCACTTTCTCCCCTAAAATCTCAATACCTGAGGGTTCACAAAGTAATATCCTTTAAGCTAGTATGAATCTCTGGGATAAAATACTATTTTTTAATATTATGAACAGTTTATGTTTCTAATATACTTTAATTTACTGAGTATGGTATAGAAAATATTAAACTGATAAGTGAGGCAGGTTCTACAACTGTGGGAGGATTTTTTAAATACCTATTAATTGTTATACAGGGAAAGAGAGAAATAGATTTATCAATGTTGATGAAACTGGCTTATAAGACTTTGGCAAATGATCATATATAATGCAAATGGTGTTCTGGGTCACAGGAATCTAACCCTTTATTTTCTATAGGAGCAATGATTCAAGATTCACTAATTCAGTGTTGTGGTGACTTGATATAACTGAAAAATAATGATAATCAACTGATACTTGTGTATATTTGTGCTTAAAAATAGATAAAATAGATGTGTTACATTTTTCTTAAAGATATATTTCTCATAGTTTTTGACTTATTCATTCCTCCCACTAGTTATTCCAAAATAATATATTTCAAAACCAAAGTACTCTTATTAGAAAATATATCTAGACCTTTCAGAAAGTCACTTGGGAAGTCAAATTCCATCCAAGTCTGAAAGTAGTGAAAAAAGCCAGTAATTCTGGGCATATAGTAACAATCAAAGCAATGGTCTAAGCTGTTGAAGATCCAAGAAGCAGTCATTGCAAAGGGAAGCTGAAGAGACACATCAGACATGGCCGATATACCCATCTAACCCATTCTAGTACCAAACAAACTCCTGAAGGGCCTGAATGATGTGTTCACTTTTTATAATCAACAAAAGCTAAGAAAGTATATATAGTAGATATTTAGTAACTCTTTGTTAAATAAGTGAATATAAGACAAAATAAATGAATAAATAAACCAAGTAAAATGGACCATCTAAGTAAAAAAAAAAAAAAAAAAAAAAGTCACCTTTATCCCTGCTTTGGCTGCCACAGAAACAAACTAGTTGATAAAGTATTCAAATCAAACCAGTCCAATGTTCCTAAGTGACATCATCAAGCATTCGTCATGAAAGTTAAAATAGTAACACAGAGAAAGATTTTAAATAATCTCAATGTGGAATGATCAGATAAGATGTAAAGGAACATAAATATATACATATATAAGTATATGTATTTATATAAGAAGGAACATAAATGTATATATATAAATATAGTACAGTATTTATGCAAATCTTCTTGCCAATATCTAGTTGTTTTATGGAACTTTGTGCCATAATAATAATTTAAGTAAAATCTTTAGACAATTATAAAATCAAGGCAATAATTTTTAAATGGTTAATCTTTTTACACTAACTTAAGCTTGGATAATCTGACCGTAAAGACTGATTGATAAATTTGAATACAGCCTCATTTGTATTTGTTCAGATTGATTCTATAAAAGTAGTAATTTCTTGTTTTGCATAGGATAGTTTAAATTAACATATATGCCTAGTGCTTGAAAGTCAAGAATGCATATTTGAAAAACAAAACAAAGAAACATCTTTGAGAAATGTATTCAAATCTTAAGACAACAAATGTAACTGGATCAAGTATTTTTTTTCAGTATTTTCCTTCATTTTCATTTTGCACCTGTATGTTGAGCAGAACCCAAAAAAAGTTAATAGCATTTAAAAAATCTCTTCATTAAAGATATTCTAGTAATATTATGAGGAACTTTTAAAATTCAAAATTAGGCTGCAAGTATCCTTCTTCACTTAGGAAAAAATGTTGTGAAAACCAGGCCATCTGCTGAGGTGGTACAGTTACATTTGGCCCTCACAATGTGTTTTAAATCCTCTGTTTTAGTATTATGTTGGATTACAAACCCACAAAACAAGTTCACCTTGATCTTTTACACTAAGTCTAAAGTATCTCAGGGACAAAATTTGACATAAATCTAAACCTGTGATGTTCCCATCTAAAAAAAAAAAAGGCAGAATTAAAAGGGGACTTTAGGTTCAACTATAATAAAATATCAGAAGTACCAGAAATACAAGTCTGGAAGCTTTATCATTGGGGAAGTATGGCAAACAATGCCTCTCCTGAACAGAATCAGAATCACTGTTCAGCCATCAACAACAGCATCTCACTGATGCAGGAAAACCTCCCCACCCTGACCTTATCTGGAAAGATTCGAGTGACAGTGACTTTCTGCCTTTTTCTACTCTCCACCACCTTTAATGCTTCTTTCTTATTGAAACTTCAGAAGTGGACTCAGAAGAAAGAAAAAGGGAAAAAACTCTCCAGAATGAAGGTGCTTTTAAAACATTTGACATTAGCCAACTTGTTGGAGACTCTGATTGTCATGCCACTGGATGGTATGTGGAATATTACAGTCCAATGGTATGCAGGAGAGTTCCTCTGCAAAATCCTCAGCTACCTGAAGCTTTTCTCCATGTATGCCCCAGCTTTCATGATGGTGGTGATAAGCCTGGACCGTTCCCTGGCTATCACCAGACCACTAGCTGTGCAAAATAACCGCAAGCTTGAACAGTCCATGACCAGCCTGGCCTGGATTCTCAGTAGTATTTTTGCTGGACCACAGGTAATCCATTATTCATGAACTTGTATTATTATGGTGATCACAGATTTCCCATCTAAATCTGAGTAAAGGTCTTATTAAAGGAAGCACATGTTGCATTATTTTTAAGAACTGAGGGTCTAGTAGTCAAGGTGGTGTTTAATCCTGATCAGTTTCCTCAAGAAAATTTCTTAACATCTCTAGGGTTCTGCTCCTTTATTTATAAAATGGGGTAATACCTAATTCATGAGCCTTTATAATAATTAAATTAATCATGTATTAAAATATCTATTATAATATTTGATACATAGTAAATGTTCTCTAAAAAGTAGCTATGCTGAAATTGAACTCATCCGAATCCTTTTTTTTTTTTGAGATGGAGTCTCTCACTATGTTGCTGACTAGGATGATTCAAATTCACAATCCCATGTCTTAAATTGCTGAGTTCCTGGGATTACAAGCATGCACCACTGGACCCAGCTTCTTCCATTTTTCCTTTTCTTCTAATTGACATACTGTAATGGTTAATTGAGAGAATTTTTAGGAATTATTAAATTTGCATAAATATTTTATAACTGTTTTTATTTGAGGTTTGTTGAGTAGAAATTAAGAGTTTCATCACTACAGCTAAGGGAAAATTATTTTGACATGTATGTTGTTCTATAGTTTGCAGTTGGTAAAACTGAACAAAGAGAGAAAGTGTGAAATCTTAGACTGGAAAAAAATGAATACTTTCCTGATTTGGGCTCAAGTTAGGTTTTTTTTTTGTTTGTTTTTTTGTTTTTTTTTTTTTTTGGTGGTGGGTTTGGGGGAGCACTGCATATTGAACTCAGGGGCACTCACCCACTGAGCCACATCCCCAGCACTATTTTGTATTTTATTTAGAGAGAGGGTCTCACTGAGTTGCTTAGTGCTTCACTTTTGCTGAGGCTGGCTTTGAACTCCCAGTCCTCCTGCCTCAGACTCCCAAGTCGCTGGGATTACAGGTGTGCCCCACTAGAGAGATGTTGTTGATGAAGCTTTATTACCATGGGTGTGTAGGCAGCAGGCCCTTTTCCCACACCTCTGGAAGACATACATCTCTTCAGATTGCCTTCCATAGAAGGAGCATAACAGATTGACCTGCAGAATCTGCTTTTTCAACAATTACATCTCTGAAGAAAATAACAAATGCTTGCAAATAACAAGATCTTTTCACAACAAATTAATCAGTTGTCTCTATGCTTACAAATGCATTATATGGTAAATCCAAGGTACAAAATTGTGTTAAGAAGTAAAGTCAGAGTTTTCTAAAATCCTCCAAAAAATTTCCTTTTAAATTCTAAATCTAGGGGCTGGGATGTGGCTTGCCTCACATGCATGAAGCTCTGGGTTCAATCCCCAGCACCACAAAAAATAATAGTAATAATAAATCTATCTAGCCATTCTAATCTGGCCAGATAGTTTAAAAACAACAGGCCATGGGCTAGGGTTGTGAATTAGTAGTAGAGCGGTTGCCTAGCATGTATGAGGAATTGTGTTCGATCCTCAACATCTTTAGTAGTGATCAAATCAACACCACATTAAAAATAACTAACTAAAGTTAAAGTATTTAAAAAAACAGGCCAGGTGTGGGGGTGCACACCTATAATCCCGGCAACTCTGGAGGTTGAGGCATAAGGTATTTGGGCAAGAAAAAATAAATGAAGTATCAAATGTATTTTTCCAATAAAGGCTAAAAGGTATGATTAATTTTCATAAGAAACTTGTTGAAGTGAAAGACTGAGAGTTAGGAACAGTGAAAAATTAGATTTGGTGGTTTCTCCTTTCCTTTGATTTCATGATATTATAAAACACTGTGATTATATGTTTGTCTGCCTATGTTTGTCATTAAGGTAAACATTTTTACATGTACAGACTTTGTAGTATGCAGCTTAATATTTATTTTTCCTACTAAGATACCTAGTAAAACTTAAATTAAATGCTTGGATACTGGGGCTGGGATTGTGGCTCAGTGGTAGAGCCCTTGCCTGGATGTGTGAGCACTGGGTTGGATTCTCAGCACCACATATAAATAAATAAAAAATAAAGTTACATCAACAACTAAAAAATATTTTTAAAAAAATGCTTAGATACACTAATATATACAACTTGTGTTTATATCTCAATTAAAAATAAATTGAACAAAATGTTTTTAAAGATTGAACATTAAAAATGGGTAAGTGAATTAATGATTATGACATACTTATATTACAAAAGACATTGATAGCAATAAAAAATCTAAAATTAATGTGAGAACCTTTATGAGGCCTATATAAGGAGTAAAATGGCATTTCAATTTTTTTTAATTTTCAAAAAAGTAATTGTACATATTTATGTGATATAATGTTTCCATATATCACATTTAGTAGTAATCAAATCAAAATAACCTTCCCCTCAAACTGAAGTTACTTCTTTTAAACAAAAATATTTTTTAAAAATACATGTAGAGCCAAATAGGGTAAAGTAAGACAAAGAATCTTTTCAAATAATTTAGCAAGTAAGTGATTAAATTGAAGGTTGGGAATGGAATTGATAGTAAGAATAACATTTCAAATAACAACATCAAATAAAGCTTAGCAACAGGGCTGAGGTTGTGGCTTAGCAGTAGAGCTCTCACCTAGCATATGCGAGGCCTTGGGTTTGATCCTCAGCACCACATAAAAATAAATAAAATAAAGGTATTGTGTCCAACTACAACTAAAAATATAAATATTTTTAAAAGCTTAGCAACAAATTGGCTCTATTTAATAATACAGCAAAGGAAAATAAAGCTCCAATATTTTTAGCCAAAAAATTTGAATAGTAAAACCTCTGAAATAGGTAGATGGAGAAGTATTTTTCTGCCAGTCTGTTTGAAGACAGTGGGAAGGCAGAATGTGGGAATAGGTTTTAGCCAATTAAAAAAAAGGGGGGGGGGGATGACTTTAGGACATGACTAATGACAATGTAAGATCATTGTATAGATACAGCTATCAGGAAAATATTTGGGATACTCATATAGATGAAAATACAAACAGAAGTGGAAAATAAGACAGTTTGTGATAATAACTGAATGATATATCCACAGTTTCTTTCTCCTTGAAAGAAGTCTCTCAGAAGCTCTACCTAAAATATTGATTTATTAATTCAACTACTTTCCTCTAAATATATTATAGCAATAATAGAAAGACAATGCCATATACTGTACCTATCCATTTTGGCACAGCAAAAAGAAAATAAGAACTTAACTTTGAATTGTTTAGAAATTGCATGTAATGGTCTGACCTCAAATACATTGTTCTACCAGAGATTTATGTGACTATTTACTACAAAAAAAATGATAGTAATATTTTACTTTGTATAACAAATGACTCATTCTTACTTCCAATAATGCTTCTAAGTTTATAAAGCACTCTGCTAAAGTTTCCTGAAAAAAAAAACTCATGAATAAGAATTTTCTTTCTTTTTCTTTTTCTTTCTTCAGAGCTGGGCACACCCAGGGCCTTACACCTGTTAGTCAAGAGCTCTACCACTGAGCTACATCCATCTACAGACCTTTTTAAATTTTTATTTTAAGACAATCTCACTAAGTTGCTGAGGCTGACCTAGAACTTGAAATCCTCCTGTCTCAGCCACAAGTGTCACTGGGATTAAAACCATGCACCATCAAATAAAAAATAAAAAATCTAAAATTAAGCTCAATTGAAAATGGCTTATTATTTTGTTTTAATTCCTTGCCCTCTCATCAAGACACAGAAATTCTTTTCTATATGGGAAATAAATGCCATTTAAAATTCATATTGCAGTATGTATGGGGGAGAAGATGTGAGCCTTTTCAGTTGCTATGTAAGTTGTTCTATCTTGAATTAATCTATTTTTGCAATACTGGTGATTGAATTTAGGGCTTCATACTCACATGCTACATAAAGTTTCTTCCACTGAGCTGTACCCCTTTCCTTTTTGTTTCTCTCTCTTTTTCATTTTATTTATTTATTTATAGTACAGACTGAACCCAGTGGTGCTCCACCACTTAGCTACATTCCCTTTCTTGCTTATGTTTATACTTCTGTATGCATTTTTTAAATTTGAGGCAGGTTTCCCTTATTTTCCCAGACTGGGCTTGAATTTGCCATTCTCTGCCTTAGATCCCCTGAGTCAGATTATAGGTGGGTGGTTGCCATCTCACCCTAAGAACACACCCTAAAGCTAAGCCTAGCAACATGCAGTTCTTTATTGAGCACCTATTGTGTTACATGCATTGTTTCACATGCTGGATGCTTGAATTTAATCTAAGCAGATTAGATGTTACTTTTGCCAGCAGGGTGATACACATCTCTAATGCTAAAGACCAGGTTACCTGTGGCAGGACGACAATAGTCTGAGGCCAGTCTGGGCAACTTAGCAGATGCTGTATAAAGAAATGTTTGGGAATATAGCTCATTGCTTACCCTGTGTGACAATTTGAATTCAATACTCAGTACCACCACTACCAAAAAGAAAAAAAAACAGGGAGGAAGAAAATAAAGGAAAAAAGGCAGAAAAATAAAAGAAACAGAATTGGAGAGATTTACAGATTTTTTGAAGCTTATACTCTGGTGGTGGGTTAGACAAATCATAGACATAGGTAAAAATATATTGTAAGTGTTCAGGAAAAAAAGGAAGGGGAGAGGTTTAAAAAAATAACTCAAAAGTTTTTTTATTTGTAGACTGTGACACATAGAATGTGTCATGTGTTACCACATTCTATGGATAAGCCCATTGACAAAGTCATATCCTGTTGTGACCAATTTACATCAAAAGTGTGACTTTAATCTTCATTCTTTGATGCATATAATGGTTGTTTATTACTTATGTAATTCAAACCACAGTTAAAACAACAAACTAGTTGTCACAACTCAATCCTGGAAATCTGGGGATTTATGACATTTTGCTAGAGCTCACAATGAGCTATTTTAAATTGACCACCTTGGTTTTCTACCTTCCTAATTATTAACCTCAGAAGCTAAGTTCTATGATAGTTTGGGAATGAATGTGTTCTCAGAAGTTTCAGCAGAGTGTGGTAAAAATTTTAAACTACTTGCTAGTAATAGATTTTTTTTAAATCCTATGTGGAGTCCCAATAAACTAAATAAATGTAAGTGGACCCTTTCTGTTTCAAACAGGCATAAAGGAGAACCACTCTTCTTGGCTGTTCACTAGCCCCAATTCATACTCCCTTTAAAGATTTTGGATTGCCCAGGAACAAAGTTTGAAAGCCAGTAGGATTGTAGAAATGGCATTCAAATTTCAGTACTCTCTCTTAGAGTATGGGACTCTGAACAAATAACTAAATTTAAAAGAGTAACTGTAAAGAATAAATTATGTGACATATAAAATAATCCAGTATGAGACTTTACACTTTATTTTAAACTCTCAATTAATGTTTGTTTTCTTCTTTTCTTTTCTCCTTCCTTTTTTCTTTCTTTCATAATAGTTTTTGAGGTCAGGAAAGAAAAATACAGAAATATGAATAGTAAAATGGTTAATTTGTTAAGAAACAACAAAAATAAATGCTTATATAAGCCAGGTGCTATGGCACAGGCCTGTAATCCCAGTGGCTCCAGAGCCAGAGGCAGGAGGGTCAGGAGTTCAAAGCCAGCCTCAGCAAAGTCAAGGCACTAAGCAAGTTAGTAAACCCTGTCTCTAAATAAAATACAAAATAAGGCTATGGATGTGGCTTAGTGGTCAAGTGCCCCTGATTTAAATCCCTGGTACCCCCCTCTCCCCAAAAAAATGCTTATATAAAGATTAATCTCTTCAAATTTTTTTAAAATTATAGCTTGCCTTCTGACTGATCAGTAAACTTGGCAACTATTCTGTGGTCACAAAACTATACTACTCATTCTGAAAGTTATATATCCAGAGCATAATTCAAGTCTTGGAGGCATCATATCCAAAAGTAGGGTGGGAAAGAGGAAAGGAAATGAGAGAGGAAAGGAGAAAGGAAGGAAGTGAGGGAGAAGAGGAGAAAAGAAGGCAAGAAAAAGCAACTAACACACACCCTGGAAGTAGCTCTGATTTTAAACTATCTGTAGTTAGGCTGGTTATAAGTTGAGTAAAAAAACATTTCCTAAATTAGGTGTGGGTATATCTAATTAAAAATCACATGCTTTTTAATGAGAGTCATCTGAGACCACAAGAATTCCAGAGTAGCAGATTATTTAGAGAAAGAGTTCATATCCCTAGTTTATCTGACTTAATAGGGAGTATTACATATTGACAGTTTTAAAATTATAGTTAACTCAAGCCTGCAGGCAAGAAATGTGAGCCACTCCTTAGTCTTTGGTGTAAAGAAGTATGTTCTGGAGATGTGTGGAGGCTTGCCTTGACACATGAGAGAATTCCCTGGTGTAAAATGCACTTCTGAATTTGAAGAGCAGTTTAAATTCAATTAATATTTACTTCATATGTGCAATATGCCAAGTACTGTGCTAGAACATAGTAGAGCATGCTAGCAGTAGCAATAACAATGAGGATGATAAAGAATACTTGAAGATATAAATGTGTGCCAGGAATTGTGCTAAATACATGTAATATTTCATGAATGTTCCAACAACCCTATAAATTGGTTCAATTAGTATTCTTACTTTACACATGAAGAAACTAAGCCTATGAATATCATGTGATACCCATGATTGCTATCTAATGAGTAGAAATGTCAGTATATACTACCAACTCTGTAGAAAACAAAAATATCCCTTCTACCCCTTAGTTTTTATGTGGGTTCTTTGGATGGATCTAGGAACCCAATTAATACAAGGTGGTTAGCAAGAGAAAAGTGTAAAAATTTTGTTAAATTTATATGTATATCAGAATTTTACAAGACAGTGAAATTTGAAGAAATGACCAAAGCATGATACTTTTATACTTTTCAGGCAAAGAAAAACAACATTAGTGCAGAAACAATAGCATAAATGGATGTGTGGAATAGGGAACTAAATTCTAGGGGTGTTACTGACGACACATGAAGAATGTACAAGCTGGTGAAAGAGAAGCATTACTAAAAGAGTTTGTTATTCAGGTTACTGCAGCACCTGTTACAGTCTCTGATGGTCCAGGCTGTTTTCCAATCTTGGTATTTGAAGGATGTCCCTTCCCAAAGAATCTTTATGGCTTCCTGCATGTAGGGAAAATCAAGCTGAATGGCTCACTTCCTCAAGTTCTTTTCAGCTTGAAAAATCAATATACCAATTTGGCATATTTTTCCTTGACTATTTCAATTCCACAGCCAGAGCTTTAAACTACTGCATTCTACACCATTATGTATTCAGCTATTTCCCTTTTTCTGTAGAAGGCTAAGGAAAAGCTTAAGGTGAGACTAGAAGGATAAAAGACATCAAGAAAAAAATATGGTATGTATTTATAGATATATATTTATAGATAGATATATAAATACATATGGATACATATAGAAGTTGTGTGCCTTGAAAATATCATAATGGTTAAGATTAATATAGTGCTAACTGTGCACAGGCACTGTACCAATTGCTTTTCATGTAATAATTCATTTAATTGTCATAACATCCCCTAAAGGTAGGTACTATTGTTACCTGCACTTTAGAGGAAACTAAAGCATTCCATCTGAAGATAATTACCTTTGGAAAAATTAGGTAATTGTGTGATTACTGTGGGGTATGTGAGGGTTAAAGATAATATTCTAAGAAGAAATAAGCATTCAAAATTGCCTATGAAGAAGAAAAACAGAATGTTCTTATTTATGTCAAAATAAAGCAAACATCGATAAGAACTAGAGTTGGGGATAACAGAGGGAAAACACAGAAACTAAAGAAATATAATCCAAGGACAAAGGAATTACAGAGAGTAAAATGAATCCCTATATCAATCACTCAAATGAGCAGGCCTTGAAGCACAAAATAAACCAAAGCAAGACTAAAGCAAATTAATTGATAGGCAAGTAAGACTGCGAATTTCCATATACTTTTATGTATTTCTCTTTTAAAACTATCAGTCTATCTTGTCTCACAGGTGGCATATACATTCTATAATATCCACAACCAAATATTAAATTCCCTTATAGAAAGATATATCTGGCTTGTCTTTTACGGTAGAGGGCACCTGATATATTTATTTTTAGCAAGGAGTTGCTTAACAAATAAGCATTTATTAAATAAAAATGATAACCAGTAACTCAAATCATAGAACTACATTTGAAAGTCAGGGTTATTGAAAGTTTCATCATTAAGGCTTAAATATGTGAATTATTAAGGCAAGAATGTGGTACAGTGCAAAAGCAGAAAGACAAACTCAGGTCATCTGATTCCAAAGGGATGGAGGAAAATAGTAAACTTAAAACAAAAAAGAAAATCTAAGATTCTTGAGTTCTATGTGAATTAAACCCTCCAAAGATTTCAACTCACACATCTGTTTGGTATAATACAATACTAAACTTTAAATATGGTCAAATTAGAAAAAAGTATGAAAAACTGAAAGCCTCATTTCATAATGTGGGAAAAAGTTGGTCTGGATCATAAGATAAAATTAGTCAAATGTACTTTTGTTTCTTGACTTAGAGATTGATAATATGACTATTTGTTGCCCTCTAGTGGATTATTTTTAAATTATTTTCCCTTTGAGGTTGGAAAAAAAATGAAACTGAAAATCAACTTTCTAATTATAGACATAAGAAACAGGATTATTTTTCTACTCAAAAAAGAAAAGAAATATTTTGTGTTACCTTTTAAAGCATCATATTCTATTTCCACTACTATATTCCCCCCAATCCCAAAAAGGATAGAACCCCTGAACCTGTTAAATAAATTAAATGGTCTTAATTCAACAAAAAAAAAAAAAAAAGAAAGAAAGAAAGAAAGAAGAGAAAGAAAAAAGGTTACCACTAATTTAATTAAAAGTATTTGGTTCCTATTATTTGCTATCAGTTTAAGAACTTGGGCTCTCTTATCCTTTTATTTTAATAATGTTTCACAACAAAATGAAGTTTCTCAGTAGAAAGCTTGGAAAGGACTATATAACATGTGCTTGATAAATGAAGAAAAAATTAAATAAATTCCCATTAGAATTTATTCTTGAAAACTACTTGCAATAGTTAAAGAATTTAACTATAATGCTCTAATACAAATAAATAAAAAAATAAGTTTATTCAGGTTGAGCTTTTATAAGTTTTAGAATAAAGAAGGCTGTGTAACAATATAATTTCTCATTCAGAGAAAGATTGCAAGCATCATACAAATTTTTTTTGGATTTCTGTCATATATAGGATATCTATCTCTATATATGAAATGTAGATATTTCATATATAGAGATAGATATTCCCTAATATTAGCATTTTCCTATATTTGCTTATTTACTTTCTTTCTTCATACACATTTTTTAACTGTTTAAAAGTTTCAGATATTATATCTCTTTACTTCATTTTGTGTTTAAGACCTTGTTCACACATAGCCCCAGCATAAGTTTCTAAACAAGGAAATTAGCGTTGAAACAATACTATTATTCAACCTATGCACCATGTTTAAATCTCAACAGTTGTATTTAGTTTAATTTTATACTCTTCAAAAGCTAAATGAGGGGCTGGGATTGTGGCTCAGCGGTGGAGCGCTCGCCTAGCATGAGTGGGAACCGGGTTTGATCCTCAGCACCATATAAAGATGAAGGCATTGTGTTGTATCCATCTACACATAAAAAATAAATATTAAAGAAAAAACAAATGATTATGTGGTGGAGTCAGTTGCATGTCTCCTTAGTCTCCTTTTAGCTGGACCATTCCTCAGTCTTCTTTTGTGTTTCATAACATTGACCTTTTCTGAAGGGTGCAGGCAAGTTACTCTGTAGAATGCCCTTCAGTTTGGTTTTGTCTAATGTTTCTTCATAGTTAGATTCACTTTAAACAGTAATATCAAAGAAATGACACTAAGTTCTTCTCAATGCATTATCTAAGGAGGCAGATTCTGTGAATTGGTTTCATTATTGGTAGTGTGTGTGTGTGTGTGTATGTGTGTGTATACACAGAGATTTTCCTTACTTTTTTACGGTTTCACAGCACTCCATAGTGTGGTCTACCATTTAATTTATTCAGCCACTATTTTTAAAACTGTCATGTAGATTATTTTCAACATTTTCAGTGACAAATGCTACAACTAATAATCTTGTGCAGACGTATTTTCACATTACAGAGGTATAAGTGTATGTTCAGAGTAATTGCCTGGTGTAGGATTGCTGGATCAAAGGAAATCTTGCATTAGTTCTCCAAAGGAGCAGAACCAAAAAAAAAAAAAAAAAAAAAAAAAAAAAAATATATATATATATATATATATAGAGAGAGAGAGAGAGAGAGAGAGAGAGAGAGAGAGAGATTTATTAGATTGGTTTACATGAGAAGAGATTGGGCTCACAAAAGCCATCTGCAGGCTGCACAGCCAAGGAAACCAGTAGTTTCTCAGTCCAAGAAACTGGAAGCCTCAGAATAAGAGGGACCAATGATGCAGCCCCAGTCCTAGAGTGAAGACCTGGAAGCTCCCTGCAAAAGTGCTGGTACAAATCTGCATTCAAGGGCTAAAGAACATAAGGGGAAAAGGTTCATTTGTACCTTGTTGGTGGGACTGGTGACTAGTGTAATCACTCTGGCAAGCAGTATGGAGATTCCTCAAAAAAGTAGGGATGGAACTAACATAAGACCCAGCTGTCCCATTCTTGTGTATTTTCTAAAAAGATCTAAAATCAACATACTACAGCATGAAACCATCTCAATGTTTATAGCAGTGCAATTCACAATAGCTAAATTATGGAATCAACAATAGATAAATGGATTAAGAAATTTTGGTATATAGAGACAATTGAGTTCTACTCAGCCATGAAAAAGAATGAAATTATGGCTTTTGCTAGTAAATAGATGGAAATGAAGAATATCATGCTAAGTGAAATAAGTTAAACTCAGAAAATCAAACATCAAATGTTTCCTCTCATGTAGAAGCTAGAGTTAAAAAAAAAGGAAAGGGTGAGGAAATGATAGGTTAACATAAAGAATTAATGAAATATAAATTAATAGAGAAGCAAAAGGAAATCTAGCAGAGTAGAAGGAGAATGGGAGAGGGGAGGGACAATGGGAAAGAAAAGGGGAATCATGAACTGAAATCGATTTCCATGCATGTTTGAGTTTGTCGGGATGAACACAACTACTATGTATAACTATAAAGTTCTAATAAAAAATATATACATGGAGTCCACTGTCCACAGGAGATGACGGAACCAAAACAAGCACTTGCTCAAAAAGAGTGGGCCATGGGCATGGGACATTTTTTGTTCTGTCTAGACCCCCAGCCTATTAGATAGTGTCATACACATTCAGGGTGGGTCTTTCTCCCTTATTCGGCCTACCTACATGCCAATCATCTCTGGAAACACCTCAAAGACACACCCCCAAAGTGTGCTTTATCTAGGCAGCTCTCAATTCAGACAAGCTGACAATCAATATTAACCATAACAATGCATATGTAATTATAATAGTCATTAGCACATTTCCCTCCATAATGGTTGTGCCAATCTGCATTCCAAGTAGCATTGTACAAGGGTACTGATTTACCCACAGCCTTGCCAATAGAAGGTATTGCTGAACTTTTTTAATTTTTGCCAATCTCAATAGTAAAAATGGCATTTTGGTGTAACTATAATTGGCATTAATTCTATGAATAAGGATAAACATATTAGTTATGTCTGAGGACTTAACTTTTTTGGTAAAGCTTTTGTGTCTTTTGACTATTTATTTTTAAAATGTCAGTTCAATGGGGCTGTCCGTTTCTAAAATAAATTTTATTTTTTTTATTGGTTGTTCAAAACATTACAAAGCTCTTTTTTTTTTTTTTTTTTTTTAATTTTTTATTGTTGGCTGTTCAAAACATTACATAGTACTTGATATATCATATTTCACAATTTGATTCAAGTGGGTTATGAGCTCCCATTTTTACCCCATATACAGATTGCAGAATCACATCAGTTACACATCCATTGATTTACATATTGCCATACTAGTGTCTGTTGTATTCTGCTGCCTTTCCTATCCTCTACTATACCCCCCATTACAAAGCTCTTGACACATCATCTTTCATACATTTGATTCAAGTGGGTTATGAACTCCCATTTTTACCCCAAAATTCAGATTGCAGAATCACATTGGTTACACATCCACATTTTTAACATAATGCCATATTAGTGACTATTGTATTCTGCTAACTTTCCTATCCCCTACTATACCCCCTCCCCTCCCAGCCCCTCCCATCTTCTCACTCTACCCCATCTGCTGTAATTCAATTCTCTCCCTTGTTTTTTTTCCCCTTTCCACTCACAACCTTTTATATGTAATTTTGTGTAATAATGAGGGTCTCCTTCCATTTCCATGCAATTTCCCTTCTCTCTCCCTTTCCCTCCCACCATTTGTCTCTGTTTAATGTTAATCTTTTCCTCATGCTCTTCCTCCCTGCTCTGTTCTTAGTTGCTCTCCTTATATCAAAAAAGACATTTGGCATTTGTTTTTTAGGGATTGGCTAGCTTCACTTAGCATAATCTGCTCTAATGCCATCCATTTCCCTGCAAATTCCATGATTTTGTCATTTTTAGTGCTGCGTAATACTCCACTGTGTAGAAATGCCATATTTTTTTAATCCATTCATCTATTGAAGGGCATCTAGGTTGGTTCCACAGTCTAGCTATTGTGAATTGTGCTGCTATGATCATTGATGTGGCAGTATCCCTATAGTACGCTCTTTTAAGGGCTTCAGGGAATAGTCCGAGAAGGGCAATAGCTGGGTCAAATGGCGGTTCCATTCCCAGCTTTCCCAGGAATCTTCATACTGCTTTCCAAATTGGCCACACCAATTTGCAGTCCCACCAGCAATGTACAAGTGTACCCTTTTCCCCACATCCTCACCAGCACTTGTTGTTGTTTGACTTCATAATGGCTGCCAATCTTACTAGAGTGAGATGGTATCTTAGGGTGGTTTTGATTTGCATTTCTCTGACTGCTAGAGATGGTGAGCATTTTTTCATGCACTTGTTGATTGATTGTATGTCCTCCTCTGAGAAGTGTCTGTTCAGGTCCTTGGCCCATTTGTTGATTGGGTTGTTATCTTATTGTTTAATTTTTTGAGTTCTTTGTACACTCTGGATATTAGGGCTCTATCTGAAGTGTGAGGAGTAAAAATTTGTTCCCAGGATGTAGGCTCCCTATTTACCTCTCTTATTGTTTCTTTTGCTGAGAAAAAAACTTTTTAGTTTAAGTAAGTCCCATTTGTTTATTCTTGTTATTAACTCTTGTGCTATGGGTGTCCTATTAAGGAATTTGGAGCCTGACCCCACAATATGTAGATTGGAGCCAACTTTTTCTTCTATCAGATGCAGAGTCTCTGATTTGATATCAAGCTCTTTGATCCATTTTGAGTTAACTTTTGTGCATGGCGAGAGAAAGGGATTCAGTTTCATTTTGTTGCATATGGATTTCCAGTTTTCCCAGCACCATTTGTTGAAGATGCTATCCTTCCTCCATCGCATGCTTTTAGCCTCTTTATCAAATATAAGAAAGTTGTAATTTTGTGGATTGGTCTCTGTGTCCTCTATTCTGTACCATTGGTCCACCCGCCTGTTTTGGTACCAGTACCATGCTGTTTTTGTTACTATTGCTCTGTAGTATAGTTTGAAATCTGGTATCGCTATACCGCAAGATTCACACTTCCTGCTTAGAATTGTTTTTGCTATTCTGGGTCTTTTGTTTTTCCATATGAATTTCATGATTGCTTTATCTATTTCTACAAGAAATGCCGTTGGGATTTTGATTGGCATTGCATTAAACCTATAGAGAACTTTTGGTAATATCGCCATTTTGATGATGTTAGTTCTGCCTATCCATGAACAGGGTATATTTTTCCATCTTCTAAGATCTTCTTCTATTTCTCTCTTTAGGGTTCTGTAGTTTTCATTGTATAAATCTTTCACCTCTTTTGTTAGGTTGATTCCCAAGTATTTTATTTTTTTTTTTGAGGATATTGTGAATGGAGTGGTTTTCCTCATTTCCATGTTAGAAGCTTTGTTGCTGATATACAGGAATGCTTTTGATTTATGCGTGTTGATTTTATATCCTGCCACTTTGCTGAATTCATTTATTAGCTCTAGTAGTTTCTTTGTAGACCCTTTGGGGTCTGTTAGATATAGTATCATATCATTCACAAATAGTGATAATTTAAGTTCTTATTTTCCTATTTTTATGCCCTTAATTTCTTTTGTCTGTCTAATTGCTCTGGCTAGTATTTCAAGAACTAAATTGGATAGAAGTGGTGAGAGAGGGCATCCCTGTCTTGTTCCAGATTTTAGAGGGAATGCCTTCAGTTTTTCTCCATTTAGAATGATGCTAGCCTGAGGCTTAGCATATATAGCTTTTACAATGTTGAGGTAAGTTCCTGTTATCCCTAGTTTTTCTAGAGTTTTGAACATAAAGGGATGCTGTACTTTGTCGAATGCTTTTTCTGCATCTATCCAGATGATCATGTGGTTCTTATCGTTAAGTCTATTGATGTGGTGAATAACATTTATTGATTTCCGTATATTGAACCAGACTTGCATCCCAGGGATGAATCATACTTGATCATGGTGCACAATTTTTGATATGCTTTTGTATTCAATTCGCCAGGATTTTATTGAGGATTTTTGCATCTAAGTTCATTAGAGATAATGGTCTATAGTTTTTTTCTTTGAAGTGCCTTTGTCTGGTTTCAGATTCAGGGTAATGTTGGCCTCATAGAATGAATTTGGAAGAGCTCCTTCTATTTCTATTTCTTGAAATTACTTGAAAAGTATTGGTATTAATTCTTCTTTGAAGGTTTTGTAAAACTCCGCTGTATACCCATCGGGTCCAGGGCTTTTCTTGGTTGGTAGTCTTTTGATGGTTTCTTCTATTTCCTCTTTTGTTATTGGTCTGTTTAAATTGTGTGTGTCTTCCTGACTCAATCTGGGCAAATCATATGACTTAAGAAATTTATCTATATCTTCACTATCTTCTATTTTATTGGAATATAGGGTTTCAAAATAATTTCTAATTATCTTCTGTATTTCTGTAGTGTCCGTTGTGATATTGCCTTTTTCATCCCGTACGTTAGTAATTTGAGTTCTCTCTCTTCTTCTCTTCATTAGCATGGCTAAGGGTCTGTCGATCTTATTTATTTTTTCGAAGAACCAGCTTTTAGTTTTATCAATTTTTTCAATGGTTTTTTTTTGTTGTTTCAGTTTCGTTGATTTCCGCTCCGATTTTAATTATTTCTTGTCTTCTACTACATTTGCTGTTGTTTTGCTCTTCCTTTTCTAGGGTTTTGAGATGAAGTGTGAGCTCATTTATTTGTTGGTTTTTTTCTTTTTTTGAGGAATGAACTCCAGGCGATGAATTTCCCTCTTAAAACTGCTTTCATTGTGTCCCATAGATTCCGATATGTTATGTCTGTATTGTCATTTATCTCTAGAATTTTTTTATTTCCTCCTTTATGTCTTCTGTAACCCATTGATCATTCAGTAACATATTGTTCACTTTCCAGGTGATGCAGGATTTTTCCTTCCTTCTTTTATCATTGATTTCCAGTTTCATTCCATTATGATCAGATAAGATGCATGGTATTATCTCCACACCTTTATATTTACTAAGAGTTGCCCTATGGCATAATATATGGTCTATCTTTGAGAAGGATCCATGTGCTGCTGAGAAGAACGTGTATCCACTTGATGATGGTTGATATATTCTATATATGTTGGTTAAGTCTAGGTTATTGATTGTGTTGTTGAGTTCTATAGTTTCTTTATTCAGCTTTTGTCTGGAGGATCTGTCCAAGAGAGAGAGCAGTGTGTTGAACTCACCCATAATTATTGTGTTGTGGTCTATTTGACTCTTGAACTTGAGGAGAGTTTGTTTTATAAATGTTGCAGCACCATTGTTTGGTGCATACATATTGATAATTGTTATGTCTTGTTGGTGAATGGTTCCTTTTAACAGTATATAGTGTCCTTCTTTATCCCTTTTGATTAACTTAGGTTTGAAGTTGATTTTATTTGGTATGAGTATGGCCACTCCTGCTTGCTTCCGAGGACCATGTGAGTGGTATGATTTTTCCTAACCTTTCACCTTCAGCCTGTGTATGTCTTTTCCTATCATATGAGTCTCCTGAAGGCAGCATATTGTTGGATCTGTTTTTTTAAATCCAGGTTACTAGCCTATGTCTCTTGATTGGTGAATTTAAGCCACTAACATTTAGGGTTACTATTGATATATGATTTGTACCTCCAGTCATGCTTATTTATTTATTTATTTTAATTTGGCTAGTTTTTCCTCTTTGGTTATTTTTCTCCCCCTTTACTGAGATACCTCCCACTGTTAGTTTTGGGTGCTGTTTTTCAATTCCTCTTCTTGTAGTGTTTTGCTCAAAATGCCTTGCAGTGCTGGTTTTCTGGCTGCAAATTCTTTTAACTTTTGTTTATCGTGAAATATTTTAATTTCATTGTCAAATCTGAAGCTTAATTTTGCTGGATACAGTATTCTTGGTTGGAATCCATTATTTTTCAGCGTTTGAAATACGTTGTTCCAAGATCTTCTGGCTTTCAATGTCTGTGATAAAAAATCAGCCGTTAACCTAATTGGTTTACCCCTGAATGTAATCTGCCTCCTTTCTCTCGTAGCTTTTAATATTCTCTCCTTGTTCTGTATGTTGGATATCTTCATAATTACGTGTCTTGGAGTTGGTCTATTACAGTTTTGTATATTTGGGGTCCTGTAGGCTTCCAGGATTTGGCAATCTATTCCATCTTTCATACCTGGGAAGTTTTCTAAGATTATTTCATTCAACAGATTGTTCATTCCTTTGGTTTGAACCTCTATACCTTCTTCTATCCCAATGACTCTCAAGTTTGGTTTTTTTATGACATCCCATATCTCTTGGTTGCATTGCTCGTGATTTTTTAACATCCTTTCTGCATTGACTATATTCTTTTTGAGTTGATAAATTTTGTCTTCATTATCTGATGTTCTGACTTCTATTTGATCTAGTCTATTTGTAATATTCTCGTTTGAGTTTTTAATTTGGTTTATGGTTTCCTGCATTTCTAGGATTACTGGTTGATTTTTTTTTAAATCTCTATCTCCTGGTAGAGTTCATTCTTTGCAATTTGAATTTGCTTATGCAATTCATTATCAAAGTATTCTTTCATTGTTTCAACTTGCTGCTAATGACTTCTCTAAGATTCCATTCCATCTGAGTCAGGTATGCCTTGAGTTCTTTCTCTGTCCATTTTTCTGATGCCTCTAGGTTCTCCTGTAGATTTAAGTTGTCCTGCATTGTTTGTAATCCTTTTTTCCCTTGTTTTTTCATGTTGTTCACGTTACTTTCCAACTCTGTTTAACTGCTGTGTTTCTGTTTTCTCCTATAAATTTGTTTTGGTTTTGTATATCTCGGTGGTCTCTCCTTTGTGGTGGGAGACTATGCCTAGAAATGTTGGGCTTTATTGTACTTTAAAGCTGATTTATTCAATTCATAAAAAGCTTCTGGATTCTGTATGCATATAGTAATTTGTTGTTTGGTCTTAGGACTTTATGTTTAGGTTAGGTGCTATGATGGTATGAGGGTTAGTATGTCTTGGCTACTTTGGAAGATTGCTCTACTGAAGGGGGATATTAACAGGCGATTGGATCAGGGTGTTTGGTAATAGCTAGGTATTTAGGAGCCCTATAGACAGCCTCGAAATATTTACCTATTTGCATTTAGACAATTACACATAATGGAAGACGTAATGCTTGGGATGAAAGTTGGGGGGAAGGGGAAGGAAGGTGCTCTTAAAAAGAAAGAGGGAGAGATAGATAGAATAGAAGAGAATGGAAAGAACAATAAAACTTGAAAAAGGAAAGAAAGAAAGGAGGAACAGGGGAGAAAAAAACTAATAAAATAGAAATTTTTTAAAAAATGAAGTCTTAGAGATCCATTTTCTTCTCTTTTAGTAGGCGGAGCTGTGCCCTCCAAGCCGAGCTTCTGCCCTCTATGTGCCGACAGCAATTCCTGTAGGGCGGCTCCTGGGAGTCTCTCAATCCTGTTAGTCCAGAGCCATTTCACTTCTCTGGCCCCTCCCCCCTTCCTCCTGCCAACCAGCCAGGCCCCGCTCACCAGAGGTGTTCCCCAAGGATCTGGTTACACTTGCAGCCCCACTGCGTGCCCTATTTCCCGAATGACTGAGCACTCTCTCTGTCATTCATCTAAGCCCCAGTGTTGTGGAGCGGTGATCTGGGAACTGACAGTTTAATTTTTGGTGGGCACGCTCTCAGAATCTGGCGGCTAAGACCTTGGGTGTCGCCACTGGTGGTAAGCAGAGTTGGGGATCGAGAATCCCCTCTGCTTCCCTCGGCCCCTACAGTCACGCCCACACCGCTGGCGGCAGTGGGAGGTGGGGGTCGGGAGTCCCTTGGTCCCTACAGTCATGCCCACGGAGAGATTTTTGAGGTTTCCCGGCTGTATGTATCTAGTGGGGGTGGGAGTCACACACCTGCTAAAGCGGATTCCGCTGGGAAGGAATTCCGTCGGCCAAACTCTGGTGATGTCACCTCTCTGCTATGGCGCGCCCCAGGCTCCTTGCTGGAGTGTCCAAAAGGAGGGGTGGGACTGGCCTGTCTCTGGTCTGACCTGTTCTCGGTTGGTTTCGGTTCTGGGTTCGCTATTTCATGAAGGCTTGGTTAGAGACCTCTTCATAGGGTCCCTGCTCCACACCTGCTGAGCCGCCTCGGAGGCTGGTCGCTGCACAGCAGCGGCGGGTGGCGGGTCTGGACCTCCACGCCGTGTGGCGGAGATTCACTCGTCTGGGGCAAACTGTCATCTCCAATAATCCTACTAATTCCCAGCAGGTCTCACTTCAGTGAAATTTTGCTAGAAGTTTCTTAGCAGGTAGAATCTGAGCATATTAATGTGACTCTCTGACCCCATTATTGAGGAGGTACTGAAAGCGTTGCCTCCCCGCCCGCCGCCATGTTGGGTTCCCCACACACACCTCTAAAATAAATTTTAAACATGTATTTAAAGAGTCAGACCCTGTTTTCGGCAATGCGGATACACTATAAGCAAAATCACTTGCAAAAAGTTAATTCAACATAATTGTACTTGAAAATGAAAGAACGGACAAGGTTTAGAATCTTGGGTGATGATTATTCTGCAACATTGAATAATTTCCAAAAAAAACCCCAAAATACTATCATTCCATTCATACTTACTTAAATATATTTGAAGTATATATCCAATTATAAGTTAACACAGAAATGCTCAAAAAAATACCAAGGAGCTTAGAAATTGCTTTAGGTAACATATATTAGAAGGATAGCAGGATGCAAGAAAAAAGTTTCCAAATAGTGTTTAAAAAAATAACATAAGTTTTTTTCCTTATTTTCTCATACAGTTATATATATTCAGGATGATCCACCTAAGAGATGGTTCTGGACAAACAGAAATTTTCTCTCAATGTGTAACACACTGCAGTTTTCCACAATGGTGGCATCAAGCCTTTTATAACTTCTTCACTTTCAGCTGCCTCTTCATTATCCCTCTTCTCATCATGTTGATCTGCAATGCAAAAATCATCTTCACCCTGACACGGGTCCTTCATCATGATCCCCACAGTATGTATTATTTGGATTTAGTGCTAATTATGTGCAAACAGTTTTTAAATAACAAAACTAAAGCAGAATGACTCTTACCCTATGTGCCAGATACTGTTCTATAAAGTTTATATATATTAGCTCATTTATTATTTACAGTCACCCCATGAGGTAATTCTTTTATTATGTTCCTTATTTACATGAGATAATATTTTCTGATGTTCTAAATTTACATCGAGAAATTAAAGAAAAAATAATTACTCCACTAAAACTTAGAATAAGCATTAGAAAATTGTTACTGCTGGGCTGTGAAATAATATATCAACACCCAATATCTAGAATACAGCAAACAACCTATTAAATGCTAGCCAATAAATTTGTTGTTTTAGTCAGTTTTTTCACCACTATGAACAAAATACCTGACAAGAACAATTTTAGAGAAGGAAAAGTTTATTTGGGGGCTCATGGTTTCAGAGGTCTCAGTCCATAGACAGCAGGCTCCATTCCCTGGAGCTTGAGGTGAGGCAGAACATTATGGAAGTGGGGATGGGAACAGGAAAGACAGTAGAATGAATCAGACTTAACTTTCCTATGTTCATGTATGAATACACAACCAGTGTAATTCTGCATCATGTACAACCACAAGAATGGGAAGTTACACTCCATGTATGTATAATATGTCAAAATACATTCTACTGTCATGTATATCTAAAAAGAACAAATTACAAAAAATTTAAATCAATAAAAAAAAGGAACATCATGGTGGAAGAGTGTGGTGGAAGGAAGCAGCTCACACCAGGAAGCAGAGAGAGAGAGAGAGATCCCAAAAAAGACAAAATATAAACTCCAAGGGCATACCCCCATCAAACTACCTCCTCCAGTTACACCCTACCTGCCTATAATCACAACTTAGTCAATCTCTATCAGGGGATTAATGCATTGATTAGGTTAAGGCTTTCATAATCCAAACATTTCACCTATTTTCTTGCTTTATATAGAATCATAAGCTTTTGGGAGATACCTCACATCTAAACCATAACATTTGTTAAACTGATTCAAATTCCCTTAATATCCACAAACAGAAATTATGACATGTATGTGTATGTGAATGTATGCATATATGTGTGTATTCATAAGTCAAACAATGTTAAATATGTAATTATGTCATCCAAAATATCATAGATGTAGCTACACATTTTTTCCTTTTTTTTCTTCAGTAATCTGGTGCACTCCCAAAACTAAAATTTATGAAATAAGCATGATATTTTGGCATGACATCTCAAAGACATGCTACCAATGGCACAGTATATAAGTCATATCTGGTATAAATAAATAGGGAAATCATCTTAATTATTAAGGAATGATCAGTTTGGGTAGATATTATCAAAAGGAAATAATTATAGTGATGCTGTGTAAGTTTCCACTTGCCATCCCAAAATGCTATTTAATATTTCAAAAACAAAAAGAATAGTGCAAAACCAATTTGCTTCTCAAATCTTATCCAAGAGAGATTCAGTTATGTAAGGATTGTTTAAGAATGGGACATGTGGAATAAGAAGATGAATCAAAAATAGGGGTTAATCAGAAGAAATATGAGTAGTACAGAGATAGAAGAAAAAGACAGGAGTAATAGTTACATATTTACTAACACTTTTAGCCATTTACTTTTTTATTTACTTAACTAAAATGCACTGTCTGATACTGCTAGAAACCATACTAGGTGGCCTAGTATCTATCCTGTTTTCATAGAGTCCATAGTGTAGCACAAAAGTCGGAGAACAAACAGTAAACCAATAATCAAGTATGATAATATTTCTAAAGAAGAAGTACAGCATGCTGTATCTATATTTTATCACATTCAGCCATTGTGCTAAGCCAAGAAGCTTTTTTTAAAAAATGTGTTCATTCATGATTGCTTTATTAATATACATAATATTTACAGATATCAATGATTGAATGAAATAATGTGTGAAAAGAGGAAGGCCCGGGCTGGGGATGTGGCTCAAGCGGTAGTGCGCTCGCCTGGCATGCGTGCGGCCCGGGTTCGATTCTCAGCACCACATACAAACAAAGATGTTGTGTCCACCAAAAACTAAAAACTAAATATTAAAATTCTCTCTTTAAAAAAAAAAAAAAAAGAGGAAGGCCCATAGCAAGGGATGCATTAAATGGTAATTAGTTTTGTCTGCTCAAAAAAATCATGACCAGTCTATATTCAATAAAGTATTTATTTTAACATTTCTAGTCAAAAATTAACTTTATAACATAAATATAAATGTTTTCCTCCATATTTCCACTCTTGGGTGATCAGTGAAAAAGAAACTGTAAATAATTTCTAAATAGCATTGTATGTTTCCCTCAAAATATATAATATGTGAAAAGTATTTCTTATTTTTAAATAGCACTTTTGGATTACAAAATATAAGAACAGATTTTGAACATTTAGAACTGCAGCTTATAACTTTAAAAACTAAGTCTTTAAATTCTAAAAGGGAGCTGATTAAAGTCAGCAATTCCATTGATTTCAATAACTTTCTTCACAAGAATAACCTATGAACTCTAAAAGTTACATTAAAAGTGGAATTATTTCAGGTATCATAGAAAGAAACATGGCTGAAGTAGATAATTTGGAGCAGCACACTTTCATCCATACATCATTCTTACTATCCTTAGTGGCAGGGACACCCAGTGAATCGGAATTCAACTCAGCTTAGCCTCTGTTTTCTTAAATTTATATTTCAATTGTTTGGGTACCTCAAATTTTAAATACAGATTAGTCTGTTGTAAACTTAAAGAACACATGCCTCTTCAATATTTTCTATTCATTATGTGATACAGTGTAAAACAATAAAAGTATGCTTTTTAAATAAATTGTCCTTATTTAAAATGCTAGAAATTTTCTCCTATAATATTTATTAGGTTGAATTAGTGAGTTTCTCTTTTGGACTGTTTTGGTTGTATGAGAAAAACTATCTTTAAACACCTACGCTTTTTCCCTAATAGAACTACAATTGAATCAATCCAAGAACAATATACCAAGAGCACGGCTGAAGACCTTGAAGATGACAGTTGCATTTGCCACTTCATTTATTGTCTGCTGGACTCCCTACTATGTCCTAGGAATTTGGTATTGGTTTGATCCTGAAATGTTAAACAGGGTCTCAGACCCAGTAAATCATTTCTTCTTTCTCTTTGCTTTTTTAAACCCATGCTTTGATCCACTTATATATGGATATTTCTCTCTGTAATTGACAGATTACACATGAAGTAATATAAAGAAAAGCAAGGTAATGAATTTATCCACTTGGGAATGACAAGAACAAAGCTGCAACATATTACATATAAAAAAAGCAGGATTTAAGTTTCAGTTATCATTCTTATTCTTTTTAGAAATCACATTGTCAAAGTCTCACTTATTAAAAAAAAAATAACCAGGAAATGTACTGAAAATTTTCTCCTAATCATGAACTTCTAAATTAGCATCTGCCTTTTCTGTCATTTCTTTTCACTTTCTCTGTGTATAATAAAACAAAGAGCAATATTATTATGTTACTAAATATGATATTTAAAATAACCAACACCTAAGGCAAAAAGATGGCAAAAATTAAGACTAAGAAACCACAACACAGTCCTGATCTCAGCGTGCTTTATAAGTTTTTCTCCAAAAGTGACTGAGTGGCAATCACAACTATTTAAATACAAGTAAGAAAAGATATATATGGGTTATGTTATATGTATAATATAGCCTCTGTTTTAATAATGTAAGAAATTTTTTGTTTGTCACCTGATCTTACTAAATTCATACTCCATAAATCATTGAGAAAGTTAAAAAATCAAGTAAATGCATAAGCAAAAAGATGTCTGAGAAATAAAAGAAACTGGAGAGAAAACTGTACAGTTTCAGTCAGTGCAGACCAAAGACTGCAAACAGCATTTGAGGAAGAAAGGAAAAGAAAACTCTTTGTAAATGTGAAACTAACACCTACTGATATAGTTTCCAAAATTTGTCCATACAATATGTCTTTTATTTAATTCAAACGTATGTTTACCCCTTCCATGAAAAATGCTAGGATGTGAAAATAATGGAAGTATAATGTACATTTAATGAGAAAAATATTATATAGGACTTAAAATAAATTCAACCATTCTTTTGTATTTTTAAATGAATAAGATACAATTATTCATATGAATTATGTAATGCCACACAAAGTATGGAAATAGGAAGTAATTTCCAAATATTCCAGTGTTTGAAAAATTGTCGAGAGCAACCTGCTGAATAATGTAAGTCCTTACTTTTCTTATTTTTCTCCTCTCATGCTTTCAGTTTTGTAGTTTTATTGTGGGATTCTTGTTTTCACATCCCACCTTATTTTCCAAATATGTCTCTTTTGAGCTCCTTCTTTGTATTCTTTCATTTGTATCTTCTTTGTTACTCAATTCATAACTTTAATTAACCAATCCATAACTCAACTCTACAGTTTGGGCATGGCTCAAAATCTACAGTGTGCCAAAATGCTCAAAGTTTGCATATAGACTCAAATCAAGATTTTACAATTCTCTTATATATTATAGAGAAGTAGACAAGTTACAATAAAAGAAATCTCCTCAAGGGCTATTTATACTCATTCCTAAATTGATAATAAATCTTTCTTCTGGATATAAAGGAAAAATAAAATACCTGCACAAGCTGCAATTTAAGGGCTTCAATGCATATGTGTTTAATGAATATATCTTAGTTCAGTTCTTATGTATTAAAAAAACTTATTTAGGTACTCTCTTATGTATTAAAAAAACTTATTTAGGTACTCTCTATTCCTTTTCATAAAAAAGGCATTTAAAAATACCTTTAATAAAGGGCTAATCAAAATCTGGAATCAGGGGTCTTTAATCTATAGCCCATGAACAGAACTATATTTTCTCAAAATTGTTTTTGTGTTTCCCTATTCATATTATTTTACGCAATTTAAAAACGTTATTTGGAACTGGCTAAAAAAGAATGGCAGCAAGAAACACCTAGGAGGCCACAGGAATCAATTTTTGACCACACAGAGATGTCTTATTATCCTGATAAGGGGTTTATAGGCTATATCATACTGTCAATAAAAGGCACAAAAAAGTTGAGAATGTCTGCTTGCCTTGTCTGTATATTTACAAGGAAGTTTATTATAATAAAAATTAATTTAAATGTATTTGTTTTGATATATGCACAATAATGGATTATACGGAAACTATATTGTTCCAGTATGTTTAATCATTCTTTTTAAACTGAGAAACTCTCTTAAGGTTCAATATGTTATGAGAAACTTTACAGATATAATTACTCTAAATCAGTATTGTAGCCCATAAATTATAATATGAATATAAACTAAAATTCATAGCCCAAAAATTAAATGTGACTTTTCAACAAAAGGTTTATAACTCACTGGAGTATTTCACATCTGATGTTACTTTAATTTATTCTATTTTCCAACATAATAAAAGATGAAGTTTCTTTGTAAAAGAGGAAATATTCTGAAGAGTGACTCTAATATAAGGTGAATCCAATATAAATCAGGTATTCTAGACTGATTTCTTTATTTAACTTATAAACTAGTTAAAATTTGGATTTCTTACAGCAACTCAGTTTAGTAGCTAAGTGACATAAACCAATAGCATTGAATTGAACAATAAATACATTAATTCAATTTTAAGCTATTAAAATAGTCAAAAAATATTGTAGTGTGGTGGGGAGATAGTATCACAATTATCTCCCAGGAAATATAAATCAGCATAAATAAGTTTAAAATTATCTTAGTGACTTCATCTCAGAACTCACATGGTAGTTCTAAATCAGAAATAACAGTTAAAATATTTTTAGAATTTCAGAATCAATGTCTAAGGCTTTACTAATTACTCTAAAGTATTTCCATATTAATAAAAGAATGTAGTTTGATATAATCTTGCTTATAATTTTTATGATTACATTAAAAATCAGGTTGAAAATGATTAGTTTAATTTTAGAAGTTCCATAGCATGTAAATACATGCATAGAAACAATAGATAAGCACATGCAAAACATATAGTTATGTGAGTGACTTTAAAATTATTTCTTCCTTTTAAATTTCTGTAATTAAAAATTCTCAAATATATATATATATATATATTGATTTTATTATGAGAAAAAAACAATAAATGCTAAATGTGTGGGTGTTTGTATGACTTTTATTTTATGCATCTGGCTGCCTGTCTCTCTCCCTTTTTAAAGACATAATATCCCCTATGTTCCCAACACCATCAATCTCCTTTGCTAACAAATTGTTCCCACTGGCATATAAAAATGCTTTATTACTTGAATCTTTAAAAATATCCTCAGCTATATACTTAACTTCAGCTTCATCTTCCACCATCCATTTCTCTATTCCTTTTCATAAAAAAGAAATAAAAATTTTTTCAAGAGTTGTCCACACAACTTTACTTCTTCTGTTCTCATTTGATCCTCAACACATATTAACTTGGATACTGATCTTACTACTCATATTCTTCTTAAGGTCACCTAAACAAACAGAGGTTTATTTCTTTTTGATTTACTATAATGTTTATTAAGATTCAAATGATCATCCATCCTGTCTGTAAAGAATTCCAGTGGAGGAAGATTGGGCCATCTCTGGGTGAAAACTAGAGGGAGGAGAGGTACTGGCTTGAGAGAGATCACATGACAAAGATGTGGGTCAGGAGATTACCAAGCACCAGAGAACTACAAGAAAGCTAAATTGATGTCTTTCTTTGCACAGGATGCAATAACAAAATGCCACAAGAAATTTACTTTTCACATATTTAAACACTAAAAAATAAAAAAATCAGACAGCCGGCATGGCTGTGTTCTGGGGAGGGCCCTTTTCCTGGCTTGCAGAAACTGCCTTCATGCTACATCCTAAAATGACTTAATTTAAACCTCATTACCTTTCAAAGGACCCATCTCCTAAAACCATTGCATTGCAATTTCTGGAACCATTTTGGGGGTTCAACATATGCATTGGATGTGGGCACAAACTCTTGAATCCATAGCAATGTCTAAAGTCCACACCTCCCCCTTCAAGTGAGTAAATCACATTGCCTTCACTAAGAAGCCTTATGCTATTTTTCTGATCATTAGCCAGTGATAACCTTCCATTTTCAAATATTTGTACATCTTCCATTGATTATTCACAGAAATGGTCATTGTCCTAAAATAGTGCTATATGTAAATCATCCTTTTCATCAGTCTAGTACATTTTTATACCCCTGAAAGGGGAAGGGTGAGGTACGTATTTCTCAACACTGTAAAGAGTGGTGGTGCTATGGTAGAGAAAGCCTAACATGGACACTTGAGTGTCACTGGACAGTAATGAAATCCTACACCAATTCACAACCTACTTAAAACACTCTTCTTACCTCTGTGAAACTATCCTCTCCTAGTTTTCCTCCTACCTCATTGGCAGTGACCTAGTGTTGTATAAGGTTCAGGAATGAGCTAACCTAAATATAGGACTTTAGGCTTTCTTGAATTTCTGCTGGTTGGTGGTAAAATCAGTTTTTAATTTGCCTATTGTTGACCAAATTCTATATGTAATCAAAAGTTCTCCATTTATGCAGCTTCTTACCTTTCTTTTGAAATAGCTGAGGTCTGTCTTCACCTCCATATACCATGGAGCACTCTAATTGTCTTTATATTAAAGAAAGGGGCAGTCTATTATATATGTATGTAAACCTTGATATTGAGCATTAACTTATATTGCAACAACTTAAACACATTATCAACCAGATTGTATCCTCTATCACTTTTTCTCTCATATTTTATGTCTTAAATGTCCACATATCAGAATTCTATACAAACTTGTTCTCCACTCTAGCTTTACCTTGAATATGCTTCTTTCATACTGAATATAGTCTAGCCACATTAGCCTAGAAGAGTTCAAATAAAAATCATATGTTTACAAGTGTGTGTGTGTGTGTGTGTGTGTGTATCCCAGTTTTCTCTGCTTGGAAAACCTACCACAAACATTTTCTGTAGCAGAAATGACTAATGCTTGCCCATAGTTAGTCAATTAAGATATGAAATGTAACCATTGCAATGATAATTGTATGGTTCTCTGTCCATGGTATCACATAATACGGTTTTCACAAATATGAAGGCAGCACTCACCATTAAGATGAGGCTATAGATCAGTGCTTCCCTGACTTCAAGGTTGGCCTCCATTACCAGCCTCCCATGGCCAGTTCCAGTAGAGACTGCCAAAGTAAGGGAGATGTGGATTCACTGAAAACACTATCATCATAGCTGAGAGCTGGGCTAGCCTAGACCAGCTTGTCATGCCAAGAGTGCCTTTGTGCATTGTGCAGATAGGTGAGGAGATGGAGGAAGAGGAGTGTTCTAAAATAAAGATAAAGGTTATGAGACAGTCAATGTAGATTTAAGAGGATTGGAAAAAGGAGAGAAATATCCATTGTCCATTCCTTTTGGTTTATCATATCTACCTGACTTCAACTCAAATCACCAGTATCAGGTTGTGCCTGTATATTTTTTTTCTAGTTTTAGCCATGAAAGTGAAGGCATTTAGATACAGGTGTGTGTGTGTGTGTGTGTGTGTGTGTGTGTGTGTGTGTGTGTATGCATGCAGAGAGATAGATGACATCTCCACTCTAGCTTTACCTTGAATATACTTCTTTCATACTGACTATAGTCTAGCCACATTAGCCTAAAAGAGTTCAAATAAAAATCAGACATACATACAAACTTAAAAAGTATATACTTGAAGTATTCACAAATGAATTGAAAAATTAAAGCAAGATAAGTTAGTGAGTGAACATGATGAGGGGTGGTCAGAAAAAGATCCCCTAAGGAAATGATATTTGAGCAGTAGCTTGCATTCTGCGAAGGAACAGAGCATACATAGGTATGGTAGACAAACACCCTAGTATGGGAGTGGTACAAGTTAACTACCTCTTATTCAAAATGTTTGGAACTAGAAGTATTTTTAATTTTTTCAGATTTTGGGATATTCACATATTTATAATGAAATATCTTAGGGATGGGACCCAAGTCCAAACATGAAATTCATTTGTTTTATATATCTTACAAAAATAACCTGATGGCTGGGTTGAGGTTGTGGCTCAGTGGTAGAGCACTTGCCTAGCATGTGTGAAACACTAGGTTTGATTCTCAGCACCACATATAAATAAATAAAATAAAGATCCATTGACAACTAAATAATATTTTTAAAAAACAATAGCCTGATGGCAATTTTATACAATATTTTTAGTGTGTTGTGTTTTGACTGCAACCTATCACATGAGTTTAGGTATGGAATTCTCTACTTGTAGTATCATGTCTGTGTTCAAAAAGTCTTGAATTTTCCAGCATTTCAGATTTTGGATTTTCAGATTTGGGGCAGTCAACTTGTAGGTGTAAAACTCTTCAGAAGGATAAAAATTTCACATTTTCTGTATCATCTTCCCTCCTCTTGGTTAATACTAATTACTCCCTCCCGTGAAAAGACAAAGCATTCTGTTTACTGCACATTTATGAACAACAAATATGTTAGTCCAGTGCATGCAAAAATGAAAATCTGTCAAATGGAAAACAAAACTGAGAGGAGCCCCAGGTACCACTAGACATGTGTCAAGGCAGAATCCAGAGTAGAAAATCACAGATCAGAGCCAGGCAGAATGAAATAGCAAATACACCAGGCAACAGAAACCAAAAGACTAAATCAACAATCAGTGAAGGCCAGAATTCAATAAAGAAAAGCTGACTAAAGGTAAGGTTAGAGTTAATTCAAATTATGAGAGGAAGAGGGTTACAGCAGTACAAATTGTGGTCCTACATACAATCAATCAACAAGTACATGAAAAAATGCTCACCATCTCTAGCAGTCAGAGAAATGCAAATCAAAACCACCTTAAGATACCATCTTACTCCAGTAAGATTGGCAGCCATTATGAAGTCAAACAACAATAAGTGCTGGCGAGGATGTGGGGAAAAGGGTACACTTGTACATTGCTGGTGGGACTGCAAATTGGTGAGGCCAATTTGGAAAGCAGTATGGAGATTCCTGGGAAAGCTGGGAATGGATCCACCATTTGACCCAGCTATCGCCGTTCTCGGACTATTCCCTGAAGACCTTAAAAGAGCGTACTATAGGGATACTGCCACATCAATGATCATAGCAGCACAATTCACAATAGCTAGACTGTGGAACCAACCTAGATGCCCTTCAATAGATGAATGGATAAAAAAAAATGTGGCATTTATACACAATGGAGTATTACACAGCACTAAAAAATGACAAAATCATGGAATTTGCAGGGAAATGGATGGCATTAGAGCAGATTATGCTAAGCGAAGCTAGCCAATCCTTAAAAAACAAATGCCAAATGTCTTCCCTGATATAAAGAGAGCAACTAAGAACAGAACAGGGAGGAAGAGCATGAGGAAAAGATTAACATTAAACAGTGACGAGTGCGGGGAGAGAAAGGGAGAGAGAAGGGAAATCGTATGGAAATGGTAGGAGACCCTCAATGTTACACAAAATTACATATAAGAGGTTGTGAGGGGAAAGGGGGGGGAACAAGGGAGAGAACTGAACAACAGCAGATGAGGTAGAAAGGGAAGATGGGAGGGGAGGGGAGGGGGGATAGTAGGGGATAGGAAAGGTAGCAGAATACAACAGTCACTAATATGCCATTTTGTAAAAATGTCAGTGTGTAACCGATGTGATTCTGCAATTTGTATTTGGGGTAAAAATGGGAGTTCATAACCCACTTGAGTCAAATGTATGAAAGATGATATGTCATGAGCTTTGTAATGTTTTGAACAACCAATAAAAAAAAACAACAAACTGTGGTCCTAGAATAACAGGACATATGTCATCAGAGAACTTATTAAATATGCAATTTGTCAGGCCCCATCCACTGAAGCAGAAATACCAGTGTGATGCCTAGCAAAGGTGTGTAAACAAGTAGACCAGGTGATCTTAATGTCTGATGAAATCTGATACCAAGTGGGCTAAAGAATCTGGCTATCACTGGGCTGGGGTTGTGGCTCAGTGGTAGAATGCTCACGTAGCATGTCCTAGGTTCGATCCTCAGCACTACATAAAGATAAATAAAGGTATTGTGTTCATCTACAACTAAAAAAAATTTTTTAAAAAAGAATCTGGCTATCAAATCAATGAGGGAAGGCAATAAGATGAGAAGGAAGATGATCTGCACATTATTTCAGTCAAGGGAAAAAAAGATATAAAATAAAATAGAATGAGTTTAGATGGCAACTGGCTTAATGGTGAAGTGACCATGATTAGGATCCAAATCTCTGGAATAGGATTTTGAATATTCTCTTTCATAAAGGGGCTGAGGTGCTTATACTCCCTGGGCAAAGCAGATCTCAATGCAATTATAGCATATTGCTTAGAAGGCCATCTGTTTTGTTTTTTTTTTTTTTTAAACTCAGGAGCTTAACCACTGAGCCATATCCCTAGCTCTATTTTGTATTTTATTTAGAGACTAGGGTCTCACTGAATTGCTTAAGATCTTGCTAAGTTGCTGAGGCTAGCTTTGAACTCATGATTCTCCTGCTTCAGCATTTCAAGCCACTAGGATTTCAGATGTGCACCACCATCTCTGGCTTTTCATCTGCTTTATATCTATGTTAGTGGAAGGTTAAACTTAGGAGCATAGTCACTGTTGCTTAAGTAGTTAAACAATAAAGTGTCTAGGAAATTATATTTCAATTACTAGTTCATGATGTTTTTTTATTGTGCTATATAATTTTTCAAACTATTTCTGGAAAATGTGATATGCATATTGTTGGTCTGTTTAGGCTGTTAAAACAATTTACCATAGTTATAAAAAACAGAAATTCGTTTCTTACAGTTTCTGGAGGCTAGAAATTCCAAGATCAAGGTGCTGGCAGATTTGATGTCTAGTGAAGATGCTCTTTCTGGTTCCTAGATAGCCATGTTCTTGCTGCATCCTCATGTGGCCCAAGGGAAGAGGGAGATCTCTGACCTCTTATTTCCCAAAAGCCCCACCTTCAAATACCATCACAAGGGGGATTAGGTTTTAACATGCGAATTTTGTGGTACAAAAACATACTCTATAGCATACATATTGTAATTCACAAAGAATATAAGTAATTATTCATATTTTAATAGGGTTATTTTCTTTACCTCTAGGTTTTTCTAAAAAGTTCCAACCAGTTCAAAAGTGACTACAAAAACATTGAGCAAAGAAGCTTGTCTTAAATTTCAGGAGGTTGGTTTCTTTCCAAATGTGTTCATGGAGTCCTGATCTTAGTGTTCAGTATTTCCTATTCTTTTTGACAGTCATGAAGCAGGGATTCTAACTGTTAAGGTCTAGTCATAACATACTAAAAAAACACTAGAGTTGAAATAATACTGAATTTGAGTCATCTCTACCTACAATAATATGAATTTATTCAAGCCTTTTAACTGCCTTGGGTTATGCTTTGTAAAACAAAGGGGCTTTACATTTAGATGACTGTTAAACATCATTTCTGAGCTAATATCCAATAATTTAAATGTACAAAGTGAAAGAAGTACATTTAAATATACTATGTAATTATAAAATATAATAAAGATTATGTTGGCTATCTTTACAAGTTATAACATAAACCATTAGATTTATAGAAATTCAACTTGCATATAAGTTTTCACTTATATAGTGATTAAAATGGGTTGATTCTAAATGTATTATAGTATCCTGGATTAGATTCTGGAGCAGGAAAAAAAGAAAAGTAAAATTAATGGAGAAAAAAACCAGTTATATCCCAGTAAAGTGTATAGTTAATAGTAATATACCAATGGTAAGGTCTTAGATTTTAAAAATGCACCAGGATAATAAGATAAGATGTAATCATTAAGGAAAGTTGAGTGAAGGGTATACAACAATTCTCTACACTGTCTTCTGTAAATGCAATATTATTCCAAACAAATATTTCAAATGAAACTATTGTTAAGCCTTTGAAATATAAACATGCATTCACAGGATCACAGAAATAAAGAAAAGGACTGTCAGATCAAAGTGGAGAAGAAGGAGTGCAAGGAAAATCAAAGACATCAAGCAGCTTTATTTATTTATTTATTTATTTATTTTATTTTTTTAATACACAACAGCAGTGGAAAGCATTATGATTCTTATTACACATATAGAGCACAATTTTTCATATCTCTGTATATAAAGTATGTTCACGCCAATTTATGCCTTTATGCATGTACTTTGTTTTTTGCATTATAATTCTTAATACACATATATACCATAATTTTTGTATCTGTTTGTATATAAAATATGTTGACACCCAATTCAAGTCTTCATACATGTACTTTGTATAATGATGTCCATCACATTCCATCATCCTTGCTAATCCCCTGCCCCCTCCGTTTTCCTCCCACCCACTTCCCCATCTAGAATTCATCTGTTCTCCCATGCTCTCCCTCCCCTCCCTACCCCACTATGAGTCAACCTCCTTATATCAGAGAAAACATTTGGCATTTGTTTTTTTGGGATTGGCTAACTTCACTTAGAATTATCTTCTCCGATGCCATCCATTTACCTGCAAATGCCATGATTTTGTTCTTTTTTAATTCTGAGTAAAATTCAATTGTGTATATATGCCACATTTTTAAATCCACTCATCCACTGAAGAACATCTAGGTTGGCTCCACAGTTTATTGTGAATTGTACTGCTATAAACATTGATGTAGCTGTGTCCCTGTAGTATGCTGTTTTTAAGTCCTTTGGGTATAGTCCGAAGAGAGGGATATCTGGGTCAAATGGTGGTTCCATTCCCAGATTTCCAAGGAATCACCACAGTGCTTTCCAAATTGTCTGCACCAATTTGCAGTCCCACCAGCAATGTATGAGTTTCCCTTTTTCCCCACATCCTAGCCAACACTTATTGTTGTTTGTCTTCATAATAGATGCCATTCTGACTGAGATGAAATCTTAGAGTGGTTTTAATTTGCATTTCTCTGATTGCTAGAGATGATGAGCATTTTTTCATATATTTGTTGATTGATTGAATATCTTCTTCTGAGAAGTGTCTGTTCAGGTCCTTGGCCCATTTGTTGATTGGGTTTTTTGTTTTTGGTTTTTTTTTTTTTTTTTTGGTGTTTAGCATTTTGAATTCTTTATATACCCTAGAGATTAGTGCTCTATCTGATGTGTGTAGGGTAAAAATTTGCCCCAGGATGTAGGCTCTCTGTTCACCTCACAGATTGTTTCTTTTGCTGAAAAGAAACTTTTTAGTTTGATTCCATCCCATTTATTGATTCTTGGTTTTAATTCTTACACTATAGGAGTCTTATTAAAGAAATTGGGGCCTAATCCCACATGATGAAGATTAGGGCCTACTTTTTCTTCTATTAGACGCAGAGTCTCTATTAATTCCTAGGTCCTTGATCCATTTTGAGTTATGTTTTGTGCATGGTGAGAGATAGGGGCTTAATTTCATTTTGTTGCATATGGATTTCAAGTTTCCCCAGCACCATTTGTTGAAGAGGCTATCTTTTCTCCAGTGCATGTTTTTGGCAACTTTGTCTAATATAATTTTAATTTTGTCCTCTATTCTATACCATTGGTCTACCAGCCTGTTTGGGTGCCAATACCATGCTGTTTTTATTACTATTGCTCCATAGTATAGTTTAAGGTATGGTATAGTGATGCCACCTGCTTAACTCTTCCTGCCTAGGATTGCTTTAGCTATTCGGGGTCTCTTATTTTTCCAGATGAATTTCATGATTGCTTTTTCTATTTCTATGAGGAATGCCATTGGGATTTTGATTGGAATTTCATTAAATCTGTATAGTTCTTTTGAACATAGTTCTATGGTCATTTTGATAATATTAATTCTGTCTATCCAAGAGAAAGGTAGATCTTTCCATATTCTAAAGTCTTCTTTGATTTCTCTCTTTAAGGTTCTGTAGTTTTCATTGTATAGATCTTTCACCTCTTTTGTTGATTCCCAAGTAACTTATTTTTTTGAGGATTTTGTGAATGGGGTGGTTTTCCTCATTTCCTTCTCAGAGGATTTGTCACTGATACACAGAAATGCCTTTGATTTATGGGTGTTGATTTTATGTCCTGCTTCTGAATTCAGCTATATTTTTTAGCACAACACAAATGCAAGAGGCAGGAGAGCTCTCTGAAATTAGAAAATTTTTCCTGAGCCCCATGAAAAAGTAAAAATGGGCTTGGACTAAGAAAATAAAATGTACTTTGCCATTCATCAAGTATTTATAACAGACATAAACAAAGTCAGATGCTAAGTTAACAAAAACAAAGGTTCCTGTCAAGAACATGTTTTAAAGTGTTGCAAAGCCCTCCATTTGAGTTATTGTTGATTTTTCACCCACAGAGAACCCTTTTCTCTAAAAAAAAATCATAAATTGTCAAAAAATTTACTGTTTGAACTTCTATCATTAAGATAAACATCTCATTCTAGCTAGAAACTCTAAGTCACTTGGACACAGACAAACAGCCTGTATTTCCAAACAAGTTGCAGAACCTCAAAAAGGTGTTTGTTGCTGGTGCCATGGTACAGGGCTGTAATCCCAGCAACTCAGGAGGCTGAGGCAGGGGGTTCCCAAATTTGAGGCCAGGCTGGACAACTCAGGGAGATCCTGTCTCAAAATAAAAAATGCAAAGGGAAGCTGGGGTTGTGGCTCAGAGGTAGAACGTTTGCCTAGCACATGTGAGGAACTGGGTTTGATCCTTAGTGCCACATATAAATAAATGAATATATATATACAGGTATTGTGTCCAACTACAATTAAAAACATATATATTGGGCTGGGGATGTGGCCCAAGTGGTAATGTGATCTCCTGGCATGAGCGGGGCACTGGATTCGATCCTCAGCACCACATAAAATAAAAGATGTTGTGTCCACCGAAAACTGAAAAATAAATATTAAAAAATTTTCTCTCTCTTAAATAAATAAATAAATATATGAAATTAAAAGGACTAGGTCTGTACCTCAGTGGTAGAGGTTCAATCCCCAGTACGAACCCCCAACACATAAAAAAAAAAAAAAAGATGTTTGTGGACACATTCTATTTATATTTTAACTGAATTGTTTCCAAGAATACAGAGTCTTTTGTCCATGTTACAGTTCAGATCTAAAGTAGATTGCTTTACATAGAGTCTTTTGGACCTACCAAAATGCTATTTCATTTTAATATCTCATAAAATCCACACTTTTCCAAATTCCTTCAATAAATCTATCTTTTCCTTTGTTTGGTGTAGCATCCCATGATTCCTTAGGAATGTGGACTCCCTTCTTGCCATGTACCCGACTTTCTCAAAATAGAATTTATTCCTGGAAGATTTAGGCTTGTTGAACTAACAAGTGCACTTTATACTAAAAATTCAAGAATACTAATTCCACATAAAAAGTGAAGCAATAATAACAACAAAGAGCATCAGTACAAATCTAGTGCAAAGCTACATGGAAAAAGATAATGAGGAGCATAATATCATTATCACAGACAATGTAAATATGCCTGAAAGAGATGCCACAAAATAGAACTAAATTATAAGTTACTATTTGGAAACCGGCTAAATGACATTAAGAATATGGTACAACACATGAAAGAACATGATTCAGAATTAGAAAAACTTGGAAATATGATGACAATGCAGGAAAATTAGTAAGCAAAAATAAAGTAGGTGAAATACAAAAGCTAATAAACGCAATAGAGTTACCATGAAGAGCTTGATGCAATCCCCATGCCAATATTTGTCAACTTCTTTTGGTTGCTATAAATTCATTTTGTAATAATCATTCAAGAGAGGTTCATTAAAACGACAGTATAATCAGATGCTGATATCATATCAAATGAGGATAAACATTTGCACTCTTGAACGTAAGAGTTGGTTTTACTAGATAGAAAATCCTTGACTTAAAGTTTTTTCCCTTCAATATCCTAACTATGTTATCTTTCTTATGGCATAAAACTTCACTGTCAAACAGTCTGGTGATATTATAATTATTTTCCCATTAGGTTCCTGTTATATTGTATGTTTCAAATAATTTTTACCATATTTCATCAAATCTAAGATGCCTTATGCTATGGTTTGGGCTCATGTGTTAAAGGCCTTGTCCCTAGCCCCATATGCTATTGGGAGGTAGTAGAATCTTTTAAGTTGTGGGGCCTAATTGTAGAAAGTTAGGTCACTGAAGGCCTGAGTTTTAAGGGGATATTGGGATCCTGGACCCTTCTTCTCTCTTTGCTTCTCAGCTGCCATGAGATGACCAGGGCTCTTCTACCACATTCCCTCCGTGACACTGTGCTGATGAGGACCCAAAGCAACAATGCCAAGTGACCAGGTATTGAAACCTCTGTAACTTTACTCCATTTAAGTTGATTATCTCAGGCAATTGTTACAACAATGGAAAACTGACTAATAAAGTATACCATTATATTCCATAATGTTACATGAGAAAATATATACATTTCAGTTTCAGGAATGTTACAGTGTGAAGAAATGTGGCTCCTATATAAAGTACAATAAACTCTATTTCTATTGCTGCATAACAAACTACCATAAACTTAGTAACTAAAAAAAAACTACAAATCTATTAGCTTACAGTTGTATACCTCAGAATACAGTCATAGCATCAGTAGGGTCTCTGTTCAGAGTCTATAAGACTCTGAACAGTCTATCAGGGTATCATCTGACTACATTATGATCTGAAGTTTCAGAGTGTTCTTCAATCACATGCAGCTTGTTAACAAATTTAATTTCTTCTGTTGTAGACCAAGACTCCCATTTCCTTTCTTGGCTATTAGCTAGAGGTCACACTCAGCTCCTATTGGCCATAATACATGGCCCCTTTCTTCCCTCTCCAAATTCAACAATAGAAAATCTTTCTCACATTGAATCCCCCTCATACTGTGAATCTTTCTCCAGGAAAAAAAAAAAATCAGTCCTTTCGAAAGGGAGAGAGGCAATACAAAATAAACATAAAATTTTATAATAATATAAGATTATAAAATGCTAAAAGAAAAGTAAATTATATTTGCTGCACTCTCTGTTTAAATTCTCTTCTGCTAGATCTTCACATGGCTCACATTATCTAGGGTTTGGCTCAAATGACATTCTCTCAAGAAGTCATCCATTACTACTCTATTTAAAATTGTCTCCTCCACACCTCCTCCAAGTCTTTTTCAATATCTTTATCCTTTATTGTCTTTAACATACTTACCACTTTCAATAATTATGCTTGCATTTATTTTCTATTTTAGGCTTCCAGTAGTGATACTGATGAAATTAGGGTGTACTATTTCCTGTTCACCCATCTACTCACTAGGTCCTAATGTTTAATAGGCATTGAGTAAATACTCAGGGAGAAAAGAAATAGGAAAGGGAAATTGGAATGGGGAAACTGACAGTATCTGTGGGGATGGTTTAGCCAAAAATATTTATACTTGCTAACTTTATAATAAGGAGAAATGACAGGATAAACCTAGTGTTAGAGCAGAACCTTAAAAGAATAGGACATAAACCAAATTCATTTTAATGGTTATGTGGAAAAAGTCCACAACTGAATTGAGAAACCTATCCCATAAGTGAGTATCCATGATGCCAAATAAGAACAACATGAGGTTTCCAAGTTTTGCAGGTATGCAATTTTGAAAACAGAATTGAGAGGTCCAAAGGATAAAACGGTTTTATCTTTCCCCTTATTTTCATATGAGAAGAAATTCTAATTAAGTAAAACTATTATACATTACATAAAATTATGTAATACCCAAAGTATATGCCCATTTTTAAAATCCTGCAGACTTTTCAATTATATGATTGTGTCCAACTATTTTCCAAAAAAAGAATAAAATGGGAGTCAATGGAAAGATATTTAAATGAGCAATCTTTACTAAAACATGTGTTCTGGTAATCTGACATGGATTAGCTCTACGACCTTGTCCAAGCCACAATGATCAAGAAGTTCTTTTCCTTCACCCATAAAATAAAGGGGCAAACTTCATAGCTCTAAAAGCCACCTGATTCTATTAAATATATGACAGCGCCTCTTATGCAGGCCAAATTATTCAAGTGGAAACCCCAAAATCTGGAGCTATCACCAGCTTTTTTTTTTTTAATAAAACAAAGGAGTTTCCTCTACTTGCTATAAAACCAAGGAATTGCAAAGCAGTCTCCAAATTTCGCGGGTCACTAGAGTCCTGTAAATGTGGCTTCTACAGTCAGAGTGACAGGTAACTTCAGTGTTTTAGTTACGTTTGCATGAGACAGGTCCGGGCTCAATAATGCCGGCCACTTCACTCACCTGCAGCAAAGACCGCCCTGTGGCCACACCCAAACCGGAAGCCAAGACGTCCCTGGGGTTGACGGGAAAACGCCGCCCGACTTCCAGCTTCTCCGGTCCCGCCCCCTCTGATGACATCATTGCACGCCCCTTGACCCCCCGCAGCCCCGCCCCCTAGCCTCCCTCCCATAGCCGGCGGCTGTGGCGTTTTGGCGGATTATGGAGGGATCCGATCTGGTGACCGCGCCTCGCGGGGAAGAGGCTTCCTGCTCTTCCTGGGGAACCAGCAGGTGAGAAGATGATGTGGCTGCGGGGCTGCAGTACCCGGACTCTAGCACTCTACTTCCCTTCGGGCGGGCAGGGAGCGCGCGAGAGGCCACGGGCCCGGCCGAGCCGAGCCTTTCCTGGGAGGCCAGGGGAGCGTGCGGGGTGGGTGTGGCAGCGCGCGCTTGGGCCTCTGCAGCCCAAGACTTTTCCTAAGGCGAAAGTCCTCGTCCCGCCTCTTTCCGGGCTTTTTCAGTTCCGGTGAGGGTCCAGCATCCTGCATCCTCCTGGTTAACTGACGTGAGGGGCTCTGACCAGAGCTAGTCTGGCCTAAGTCTCTCGCTGTGAGCTTCTCTGCCAGGTGCCAATCACCTTTCTTTTCATTTTATGTTAAATGAAAGCTAAGAGCGCCACGGTGCATTATCCTCCACTGGGATCATCCTTTGAAAACTATTGCCAGAGCGAACAAGTAAGGATGAATCAGTAGCAGTCAGGGCACCCTGAAGCCTCTGTTGACTATGGTGAAAAGGGGTTGGGGAAAGCCAGGGACAAAATATACTAGATACCTATTCATATATCCCAGTTGGTTAATCTTGTTCTCCTTTGCATCGTTTCCGCCCCTGCAGAATTAAGGCGGGAGATGACCCTGCCTAGGCCCTTACCAAGATTTTAGTTAGTAGTTCCTCTTTCATGAAGCATGTATCCTGTCCTTTGTCATAATACAACTTATCAAATATAGAAATGATGGATGTATTAATTTTAGGTAGTATGACACTGTTTATATACCTGTAGAGTTTCCATTACTTTCAGACTGAAGGATATTTTAAATACCATGGTATTGTCTGCCCTTTTCAGGTCAAATTAACTTGGGAGATAATAGGTAATAAAAACAAAGCTGCCCCTTAAGGTGAAATATTTTTTATTGTCTTACAAATTAAAAGATATTCTTAAAACTTTCAGTAAGGCAGAACTTTCTAAAAAGTAAATGCCAGTTGTAAACATAAGAATCAGGCTGGTTAGAATATAGTTCTTATTTTTTACTAAGCAAGTTTACTCACTAAACTAATTGTGCCCCATGCAAGGAAAAGGAACATGCAAATGTAGTAGCTATAATAGGAAACTGTATAATGAAAATTTTTATTTGTATATTCTATTAGAATGCCAAAACAGTATATTGTGTGTGTACATTGTTTTTATTAGGTGATCTCTTAGAATGCAGCTATCTTCTGGTTTGCTTTCATGAGTGCAGTCAGGAGTTTTGTAATAGTTATCCATTTAATTAACTAGAAGCTGATATCATTTGATGATGCTAATCAGTGTTGGTAAGTAATTGATAACATTTTAATCACATGTGTTTACAAACCCCTTGGCTTATTTATCAATGTCAGGCTTTAAAAATAAGACTCAAATTTCCTGCTATCACATTATTTTCAGAACCCCATAATTGATAATAGTTTTGCTTCCCAGATCCAGGTTTGGATTGCACTTTTGCCAAGATGGTACTAATCTCAGCTTTCACTATAGCTCAGGCTTCTATACCCCGGGCTGGGTAATTGTCTACAAGCCATTTCTGCTTCCCATGTTTCCTACAGATATGATTTTGCTTTGTGTACTGTGCTGTGGAAAAATTGGGACACACTACTGTAAATAATATATCACTGAAGTATATATATTTTGTCACTCTAATAAGTTTTTTAGTTTTTTTTTTTAATTTTTAAAATTCATTCAACAGATGTTTCTTAAGTGCTTCCTTTATGCGTATCATGAGCAGCAGGGGGAATTGAATTCTGTTTGGGTTCCTAATGTTTGGGATACCAGTTAAATATCAGAATATAGTTGTTTTGGCAGGTGTATAAAATCTGTAGGACAGAAAAAATCATACATAAAGAAATAGGTTATTATGTTATATGCATATGTTATAGCATATGGTTAATTCTTTGGGAATAAATGAGTTTATTTAGGAAGAGTGTGATTATAGAAAAGGTTCGCGGGACAAAATTGTTAAAAATATAGATCCATGAGAATAAATGAGCAATAACAAAATACCTCTGAATAAAACAATCATGGGCTGTACAATTTAGTATACAAAAGATAAAGCAAGCAATTAATAAATTTTAATTTTAATACATTTTAAAAATCAATGATAGGTAATGATATATTTGGTATCTAAAACTCTTCAGTAAATCATGAATCTGATGCCGTATAACTGAATATTGCATTCTAAATTGTGAGTATTTAATAACCATATCATACTTAAAGGTTTAGTGTTTTTGTTATTTTTTCCCCTCAGTGCAAGTAAAAATTTGCCCATCATGTCAACAGAATCTGTGGAGATTGATGATGCATTATACAGGTAAGAGCCTCTTGGAAACTTAATTTCCCCATTGTCCTCAAGTAACAAAATAGTATATTTGAAAATGCCATTAGGCTTAGTCAGAATTTTATATGTATATCCTAAGAGTTCCTAGAAGGTTAAAATTAGGGTTTCTGTGTGTGTTTGACTTTGTACTATATGTAATCTGAAAGCTCTAATAAAATTTAAATATCAGTTTCTTTAGATTTGAGTGACAGAACTAAGAGGGATTTTGCTATCCAATACAAAATATACCTATATGGTCTCTGTATAAAAGTTATTAGATTTCCTTTATGTAGTCATAAAAATACACTTTATGTACGTAGAATTTGGAAAGATGGGCTCATTGTGTATCTTGAATTACTCTTTATATGTGTTTATTTTTATTTGGGATGCAGAGTCAGTTGTGAGCACTTTTTTGGGAGTTAATGTATACCATTTGAGATGTTGATTCCAAATTCTGTTTTGTACAATACTCTCAGATAAAAAGAATGGACAGGTGTTCTGTAAATGGTCTCCTGATCACAAAAATGAAGATACCTTAAATTTAGACTCTTGGTCTGTAATTATATTTTTAGTGTCTTTTTAGTCATTTTTCTTCTTGGAATAGCAATTAGCAGCTCCCTAACATCATATTGGCTAAAGTTATTTTTTCTTTTTTATGTCCTTCCAACCTTGTAAAGCTGATGTAAGAAACACAATATACAGTAGACATGACTACATTTTTGTTCATAAAGCTATGTAAATAAGTAGGTTGTAGTTTGCTTGACTGAAAATTGTAGAGCATAGCATTTCAGCTCTTATTAAGGTAAGCCATTTTCTTTTACCTGACAAACATTATCTTTGGGTGTAATTGCTTGCACTTTGGATGCATGTCTTGTTGAAAACATCTTCCAGTTGTTTCCTAATGTGCTTTTTAAAATTTCAATCTCCCTTAAAAAAAATGTTATAGTAAATGCAGGAATCAATTTAAAATGATAAAGCTAGAGGTTTGTGTGGGAACTACTATACTACTCAATGCTGAGTTACTGCTTATAAGTTATCTTATTAGGAATGCAAAAAGTGAATTGTATTATAAAGACCATATGTGAGATTTTCATCAAGAAACAACCTTTATTTTCTCAGATTTAGAAAATTAACCTTTGGGTTGGGGATATAGTTCAGTTGGTAGAGTGTTCACTTCGCATGCACAAGGGCCTGGATTTAATCCCCAACACCCCCCTCTCTCCACCCCCCAAAAATTAACCTTTTATTTTTAGTGACAGTTCTGGAGATTTTTATTATTAGTGACTGAACTAAAAGTTTGGAAGTTGGTTGGGTTTTGTTTGTTTTGTTAATACATATTTATTGCTTAGTGAGAACTAGTATTAGACTTAGGACTTTGGACAGTGATTTATCTTAGAGACACATTACCATCTGTTATATGGTATATATGTCCAAAAAGAACATGACCAAAAGGACACTAAGAATATAATTACAAATTAGGAATCCAAACTTAAGGTGCCTGGTCTGGGGATATAGCTCACTTGGTAGAGTGCTTGCCTTGCCTGCACAAGTCCCTGGGTTCGATCCCCAGCACCACAAAAAAAAAAAACAACCTACAAAACTTAAGGTGTATTCTGAAACATTTTATAATCAGGAGATAATCTATAATATAATTTTCATATGAGAAATATAAAGTATTGTAATATCTTAGTGCAACCAACACATTACTCCTATTTGTGGTGATGCTATTATAAACAAACTTCTAGCACTGCCAGTTGTATAAAAGCATAACACATACAATTAAAAGCAGCACATAATATCAATAATGATAATGAGCATCTATGTTCTGGTATATGTGTTTATTATACTTTTTTGGTGTTAATATTTTAGAGTGCATTCATTCTACTTATTAAAAAAAAAAAAAGTTTACTGCATACAGTATTCTGTGTTACACCAACCACCTCATACATCTAATTTACCATTTCTCATGTGGTTGGTTTAATCTCGTGTTGTTTTATTCATCATGGTACATGTTATGGTTTGGATATGAGATGTCCTCAAAAGCTCCTGTGTAAATACAGGAACGTTTGGAGCTGAAATGATTGGATTGTGAGAGTTGTAACCTACTAATCAGTCCATCCTGGTTTGAATGCAGTGGGTGGTAACTGTAGCAGGTGAAATGGCTGGAGGAAATAGGTCACTGGGGGCATGCCCTAGATGGGTTCATTTTCACTATAGCTCCTTTCCCCCTTTCCTTTCTTTGCTTCCTGACCAGTCATGAATTGAGCGATGCTCCTCTGCCATATCTTTCCACCGTGATGTTATATTACCTCATCTTGGGTCCAAAGCAATGGAGTTGTCTGCCAGGGACTAACATCTCTGGAAGCATAAGTCAGAATAACTTTTCCTCCTCTAAGTTGTTCTTTTGGGGTATTTTGTTCATAGCAGAGAAAAACGAATACATCCCTTAAGCATACAAAATGCACTGCTAATGTCAAAAAGAGGCAGTGTTGATCAGTTGATTTGGAAATGAAATGAAAATTTATTGAGGACTACAAGGGTGGAAAATCAGTGATTATTGCTCCCCTTTCAGGCATGTCACATTCCACCATAGCTAAGATCTTGAAGGATAAGAGCACAGTGACAGAAGCTGTTAGAGAATCTGCTTCATTGAAAGAATAGAGAATAACAGAAATTCAAGATGGGCCCTTGTGAGATTTGGAGAAACTTCTCATGATGTATGTAGATTGAAGCCAGATACAGAAACATTCCTATCAACACCATGATAATTACAGAAATTAAAAACCAAACCCATCTTTGATTTTAAATTTACTGCTAGCTCTAGATGATTTTTAATGATTCAAGAATCATTATTTATCACATAATATAAAAGTGAATGGTGAGTCTGCACATGCTGATGTGAAAGACATTTAAAGAACTTTTGGATACTCTGATTTTTGAAAGAAAATTGCTTGCCAGAGCAAATCTTCAATGCTTGAAACTCCCTAGTCTAGAAATAGATGCTATATCATTTAACTTAGATAATAATAAGCTATACCATCTAGGTTAGTATAAGTACACTCTTTCAGAAACTATTTACATTGTGTTCACACAATAACAAGATTGCTTAATGACATATTTCTCACAATATACCTATATCGTTAAGTGACTCAGGACTTGTACTTTCTGAATTCACTGAGATATTCATATGGCTTTTCCTCCCCCTTTCTATTTTTGGTTTCCTAATATTGTAAGCTACAATGATTAGTTTTAGAACATTATATAATCCTTGCATTCTATTTAGGGGATAAACCAAATTTAGTCATTGTCTTAAGTTTGTTCAGGCTGCTATAATAAAATACCTTATACTATGTAAACAGTAGATATAATATTGCTCACAATACTGTGGGCTGAGGAAGTCTAAGAATAAGATGCCAGCAGATTTGGTGTTCAGAGGGCTTTCCCTCTGCTCTGGATGATGCTTTCTTGTTGTGGTCCTCACATGGCAGAAGGAACAAATGTACTCTGTCAAATCTCTTTTTATAATGGCACTAATCCTATTGAGGGCTCTGCCCAAATCAGTTCCTAAAACTAATTCCCAAAAACCCTCCCCCATCTGAAAACCATCATATAGAGAATTCAGTTTTAACAGGTAAGTTTTAGGGTAACAGAAACATTTATACCATAGTTCTCATATTGTATTTTTACATGCTTGCGTGTGTGTGTATATCTCAATTTCAGAAATTTTTGTGTCTATGTATGTGAAGAATATTGATATAGAGCGTTTCTTCAATGATTTTTTTCTCTTGTTTGGTATCAGGGTAATATTATCTCATAGGATGAGTTGAGAAGTTTTCTTTTAAGTTTTTAAAAATATTTGTCATTGGAGTTGTCTTTGTGGGAAAGTTTCAACTGCAGATTCAGTTCTTTTAATAGATACAGGGATATTCAGAGTATATATTTCATGTTGAATGGTATTTGATAGTAGTATCATTTAAAGTACTATCATTCAACTCTGTTCTCCAAGAACTAGCTTTAAGTTTTGTTGATTTTTTTTTTCCTCTGTTAGTTTTCTGTTTTACATCTCATTGATTTTTTTTTGTTCTGTTTTAAGTTTTTTCTTCTGCTTATTTTGAGTTTAATTTACCTTTCTTAGTTTTTTTAAGGTAGAATTTAATATGATTGATGCTTGAGACCTTTTTTACTAATACTGTTGTGCGTTGCTTAAGGACTCAGATACGTTCTGAGTAATAAATATTAGGCTATTATGTGAACATTAATGAAGTGTGCTTACACAGAGTAAGATGGCTACATCATTATTAGGCACTGTAAACTTATGGAACCACCATATTATATGCAGTCCATTATTAACTTAAATGTCATTATAAGACAAATATCCATTACATACCAAACATTTCCCTCTAAACTCTGCTTTATCTGCATCCCATTTATATGTTGTTTTCATATTCATTCAGATCAGAGAACTATAATCTTTCATTAGATTTCTTTGACCCCCGAGTCATTTAAAAGTGTGTTGCTTGATTCCCAAATACTACTGAGGATTTTATCCAGATACTGTAGTATTGATGATTTCTAATTTTTCAAATTTTTTAAATTGACAAATATCACATGTATTTTGATATGTACCACATGATGTTTTATTATTATGTACATTTCACAATGACTAAATGAAGCTAAATTAACATTTTCTCATGTATTTTGCCCTTTTTTGTAGCAAAAACACTTTTTTTTTAAAGAGAGAGAGAATTTTTTAATATTTATTTTGTATTTTTCGGTGGACACAACTTCTTTATTTTTTATTTATTTTTTTATGTGGTGCTGAGGATCGAACCCAGTGCCCCGGGCGTGCAGGCCAGACGAGCTCACTACCGCTTGAGCCATATCCCCAGCCCCAATAAAAACACTTTTAAAAATATATTCGTTTTTTATTCAGCTTACTCACTGCTGTGACTAAAGATCTGATCAGAACAATTTTAGGGGAGGAAAAGCCTATTTGGGGGCTCATGGTTTCAGAAGTCTTAGTCCATAGAAAGCCAGCTCCATTCCTTGGGGCTCAAAGTGAGGCAGAAGAGTGTGGTAGAGTAAAGCAGCTCACATGGTGATCAGAAAACTCTTTGCTTCCAGATATCCACATATAAAACATATTTCATAGCCTGTCTCCAGCATCCACTCATTCAATCCCATCAGGGATCAATTCACTGATTAGATTAAGCCTATAACCCAGTCATTTCTCTTCCAAACCTTGCATTGTCTCACACATGAGCTTTTGGGGGACAACTTACATCCAAATCGTAACACTACTCTCTTAGCAGTTTTCAAGAATATAATTCTGTCCTTAGTAACTATAGTTAGCATGAGATTGTAATTCAGTAGACATACTTTGTATGGCTTGGATTTTATTTAAAAAAAATTTTTTTTTCAGAATATGGTCTGTCTTGACCAATGTTCTAAATACATTTGAAAAAAAAAATGGGTTCTGTTGTTTATTGGATTTTTCTATCAATGTATGGTCAAATTGAATGATAGTATTGTTCTTATGTTCTGCATGCTTATTCAGTTTATGTCTACTTTTTATATGAGAGGGATGTTGACTGTTATAGTGTTTTCATGGGTTTCTTACTTCATTTCTATCAGTTGTGATCAGGGCATAAATAGAATTGTTATGCCCTCTAGGTGTATTCACCCTTTTACTTTTAAGCTATTTGTATCTTTACATTAGACTCTTTATAAATAGCATATTATTAAGCTTTTTTCTTTTTCTTTCTTTTTTTCATACTTGTAGTTTATTTTTTAGCAAATAAATAAAAACAAATATTGTACATTTAAAAATTATACAGTGTGTCATTTTGGTACATATAGTGTACTATTTAAATCAGGTTTAATATAGTTTATTGATAATGAAAATATTCAAAATCTTTTCTACTAGTTTTTAAAAATATATTGTACATGGTTGTTTTCCACAGTCATCCTACTGTACAATAACACATCAGAACTTCTTGCTCCTATCTAACAGTAATTTAGTACCCTTTGATCAACCATTTCCCATCTCCTTTCCTACTACTCATGACTACCATTTCTGCTCTGAGCTTTTTCAGACTCTACACGAGTGAGATTATACAGTACTTATTTTTTCTGTGCCTAGTTTATTTCACTTATCCTAATAATCTTCAGTTCTGTCAATGTTGCTGCAAATGACAGAATTTTATTCCATTTTATGGCTGAATATTATTCTATGGTATTTATCCATGTGATGGACACTTCGATTGTTTCCATTTTGGGGCCATTATGAATAGTGCTGTAGTAAATATGCGTGTGTAAGTGTCTCTTTGATGTACTTATTTCATTTCTTTGAGATATATACCCAGTAGTGGAATGGCTGAGTTTCTCAAATGAATTGTTTGAGAAACTCTCATACCATCTTCCCTAGTGACTCTCTCTACTCATAAATGTTCTTACAGTGTGCAAGAGTTCCTTTAGTTCACGTTCTTACCTACTCTTAGTCTTTTTGATAGTAGCCATCTTATTGAGATAAGGTAATAATCTCATTATTTTTTTTTACTATGTGCTAGGCTCTGTGATTTATTCTTTTTTTTTTTTCATTGTGATTTTGATTTGTGCCTTCCTGTGGTTAGTGAGCTGTCAAATGCTGTTAAAATAAATAAATAAATAAAACTGAGAAAAACAACTTTAAGGAGGAAAGATTTATTTTGGCTCATGACATCAGAGGTTCCAGTCCATAATCAACTGGCTCCATTATTGCCCACACCCATAAGCGTGCTCTTATTCTGGCAAAATTGCAAGTTTTTCAAATCTTTATGCTCTGGTTTTTGCTCCTGATTCTCACTGTAAATCTTGTTTAAAGCAGGCAGCATTGCCCGTGCCACAGCCAGTATGCTGTGTTGCCTTGAAATTTCCTCTGGCAAGTTAATTATTCCATCACCTTTAAACTCCGCTTCATAGAAAGTCTTAGGGCACAAATAAAATGTAGGTAAGTTCTTTGCCAGAAAGTAATATCAAAGCCTTGTAATCCAGTTCCCAATGTTGTCCTCATTTCCATCTGAAACCTCAAGAGTGTGCCCTTTGCTGTTCTCATTCCTATCATCATTCTGGACTTCTGAGTTTATCCCAGAATCCAACCATTAAGTCCTTTTATAGCATCCTGAGCTTTGTCTAGCCTGCTCCTCCAAAGTTTTCCAGATTCCTCCAAAAAACCAGTTTCAATGGCTTCTGAACCATATGGTTAGGTTTAGTCACAAAAATGACCCCACTTGTCAGTACCAGTTTTCCAGTTTAGCTATTATTGCTAGGACAAAATACCTGAGAAAATTTAAGGGAGGAAAGATTTATTTCATCTAATGGTTTCAGTGGTTTAGTTTACTATTTCTTGGAGCCTTTGTTTTTTGGCCTGTGGTGACACAGAACATACTATCCTGGTAGAGAGGGCATGGTAGAGCAGAGCTGCTCACTTCATAGCAGCCAGGAAACAGAAAGTAAGCCAAGGTCCGTATACTCATCAATGGCATGTCACTATTAACCTGCTTCTTTCAACTCCACCTCCCAGGGTTTCCACATGTCACAATAACACCATCAGCTGGGAACCAAGCTTTCAACACACAAGCTTTGTGGAACTTTTAAGATCCAAACCATAACAGTGATGAAGTACATTTCTTTCTTAGACCTCTTAGCCATTTGTATGTCTTTTGAGAAATGACTGGATCTGTTACACATTTTTAATTGGTTTACTTTATTTTTTTATATTGAATTTCTTAAGTTCTCTATATCTTGTTAACTCCTTGTCAGATATATAATTTGCAGATATTTTCTGTTTTCTTTTGCTGTGGAGAAACTGTTCGCTTTTACTTTGTTTCCATTTAAGGTATTGCCCTATTAATATTCTAAAGCATTTCCCCAATAGTTTCATCTAGTATTGTGATAAATTCACATGTAAAATTTAAGTCTTTAATCCATTTGGAGTTGATATTTATAACTGGTAGGGAAATAGGTTCTAGTTTCATTCTTCCGCATATGGATACCCAGTTTTTTTAGCACCATATATTGTCAAGATTGTTCCTTTTCCAGTGCTTATTCTTAGTACCTTTGTTAAAACTCAACCATAGACACATGGTTTTATTTTAGGGTTCTTTGTTCTGCTCCTTTGGTCTATCTCTATTTTTATGACAATAACATGCTGTTTTTATTATTACTGTTTTATATTTTGGGTTGAATTCAAGTATATAATGCCTTTGAATTCAAGTAGTGTAAAAACTTTGTTGTTTTTTTATCATTTTCTTCAAGATTGCTTTGATTACTTGGGATTTTGTGTTTCCATACAAATTTTAAGATTTTTTTTTTTTTTTTAAGAATATCATTGGCATTTTGATAGAGATTGCATTGAATCTGTAGATCATTTTTGGTATTCTGGCCATTTTGACAATATGATTCTTTCAGTCTGTGAATGTGGGATGTTTTACCCTTGGTATGGGGTGTCTTTGTCCTCTTCAATTTCTTCCATCAGTGTTTTTTAGGTTTTATTATGGAGTTTTTTTTTTAATCTTTTGTTGAATTTATTCCTATATATTATTTATTCTATAGCCATTGTAAATGGATTTGCTTTCTTGATTTCTTCAGAGATTTGCTAATGGTCTGTGGCAATATTTCTGATTATGTGTTACAACTTTGCTAAGTTTGTTTATTAGTTTTAATAGTTTTTTGTGGGAATCTTTGCAGTTTTCTATATATAAGATCATGTCATCAGCAATCAGGGACAGTTTGCGTTCACATTGTGTCTTTCTGTTATCTGATGGCTCTAGCTAGGACTTCTCATACTATGTTGGCTAAAAGTTTTGAAAGAGTATATTATCATCTTGTGGCCTTTTATTTTCATTTGCTCTGACAATCTTTATTTGCATTGTTTATAGGATATATGTTTAACAGTCAATCACTAAGTATCCATGGGGATTATTGATTCCATGATACCCTACCCCTGTGGGTACCAAAGTCTACATAAAGATGCTCCAATCCCTTGTAAAATGGCTTAGTTATTTGCATAAAACCTACACATATCCTTTGGTATACTATAAATCATCTCTATGTAACTTATAGTGTAAATGCTGTGCATATAATTGTTATATGTTATTTTTGTGGAGTAATGACAAGGGAAAAGGTCTGTACGAGTTCAGGCCATACACTTTTTTCTGTAAATATTTTCAATACACAATTGGCTGAATCAGTGGAGACATAATCCATGAAACATTAATGCCATTTTTAATTTGTTTTCTATTGACTAGTCCCATTTTTGTTACTGTTTGTTTTAGTTAGCTTTTATGTTACTGTGTCCAAAATATCCTGCAAGCCAGGCACTGTGGCACAGGCCTGTAATCCCAGCAGCTTAGGAGGCTGAGGCAGGAGGATCGTGAGTTCAAAGCCAGCCTCAGCAAAAGCGAGGTGCTAAGCAACTCAGTAAGAACCTGTCTCTAAATAAAATACTAAAAAAATAAAATAGGGCTGGGGATGTAGCTCAGTGGTCAAGTGCCACAGAATTCAACCCTGATACCCTTTCCACCAAAAATATTCAACAAGAACAACTTAAGAGGACAGAAAGTTTATTTAAAATAGAATGCAGGATCTCAGAGGTATCAGTCAATGCTATTGCTCTGTGACTAAGATAAGGGAGTATGTCATGGAAGGAGGGCTTAGGAGAGGAATGCTGCTTAGTTTATGAAATGATGAGGAAACAGAGAGAGTGGAAGAGACCTCAGAAAGAACAACCCTTCCAGGGCATGCTTCCAATGACCCACCTCCTCCTACCATGCCCACCTGCCTACAGTTATCTTCTAGTCAGTCTGTTCATAGTAGGATAAACTGATTAGGTTACAGGTCTCACAGTTTAGTCATTTTACCTTCCAATATTCCTGCACTAACAGGGGCTCATATCCAAACCATAACATTCTATCCTTCCCCTTAAAAGCTCGTGTCCATCTCATAATGCAAAACACATTAAGTCCTAATCTCTAAGAGTCCCATAGTCTTACACAGTTTCAGCATTCCCCAGTCCAAGTCCAAAGTCTCCTCTGAGACTCAAGGCAAACTCTTCGCTTGGAACCCCTTTAAAAATCAAAAAAAAGTTATATATATTATCTCCAATATACAGTAGCACAGAGAAAGCATTCCCATTCCAAAAGAGAGGAAGTGAGGCGCGGAAAGAAGGGATGGGGCCAAAACAATGCAAAAACCCAGCTTGGCAAACAGATCCTATAACTGCATACAACACCTAAGACACAAGGCTATGATAATTATTTTCAAAGTACTTTTGCAGCCCTGCCCCTTTGGCCTTCCCAGTTGTAGCATACACCAACTGATTTAGCCTGGTCCTCTCCAAAACCCTTTCAATATATTTATCATTTCCAATATTCTCCATGCTTTTGTATAAATTCATATTACCATCTGATATCATTTTCTTTGTGCCTGAATGTCTTCCTTTAACCTTTCTTATATTGACAATTGGCCGGCTGTAAATTCTTTAAACTTTTATTTTTTTAATACGTATTTTTGCTGGGTATCGAATACTAATTCAACAGTGTTTTATTTTTTGTATTTAAAAATAAGTGTCATAGTCTTCTGATTTGCACTGCTTCCTGGAAAAAAATCATTTGACATTTTACCCTTTCCCATACATAATATCCTTAATTTTCTCTAGACACTTTTAATTTTTCTCTTCATTCCTGGCTTTATAATGTGCCTTGGCATAGTTTGCTTTACATTTCTGAGTCTGGAGTATGTTTACATTGTGGTCTTTGAGTTTATAATATTCCTGGAAAATTTTTAGCCATTAGTTACTCATATTTTCTTTTTCTTCTCCCCCCCCCCCCCAGTTTCTTTCAGGAACTCTAATTTCACTTATATTAGGCACGTCTCATAGCTTACTAATGGGCTTATTTGTGTATTTTGTTTTGTTTTTCCATTTTAAAAAAAAAAAAATCCCTGTGTTTTATTTTGGGCAGTTTCGATTTCTGTACCTTCAAGTTCTCTTTGTAGTATTAAATCTATTGTTAATTGCATCCAGTATATTTTTCTTCTTCACATTTTATAGTTTTAATCCCTAGAAGGTCTGTTTATGTTTTTCTTAATGTTCTTGAGCATATGGATCATATTTATAATTGTTCTAATGTCTTTGTCTTCTAGTTTTGTCATTTATGTAATTTCTTTGTGTGTTCTTACTGATTTACATCTCTGTTCATGATAGGTTGTGTTTTCCTGCTTTTTTGCATATCTGGTAGTTTTTTAAATAGATTCCAAGGGGCTGGGGTTGTAGCTCAGTAATAATGTGCTTGCCTAGTACATGTGAGGCACTGAGTTTGAGCCTCACCACCACATAAAAATGAAAGAGAGAGAGAGAGAAAGAAATTGTGTTTATCTACAGCTAAAAATATTTTTTTAAATAAATATATGCTAGGCATTTTGGAATTACCTTTTTTGATGCTGGATAATTTTGGATTCGTTTAAATATTCTTGAGCTTTGTTCAGGGTCAGTTAAGTTACTTGGAAACAGTTTGTTGTTGTTGTTGTTTCAAAGTTTGCTTTTAAAGTTTGGAAGAGACATTTGGGGCTGATTCCCACCCACCATTGATGTAATATTTCTTCTGAATATTCCATCCAGTGCCCTTTGTGTTCTGAAGTTTTGTGCATGGCTAAAGAGGACCACAAACTTTTTCAGGTTGTACTTGCACTTGCCCTTTTAGGTGGTTTTCCCCTCAACCTTAGGTTGTTTCTCCCATGCATGTTAATCTATACTCAGCTGAAGATCAACACCAAAAGTAGAAGACAGGAAATAATTAAAATCAGACCTGAAATCAATGAAATTGAAACAAAAGAAACAATTGGGAAAATTAACAATACGAAAAGTTGGTTCTTTGAAAAAATATAAACCTTTAACCATGCTAACGAAGAGAGGAAAGAAAACTCAAAGTACTAAAATCTGTGATGAAAAAGGAAATATCACAATGTACATTACAGAAATATAGAAGATAATTAGAAATTATTTTGAAAATTTGTACTCCAATAAAATAGAAAATATCAAAGACATTGACAAATTTCTAGTCTCATGATTTATCCACACTAAATCAGGATAATATTCATAGTTAAACAGATCACTTTGAATCAGTGAAATAGAAGACACCATCAAAAGCATACTGTTGTGGGGCAGGTCGCTCAGAAAACACACCAAGTCCCAGTTTTGTTCAAATTGAAGAGTCTTTATTGTCTGACCAGCCAAGACTGCTTCCTACAGGACCAAATTATCTCTGCAGGAGAACAGCCTTGAGCTTCAACAATTTAGGGTATTTAAAGGCAAAACCCACAAAAACCACAACCATGTTGACGTAGTTACAAGCAAGCAGGGTTCAGAAGTTGGATCGAGCAGTTAGCAAAACAATGCAATGTGTACATTGGTATTTCCCACCAGACTTTCCAGTTTGGCATAGCAGCAAGCAAGCAAGCAGAAGGGAAGTGGGTCAAAATGACCCTAGTTGAGTGCAAGTTAGAGAATGGCTACTAACGTCTAGTCGATCAATCTCTAACAGGGTACATTGCCCAGGAAAAATGGAAACCAAAGAGAGAACAATTTTACGTTGTATAAGAATTGCCATTTTGTATTGCCAAGTATGCTATGCTAGGTAACTATTAATGGGTACAAAGGTGGATCTTTCTCATTGGAGAAGCATTTCTTACATGAATGGAGTCTCAGGGTAAAATGGAATCTGTTTGGTCATTGCCCATATAGCCTGGCCTATAACACCTACCAACCAAGAAAGCCCTAGGACCAGAGAGATGATAGCTGAGTTCTAAAAGACCTTCAAAGAAGAACTAATGCCAATGCTCCTCAAATTATTCCATGAAAAAGAAAAAGAGGGAACACTCCAAACTTATTCTGTGAGGCCAGTATCACCTTGATTCCAAAACCAGACAAAGACAGATCAAAGAAAGAAAACTTCAGACCAATATCTCTAATGAATATAGATACAGAAATTCTCAATGAAATTCTGGCAAATCGCATACGAAAACATATTTTAAAAATAGTGCACCATGATCAAGTGGGGTTAATCCCAGGGATGCAAGGTTGGTTCAACATATGGAAATCAGTAAATGTAATTCAGCACATCAATAGACAAAGATAAGAATCATGATCATCTATCTCAATAGATGCAGAAAAAGCATTCGACAAAACACAGCACCCCTTCATGTTCAAGACACTAGAAAAACTAGGGATAATAGGAACATGTTTCAACATTGTAAAAGCTATCTATGCTAAACCCAAGGCTACGATCATTCTAAATGGAGAAAAATTGAAAGCATTCCCTCTAAAAACTGGAACAACACAGGGATACCCCTTTTCACCACTTCTATTTAACATGTCCTTGAAACGCTAGCCAAAGCAATTAGCCAGACGAAAGAAATTAAAGGGATACAAATAGGAAAAGAAGCACTCAAACTATCACTGTTAGTGACATGATCTGACAGGATCTGAAAAATTCCACCAGAAAACTTCTAGAACTAGTAAATGGATTCAGCAAAGTAGCAGGATATAAAATCAATACCCATAAATCAAATTCATTTCTGTACATCAGTAGCAAATTCTCTGAAAGAGAACTAGGAAAACTACCCTATTTACAATATCCTCAAATAAATAAATAAATAAAAATATTTGGGAATCAACGAAAGAGGTGAAAGACCTCTGCAATGAAAACTACAGAAAGAAATTAAAGAAGACCTTAAAAGAGGAGAACCATCTGCAGATCTCTGGCACTTATTCTACATCTCTCCATTCTTGTGCTTAGCTTATAAATCCTAGCTTTCTTGAATTTTTAGCTGTTTCTTTAATTCAGGGAGACCACCAGATTCTCTTTGCATTCCCCTCCCTCCATTGCAGCCTGAAAACTTTGCAAGTAAGAAATAAAACAAAGTTCGCTTCATTTGTTTTTCTCTTTTTTGATACTACTCTTCTGAGTTGTTATTATTTGGTGTCTAAAACCTGTTATTTTATTTATTTTGTCCAATTTTCAGTTGTTTAAGGCAAGAAAATAAATCTGGTCCTTATTACCTCACTGTGGCCAGTAGAAGTCCTATGACTATATTAACTAATTCTCATAAGCCATTTTTTTCTTCATGCTTACCTTTTCCCTAGTTTAATAGTCTAAACTAGGGAAAACACATTTCCTTTCATGATTTATCTTTGAACTCGTATTATTTCTTCAGAATTTATCTTGAATGAGCCCTCATTTGAAAACTTTCCATGTCTTGGATTGATGTAGATAATCCGTTCTTCTGTATTCCAGGTTTCCATACTTTTTGGTACTTATGTATAGTACTTAATCTTATAGAATTATATGATTATCTGTCTCTATCCTAGTAGCATATGTCTGTCTCCTAGTAGCCAGTACCTGGCTCAAAATAGTGTTTTAATAAACATATGCATGTATAAAAAAGATAACTGAAGTTCATTCAGAAGAAAGTGATTAGAGTATTTAGGGGTACTCATAAATGATGTCTTATTGCAATTAAAGAAATGGAAGGGTTACCTGGAAAGAGAAGACTCTGGATCTTGAGTAGCATCTTTAAATATTTGGAGGACTGTCATATCAAAAAGGGATTGGACAAGTTCTCTATGGCTTCAAAATTAGGACATAGTCAGTGAAAACTATAGGGAATATTGTTCCTTCAAAAAGGGAACATTTTTCTTGTCTTTTTACTTGGTATATTCAGTGTTAAGTGGCATGCTCACTTAATAGAGTCAACTATAATATAATAATGCTGGACTTGAGTAACTTAAATTTAGATACCATCTCTACTACTTCCTAACAGTAACAATTTCAAAGCATTTTAGTGTCATTAGATTGCAAAGTACCTGACATATTAGCTTGCACAAAGTAGATATTTAAATAGTAACCTTCCCTTAAGTGGCTAAACATTGAAAGGTGGGAGATCGGAGTGACTGGTGAGAAAAGGAGATTCTGTGGTTCTTTGGAAAACCTTAGTGCATGTATCTTGGTTTTATTCTTTTATTTAATTTCTTCTTTTTAGATATATATGACACTAGAGTGTATTTTTATTTACTTACATGGAGTATAACTTATTCTAGTTAGGATCTCATTCTTGTGGTTGTACATGATGTATAGTTTCACTGGTGGTGTATTCATATATAAACATAGGAAAGTTATGTAGATTCATTCTTCTGTCTTTCCTATCCTATCCCCCCTCACTTCCCTTCATTCCCCTTTGTCTAATCAACTGAACTTCTGTCTTCTCCCCATCCCTTGCTGTGTGTTAGCAACCACATATCAAAGAGAAAATGTGACCTTTGGTTTTTTGAGATTGACTTATTTCACTTAGCATGATAGTCTCTAGATCCATCCATTAACTGGAGAAAGTAATACAATCATTTCTTCCTATGGCTGAGTAATACTCATTGTGTATATATACAATTTCTTTATCCATTCATCAGTTGAGTGGCACCTAGGGTGGTTTTACAGCTTAGCTGTTATGAGTTGAGCTGCTATAAATGTTGATGTGGCTGCATCACTGTGTAGTATGCTGATTTTAACTTCTTTGGATAAATACCAAGGAGTTAAATAACTGGGTTGAATGGTTTCATTCCTAATTTTTTGAGAAACCTCCATTCTGCTTTCTAGAGTAGTTGCACCAGTTTGCATTCCCACCACACAGTACGGGTGTACCCTTTTTGCCCACATCCTCGCCAACACTTATTGTTACTTGTATTCTTGATAATTGCAATTCTGACTGGAATGAGATGGAATCTCAGTGTGGTTTTAATTTGCATTTCTCTGATTGCTAGAGATATTGAACATTTTTTCGTATATTTGTAACTTTTTATATTTCTTCTTCTGTGAAGTACCTTTTCAGTTTCTTTGCCATTTATTGATTGGATTATTTGGGGTTCTGGGTTTTTTTTTTTTTTAATCTGCATGTTTTTGTCATTTATAACTACATTCACGTGGTTATTATTTTATTTTAAAATTTATTTTATTTTAAATTTTATTTTAAAGGCAAGACTAAGATGGAAAATACTTTAAGCATAGTTCTTGTGACTGTAAACGTAGAAAAGAGGATTCAGTCTTTGAGAACATAGAAGTGTTGTTCTTGTGTACCAGCCAGTTCATTTCTTTCATTAAATTAGCAAATTGTTTTTTTGTGTCACAACGTGACAGGACCTTATTCATCACTGAGGAAGCAGTGACAAATAAGGCAAAGACCCTGCTTTGAATCCATGTATCACCTAGAAAAACAGACAAATAATGAATACACTGTAATAAGGTGTTACAGATGCACATAAACAGTGGTCTATCATTGTATTGAGAAAGGATAGGATTAAAGGAATCATAATATAGGAAAGTAAAGTATAAGCTGAGACTTTAAGGATGAATAGAAACTAGTCAGGCCTAGAATATTAGGAGAAAGGAATATTCTACAACCAAAGGAACGTACCACATTTGGAGAACTAAGAATCTTTATATTACACAGGAACATGGAGTTCCACAAAGGGTGACGAGAGATAAGATTGGAAAGCTAAGCAAGAACTAGATTATGAGTGGCCTTATGACAAATTTTAAAGAATTTGGACTTTTACAGTAAGGGAAATAGGAAACCATTAGGATTTTTAGAGTAAAAGAAGGATTAGTTAAGATTTGTACATTAGAAAGATTATTCATCTTTCTTAGGAAGTTAATAGGTAACATATAAAATGGGAGGGGGATCAAGAAATAAAAGTATAAGCATGTCATTTAGAGATAAAGATCGCAAATATTAGGAAAAAATAAATAAAAATAAATTCACGATGGCTGTCCTGGGGAGTAGGAATAAGTACAGGCAAGAATTAGGTTAGAGAAACTAATTGTTGTTGGGTTTGGTACCTCCCCCCATTATAAATTTTCTAGGATTATTTTTTTCCTCAATATACATATATTGTGGCATAGAGAGTAAGAGTAAATGCTAAGTCTTAACTACCTCAGTTAAATTTTACCTTCACTTCTTATGTTATTTAACCTCTCCGTGCTTAAGTTTTTCTGTTGTTTTGCATGATGGTGATGGTGCATAATAAAAACTTAAGTGTTAGCTACTGCTATTATATACCAGTCACTATTTAGATGGTTAAATACAAGGCATGTAGATACTGTTAACAACTGTAATACGAGTTTTTTGAAATGTTGCTTTTGCTGATTGAGAATAAAAACAGAAGAAAAACCAGAACCAGTATAGATAATTTTATCAACCTGATTATTAAAAGAAACCTAATGCACATATAGATAACGTTGTGGTGTGTTTTTGTTTGTTTGTTTTTTATTTGTTCTGAGTAGTCATACATGACAAAATGCATTTTGACACACCATACATAAATGGAGTATAACTTCTCATTCTTATGGTTGTGCATGATGTTGAATTACACTGGTTGTGTAATCATATATGCACATAGAGTAATAATGTCTGATTCATTCTATTATTCTTCCTACTCCTATACCCTCCTCCTCCTTTCACTCTGTCTAATCCAAAGGACCTCTATTCTTCCCTAGCCACCCACCCCCTTATTATGAATTAGCATCCACGGATCAGAGAAAACATTCAGCCTTTGGTTCTTTGGGATTGGCATATTTAACTTAGCACAGTGTTCTCTAGTTCCATCCATTTACAAATGCCATAATTGTTTGTTTTTTTTAATTTAAATTTTTTTTTTTTTTCAGTGCTAGGGATTTGAGTGTAGGCCCCAGTACATGCTAGACAAGTGTTCTACCATTGAGCTACTAGAACAGCATGATAAGAACATTGTGTCTTAAACAGCTGTAAAGTATACATTCTTTTCAGGAATACATGCAACATGTCTTAAATTGATCAAATACATGCTCAGATTTTAAAATGTGAATATATCAGATTGTGATATATGTTCATAGTCCATTTAAGCTAGAAGTCAATACAAAATATAGCTAAAAAATTCCCCATCAAGTTTAATATTTAAAAATACACTCTGGGTTATTAACCCATGTTATATTGTTCATGTAACCCTAAACAATATACTTACATTTTGCTTGTTTTTCAGCTTTTTATATAAATGAGATTGCTTTGAATGTCTTATTGTGTGTCTTGTTTCTTTGAATGAAATTTATGGGATTTATTCATATCAGTAAATGCAATGATATTTCAAAAAAATCTACATTGACAATTTATTGAATTTCTTTATCTGTTTCACTGCAATATTTAATTATTTTAAAATACCATACTTAGCTATTCTTCATTCTATAGTTTTGGGCATTCTCCTGGCTGTTAGTTTGCAAACAACTTTAAGGGATATGTAATTTTAAAACGTTAATCTTTTTTTCATTGTGCTTTACGTAGTCGACAGAGATATGTTCTTGGGGACACAGCAATGCAGAAGATGGCCAAGTCCCATGTTTTCTTAAGTGGTATGGGTGGTCTTGGTTTGGAAATTGGTAAGCAATATTTTATTATAATTTTATGTAATACTTTTGACCAGCATAAGTTTATTTTAAAGAATTTAATTCATTCTATTATTCTTTCTTATACATTCCATAAGGAAATTAGATCCACAAGCTTGATTGAATACTTTTTTTTTTTTTTTTTTTTGGTACTTGGGATTGAACTCAGTGGCCCTCAACCACTGAGCCATATCCCCAGCCCTATTTTGTATTTTATTTAGAAATAGGGTCTCAATGAGTTGCTTAGTGCCTTGCTATTGCTGAGGCTGGCTTTGAACTCACCATCCTCCTGCCTCAGCCTCCTAAGCCGCTTGGATTACAGGCATGTGCTACCACGCCCACCTTGAATTCAATTTTTATTTCTTTTGGCAAGATTATTTCATGACATTGTTATGTACTTTCACAAGGAACCAATAATGACTCTCTTTGCTTCAATTTTTGTGATGTTAATATCTATTAATGATTAATTGCCATATCCATTTATATATATTCATAAAAACATGTTTGTAAGAATATAGTAAAATTTTAAAAGTGGTTGCCTCTGGGTGGAATGATTATTCAAAATTGTATTTGTTTCTTTTTTGTTAATCTGTATTTTCTTTTTTTTGCAAGGGACATATATTTCTTGTATAATTACCAAAAAAAAGTCATTTAAACTATTTCTTTTCTCTTTATAGCAAAGAATCTTGTTCTTGCAGGGATTAAGGTAAGTGAATGTATGTCCTTTAGTAAGAAAAAATATGCTTACGATTTTGTTTTTGTTCACTTATAAAGGTAGTATTGTTTATACTTTGACTTATTGTGCCTTTGTTTAATAGAAAAATTGTTTTTATACACCTGTCCTTTATAAACAAACAGGAAATTTCAAAAATGTTGTAAAATAGAATAGTTTATTAAAACTTATGTACATATCACATAGTTTCATTTACCAATTCAGAGACACATATCCATCTATTTCCTTCTTATTTCTGACAGTCTGCAACTGCCAAATTATTTTAGTGGAAATCTTAGACATAGTATTTTATATATCATTCTTGAACACTTTAGTGAGGTACCTTTTGTAAATATTAATACAATACCATTTTCACACCTAAAAATGTAACAAATTCTAAATATTGTTTATATTACTTACCTGTTGCTATGAAATCATTTACCCACAAATTGGATAACTTAAACATTTCTTATCTCCAGTTTCTGTGGGTAAGGATTCAAGCATGAATTAACTGGTTCCTTTATGTGAAGATCTCTCATAATGCTTCCATTAAGGTTTTAGTAGGAATTGTAGTCATCTTGAAGCTAGCTAGTGGAGGATCTGCTTCAAGCTTGCTCTTCTTTTTGGCAGCATTTGGGTCTTCATGGGTTAGATTATTGGACTGAGGACCTCAGTTCCTTGCTGGCTCTTGGCCAGAGGTCATCCTTAGTTCATTGCTTTGTCATATTCTCCATAGGGCAGCTCATACTGTGGTAGCTTGCTTCATCAGTGTAAGTAAGGATAAGAAAGGGATTGTGCTAATAAATCAAGTTATAGTCTTTTATAACCTAATATTAGGAGTAAGTGCAGACCATACTCAAGAGGAAGGGCTTACCCAAAGACATATATATATATATATAGGAAATTGGAAGCATTGGGGTCATCTTTAAAGTCTGTTTAGCATAATCATAAGTTATCTTGAGTTCAGATTTTAGTAGTTTTCTTATATCTTTTTTTAAGGCTTTTTTGGTTCTCATAGGGATTCAAATAAAATTTATATATTGAACTTGTTTTATTTTAATCTGAGGATTTTTCTTCCTGGATTTAATTTTATCTTAGAATTTATTTGTCTAAGAAACTAGTCACTGGTAACATATTCCCTTATTCCTGCATTTCCTGTAAACCGGTAGTTATGTGCAGAGAATCAGAATCAGATTTGATTCTTGGGCTGGGGATATAGCTCAGTTGGTAGAGTGCTTGCCTTTGCATGCACAAGGCCTTGTGTTCAATCCTCAGCACAACACCCCCCCCCCCAAAAAAAAAAAAAAGGTTTGATTCTTTTTTTAATACCTTAATTTTTTTAAATATCTTTATTTTGTTTATTTTTATGTGGTGCTGAGGATTAAACCCAGTGCCTCGCCTCACATGTGCAAGGTAAGCACTCTGCCACTGAGCCACAACCTCAGCCCTGATTTGATTCTTTAGCAAGAATATTTTATAGGTAATATTGTATTCTCCCATCAGGAGTCAATAATATCCTGTTGTCCCTCTTTTCATGATGATTATTAGCCATTAGTGATCATTGCCTAGATCCATTGTTTCATTAGGGACCGCAGTTATATTCTCATTTATTAGCTGCATTAATATTTTAGAAAGAAAATTTTCTATTCCTTTCTTATTTAAGATCATACATATATGAAAGGCAAGATAATACTTGAATTTTCCTTCTTTAATTGCCAGCTTTATAAATCTGTGGATTCAGCCAGCCGGATGGTTCATGCCTGTAATCTCAGGAACTCTGGAGGCTGAGTCAGGATCAAAAGTTTTAAGCCAGCCTTAACAACTTAGCAAGACCCTGCCTCAAAATTTAAAAGAAAAAGGGGAAGGGATGTAGCTTAGTGATTAAACACTTGGGTTCTGTCCCTGGTACCAACCCCCCCGCCACACACACACACACAAAATATATAGTGGGTTCCTATCCCAAAAGAGACCTGTGAACTCAATATGTATGTGTGTATGGATATGTCGTGATAAATGCAAGGATTTAAGCATACTTAATGTGTTTTGATCCACATAGAGATTATTTTCATTGATGCTAAAATTGTTCCATCTTTGGTTATCGGAATTCTTTGCAACTTTTTAAGTTCTTTTGATACAACTCCAGTAGTGTTTGTCACTTATAAAGTCTTTTGGGTAGATAGAATTAGACAATTCTAATGGTCTAATAAGCACCAAAATTTCTGATTTTCAAGTTTAGGATTATAAGGGATTACTAAAATTTTTAATTCACATTTAGGATTGTTGGATATTACTACTTTGATTTTATATTTTAAGCTTTTTTATCTTACTGTATGTAGAGTCTTAGTTCCTAGTGAAATTAACCTATTTACTTGCAGGTGTTCATATATATGAGACATAGTTTCAGAATACCAATTTCAATATTATTAATAAAATATGTTATCAACAACAGTTCAAGGGTTTTTTTTTTTTCTTCTTCTTCTTTAAATCCTACTTGAATTTGACAGACAAATTAATGGATTTCTTAAGACACTTTAATTCCTCTGGGTAATTAGGCAAATGACTAAATATTTATATTAACAGTTTGGTTCATTTATTTATTTTGCTTTGGATTTTTAGGATTTGCTTTTAATTTAATTGTGCTGTTATGTGACATATTTGATTTCAAAGTCATATTTACAAAGCAATATATTTTCAGTATCTTTTCTTAACCCTGTTCCTTTATTCACTTATTATATTATGCCCTTTCTTTGATATTTTCTTCATTTGTTTTTTAATATAAGCAAATGTGTATAAACATACATGTGTATCTATATATGTGTATGTGTATTTATCGCTTTCTGTCTTTCTTAAGTGAGTTGCTTTTCTCTTCATCTTCCTTTTTTATCATTTAGTGGCATATCCTGATTTTCTAAATTTATAGTTGCATGGATATACATATGTGGATATATCACATATATGAAATTTTCCATATTGGAAAACTTGGACATTTTGATTATTTCTTTTTTAATAGTGCTACATTTAATACCCTTGTACATATGTCATTTTGTATGTTTCCCTGAGTGTCTTTTGGATAGTCCTAGAAGTGGAATTAGTATATCAAGGGATAAATGCATTTGTCTTCTTGAAAGAAATTGCTAAATTTCTTTCCATTGAAGTTGAGTCACTTCACATCCCCATCAGTAATTATGTGAGTGGTTGATTCCCTCACCCTCATTAGTACAGCATGTTGTCAAACTTTTGGACTTATTATGCCAGTCTAATGAGTGAGAAAAGGTATTTCTTTCCTGAGTATTGCCAAGCATCTTTACATATTTCTTACAAATTAATCTTGCCCTTTTTTCCTGTAAGATTTGAAAGGACCTTATATGGATTGCAAATATTGTTTTTCTAGCTTGTGAATTACTTTTATGACTTGGAACATGGCATATTTTAAAATGTTTATAAGAATTTTTTGAATTTTTATACATTGAGGTTTTTTAAGGTACTTATTTGATAAATTTAAATTCTCTTAAATGTTTAATGTTTTTTCTACCAGTGTATTGGGGTTTCTAGATGTTACATAATCATATATCATCTGCATATAGATCTAGCTTTGTATCCTTTTTGATTTTTATGCCTGAAATTATTTTTGTTGCATTTATGCATAAAAATATAGAAAGTATAGTGTAAATAATATTAGAGAAAGTTGAGTATCCTTGTCCTATTTTAGATTTCAACAGATACTTTCCTCTTTTCTGAAGGCACTTACAATCCATGATACAGAAAAATGCCAGGCATGGGATCTAGGAACCAACTTCTTTCTCTGCGAAGATGATGTTGTGAATGGGAGAAACAGGTAAAGATATGTTGATGTGTTATCATAGTTTTTAGAATTTTTAACTAAATAGAATATTTAGTTAAATAGAATATTTTCTGTGTCTGGAGCACCAGTTCAGTCATTACCATAAATTTACAGTACCATAGTTAAGTAAGTACTATCGTATGCTTATTTAATTATTTATATTGGGCTGGGGCTGTACCTCAGTGGTAGAGCACTTACCTTGCATGTGTGAGGCACTGGGTTCAATCCTCAGCACCACATAAAAATAAATAAAATAAAGGTATTTGTCCATCTAATTATTTATATTATCAAGGTTCTTATATAGTCATTGCTATCTAGAAAATAATTTCTTTGGGATTATTGAGCCATATCTTTAGTATTATTGAATCATTTAGACTTCTAGGACATGGAATTTAGAACCATAAGTGTACACTTTGAGATTATTTGGCTTTCTATGAATTATGACAATATATTTTTAAGATTATATAATTTTATGAAACATAAATTAGTTTTTTTCTTGTATAATTTATTGTTTCAATTAAAATTTCATAACATATTAAGTTCTTATGATGTCATTAAGTGTCCAACTTTAAGAGATTGAATGAAAGATGGTTAATTATTTTTTTAGGGCTGAAGCTATACTTTATCGTATTGCAGAACTAAATCCATATGTTCACGTCACATTATCTTCCGTACCTTTCAATGAATCCACAGATCTCTCCTTCTTACATAGATACCAGGTTAGTAAACCAATTTTGTATTAAATGTTATTGACTGATTCCCAGGCATATCATCAAGTACTAATACAGCATGACTGTTGTTAGTGTATTGAGCAAAACAAGAAAAATTCACATTAGAATTATTGGAGTAATACTTATTAGATATTTCATTTTTTAAGAGAGGACTTAAGAACTGATGACACAGAAATTTATTCGGCTATTTTAATAGTAATGTGCATAAAAACTACTGAAATTCATTTATACCAGCATGCAGTTATTTCTTATCTGCACGTCATTTAGGGGTTCTGCTGTGTACACTAAACTTAGCTTGAACTTCAGAGTCTGAGTATCTTAATATATCTCTTCTTGGACCAGGAGACCACACCATTCATGTTCTCATGTTATTAACAGAAAAACAAAAGGCAAGCCAACCTCTCAAGAACATTTCATTGTCCAAATAAGTCACATTGTCAAGGTCAAATTTAAGACGCAAGAAAGTACACTATTTTCTTCCTAAGGAGCCATAAAGAAACATTACAGATAGAGTGGAGTAAACATGGATCAATAATTCAGTCTTCCTTATGTACTAAAATTTTGTAGAATATTGGATATTCTAAAAGTACCTAGGTTGACCTTGTTTTTTTGGTTTTTTGTTTGTTTTGTTTTATTTTGTTTTGTTTTTCTTTGATTAAATTTTGTCATTTCTTGTTTAAAGATCAGTATATAGACTTACGTTCTGGACCAAATAACTTAAAATCTATTCTTCTGACACCTAGAATTCCACCCAAGAATTACTAACATACTTTCATTTAAATGACTACCTAACCAGAAAATAAAGTAAGTGATTAGAGGCCAGGTAAACACACTGTTGGTCACTCTCAGGGACAGAGCTACTTGTTGCAATACTTGTTCTTAGGAATTAATGGTGAGAGAAAATATGAGATGCAGATTTAGATCTACATGAGATAGAGAAATGGAATTGAGACCCAACTCCCTCTCTTCATGGAACTGAAATCTCAGAGACCTACAACCTTAGTGAAAGGACAGATAATAGTTTCTCCTTGCCTATCAGAACAGTAAACTTGTCTGATTTTTCTTGAGCTCTTGATGAAAAAACAAAGGTCTTCCCTAGAAATTTGTAACCATAGGCCTATACCCACACAGGTTTAGAAATCAGTATAATAATCTTTGTGGTCCAGAAATTCCTAAGCTAAAGATTTAATGTAAAAAACCAAAGTAGTAGTAGTATTTTGACTATACCCTAGAATGCCAGACAGAAGCTAAACAAATTTAGATAATGTACTCCGTCAGGCCACTTTGCATTCTAATATTTAAAGCCCCTTTGAGGAATTAACAATCTAAAACAACAAGATAATAAAAAGCAGTTCAATTGATCAAGAGTTGATGGATAGAACAAATTAGAGTTAAACCTCTCTAAGTATTTCAGAAAAAAGAATTGTTGGAAAAAACTGTAAATATAGTTTTCAAACTGAATAAATCTTAAAAGAAGGGAGTAAATATTTAATATAAAAATGAGACAGTATCAGAAAAGACCAGACAGATGTGGTAAAGAATTAAGTAGAAAATGTAGAAATGAAAATGTAGTCATAAAAATTAGAAATTAGTTGATAGATTAAGCAGTGGGTACACAGATATTAGATAATTGAATAATAGCTCTGAGGAAATTTAGGCTACAGTATATAGAAATAAGAGAAGATATGAGTAATAAAAGAAATGAGAGCTTGAATGGAAAGCTTTAATTTTTGAGATTGGATTTCTAGAAAGAAAGCATTAAGAAAAACAATACTCAAGGAAATTATGGCTAAGTCTTTTTCAGTATTGATAAAATACAGATCCTCAGATTCAATATGTATTGGTTTTTGTGTTAGATTTTATCTTACTTTCAGGCTAATAAGACCAAATAAATAGTTACAGATTTTTAAAAAAGGAGATATTACGAGTTACACCACAAAAATGCAAAGAATGAAAACCCAAACAGATCAATGACAAATAGTGATATTGAAGCAATAATTAAGTCTTCCAAGAAAGAAAACTATAGGACCAGACAGTTTCACTGCTAGATTTTTTTTTTTTTTTTTAAGAATACCTAATTCCAGTTCTTCTCAATCTATTCCAAAGGATTGAAAAGGAGGGAATCCTTACATAATCATTCTACAAGAGCAGGATTATCCCATTACTAAAACCAGACAAGGACACAACAAACAAACAAACAAACAAACAAAAAATACACACACACACACACACATATAGACCAATGTTGTCACTAATCAATAATGCAAAAATTCTTAACACAATTCTAACAAATCAGATCTAACAGCACATCAAAAGATAATTTACCATGATCAAGTTTATTTATCTCATGGTCACAAAGAGTTCCAATATACACAAACCAATAAATGTAATAAGAACAGAATGAAGAATAAAAATCATCCATTAACCATCCCTTAGACACAGAAAAAGTATTTGTGCTTGGTGTGGTAGCACATGCTGTAATCCCAGCTACTCAGGAGGCTGAGGCAGGAGGATTATAAATTCCAGGCCAGCCTGGGCAAATGAGCTATATCCTGTGTCAAAATGAAAAGGGTTAGGGATACACTTCAATGATAAAGCATTTGCCTAGTATGCACAAAGCCCTGCGTTCAATCCTAGTACCACAAAAAATTAAAAAGAAAAGAAAAATCATTTGATAAAATTTAACACCCCTTCAAAATAAAACCCCTGAACAAATAGGTATAGAACGATCATAACTCAACATTGTAAAGACAAAAATGATTCCTACAGCCATCATAATGAATGAGGAAGAGTTGAAAGTGTCCCATCTAGGATCTAGAACAAGATAAAGGTGTCCATTCTTACCATTCTTATTTAATAAAGTACTGGAAGTTTTAATGAGAGCATTTAGGCATGAGAAAGAAATAGAGGACATAAAAATAGGAAATGAGAAAGTAAAAATATTCCTATTGGCAGTGATACTATACATAGAAAAAACTAAAGTTCAAACAAACAAAAGGCTATTAGAACCAGTGAGCAAATTTAGTAATGTTGCAGAATACAAAATCAACATATAAAAATCAATAGCATTTTTATACAATAATAATGAGATTGCTGAGAAAGATATCATGAAAGCAGTCCCATTCACAATAGCTATAAATAACAACATCTAGAAATAAATTTAACTGAGGGAGTAAAAGACCTCTACAATGAAAATTAAAAAATGCTGATAAAAAATTAAAACACACAAAAAATGGAGAGCCCTCTTTTGTTCTTTTTTTTAATATATATATAATTTTATTTATTTTTTTATGTGATGCTGAGGATCAAACCCAATGCCTCATGCATGCTAGGCAAGCACCCTGCCACTGAGCCATAACCCCAGCCCCTCCTCTTGTGTTTTTGTATTGAAAAAATTAATGTTACTTAAATGTTATTACTACCAAAGTAATATATAGATTCGGTGCAATTATCATCAAAATACCAGTGATACTCTTTTCAAAATTAGACAAAAGCAATTCTAAAATTTATATAGAAGTAGATAGCCAAAATAGTTTTAAACAAAAAGAACAAAGAAAAGAAAATACTGGAGATATCAAAATACCTGCTTTCAAGACAACCACAGAACCATAGTAACAACCCCATGGTAGGGGCATAAAAACAGATGAACAACAGTGAAACAGAATAGAGATCCTAGAAATAAACCTGCACATCCACAGCCAACTAATTCTCAACAAAAGCACTAAAAACATACATCAGAAACAAGCCAGTCTCTCAAATGGTGCTAGGAAAACTGGACATTCATATATAAAAGACTGAAACTTGACCCCTATCTCTCACCCTATAGTAAAATCAACTCAAAATTTATAAAAGTCCTGAATGTAAGAGCTGAAGCTATGATTCTGCTAGAAAAAAAATAGGGAAAACAGTTTAAGACATTGGTGTAGGCAATGATTTTCTGGCTGTGACTGTAAAAGGACAAATAAAAAAAAATACGGCATTACATCAAAGTAAAATCTTCTACATAGTAAAAGAAAAAACAGTGAAGATCTAACCTACAGAATGAGAGGAAATATTTGCCAACTACCCATTGGCCAAAGGAGCCATGGTACCTAAGGAACTCAAAAAACCTAATGTAAAAACACGTAACCCAACTAGAAAATGGGCAAATGATCTGAATAGACATTTTTCAAAAGAAATGAAATAACAAAAAATATAAATATATGAAAAGTGATCACTATCATTAGCCATCAGGGAAGTGCAAATCAAAACTAAAATGAAATATCTCACCCCAATTAAAACAACTGTTATCAGAAAACCAAAAATGGCAAGGATGTGGAAAATAAAGACATTCTCATAAACTGTTGACGGGACTGTAGACTAGTGAAACCATTATGGGAAGCAGTATGGAGGTTCTTTTAAAAGCTGAAAATAGATCTACCATATGATCTAACATTCCTACTTCTGGGTATATATATCTAGAGTAAATTAAATCATACCAAAGATATGTCTGCACACCCATCGTTACTGCAGCACAGTTCACAATTATGAAAACATGGAATTAACATAGGTGCCCTTTTACATATGCTTAGCTAAAGAAAATTTCACAGATATACACAAATGTTTTTGAGCCATAAAAAAGAATGAAATACTGTTATTTGCAGCAAAATGGATGGAATTTGAGGACATCATTCTAAGTGACATAAGCTAGACATAAAAAGACAAGTACCAAATTTTCTGTCATGGAAATTAAAAAAAGAAAGTGGACTGAATATACAATGGTGATTAGTTTGGGAAGTGAGAAGGAGGTAGATAAAGGGAGGCTGAATTTGGTCGGTGCACACCTATATATGCATGTATTAACATATCACACTGAACCCCCTTAATTCGTACATGTTAAGTAATACACATTAATAAAAACTAACAAATTTTTTTAAATGTGGAAATTAGGTTTTATTTTATCACCATCATCGCCACCCTCCAATCCCACTAGTGTAACGCAAAGGGCTCAATGGATGCCTGTGCACGTAGTGCATTGCTTTAAGAGAAAACACTGAAGTTAGGAAATCTGCTGTTTTATAACATGCAGTAGATAAGTCTTTTCCCTTGAACTCCCTTATCCCTCAAGTTTTTAGTTGGTATATATAATCCAGAGATATGGCCCCAAGTTAAACTCTTAACATTTATGGCATACCCACATATAACATCAAGATTATGACTTTCCAAATGTCTCATTACAGGTAGCATACTATATTCTGACATAGGTAAATAAAACTAAATCAATACTTGAATATTGCTAGTAAAAACTAACATCCAATTCACTCAGACCAGCAGAGAGGAAACACAAGGGGACTGAGAATCTTGTTCTTTACTACTACACAGACAAATGACCTTAAGGAGGAAGTATTTGACCTCTTTGAATCTAAGGTAATTATAGTAAAATCTGATTTTAAAACCATCTAATTTTAGCAGAATTAAACATAAAAGATTAAGTACGCATTGGAAATTGTTGTTTGCTATAGGATTGAGTGATTTCACTAATAATATTGTCATTAAAAAGTTTATTTTTTTAGTCTGTTGAATTTCAGAAGTAAACGAAAGTTACACCAGCTAATATGTGTCTTTAAATTATAAGAGGCTTTTAGTTTGCATGAAAGTAGTATTCTGATAGCTAGATTGGTATTTTCATGGTAGTAACAGGTAAAACAATGCTCCAACCACTTGGACAGTGCACAGATACCACATAGGATATTAGGTTTTCTTCTAATAGTGAAGTCTCTAAGAATTTAATTTAATTTAATGGTAGATTTCCCCTGCATATGTTTTTACTTATAATATTTTGTGTCTCTGAAGGTAATAACCTTAGAGCGGAATACAATAGGGTAATAATTTTTTTAACAAGGATAGCATTTCAAACTAATGTGCTTCTAACTTTTAAGAAATTGTACTTTACTAAAAGAATTATTCATTTTGTAGTCTGTAATTTTTTTTATTGTCAACAGTGTGTGGTGGTGACTGAGATGAAACTTACATTGCAGAAGAAGATCAATGAGTATTGCCGTTCTCATTACCCTCCAATTAAGGTATTCTTATTTCATAATGATATGCAATTAATCAAAAGAGGAACACTTTTACTATTAAAATTTGTAGCTATTCATTGAGTTACAAAGAAGCTCTTTTTCCATGAGGACAATCACATAAGATTTCTCTGTTTAATTTTGGTATATTCATTTCCTGTTTTTAAAACAGGGATCTAAGTTTGGTTTATAGACAAATTGCCAAAATTAAGGGAGAGTTAAGATTAGGAATGGAAAGGTTGATAAACAGTAAATATATCATCCAGTTTTAAATATGATATAATGATGGTTTTCAAGAGGTGCATTATTTCATTCATCAAATATTCATTGAACATCTATGTGCCCGGTGCAGTTCTGGGCCCTAGAAAAACATTAGTGAACAGAACACAGATTTTCTTATTCATGAAACTTGCCATCTGCTAAGGAAGATGTATAATAAATAAGCAAAGAAAAAAAATCTGGGCAAAGAATAAAAGCAGTATCTGTATGAGGTTGAGAGAATACCCAGTGCCATTTCTGTTAGATTAGAAAGTCAAGGAAGTTCTCTTTGGGCTGATGACATTTGACTAGAACCCTGAGAAAGAATCAGCTATTTAAAGATCTGGAAAAGAACATTCGAAGCAGAGGAATGTATAAAAACCTGCAAGTTTAAAAATTAACTTGGAGTGTTTGAGCAACAAGAGGCAAGCCAAGATCATTAAAATGCAGTTAGAAAAAAGAAAAAAGGATGGTAGGAATAAACAAACTAGTGTATTAGGTGTAGAAAAGTAGGTAGAGGGCCATAGTTTATGGGATCTTTGAGGATATTTGAATTTTAAGCCCCTTAAACATTGATATGACTTACATTTTTAAAAGATCACTTTAGCTTGTTGTGTGGAGAGTAGACTGCAGCAGTGGTTTCCAAAGTGTGGTCTTAGCATAGTTTCTGAAGCCTTTTCAGGAGTTCTTCTCAAATTGTTTTCATAATGTTACATAATATTTCATAATATTACTTTTTCACTCTTACGGGGTACAGTGGATTTTTCCAGCATCTATATGATGTGTTTTTATATCAGTCCTCTGACACTTTGTGGAAATTGTCTGTTTTTGTATTTTAATTTTTTCTGTTTTAATCCCTTTTATTTTTTTATTTATTTTATTTATTTTTTACAGTACCCAGGGCTTCACACTTGGCTAGGAAAGCACTGTGCCATTGATCTAGCTGTCCTACTTCCCTAGCTTTCTTTTAAATAACAATAGGTATAACTCACATAAATAAAAGCCCTTTGAGCTTTTAATAATTTTTAAGAGTATGAGGTAATTATGAAAGTGATCCCAAAGAAAGAGAACTATTGGATTATAAGAGTAGCATAGGGACAGACAGACCAGTTAGGAATTATTGCAGTAGTCTAAATGAAAGATGCTGGTGTCCCAGATGAAAAATGAAGTGAAAATAGAGAAAATGAGAAATTGTTGAGTTTGAGGTAATTTTTTTTTTAAAGGCTGATATAACTTGTGCAGTTTTTTAAAAAAGAAAAAAAAAAAAAGCTGAGGGGCTGGGGTTATAGGTCAGTTGGTAGAGTGCTTGCCTCTCATGCTCAAGACCATGGGTTCATCCCCAGCACCAAAAAAGAAAAAAGAAAGAAAGGCTGATAGAACTTGTGAATGACTGGATGTTAGTTTTTAAAGAGTAAGCAAGAATGGCTCCTAGTTTTTGTTTTGGGTTTTTTTGGTCTAGCATAATTAGGTGCTTGGTGGTAACACTGGGAAGAAAGAAAAATCATAATCCTTCTCCTGTAATTGAATACACACAACTAACTCTACTTTGTTTTGGAGGTTACTGTTTTCTTTGGAAGAAAAAAAAAACTGTTACTTTAAGAACGGCATTAAGCCAAAATCATTCTGTTTAGTATAAGTATGCTAAAAAATTTTTCAGTTTGGGTATTTTCATAGTATATTTGTTCTCTCTGTGGGAAATTTGTGCTCTAGTTCACAATTTAAAAGTCAGTCAGGATAATCTGTAAACTTACAACAGGGAACAGAATTTTTACTAAGTAATTACATTAGATTATAAACTAAAATCTTTGTTTATGTAACTATTACACATATCTATATTTCAGAATTGTTTTGGGGAAAAAAATACATAAATTGTCCTGGAGTTTTCAGCTTTTAAACTTAAAAAAATAAAAATTAAATTAAAAAGAAGCAGCAACAGCAGCTGCGTATAAATTTCTGCCCAGCTTTATGTCTCAATAAAAGAACAACAAAAACTGTATATACCCATTTTAATCAATAAAGACAACACATGATCAAGCGGCACATACTTTAATAGCCATCTCATACTTTGAAAAATAGGAATTACTATTTTTATGAGATATACCCAAATATCACTGTATTTTATTTTTGTTAGAAAACTATTTTATGCTGGGTTAGATATGCTACAGAACAAGTATTTGTTATTTTTTAGCAATAGCTCTAAAAGTAGTTTTCAGCACAAAAATAATTTCTTTACAAATTCTTGACATAGAAACAATGCATTTTTTAAGAACATTGCTTTTAATAAAATACTTCAGATTTTGTTAAAGAATCTGATTTTTAATTTCACAACTTTGTTTTTTCACTTTTAGTTCCTCATCCTTTTTTTTTAGACTGTTAGCTTTTCATTCTGTTCTATTTTTCATTCATTTTACTCCTTTTAGTGAATGTATACTCATTTCTTTTTTTGCTAAGATATTCATTCCCAGGCCATTAAATCAAATAACTATTATATATTGTGCTCGAATTTTATGAGGACATAATTTTTGTTATTTAAAAATCATAAAATAAAAAATGGTGATATATACTTATTGTTCTTCTAACTTTGTTATACCAAATAATCCATTCACCAGATGACCAAATTTCTTGATTCTTAACCTGATCTATATACAGTTTATTCTACTCATGATTCATTTTATTTTCCAAAGAATATATTTACTATAAATGTAATTTTTTTATGAAAGAGTTTAGGTTTGAGGTGTTTTTCTCCTTCACATAAATTAAAAAACTTATTTTTGCCATTTCACAGTTCATCAGTGCAGATGTACATGGAATTTGGTCACGGTTGTTTTGTGATTTTGGTGAGAAATTTGAAGTTTCAGATACTACTGGAGAAGAACCAAAAGAAATTTTCATTTCAAATATAACGCAAGTATGATTATATTAAGGAACTTTTTAAACAAAATTTTTTTAAAGTGGATGTGAATGCTTCTTTTAAAAAGGAAATATTAACACAATATTCTAATAAGCAGAATAAATGAATATTTCCATTTATGATATTTTAAAATTATTAGGAAATATTTCTTGATTGTTATATTAAAACTAACTTGAAATTGGAATATTAATTTTAATAGTGTCTAGATGTACTTCATCATTATTTTCCACTTGATAGAACATTTGCATATTATAAAGTTTAGTTTCAGTTTTGTTCTATACCGAATAATTGTGATTCATTATTTACTAAGCTTTTTACTTTGTCACATCATGGATGGACTATATCATAAGTCACCTGGTCCAACACTGCATGTATAGGAAAAGGTAGAGAAAGACTTTTCTAATCCATTACATTCTAAAACAATATTTAGAAGGGAGAACAATTTAAGAATTGATTAACCTGTGAGTCAAAAGTAAATTAGAACCACACTTCCTTGATATCATGTAATCTTAATTTGTTGTTTCCTAAAAGAATGTAGAATTAATTCCTTTCTAATACTCACTTCTTTTAACCAAAGTAATTTATTTGTGCTCTTTGTAGTTATTATACATTAAAACCCAAAGCAGCCAATTACAAAGGAATAATATACCATGAAACAATAGTTGTGTTTCTGACTTCATGTTTTATTTTTAAACTTAGTATGATTCCTTTCTCACACCTTTTTTAAGAAAAATTAATTGAAAAATCATTTTGTATATCCCTGCTTAGAGTGGTTTGTTATTTTAAAGTGTCTATACACCTCCCATATGTTAAGATAGCTAGTGTTAGACTCTTAATTTTTAACACCTAGTTTTTTTATGTTTTACAAATCAAAAGAATCCTCAAATCTTTGAAATATCCAAAGTCTTTGGAATCTCTAAATGTCTCCCCTAAACTTGAAATTATATTTCAACATTCATTTTAAAAAGTACTAAGCTGATCATTTATTTGTGACAGTTCTTTAAAGGCTTGCTTTCACTTAATGTGAAAGAATGGCTTCGAATTTGGGTTTGAGGATTTTATGATAACATTGTCATTTTTCTGTGAGTTTTGGAATTTATACTAAAAGAATATGTGAACTTGATTTTTAATAGATAACTCTAATTTTTAGGCTAATCCTGGCATTGTCACTTGCCTTGAAAATCATCCCCACAAACTTGAGACAGGACAGCTTCTAACATTTCGAGAAGTTAATGGAATGACAGGTTTAAATGGATCTACACAACAAATAACTGGTAAGGTGATGTGTTTTATTGACTCATTTATAATTATTCATTATTCAGCACCTTTATAATTCAGATACTATGCTCAGTGTTGGGAACATAATGTCAACTGATACAAATCTGATTCATAGGTCTTGAGCATAAAACATTCAGTTCAAGTAAACAGTGATGATATTAAGAAAGTACAGACATTCTTAGAACTCCAAACTTAGTAAAGATACCTTGCCTGGTTGGAGGATAGCAACAGTGAGGATAGGGTAACCTGATAAAAACCTGAAGGTTGCAATGACTTCAGAAGGTACTGAAAAAGAACGTTCCAAACAGAGTTAAACAGTAAAAGTCTCAGATCCAAGATAGAACACAACTAATTGAAATGTGCTTTGATAGGGCTAGCAATGAGAATTAAAATTCCAAGAATCTTAAAACATTTAAAAAGAAACATTTTGTTATCATGGTAGTTGAGCAAATATCCTAATTGGATAACATTCATGTAAGGAGTACAAGAAAGAAGAAGAGAGTAGGTTTGGGACAGAAGATAATAAGTAGTTTAGGCTTGTCGAGTGAAGTATTCAAGTGAAGATAACTAGATATTGGTTGGATATATGTTATTGTTCAGTGGCTAAAAGAGAAGGGATGAATGGTTATGACTGCAAGCAAGTTTGAAAGTTAATTGACGAGAAGTCGTACTCATTTTTTTTTCTGGGTCTATGTGAGATTATTGCCCAAATTAGAGGGAAGGTGCTAAGGCCACAGTTTTGAGGAGAATAATCATTTTAACAAATGGAAATATTATCAAGCATCATAAGGGCCATTTGAAGTTGAGATAATGAAATTATGCCAACATTAATTTATGTAGTTTGTGGTTTTCCTCCTAAAAGAGTAAAAGACAGCTCTAGACAACCTCAACTGAACTGTAACTCAGCTGTAATTCAACTGAATGGCATGTTTACCCCAATTCAGGGAAGAGTGAGTTGATTTTGTCCTGATATGTTTGAAAATATAATTATGTGATTGGTATATAGACTATTAGTATTGCCTTTTTTCTTAACGACTATAATATATCTCTTAGAAAAAAATGAGTCCTTGTTACAAACTCTGTATAGATCTTTGTATCTATATTTAAACATCTTTGGTAACAACTGTTTGAATTTGTTTCTCAGTTACAACATCTTAAATACAGATTCAGATCACCAGTATTAATTATCTATTTTTGTGAAAATTGACTAATCCTTTGGGATTATCATTTGTTATTTTGGAGTCCATGCCTTAGTGGATTGTGGTCAGATTCTTGAGACTGCCTACATATGAAGAAGCAATCGGATAGCAAAGAATGGAGACAAAGAAAATCTACATTTTATATCAAAAATTTCTCTTACAATGAGGGATATTTAAATAAAGCTGTTATTTATGAAGCTTTTTAAAATGTTTATTGCTTAGTTATTGCAATAATTTTCTGTTTTGTGAAAAACGTTAAGTAACTGAAATAATACATTTACATACAGAAGTACACACCTCCTTTGTTCTCACCTGTTCACCACAAATAACTACTGTTCTTAGTTTATTGGGTATCCTTCTATGGTTTCCTTTTGCTTTTTTACACAGAAGGCAGCATATTACATGTAGCGCTGCCCTTTGACTTACCATTAAACAAAATGTCTTCATGATCTCTTCACATCAGTCTTTGCAGACAAACTTTTTTCTAAATTTTTTTCTTTTGTGACTATGTAATATTTCGTGTTATGAATGAAAATATTACCAGAGCAAAATATTAATTTATATTTTTTGTATTATGAATGAGATTCAATATCTTTTCCTATATTGCATAATTTTAACTTCATTGGTTTGAGATGCAATCTTTATTTGCCTTTATTGTGTCTATTGATGTACTTAAGTCTGTTCAGAATTCTCTGATCTGTTCCATTTGTCTCTTCATAAACCAGAACCTACTGTATGATTGATCAGTATCAATATATTATTGAAACTTTATAATGTATTTTAATGTTAATAATGAGTACCTCTTATTTCTCTCTGTTTTTTTCCTCTGAGTTTTCTTGATTTTTTTTTTTTAAGTCTTAAAGATCACATTGGAAAAAATACTCTATAGCTCCTCACGTTCCCCTACCCTATAAAAAATATCTATACTGGAATCTCTTAATTTTATAAATTAGAATTAATTTTTTTATAAAAATAAGTCTTCAAATATCAGTATTTATATTCCTGTATAATGGTTTTATTTATTTATTTTTTCTTCTAGTGGTATCACCATTTTCTTTTAGTATTGGTGATACTACAGAACTGGAACCATATTTACATGGAGGCATAGCTGTACAAGTTAAAACTCCTAAAACATTTTGCTTTGTAAGTAATTCTTTTTTTTTTTTGCTTCAAAAATATTTTTTTCTTGGGGCTGGGGTTGTGGTTCAGTGGTGGAGAGCTCGACTAGCATGCATGAAGCACTGGGTTCAATTCCTCAGCACCACATAAAAATAAAATAAAGGCATTGTGTTCACCTTCGACTAAAAAAATATATATAGATATATGTATATATATATATAGATATATACATATATCTATATATATATATCCTTCTATAAAAATAATAACTTAAGAGAAAAATGTAATACTCAGTTAACCAAACAGTTAATTTAAAAGCTGAATTAATTTTGTTTTCTTTTACTTTGTACTCACTTTGAGGAAAATGGAATCAATCTAAGAAACAAACTGATGTCAAAAACACTGTATAATTTTTGTTTAACTTGTACCCACTTTGAGGAAAATAGGATTAATATAAGAAACAAACTGATATCAAAAAATCTATATAAATCTATCTATATAATTCCTAAGAGATAAAACATACATATTTTCAAAAGATATATCAAAGGTTGTTTTGCTTTATTAGTTTATTTTTTAAGAAATATTTCTTTGTTATACTTGTTAATTCAAATTTAATTTAAAGTAAAAATTCTATTGAATTTTAATGCTTAAAGAAAAAACAATGTGTATATTGGAAATATAAAATAATTACCTGACATGAAAGTGTAAGTTGCTAAATAGAATATAGAGACCTATAGTCCTAAAATTAAGGGATCTCCTGCTGCTTAAGTCTTTAGGCTACTTCTCCATGTAATCTGTCTAACACATCTCTGATTGGTTGGTTTTTTGATGATGTTACTTGGAATTTGGGGAAGTTTTATTGCAAGATCTCAGGTTTTAACTTCATTGTCTTCCCCCACACCAGAACTGTTAACAGTAATAGTACTCCTCAAGGCTTGTTCAAGGCAAAACTAAAATAATAAAATATTATAGCTAGTCACATCTGCCCCTATATACTTCTTTCTTGCTCTGTCCCCAATTTTTAACTGAATAGTTTGTGCCTCAAGTAAGTTCAGATTGGGTGGGTATTTGGGGGTAATTGTCTTTCAGGTTTTTATTTGTTTTACCTTGATGGTTTTTTAATCCACAAAGGTTTTGTCTTAGAATATCTATTCTGGTCTTGTCAGACTTGTGAAGTGTGCTTAACAATATCTGTTTTTATAAATAACAATAAAGTTTTTGGAGTATAAAGATGTTCTTGTTAGTTCTTAAGTTTACTATGTAGAGCAGTTGTTTGCAGTGTGGTAATAGGGAGAATAGTAGATATTTTATATTTCAATTAAGACAAACTTCTTTACATTATTATTTTAGACCTTTGGGAAAGATTCATTGTTATGTCTATTGCATTGACATGTAACAGTGTATTTTGTCAAGTAATCACTCACTTGCTGTGAAATAATAAATTTTTTTCCTGTTAGGAACCATTGGAGAAGCAGATAAAACATCCAAAGTGCCTTATTGCGGATTTTAGCAAACCTGAGGTAAATACACACTTTTCAGGTTTGAAAGAGGCAACAGAGTGGGGGATGGGAATTGGTAAGTGATGATAAAGTTGAAATGGAGTAACCATGTATATTTCTTGCCCTCAGGTTTTCTTAATTAACTAATTAATTATACTCATATATCTGAAGTTGAAGAATTTATAACAGGAATTTGTATCATGGAAAAAAATGTTAGAATGATTAAAGTTTTACTTGATAGGATTTGTTAGCTTTGATTATAAAATGATTTCAATAACTTATACAAATTGATTTTATTAAGATTTTATTAACCATGTAGAGTTTATATAAGAGCAAACAAACTTAGGCATATATTTTTTTAAATCACTGGATATAATTTTGTAACAGATGTATTTGTGATAAGGAAGGAAGAAACAGTTTGCAAATTTGTAATTGTTGATAAAGAAAAAAGATTAGATGAACTTACACAAAAGTTTTATTACTGTTGTTCAATTAATATTGCTCTTAAGTTTCATATGAATAGCCTGATAATCACTAATTATTCCACCTTGGAGAGATTCCTTGAAAAATACCTTTATTGCCTTGAGGTCAAGTCATTTTACTTCTCTGGTCATGATCAGTATGAATAGTGTATCGCATGGGGATTAAAATTAAATAATATTTTAAAAGCATTTAGCCTAGTGTCTGACACATACTGTGCATTTAATAAATGAAGCCAATTTTTAATGTTTTTAAATAGGCACCTTTACAGATTCACACAGCTATGCTTGCATTGGACCAGTTTCAGGACAACTACAACCGCAAGCCAAATATTGGGTAACTTTTTGTTGTTGTTTTAAAAGAACTATTTTATATAAAAAAGGATCTCAAAAATTAGTGTTTTTTAAAGAAAGCCCCTGGTAATTGCAAAAGCAATAAATACAGTGACCTATATAAACATTTATTATGACTTTTTGAAGGCTTTAAAAGTTATAACTTAAAAAAAAAAAACTGTGGGCTGGGCTGGTGGCTCAGCGGTAGAGAGCTCACCTAGAACGTGCGAGGCCCTGGGTTCGGTCCTCAGCACCACATCAAAATAAACAAAACTACTGTGTCCAACTTAAAAAAATAAATAAATATTAAAAAAAAAAAAAACTGAGAATTACTGAGCTAGTCATACTTTTTTCTTTCTTACGTTAGAAGTACTGTTACAAAAGGATTTTGCTTTTTTTATTTAAAACTAAATCTTATTTATATAATGTTAGGTGATCATGGCTTTGAAGTAATTTATTTATTTGTAAACCAGAATCTTTAATTCTGTTGGCAGAATTCCTCATTCTTCATTGTAGTATATTCATATGTACATAGTATAGTTTGATCAGTTTCATTCCACCGTTCCTCCCTTTTCTCATTCCTCCACGTATGAGAGGAAACATTTGACCCTTGACTTTCTGGGCCCGGTTTATTTCGGTTAGCATGATGTTCCATTAATTTGTCAACAGATGTCATCATTTCATTCTTTATGGCAAGGTAAAATGCCATTGTCTATGTATACCACATTTTCTTTATCTGTCTCTTGAGAGGCATGTAGTCTGGTTACATAACTTGGCTATTGTGAACTGTGCTGCTATAAACATTGATATGTCTGTATCTTTACAGTATGCCTATTTCATTTTTTTTAAGTGCTGCAGGATTTTTTAAACTTGCTCTTTTTAGATATAATAGTAAAGTATATTTTGACATATTATACATGCATGGGGTATAATTTACTTTAATTAGGATCCCATTTTTGTGGTGATACATGATGTGGAGTTTCACTGGTCATGTATTCGTATATGTACATAGGAAAACTGTCCAGCTTATTCTACTGTCTTTCCTGCTCCTATCCCCCTTCCTTTTCATTCCCCTTTGTCTAATTCACTGAACTTCTCTGTTTTTCCCTCCCCCTCCTCATTGTGTGTTAGCATACACCTGTCAAAGAGAATACTGAGCCTTTGGTTTTGGGGATTCATTTATTTCACTTAGCATAATAGTCTCCAGATTCATCCATTTACTAGCAAATGCCATGGGGTCATTTTTCTTTATGGCTGAGTAATATGCTACTGTGTATATATGCCACATTTTCTTTATCCATTTATCTGTTGAAGGGCACCTAGGTTGATTCCGTAGGTTAGCTATTGTGAGTCTAGCTGCTTTACACATTGATGTGGCTGCATCACTGTAGTATGCTGATTTTAAGAACTTTGGATATATGGGGTTTTTTTTTATTTTAATTTGTTATATATGACAACAGAATGCATTACAATTCATATTACACATGTAGAGCACAATTTTTCATGTCTGGTTGTATACAGAGTCACATCCTTCTTATCATGTCTCTGGTTGAATATACAAAGTAGAGTCACATCCTTCTTATCTTCATACATGTACTTAGGGTAATGATGACTATCGCATTCCACCATCTTTCCTGTCCCTATGTCCCCTTTCCTCTTCTCCCTCCCCTTTTACCCTTTGCCCTATCTAGAGTTCATTTAATCCTCTCATCCCCAGAGAAATGCAGATCAAAACTACTATAAGATTTCATCTCACTCATTTCAGAGTGGCAGCTATTAAGAATACAAACAACAATAGTCTTGGCAAGAATGTGTGGGGAAAGGCACACTCATAAATTGCTGCAAATTGGTGTAGCCAATATGGAAAGCAGTGTAGAGAATCCTTATAAAACTGGGGTTGAAACCACCATTTGACCCAGCTCTCCCACTCCTCAGTCTATACCCAAGGACTTAAAAACAGCATACTGTAGGAACACAGCCACATCAATGTTTATAGCAGCACAATTCACAACAGCTAAACTGTGAACCAACCTAGATGCCCTTCAGTAGATTAATGGATAAAGAAACTGTGGTATATATACAGCATTAAAAGAGAATAAAATCATGGCATTTGCAGGTAAATGGATGGATGGAGCTGGAGAATATAATGCTAAGAGAAGTTAGCCAATCCCCAAAAAACAAATGCTGAATGATTTCTCTGATTTAAGGATTCTGATTCATAATATGCTGGACATACGTTTTTATAAAAAAAAAATCCACATCCATATATAAATATCTTATATTTTAGTTTTGAATATGAGCTTCTGTTTATGGCAATGGGAAATTGACATTGAGGTACCTTTATGAATTGTAGATGCCAACAAGATTCAGAAGAGCTGTTGAAACTAGCAACATCTATAAGTGAAACCTTGGAAGAGAAGGTAAATATTCAAAGTTCTGGTTGTTAAAAGATTTGTTTGTAACATGTAGATGTTGTATATATTAACATTTTTCTAAACTAGGCAGGACAGCACATACCTGTAATATTAACTACTCAGAAGGCTGAGGTAGGAGGAATACAAGAGGCTGAGGCAGGAGGAATATAAAAAGTTGGAGGCCAACCTTATTAACTTATCAAGACTTTGTCTCAAAATAAAAATTAAAAAGTTTTGAGGTTAAAACTCAGTGGTAGAGCACTTCTGGGTTAAATCCCCAATAACCCCACTCCTCTGCAACACACACACACACACAAATTACTCTTTCCTCCAGATCCCAGCTTGGTTGCTTATGGATTCTGTGACACTGGGTAATTTCTTTATTTTTTTCTACTTTATCTTTTAAGCCTATAAAATAGGATTGACCTACCTCATAAGATTGTTGTCAATATTATTGATTATTTTATAAACATAAATGATGTGATTTTGTAAAATACTTAGACTATTACTATTTGTTGCTGCTGTTGTTACATTAATGCTGTTTACATTATTTATCATTCTTTTCTGATTTACTCAATTTGTTAACCTGCTCAAACTCACTATAAAATTATGAACTTTTCTATATACCGTCTCTTTTATATGTGATACATACAAATCTCATAATTGTATTTTGCATATCACATTTGGACTTGAACATATAACCTAGAAAATGGTATTTTCATTTTATGATGCTAGTGCCTGCCTGCCAAACACTTTAGCAACTATCAACATAGCAATATTCATGTAATTATTTGAAAATATTTTTTCTCATTTTATAAAAATGAATGGGAAATGAAGAGCTTAACATAGGAAGCTTTTATCTGTTATGTAATTTTAAAAAAGAAAAAATAAATATACCACAGGTAATGAATCACCAGCCATAAATGAGAGACCATTCATTACATATGTAGTGGTTGTAGAAAAAAATATATGAAAGTTTAGAAATAGATTATTATAAATAGATTGTTTCAAAAGTTTTTAAAAATAAAAAAAAAGAAATAGATTATTGAAGTCTGTGATGAAAGGGAATATGATTAAGAATTTATCTGGCTGGTACAATTTATATAAGGTAAATTTCACCCATTTTAGGTGTAAACAAAATTCTTTACACAACTAATTTAGTGTACACCATGAATTCAAAGTATCATATCCACCACTGCCAAGATGTAAAACATTCCCATCAGGCCAAAATGTTCCCTTACGCCTCTTTATGATAATCTCTGAAGCCTGCAGCCAAACCCTGGTGACCACTGTTGTTTTTGCCTTTTCTAGAATGTCTCAATGGAATGGTATTAGTACATAGCATTTTATTTTTGTCTCAGAACTTTTATTTGTGATTCTTTTTAGAAATACGTAACAGTAGAGTGTATTTTGACATATTATTTATAACTTTGGATCTCATTCTTGTGGTTGTACATGATATGGAGTTTCACTGGTCATATATTCATAGATGAACATAGGAAAATTATGTCCGATTTATTCTATTGTCTTTCCTATTCCCACCCTCCTTTATTTTCTTTCATTCCCCTTTTGACTAATCCACGGAACTTTCTATTCTTCCCTTCTCTTCCTTGTTGTGTATTAGCATCCACATATCAAAGAGAACATTCAGCCTTTGGTTTTTTTGGGATTCGCTTATTTCACTTAGCATGATAGTTTCCAGATTCATCCATTTACTAGTAAGTGCCAAAAAACCATTTTTCTTTATGGTTGAGTTAATATTCCATTGTGTATATATGCCACATTTTCTTTATCCATTTATCTGTTGAAGGGCACCTAGGTTGGTTCCATAGCTTAGCTATTGTGAATTGAGCTGCTATAAACATTGAAATGGCAGCATCACTCTAGTATGCTGATTTTAAGTCCTTTAGATATATACTGAGGAATGGTATATCTGGGTCAAATGGTTCCATTCCAAGTTTTTAGAGGAGTCTTGGTATTGCTTTCCAGAGTAGCACCCACTAGCAATGTGTGAAAGTAACCTTTTCCACTCATCCTCACCAAAGTTTATTGTTACTTGTGTTCTCTTGATAACTGCCATTCTGACTGGAGTGAATAGAATCTCATCGTGGTTTTAATTTGGTTTTCTCTAATTGCTAGAGATGTGGAACTGTTTTGTTTTTGTTTTTTTAATTGACCATTTATATTTCTTCTGTGAACTGCCTGTTTAGTTCCTTTGCCCATTTATTGATTGGGTTATTTGATATTTTTTTTTTTTTTTTTGGTCTTAAGTTTTTTGAGTTCCTTGTATATTTAGAAATTAATGTTCAATCTAAGGTGCAGGTAGCAAAATTTTCTCTCATTCTGTAGTCTCTGTCTTCACATTCTTGATTGTTTGCTATGAAGAAGCTTTTTAGTTTGATGTTGTCCTATTAATTGATTCTTGATTTTACTTCTTGCACTTGGGAGTAGGTAGTGCACCTTGTTCAAGCGGTGTTTGTTCCCATGGATGCAAGCTTGCTTTAGCATTTGGAAATCAAGAATCACATTATTATCTCAGTAGATGCAGAAAAAATATTTGACAAAATATAGTATCCAGTCATATTCAAAACACTAGGGAAAGTAGGAATATAACCTCAACATTGTAAAAGCTATATGTTAAACCCAAAGCCAACATCATTCTGAATGGAGAGAAATTGAAAGCATTCCTTCAAACACTGGAACAATATAGGGATGCCCTCTTTTACCATTCCTATTCAACATATTCCTTGAAACTCCAGCCAGAGCAGTTAGACAAAAGAAAGAGATTAAAGTGATACAAGTAGGAAAAGAAGAACTCAAACTATCCCTATATGCCAAAGACATAATGCTACATTTAGAAGACCCAAAAAAACTCCACAGAAAACTTGCAGAACTCATAAACAAATTCAGCAAAGTAGCAGGATATAAAATTAACACCTATAAATCAATTGCGTTCCTATACACCAATGATAAAATAAACTGAAGCAAAATGAAATTAGGAAAACTATTCTATTCACAGCCTTAAAAAAAAAAAAAAAAAAAAAAACTTGGGAATCAGTCTAACAAAATAGGTGAAAGACCTCTACAATGAAAACTACAGAGCAATAAAGAAAGAAATTGAAGACCTTAGAAGATACAGAGTTTTTCCATGTTCTTGGATAGGCAAAAAAAAAAAGCAAATATTGTCAAAACGGACCATACTACCAAAAGTATTATCTATACTGATTGAACGCAGTTCCTATTAAAATTCCAGTTATGTTTGTTATTCTTAGAAATAGAAAGGACAGTCATGAAATTCATTTGGAAAAATAAGAGGCCCAGAATAGCCAAAGCAATCCTTAGCAAGAAAAGTAAAGCAATAATCATCACAATACCAGACCTTAAATTATACTACAGAGCTATAGTAACACAAACAGCATGATTTTGGCACAAAAACAAACAAGAAGACCACTGGAACAGAAGACACAGAAACAAACCCACATATATACAGTTATCTCATTCTAGACAAAAGCACCATAAATGTATATTGGAGAAAAGATAGCCTCTTCAATATTTATGTTCTTTTATATATTAAGAGAATTATTAATGTATTAGTATAATTATAATTTGCTAACTATAAATATAAACATAAGTTTAGTTCCTTTGTCCATTTATTGATTTATAAAAAATGGGGAAAAAACCCTCTACCAGGGTTTTTCACCATAGCCAGTACTGAGATCTTTCAAACTTTATATCTATGTTCAGTTTGTGGAATTTAGTGAGATTTTTCATTTTCTCAGGATGATTTTGACTATGCTTAGTAATCATTGGGCTTCCATTGTATGTACTATGTCTCTTCTTATTTCCTGCCTCATGGGCAGGCCCATAGCTTTGTCAGGTCCACAGTTATTTCTGTTGGAGTTTAGCATCCGCTCTACTTACAAGTAATTAAAGTTTATAATGTTCTTTTTCCTATCAATACTAAAGACCTGTCACATTTTTATTTTTGATTTTGTGTCTGTGAATGTTCTTTGGTGATTGAGATAATTAGACTATCCTAGGATAACTAAAAATTCTCAAGATTTGGATGTTTTTCATGTATTTTACTGAAAAATAACAGAATCTTGGGAAATAGTATAACAATGATAAAAATAAAGTTATGAAGTTGCACATTTTGCACTCAGATCCTGGCTTATCAGTTTACCAACTATAAAATCTTAAGTTACCTATTCTTTCAAAGTTTTGGGTTTTCACTTACATAATATAATAAAAATGATATTTCCTAGGATTATTTGGAAAATTTTATAGGAACTAGTATAAAACTTAGCACAATAGGTACTTACTCAATCTAACTTGCTCCTCTTATGCTCATCATTGCTTGTAATATTATTGCCACCAATATCAACATTTAAAAATGGCACAACTTAAATCACAGTTCTTGTGACTTAAGGTGAGTGCTAAATATTTGAAAATTATGAAATAGAAAATTGAACTGGAGGGGTAAAATAATGAGTAATTACTAACCGTTATTTTATCTTACATATCTTTGAGAATGTACCAAAACCCAACTGTCTCCCTTACTAAGTATTCAATAATGGTTAGTGTACTTAGGATTTCAGGAGATTAATTGAGCCCTACTGGAAGCTTCAAGTCAAAATTAAGGTTACTGATCTTGAAAGCATAGGAAGAGAAAGGAAAAACCAGAGTTTTTGAAAAGATCTTTGTTACAAATAAGTTGTGCTAAAACAACAGCTCCAAAATCCAGTTACCCATTGTTTATTTTAAAATGATAACATGTTATTTTGAGATATATAAGTTCAGTTTGTAATTATAGTCATTGAGAACTTTGTATTTTTAGCAATGTATTGTCCCATTATTTATCATAATTATACTTTTTACTTACCACTTCTCACATAAACTAATAGCTTCTTATTTTTACAGATCTTCTTATGTTTGTTTATCAAGGTTCAGGATTTTTTGTAATCTTTATTAATCTTTTTTGTAAATTCTGGTTGTTCATAAATATAACTGACATCAAAGAATTATTCTTTTGCCTGTAATCCCAATAGCTCAGGAGGCCAAGGCAGGAGGATCCTGAGTTCAAAGCCAGCCTCAGCAAAAACAAGGTGCTAAGCAACTCAGGAGACCCTGTTTCTAAATAAAATACAAAATGGGGCTGGGGATGTGGCTCAGTGATTGAGTACCCATGAGTTTAATCCCCGGTACCTTAAAAAAAAAGAACTATTCTTTAACAAAAACTGTAAATGGACAATATTCCTGTTAATTCTAAATGTTACCCTAGGCTAATGTAAAAACTCAGATAGCAAAACATGGGCAGGTACTGGAAAACAAATGCTGCGTAAGGTAACAGGCAAATGAGTCTTTTTATTGTGAGTTTGAAATAGTTTAGATTTTAAAATTGATTTAGTAGAGAAATGTAACATTTTTAGAAGTTACATACTAATAATTCTCAATTTAGTCACTGAAATTTTAAGGGCACTATCTGAATAATATTTACAGTATTATTGTCTTTCATGGTTTGTGTTTCAGCCTGAAGTAAATGCTGATATTGTTCATTGGCTTTCTTGGACTGCTCGAGGCTTTTTATCCCCACTTGCTGCAGCAGTAGGAGGTGTTGCCAGCCAAGAAGTATTGAAAGCTGTGACAGGAAAGTTTTCTCCTTTGTGCCAGTGGGTTAGTTTCTAATTTTACTATTTTTTTAACATTTAAGTTTTAATTTTCCATGCATAAAATGAATGTATAATGTATTATAATATAGTACTAATATGCTAGAAAAGCTACTTTAAAATATTATTTGATGCATGAGAGAGGCAAGTAATATGCCTCCAAAGCTTATTAGTTTTGTAGCTGAAAATAACAGGATCTTATGTTAGGACTATTGGAAAATAACCCAAAGTTCTTTTCTTAGTAGTATTTCCCTCTATTGTAAAAGTAAAGAAATGAATTCTCTCTCCTTATAGTTAGTTGTTCTCCAGTAATAGCTAAGCTTTCTTGGTTCTCTCGAACTTGTTTCATGAAAATTTTTGCCATTATAGGTCCTCAAGTTCCCTTCCTGGGTATAAAATTCTAAAGTTGGAAAACATAGGAATGATACAGGTTTGAGTTATATCAATTAAAAACAGTGACAAGATGGAATAAAGACCCTAATTTCTGTCATCAGAAGGAATAATTGGCAGAAAGTATTCTTCTGTCCCTTTCTGTTTTGAAACAGTGTAAATATTTTTAATATAATATTCACTTTTATATTATAAAAAGAACCCACGTAATGCAACTTTACTACTGAATTGTTTCTTCCAGCATGGGATACAAGTTGATTAGTAGAAAATCTGGTTCAGTTGTAACTGTTAACATCTTGGTTAGATTTAGAAGTAAATTTTCCTTTTGTTTCCAAGGTTTGAAAATAGCATCTTACGTGACTAAATGATATGGATTAGATTATATATCTTTTAACAGTTCCTTCACCTTTTACCATTGTTTTAAAAGAGAAAATATAGGAATAGGCATGGTGTTATAAAAAATTGTTTTAGTATTATTTTACTCCAAATTGACATTTTTAATCATCTTTTCCAATGATGATTATTAAATAACTATAGTAGAGAAGAGCTTCCTTTTTAAATAATTTATGCTATATACATGGTAATTATGTTTTTAATCTTCTACTTTAAGTTATATCTTGAAGCAGCAGACATTGTCGAATCCTTAGGCAAACCTGAATGTGAAGAATTTCTCCCACGGTAATACAGAAATTTCTGTTACTTTTTCTTACTTGTATGTTTATAAGAAACAAGAGTTTGAAAGTTTTTGTCTAAACATAGATTTATTTTAGATTTATTTTCTCTCATTAGTTATTGTTTCTTACCTGCTTAGGTGTTAAATGTCATATCTTTTTACCACTTTGTAAATAATGAATATAAAGGTTTAAACTTTATGTCATGAGAATGGTTAGCATTCAAAATATCAGAATAATATTAGATGAAAAAATGCTCTCTGCAGTCTGTCAGTCATATTTCACCTTTTTTGGGTTGTAAATCTCTTTCAGAATCTGATAAAAGTTGAGATTTTATTCTCCCTAGAGTAAACATAACCCAAAATTCTGCCATCAGTTTAAGTAGGTTAACTCTAAAGCCCATACATGGGTTACTCTAAGAACTTTCTTAAAAATCACTGGCTTAGCAAATTATTTTTCAAGATACATTAGTCCCCCTATCTGCAATTTCGTTATCTAAGATTTCAGTGATGTATGATCTGAAAATACAAAATGAAAATTCCAGAAATAGCAGTTTTTAAGTTTCAAATTCCATGCACTTCTGAGTGGCATGATAAAATCTTACCATTCTGCCTAGGACCCGAATCATCCTTTTATCCAGAGTATTTGTTGAATACCTCTTAATCATTTTGTAGCTGTGATTAGATCAACCATCAGTATCATAGTTGGTTTTGTTCAAGTAAACTCTTAGGTTTCTCAGTAATAACCCCAAAATGCAAGAGTAGTGATCCTAGCAATTTGGATAAACCAAAAACAAGAAATAAAGTACTATCTTTATTTATATTTATATATAAATATAGATGTATGTAAATATATGTATGTATATATTTTACTTATGTATAAGTGAAAATGTGAAAGTTCTCAACCTAAAGAAAGGAAAAAGGTTGTGTGCAGAAGTTATTAATATCTATGGTAAGGGGGCTGGGATTGTGGCTCAGCGGTGTAGTACTTGCCTAGCATGTGTGAGGCCCTAGATTCGATCCTCAGCACCACATAAAAAAATAAATAAATAAAATAAAGATATTGTGTCCAACTACAACTAAAATATAATTTAAAAAAAAAAGATCTATGGTAAGAAAGAGTCTGCTGTCTATCAAATTTTAAAGAAGGAAAAAGAAATTAGTGCTAGCTTTTCTTGTACCTCAAACTGCAAAAATTACAACCACAGCATGTGAGAGCTAAAATGAAAAAGGCATTAAATTTATGTCATGTATGTTTATGTAAGAGTATGCATAAGCTTCTGTAGTGTCCAAGGATTTGGGTATACTGGAGGTCTTTGAACAAATTCCCTCTGGATGAGAGGGAACTACTGTGAATTATAGTTATTGTCACTTAAGTTATTTGGACTTATTAAGTCAAATGGAAAGAGTAAAAGCTGATTTTGTGTGGTCTTTTCTCTTTCAGTTAAGGTAGTTCTGATAAGTTGGAGGATACTATTTAGTTTATTCTTTTTTAAAGCACATGAAATTTGTATTAATGACAATGAAACTAATCTAATATTTGTTTTTTTTTTCTATTTTTTGTGTTAAATGTTGTTTTCTTCAGAGGAGATAGATATGATGCCTTAAGAGCCTGCATTGGAGATACTTTGTGTCAAAAGCTACAGAATTTGAATGTCTTTTTAGTAAGTTAATAGTGATGGGAATTGTGATGTGATTTTTTTTTTTTCCATTAAAATGTTTTGTGGTGTTCATGTCTGTCTTACAAAAACTGAGCTCAGTATTTTGCTTTTGTTTGGAATTCTTTAATGTCTTCTGTTTAAATAAGTTATGAATATTTTGCTTTTTCTTATTTGGTTTATACTTTTTTTCCATCTTTGAGAAACTTGAAAAGATATAATAAATGTTAACTATTTTGAACTAAAAGGAGTCACAAATGGCCAGTAATTATTTTAAAGTACGTGTTATCATAACTTAGCATTTGAAGAAAATTTAGGTTGGAATTCTTCCTTGTTAAGTAGATATTATAGTTTTATTTTAATCTGGTACATATCATTTTTCTCCTGCATAGGTAGGATGTGGAGCCATAGGCTGTGAAATGTTAAAAAATTTTGCTTTACTTGGTGTTGGCACAGACAAGGAGAAGGGAATGGTAAGATATAAATTTTTGAGAGCTAAAAGTTTGTATTTCTCTTTTACCTTTTTTTGAACTGTATTTGACTATGTAGATCTGAAGTATTTTTTGAGATGAGAGCATTAAACCAGAAATTGGAAGAATCTGATATCTTCTAACCACTAATCAAGTTCTGTGACCCTATGACAAATTACTTTAATTCTCTGCTCCTCAGTTCCTTTCTCTAATGCTCTGAAACTGAAAACAACCACATTGTTGTTACTTCTGTTAGATACTATTAATTGTTAAATAAACCTTTAAGATGAGAGAAGACATTAGAAATTTACAGAGTAGTAGTTTAGATGTAGTTTCAATTAATGTCAACAGTAGTAGGAATAATATAAATTTTGGAATGCAATTTAAATTTTTAGCACTAAATATAAGTTAATTGTAAAGCTATGCCATATATTTAAATAAAAATAGATTTCATTGGTGGTGTTTCCCCTTTTAAGATATAAACTAACTTTTGTTAGTGATTTCTTAGATTTATCATAATGACTAACAAAATGACCATAAATAACTAAAATTTATATAATAGTTCACATTTTATAGTTTAACTTATTATTCCACTTTAAGAGGACATTTATTACTTTCGTAGATATTATATGTTTATATTATTTCTGCTTAGGATTTCCTCAATTTTATTCCATACACTACTATTAGTTCTATTGTTTTAAAAGGCATTTTAAAACAAAAAAAAAAAACCCTTGGTTGCCTAAGTTTGGGGATCACCTGAATACCTAAAATCATAGTGCATATCAGCATGTGAAGGTTAAAAAAAAAAAAAAACTGGTGAAGAAACCAGTTGAGTTCAGGCAACAAAATTGAGTAAGTTAATGTGGACAGACCTCTGAAATACCGCAAACACATAGACTTACTGTACAAATACTTTTTAACTTTTTTAATTTTAAAAATGTTTTTAATTTTAAAAATTGACCTATGATAGAACAAACTTTGAATTTAAAAATGATAGAAGATAAAAAGAAATAGAAATATGAAAAGAAATCAGCACTAAGATTTTTCCAAAATGTCTTGTAAGAATTTGTCTAATTGTAAACCTACAATTCAAATGCAGCTGAAAGTGAAATTTGACAAATAGAAGATAAATACAAGTACTCAGAAAGTAGTGTAGAAAAACTATTTTTTAAAAAATGAAAGCAGATGCATTTGCAATGTCCAGTGTAAATCTGGTGGAATTTCCAGGGAGAATAAACATGCTGGGGAAGAAACAATGTGTTTCCAAGATAATGACTAAAGTTCCTGGAGTTGAAGCAAGACAAGTATGTTCAAATTAAAAAGATGAAGATTTGGGCTGGGATTGTGGCACAGCAGTAGAGTGCTAGCCTAGCAAGGGTGGGACCCGGGTTTGATCCTCAGCACCACATAAAAATAAAGGCATTGTGTTTTGTCCATCTACACCTAAAAAATAAATGTTAAAAAAAAAAAGATAATGAACATTAATTTATTTAAAAAACAATGAAGATTCAAAAAGGAGGTTGTATAATAGACATCTGTCCAGCAATAAATGCTAGAAGATACATAGAACTTTATAGTTAAAGGGAAAATGACTATGAACATAAATTTCTATACTCAACTAATCTTTCAAGAGGGAGGACAAAGTAAAGATATCTAACCAATAAAATGATTAAAGATTACTTACCAGCATTGGTTCTTACTGCGAGTACTGTTAAGTAATGTGGGTACTGCTTGAAGGATAAACGGAGGCATTTATCAGCATTCTTAGGTTTAGATAAGAATTAATTTTAAAAAGTCTTTAGTTAAAATATTTACTGATTTAGGAGTATGGTTCAAAATAAAATATCTATAATGTTGTACATTGATGTCATCATTGAAAGTAGAAGGAAGAGTTGCAAGGTAAATAAGTTCCTGTATTCTCAGATTGTTCAGGAAGAGGACAGTTTAATTAATTTTAGAAGTTATATATACCTGTTAAAATTTTGAACATGACCATATAAAAATAGATGTATAACTTTCCAAACCAGTTGGAATTAAGAAAACTTGATGAATGTGGTAGAAAGCAAAATGGAGAGAATAAAAAGTGAATTTGGAAAAGGTAGAAAGACAAAGAGGTATACCCACAATCACAGTAATTATTGTGAGTTGAGGTAAGGGTTTGTTTTTTTTGTTTTGGAACTCCGGGATTGAACTAAGGGGTGCTTTACCAACTCAGCCCCTTTTATTTATTTATTTTGAGACAGGGTCTCAATAAGTTGCTTAGGGCCTACTCACTAAATTGCTTAGGCTGGCCTCAAACTTCAGATCCTCCTGACTCAGTGTCCTGAGTCACTGAGATTATGGTCATGTACTACAGCAGTTAACCTTGAGTAAGGTTTTTTATTAAAGGTCATTTTCTGCCTGGCTTTTTGTTGTTATTCCCATTAAAAAAGATACCTTCTAACATAATTAGACAGAAATATTAAAATATCTGGGAGATATCCACTAAAAGAAAATGAACATCTGTAAATACTGTTATTCAACATCTAATAACTAACATAGTCTGAGAGATATTACACCTAGGAAAATTGTGTTTAAAAATACTAGCTTGAATGGCAAATTATTTTGAATACTTTTCAGATTAATCTAAGTCTGTCACTTTTCTTGCATCCTTTGAAATGAAAGTCTATAAACTTTTTCTGAAAGAACCAGATTGCACATTTAGGTTTGACCAGGTATCGTCACAACTGTTCAGCTCTGCCCTCAGAGAATGAAAATAGCCATAGACAGTACACAAACAGTGTGACAGTGTGCCAGTAAAACTTTATTTACAGAAACAGGCAGCCTCCACTTTAGTTTGTAGACCTCATTAGCTGAAGTTCCTTTCAGATTGAAATGTGCAAGTATTCTTTTCAAACTATAATTCCCAAAGAATAAATTTAGAAAGAAGAGCTAGGTCCTCTATAGGTAATTAATTGCATGGGTCTAAAAGGTGATAGAGATGTTTTCAGCCTCTATTTTCTCATAAATAGTTGAAGAACATTTTTGAATAATGATTACAATTTATTCTACTACCTTGTTTAAGGTACTCCTATGCTGAATATCAATTATAATTAAATATAGGCATAAAAGCATAGTATTGGTAAGCCAAATAATTTAGAACAATTTGTAGAAGCTATTTTAGTCATTCCAAGATAAGTAAGATAGATTTACTTATTATGTTTTCCTTCCAATGTTAGGTTACAGTTACAGATCCTGACTTGATAGAAAAATCCAACTTAAATCGACAGTTCCTATTTCGTCCTCATCACATACAGGTATGTTGATATTCTGTTTCGAATTTAAGTCATCTGTTATATAAAAAAGAGTTTCCTTTTTGTAAATAGAAAATAGGATTGAATAAACAAAGTGTTTTAGAATTTTATTACTACTGAGAAAGATAAAAAGGAAAATATAAAATTATCTTTTAATATAAAATATTGGTTTTTGCATTGATTTTGGATATTAATTTGAATTGTGAAATATCAGAGTATTTTTTCATTCTGTAATCACGTAGGTATGTTTTCATATTTAATTTTAGAAAATAAATATATTGAAATAAATTTTATAATTTGAAGTTCTGACATAAATTTGGAGCTACTCTCATTTTTCAGTCTTATGAAACAGGTAAACTTTAGCACTTAGAACTTAAGTCAGGGAATGAAGGAGTTTAGTTAAGCAGATATGCTTTTATTTTTATTTTATTTTCCCTTTTTTGTTCAACAGCTCATTAACAGTCTTAGTACATTAAGCTTAGGAGTGTCATGAACAGAAAGTGACTATAACAGCATAGTTAACCTAATTGCCTTACTTGTACAGTTATAAAGGTTAAAGTAACAGGGCCTTTCATAAACTAAAATAGATTACAAAGTTTAAGCACTTTGTGAAGAACTAAAAAATCCTGTTTATTATTTTACTGAGTTATAACAAAGTTTCTGATTTGTATACTAAGAACAGTGAGACATGAAACATGTAAGCCTAACAATGCAGAAATACCATTAAAATGCTATGCATGAACTCAGAATGGGGCAAGAGAAATTAAGCATCACAGCTAGTACTCACAAATGATTGTGATAATACCTGAAATGGCACCAAAGATTGAATAATTACTAAATCTTTAAAAAAAGAATGAATTTTCATTTAGAGTATTCTTTTTATAAAACTGAAACATATACAGGGCACAGTGGTGCATGCCTATCATCTCAGCAGCTCAGGAGGCTGAGGTAGAAGGATCATAAGTTCGAGGTCAGCTTCAGCAACTTAGCGTGTCCCTCAAGCAATTTAGTGGGAACCTGTCTCAAAATAAAAAATGGGGTGGGGGGGAAACAGGCAAGGGATGTAGCTCAGTGATAAAGTACCCCTGAGTTCAATCCCCAGTACCAAAAAATAAATAAGAATTTTAAAAGATTAAGTATCAATGCATTAAAATCTCATACATCTACGAGCTTATTTTCTGCAGATCTGGATTTTCTATATTTTATTGAAGGTATTATGATTTTCTAGTCTCTAGCAAGTCACAATTACTGTGGGAACAAAATATATTAATTGAGCTGGGCATGGTGGTACAAAAACTAATCTCATCTACTCGAGACAGGCAGGAGTATCACAAGTTCAAAATAAAATTTTTTAAAAAAGAGCTGGGAATGTAGTTCAGTGGTAGACACTTACCTAGCATTCTCAAGGTCAGTCCCAAGAATTTTAAAAAGAAAAAAAAGTACTAATTGGACTTTTAGCTATTATTTTAAGAATTCTAAACCACTGAACCATGAAATAAAGGATCTTTAGATTTTTTTCATTAATGTGTATATTATTTGGACTAAGGTGCATTATTAAATATAGTGATTGCAGTAACTATAATTATCACAAACCAAAAATGAAAATGTCTCATTGCTTTACTTTCACCTTATATATCTATTTACAAGAAATTAGAATGTGTAAGTTCATAGTTCATCTTTTTCGTTTAACATTATTTCTTCTGTTTGTATTTGTTATTTGTTTAGAAACCTAAAAGCTATACTGCTGCTGATGCAACTATGAAAATAAATCCTCAGTTAAAGATAGATGCACACCTGAACAAAGTATGTCCGGCCACTGAGACCATTTACAATGATGAGTTTTATACTAAACAAGATATAATTATTACAGCATTAGATAATGTGGAAGCCAGGAGATATGTAGACAGGTAGGTTCTTATTCAGGATCATGAAGAATTATCTTTCATGTTTACTTCTATTTCTCACACCTGCTTATTGAAAAATTACAAATTTTCTGATTATTCTTTATGTTCTATAGTACTCATCAAACCCAAACTGATGATTTCCCATTATACTTAGAATAAAATGGAAAAGTGGAACTAGTCTAAATGTCTTTCATGCAGTAACTGCCGCTCGTCCACCACACTAGTGTAAAATATACCCAGGCGTTTTGGTTCCTCTTACTTATTCTAGTTACAGGTATATTCTTTCAGTTCTGACAAGGCCTTAAGTTCCCCCAACCCCCAATTTTTTCTCCAGTGTGTGGGGTAGAAACCAGGGCCTGAAGCATTAGGGAAAATGCTCTACCACTGAGCTACATCCCCAGCCCATTGCTTCAGCACTTTTTTTTTTTCCCCAAACCTCGGGAAGCTGATGTTTATCTTTCTCCAAAACTCCTGTCACTGAATTTGCCTATCACTTTTCAGTTTAAGTTTTTTCCTCATTCTGTTTTAGCCTAAATGTCTGTCTTAAAACAGACTTTCTCCCCAATATACTTTTTCCTTCATAACACTTTTCTTGACATGTATATTTATTTAATGTTTATTGCCTCAGTAAGTCATTCTTAGAAACCATTTATTTTTCATCACTATATCCTTAGTGTTCAACAGATGATATCATTCAGTAAATGTTTATGAAATAAGTAGATGAACGAATGATTATACATGTGTAAACCTTACATAGTCTTTCTTACATAATTATATGACTCCTTAATGTTGGGATGCTAGAGCAGATAATTAACAGGAAAATTTTATCAGTCAAAAAATGTAGTGAAAAGATTGTGGTCTTAAGCAGAAAACACACACACAAAAAAATATTAAAATGTGGACAATGTGGGTAATGTAAGTATGGAGAAGAAAAATTGATACTGTTTGAGATAAAGCAAATATTGAGAATATATAGTGGGATAGCACTTGTTGTTAGAAAATAATCAAAGAATAAATAGAAAGCAACCGAAGAAAGGATAAGTTAAGAATTAACCTAGCGATAAAAACCAACACAGCCCAAGACTAAGGTGGTAGTAGAAGGGAGAAACAAAAATGACTAGAAAGAGCAACAGAATTTGCATGCATGACAGATCTGGGAAGTAGAAATTTTCAGTGGGGTTTTTGGTGTTTATACATTTTGTTTCCTAATATATTCAGAAAAAGGTATCAATATGCAAAATGGCCAATGTGTTTTTTACATATTATGTTTTCAAACAGCCGTTGCTTAGCAAATCTACGGCCTCTCTTAGATTCTGGAACAATGGGCACTAAGGGACACACTGAAGTTATTATTCCTCACTTGACTGAATCTTATAATAGTCATGTAAGTGATCAACACTTTGAAATAAATGTTTTCTTTATATATCATTGGTTTTTGTCTTCATCACAAGTCAGCAAATTTGATTTAGCTTTCTTAATCCTTCTGTTTTTGCTCTGCCAGCTATGTCTATACCTATATACGTGGCATTTCTAAAAATGATAACTGAATTTTTTCAAAGTCATCAGAATTTTGTATCTAGTTTTCCTGTAGTAGTATTCATGTGTGTACTATTTATTTCTCAAAGCCTCTATTTAGTTTTCTAACAATTTTGGAGTTTAAGATTGCTTGATAAGAAAATTAAACTTTTAGATTGCGAATTGAGCTATCAACAAAGACAAAATTATTTTCATCTGCTGATCCTTTGATTTTTATTATATTATACATTAGCTGGTATCTAAGGAATAAAGAAGGCAAGGATAGTCATTGTACATCTGTGTCTAATGTTTATTCTCCTCAGGAATTTATACCTAGCCTACATTGTCAGAAATAACCTGTGAAACTTAATAAAAGTACAGACCCTGGTGATCCACCCAAAATATAACTGAAGAATCAGATTCTTAATAGGTGGGACCTAGCTGTCTGTGTACATATATTTTTACATAATGATGTAAGTGTAAGTTTTAAAACCCCATAAATAATTTTGAGATACTGCCAAAGTTCAAACGACTGGTCTCAGAAATAAAGCTTTACAACTTAAAAAGATCCACTCAGGTTAAAAAAAAAAAAAAAAGTGAAAAAATAATATTTTTGAAGCATCAGTATCCCTTTATTTAATGGGTATATTTGGTTTCAAAATTTTTATAAGGACATGTTTTTTCATGTCCTCTCATGAAATCAGAAATTAATGCATTTTCATTATATGTAATGAAAATGTTACAAAATTCAGAAGTTTAATTTGAAGGTGATTAGATGGAAAAAAAATCATGCTGATGTCATTGTAAGATTTCCAATATAAATCTCTCCTAAACCTTTTCCTCTTTTTTTGGCTTCAAACTCTTGAGAACCAGAATGTAATACTCTCCTGGCTTCACTCTTTAATTTATAAAATATTTAGTAGTGTTTTATAGGTCAAAAAACTCAAATCCAAATCTCTAAGTAAAAAAGAGACAAAGTGAGTCATTTTAGATTGGATAAATGAATAAGCCTCGCCTAACTGTACCCTATAATAAAGATTTCTTCAGTGCTCCTTTATCTACATGAGATAACTTAGCTTTTGCCATTTATTTAAGACACACTTTCTGTAAGAAACTATACCACTCATCCTTGGTTCCAAGTATTTTTCTCCATAGAGAGACTTATATTACCCTAGGACTCATGGTACTATATTTCGGATTCTTGAATTACTTTTCAATGTAGGCGGCAGTAGTGTTCTGAAATTTTAAATCTTACCTTTATTTCTGGAAAAAAAAAATGAGCTATGTGTGGTTATAAGCCGTGTGTACTACATGGTATACCAAATGATAGCACAGATGACAAAATGATAAAGTATTCATGTTTGTCCTTTGCTATTAACAAATAGGTTAAATGTCAAAAGAATTAATTTTAATTATGTAAGAGAAAATATTAAAATGTATGCTTGTACATGATTTTTTTATTTTTATATTGGTCTTAAGACTCAATTAAATCAATAAAAATTTATCGCTGCTTTTCTTAAGTATCTTTTGTCATGTGTTATAATAGCGAGATCCCCCAGAAGAGGAAATACCATTTTGTACCCTAAAATCCTTTCCAGCTGCTATCGAACACACTATACAGTGGGCAAGAGATAAGGTAAAAGTTCCTTTTTCAGAGAGTTTACCTTCTTTGAAGTGAGAATGTGATATATCCAACTTTAAAAAAAGACTTGTATATGGAACATTTTTCTGTTCTCCCTTACAGTTTGAGAGTTCCTTTTCACACAAGCCTTCATTGTTTAACAAATTTTGGCAAACCTATCTATCGGCAGAAGAAGTCTTACAGGTAAAATTAATGCATTTTAATACAAACTTAACATTTTGTGTCATTATAATCTTAATTTCAAGTTACCTGTCTTACCTCCATAAAGAATGGTTAAAACATTCGTGTTGTACCTAAAAATTTAAAACATACATGAGGAATCTTGAAATTATGTCACAGATGACCTTATTTTAGTTTGATTGAACTATATGAAATTGTCAATGTTTAACTATGTTTGATCTGCAATAATGATAATAAGAGCAACAAATAATAAAAGGACTTGCTAAGCTCTTAGGGGAAAAATTGAGGAAGTTTTAGTGAAAATGTTTGGAGTAAACAGTAATCTCAGACTTAACTGCTTTAATGATAAGGGCAACTTCAAAGATGTTTTCTTGTATTCCTTTATCATATACTACTGAAAAGTCAGCTTTTTATAAATATTATTAATAGAATTCTTTGTACTCTAAGTACATATGTAGTAATAATAACATAGCTAGGAAAACACCTATCTTGTGAGAGTTAAATTTTTCTATGTAATCTCCTACCATTCTCTTCCTATAAAAGATAAATTAAAAGAAAGAGGCAGAAGAGAAAGGTAGAGACAAGGAACTTAAGGTGAAAAATAGAATAAAAACATTTAACAGATTTAGAAAGTGTATATATGTGTTTTTAATTTGAAGTATATTCGTGTTTTCTTTTTCTCTTCCATTCTAGAAAATACAAAGTGGGCAGAGTTTAGAAGGCTGTTTTCAAGTCATTAAGTTACTTACTAGAAGACCTAGAAATTGGTCCCAGTGTGTAGAATTAGCAAGATTAAAGTTTGAAAAATATTTTAACCATAAGGTAAGTAAGCATTCTGGGACATTAAGGAAAAGTCTGACCTTGAATCAACTAGTTATTTCTAAATTAATTTTATTGACCTCAAATGTCTACTAATTTTTTTTTTTTTTTTTTTTTTTTTTTTTGGTCAAGGTTTTCAGAAATTAGTAACAGTGGGACTTGGTGACACACACCTATAATCTCAGTTGCTCAGGAGGCTGAGGCAGGAGGACCCCAAGTTCAAAGCCAGCCTCAGTAACTTATCAAGGCCCTATGCAACTCTGTGAGACCCCGTCTCTAAATAAAATACAAAAAAGAGCTATGGATGTACCTTGTGGTTAAGCGCCCCTGAATTCAATTCCTGGTACCAAAAAAAAAAAAATTAGTAATAAGCAAGAACGAGAGCACACACTAATTTCTCTTTCAATGTTACTCATTGGAGAAAGCATTTAAATTCCACTCATTGGCTTTTCTATTATGCATTTAACTGATTCTGTCTCCTTGTATTCAAAGTTGTGTTTCAGGTAGTTTTCTTTTCTAGGGAATAAGGAATATATTTTGCCTGTAGTCTAAAAGAAGTTTGTTTGAAATAGAAGTAAAAGTGAGAAAATAAGAGATCTTCAGTCAGAAATTTTTGTCACAACTTTAACCTATCCAATCATATTTGAGAAACACAATTTATATCTATTACCTCAAATGTAAATTGAGGATAATAAATTATCCTCATAGTATAGTATCTGATACTTAGGGGTGGACTGAGAATCAAATGAGTTAATACAGTTGAAATATTTAGAACAGCACATGGCACATGAGTAATCACTAAATATTACCTATTCTTACTTGCAATTACATACAGTTGCTAAAATGTTTACTGTAACTCTCTTTAGTCTCTCCCTCTCTTTTGGCTCTTACCTATAAGAATATAAAGTAAGTTCACCCTTTTTGGAAAAAAAAAAAAAATCTTTGATTTTATTTGTCTTTTAACTTCCTTCATGCCTTTGCTTCTTAGAAAAAATGGTTTAATCACCCAGTGATTAAATGTGACTTCTTTCCCAAATACTATTCAAATTGTTCTTACCATGATTGTCAGTGCCCTCTTTGTTTTAGAATTTTTTAAAAACTTCTTTTAATTCTTATTTTCTGTGGGTTTTTTTTTTAACTTTTTTTTAATATGGAAAAACTTCAATCTCATAAATGTGGAGGAAATAATATAATGAACCCACTGTGTCATAGTCATTTATCTTTCACCTCAGCTTAACCATTATCAATTTACAGATAATTTTGTTTCATCTATATTCCCATTCACATTCTCCCCTAGATGATTTTGAAGCAAATCCCAAATATCTTATCTCAAAATACTGTGGACTGTTACTTGTTATTTGTTGTAAGGATTAGCTCTTTATAAAAAACAAAGTGATATGTAAAATATGCCACCATTTTTATAATAGTGAATGAAGTAATGTACAGTTGTGTTTGCTAAAGATATTTAGAAAAAGGTTTTGATAAAAAATGACAATAGAGGTTTTTTCCAGGTATCGGGAGTAATAACAGGAAAATGGACAAGCAATATACAGATGACTGGGAACTTCACAATATACCTTTTAATGTTTTTTGATTCATGAAGCATGTATATATATTAACACATAGAAATGTTTAATTTTAATTTAAAAATTTAGTTGCTATCCAGGCTGATACCTGTAATCCTAGTGACTCAAAGGATTTAGCTCAGTGGTAAATTGCCCTGGAGTTCATTCCCCGGTACAATCAATCAATCAGTAGGTTCTCATGTACTATTGAGGGTTTCTTTAGTTCATGTTTTTTGTTTTTGTTGTTTTACTTTTTTCTTTAGGCTCTTCAGCTTCTTCACTGTTTTCCTCTGGACACACGATTAAAAGATGGCAGTAAGTGTAACCCAAGAGTCAATACGAAATTTTTTTTTTTTTTTTGTATAACAAAGAGGGTCTCCTTCCATCTTCCGTGCAATTCCCCTTCTCCCTTTTTTTTAATTTTTTTTTTTTAGTTTTTTATTTTTTTATCCCCCTCACGTCATCATACATGTATTTTGTATAACGACGAGGGAAGAAGAAATTTTTAACATAACTTAGTACTAAACTGTCAGCATATATTGAAAATAATATTTGAATCTTTTTGTTAGGTTTATTTTGGCAGTCACCAAAGAGACCGCCTTCTCCAATAAAATTTGATTTGAATGAACCTTTGTAAGTATTTATATCGATTTGTGTACATTTCTTAATTGCAAGGGCTTTAATGTTAAATGATTGCATAAGCAAATTATTAACAAGTAATTCTGACCACAACTTTTCATTTCACATAAATGTAAATCCATTTACTCACATGGTAAATAACTTCATTATTTATATCTACTGTAATGTAAAACCAAAATCATCTCATTAACTTTCTCAATAAAAAACATAAACTGATAATAAGTGTTTTATACTTAATAAAGCTGAGAATTTTTAATTATATGGAGGAAGCAGCAATTATTACTGAGTATCTCCCTAAATAATTTCAAATAAATTTTCAAAGGAATTGGTCTCATTTCTGGATGTACTATATTAATGCACATTAGATTCACGCTTATTTATATATTTTTATTAAACACTTATCTTGCCTTCACTAATCTTCCTTTCTACAAATAGCTCTTTGCTAAATTTTCTCATCCAGTGCTTGTAGGCCTCCAGTCACCTTATCCTGCTTCTCTATAAAGTTTAACCTTTTTTGTTTTTAAACAGTCTCTTGTTTAGATTGAACCTGATGTATACTCTTGAATACCTGGTATATAATATTTTCTTAGGAATTAAAATGAATTTTCTTCCACAGGTTTAAATTTTCTACTTCTCACCATTCACTCCTTTCCTCAAAGTAGTCATGATAACTACCTGAATATTATTACTGTTCAGTGTTTTTAAGAATAAACATTTAGGGCTGTGGTTGTAGCTCAGTGGTAGAGCCCTCTCTAGCTCTTGTGCAACACTAGGTTCAATCCTCAGGACCACATAAAAATAAATAAAGGTATCTATCGTGTCCATCTATAACTAAAAAAAAATTTTTAAATAAATATTTAATATTTTTTCTTTTATAATTTTGGCAGAGTTTTGTTCTAAACTGGAATTTTATTAAAACTGTGCATTCAAACTTTGCCTTAATTTTTTATTTCAAAAGGCACCTCAGTTTCCTTCAGAATGCTGCAAAACTATATGCTACAGTATATTGTGTTCCATTTTTAGAAAAGGTAAGATATTTTTCAATCCCTAACAATTAGATGTAAAACCAGGTTAAAATTAGTTGATTGAACTAAAATGTGTTTTTTACAAGAATAATTCTTTTTAAACAAAGTTTTTGTTGTATTGTCCATTCTAACATAGCAGAAGTATTCATTGCAGTATTACTAAATTGAAGAAAATTGAATTTTACTTTCTGAATTTGCATATGAAACAGTTATTATAAAAGCAGTCATACTTTATTTTTAAAATATTTCTAATCTGTTATTCTATTCTAAAAAGCTAAAATGAGCCATTTCATAGCAATTTTAAATACTCTTAGAGATTCTCTTCATTAATTATTTTTTACTTATTGTAATATTAACTTACATGTTTCCAGAAATCTAAAAACCCTCCCCTATATTGAACTTTCTTACCCTTATCAGTATAGTCACTGTCCTAGACATCATGTTTGTTGACTCATATCCGAAGGATCACATATAATCTTGCGAGAGAAGTGTGCATTGGTTGATTTTTCTTCACAAATGCATATTAGAGCTAAATAAATTGCTATACTGTCACATAGGCCAAATAAGGAAATATGAACTGGATCCATATTATACTGAATATATATATATATATATATATATATATATGTGTGTGTGTGTGTGTGTGTATATGATTTTATATATATATATATATATATATATATATATATATATATATATATATATATGATTATTTTGGATCCAGGTAAAATTGCCTATTATAAATCCAATCATTTTTTAGTTAATATATATAAAATATATCACAAATGTCTAATAGCAATAACAGTATTTTATAAGAGTAGTAATTGACCTCAGAAGCAGTATATTCATGCCTATAATCCTAGTGACTCAGGAGGCTGTAGCAGGAAGATCTGAAGTTCAAGGCTGACAACTTAAGTGAGAACCCTAGCAACTTATCAAGACACTCTCTAAATAAAAAGGTTTGGGGATATAGCTCAGTGGTAAAGTGCCCCGGAGTTCAATCCCTAGTACCAAAAAGAAAGAAAAGCCTGTGTCCAAGCAGCTTTTTAATAGTGAATATGGCTCCAAAAACCTTAAATTGATCTAAGTTCATCTTGAGTCATTTGAATATTTTTCTGTTTTTCAAAGTATGAAGTCCATTTGCTTATCTGTTGAACAGAATGTTATGCAAGGGACTTTGTAAAAACATTGGTGCTAAAAATAATAAAGGTAATCCCTTTTTTAAAATCTGCAAAAAGAGCTAAAATTTCAGGTTTGTTGACAGATAAGTACTTTTTCACCCCAGTCCCTCCTCCCCCTATAGCCATTATGGGTGATAATTTTATAGAAATAAACCTAAGTGTCTCAAATGGATGTAGCCTAAATATTTCAGATGGTAAATTATTCACAATTTGGGTAAAGGACTTTTTGGATGTTTTTAGCTTTAGAATTCAGAATTAGAGAATTATGTTTGTTTATTGCTTTTTTTAAAAAACAGGACTTGTCAACAGATGCCCTTGTGAGTATTCTTTCAGAAGTAAAGATTCAGGAATTCAAACCTTCCAACAAGGTAAATTTAGAAATTAATTCATTTAACAATAGTCTCACGGACTTTTGTTCATATCAAGTTCCAATCTAAACATGGAGAATACTACAATAAACCCTTACAGATGTTATATTTCAGTGGGACAGAGATGTACCATATGAAATGCCAATAAACATATAATAATATCAGTATAGACAGAAATGCTAAGAAAAAATCAATAGGGGAAAGAAATTAGAAAATATAAATATTTTGTGTTTTACTTTGAGATAAGAAGCTAGTGGATGATTTTTAAGCAGAGGAATAACAATATGTTAAAAGGATAAATGACTATAAGAATGAATGTTAAGACACACAGAAAAGCAGGAAAAGCTGTTCAAAAGTTCTTGTAAGAACACACAGGCAAGAGATAATGGTTTGAATAAGTGTAGTAGGTTACTGGTTGGGAAAGAATTGGATTGTCTATATAATTTACTGTAGTTGTGAGAGGATTTCTAAGGGATTTAAAGTGGAATGTGAGAGAAAAAAAGATTACATTCTTGGTTGAAATTAGAAGTAAGCTTAGTTGTTCAGAGTTAAGGAGATAAGAAGATAAAGGAAGTTAGTACAGAGAAAAGAAGGTATGAAATCATTGCCCAGTAGAGTGGAAAAGTCTCTTAATTTAAAATGTAGTAAAATTGCAAGACAACCCTGAAGACCCACTGTGCTTAACATATTCTACTAAATATTGGTGGAGAAAAAGATTATTACCATTTTTCAGTTACATTTAGCTGTTGGGGTACTATTATATTGTAGCATACGTGGAAAATTGGATATAGCTAAGACTGTGTGATTTTGTTTATCAAATATGCTAGGGTGCTGGGGCTGGGAATATGGTTCAGTGGTAGAGCACTTGCCTAGCAAGCACAAGGTCTTGCATTTGATCGCCAGCATCACAAAAACAAACAAATGGAGCTGGGGCTATAGCTAAGCGGCAGAGTGGTTGCCTAGCATGTATGAGGCACTAGGTATAATCCTTAGCACAACATAAAAATAAATAAACAAAGGCATTCTGTCCATCTACAACTACAAAAAACATTTTTTTAAAAAGGGGGGGTGGGGTTGTAGCTCAGTGGTAGAGCACTTGCCTCGCATGCTTGGCCCTGGGTTAAATCCTCAGCACCACATAAAGGTAAATAAATAAAAATAAAGATATTGTGTCCATCTACAGCTAAAAAAGTATTTTAAAAACACACAGAAAAGAAATATAATAAAGATGGATCAGAAAATTTAGGCAACATAAATAGGAAAGTTTGAAAATATCAAAGCATTTTTCTTTTTCACAAATTTAGTGTGTGTGCATTTTTTGCATGCACTCCTAAAGTCATCCACTTTTACCCTTTAACTATATGAGATAAAGTGGAATAATGACTTCCTGCAAAATTCAAGGAAGAATTAGTGTGTGCAGTCTTCCATTCTGCTTTTTACTTAGGAGGAAGTGAAGTCTTTTAGGCAGTTGTGCTATATGAAATGTTCATGACATGTAGCCTGTAAAGAATAAAAGTACAATAAAGATTAGTAGAAGTTTCAAATGAAGAAGTTTCCTAGCCCATGTTTCTCTCATGAATGAAACTAGACAGAAGCTAAGGAAACATGCTTCATTAACTTTACTGGCCTTTATTTCTCTTCCATCAGTATACTGGCTTTCATTGCTTCTATGTGTTATCAGAAGTTCAAGGATAATAAATTTTCCTGAGCAGTTAAGCTATGGTTTTAACATGAATTATGGTCTTTTTACAATTCTTTTAAGTAGTTCATACCAAAAGTATCAATTAGACATTCTGATATACAAAAGTTTCTGCTTTCTTGACTCTAACATGTTAAATATTTGTAATAATGTTTAATCTGTGAAAACATGAATTGGATGTATTTTTAAATGAGAAATAGTACTTTATTAAGTAATTATGAAACTAGTTTTTTATTTGAAACTATTCATATTCTATGGAATATTTAATAATTCCTTAACAATAATTATTTGTGATATATACCACTTTTAACATGATAAATTATTGTATTATGAAGAAAAACATTCTTTAGGAAAGAACTTTTTTTCAGCATTCAGTTTATATATTTTATATACTTTTATGTGTTATTTTATTCTTCAATTTCCTTTACTACATAAAACAGCTCTGCACTAACTTAGGCAGTTGATTGAAAGTAGATTTGTCAGAATCAAAATTATTTTAATATTAACTTCATTTTAGTGTGAAATTTTAAAGAACTACATAAGCTATTCAGTTAAAATATTTTTAACACCTAGTATGAAAAGGTTTGTTCTAGATATATTGGAGGTCTCTCAGTGAACAAGATAAATAAAGAGCCCTATTCTCACACAATGTATATGCCCAGTGTGAGAAGAGAGATAATAATCTAAACAAAAATATAACCAGGCATGGTGACACGTACCTGTACCCAACTCTTGGAAGACTGAGGTAAGAGGAAGTTGAAGGAAAGCCTGGGCAATTTAGCAAGATCCTATTTCAAAATTAAAAAATTTTTAAAGGGCCAGAGATATAGCTCAATGGTAGAGTTCTGGCCTAGCATTCATGAGTACCATATACTGCATGTACCCAGTACCACAAAACAAATATATAAATACCAGTAGTACTAAGGGAATATGTAACATATGTTAAACCATAATGATTAATAATCTGATTAAAATACATGGAGGAAATATTTTTTCTTTCTGACCTATTTGACAAAACAGATAAATGATGCAGAATGTGGTAATGTTAATAAATATGTCTATTTAAAGGTTGTTCAAACAGATGAAACTGCAAGGAAACCAGATCATGTTCCTATTAGTAGTGAAGATGAGAGGAATGCTATTTTCCAACTAGAAAAGGCTATTTCATCTAATGAAGCTACCAAAAGTAAGCAAAACTCTATATAAAAGATTTTTTTTAACAAAGCTCCATACCAAAGTTTGTAGGATTAAATAACAGTAGCAATATCAATCATATGAAAGTCACTATTCATCTTTCTCTGACTAAATTCATCATTTTCCCTACTATGACTCTACCTTCAGATGTTGAAATCTAATTCTCCAAATCACATTAACTGCTTTGTTGTACTTCTTATTGTTTAGTTATTCAGATAGTAAGCAGTCTAAAGAGATGAGCAAAGAACTCTTGTTTTTAAAATATTAAAAATTTAGGTTAATGGAGTCCTTATTGAGACTAATGTCTAGATAGACCCATTTAAATCACTTTAGAATAAAGAATCATACAGAATTCTTTTTATTCTCTGTAATTACTGTCCAGGAATATAAACTGACCTGTAAACTGACCTGTACATCTTTGCTGAATGGTCTTACATATTAAAATACAGGAAAACAGAACTTTCAGTTTTTTAAACACAGAACCATTTGCTCTTATGTTTAGGCTTTCTAACTATCTTTTGTTACATAAACCAGTGGTTCTAAGATTTTTGGGATTCTGTGTATGCACCAGTAAAATTTCAGAAAAAACAATTTAGAATAATCACTAGAATAACTGGAAATCTTCCGAAAAGATACATATTTTTACTTGACCAACTGACCCAAATAGTTGTCAGAGGGAAAATGTCCCAGGGTAGGATTTATGGAGTAAATTTTTAATAAGATCAAATATTGATGTTTTTATTATAAGCCATTTGGCAACAGATATGTGGTCTTTAGCTTTCTTATTTTGCTTTTTACTAGAAAGGGGTTTGAGAGAGAAAACTTCTAGTTTTGTGGTACTAAAGCCATTAATTTCTTTTTATATTCTCTATATAACTTAAGTTGTTTGGATTTTTCTTATATTTTTCAATCATTTAAAAATATAAAAGCAAATCTTTAAAAGTTATATATATATTGTTTTTTGCTTTACCATAATAACTTTACCACTTACTGAGAATTTTGTTCTTCTGTTCACTATGATTAGGTGACCTTCAGATGGCAGTGCTTTCATTTGAAAAAGATGATGATAGTAATGGACACATAGATTTCATCACAGCTGCATCCAATCTTCGTGCCAAAATGTATAGCATTGAACCAGCTGACCGTTTCAAAACAAAGCGCATAGCTGGTAAAATTATACCAGCTATAGCTACATCCACTGCTGCGGTTTCTGGCTTGGTACGTTTATTCTTCAGATAAAAATGTTTCTTTTTCATTGCCTGTTTCCGTTGTAGCCCCAGATAGTCACTCAGATGTTAGAGATGGTAGAATAAATATTGTGTCTTGCAATTAAAATTCTCAAGATTTTTTTGAATACACAATAATCTACACTTTGAGGTTTTATGTGTATAAACATTTTAACATAAAAAATGGCTTAGAAGAGATTATGATCAGTCATCACTGTGTTTTCCAAATAATGTAGTTAATTATCTGCCCCTATATTGAGTGGTTTTAGACTGATATATTTTTTGAGTTCTGTCATCTGTTTTCAGAGTAAGAATATTCCATAGTCAAATTAATATTTTTAAATAATTTTGCTTATTAAGTAAGGAATAGATTGAAAATTTACAAATAAGATATACTTGGGGTTGGGGATGTGGCTCAACCAGTAGCGCGCTTGCCTAGCATGCGTGCGGCCCGGGTTCAATCCTCAACACCACATACAAACAAAGATGTTGTGTCCGCCGAAAACTAAAATAAATAAATAAGTATTTAAAAAAAAAAAAAAAGATATACTAAAAATGTAGAGGCCTAAAAATATGAAATTACAGGTGGCGTACACCTGTAATAGCAGAGGCTCTGGAAGCTGAGGCAGGAGGATTTCGAGTTCAAAGCGAGCTTCAGCATGTCAAGGTGCTAAGCAACTCAGACCCTGTCTTTAAATAAAATACAAAATAGGGCTGGGAATATGGCTGAGTGGTCGAGTGCCCCTGAGTTCAATCCCTGGTATCCACCCACCAAAAAAAGAAAGAAATTCATTACTCCTTTCTTATAGCTGCTTTTACTCATTACAAAGAAGTACTTGAAAAGAACTTGGGAAAACCAAGTAGATCCAATTATAGTCACATGAGTATTTTTAGGCTATTTATATAATCAAATCACCTTCTTTCATCTAGGTTGCCTTGGAGATGATCAAAGTAACTGGTGGCTATCCTTTTGAAGCTTACAAAAATTGTTTCCTTAACTTAGCCATTCCAATTATAGTATTTACAGAGACGTCAGAAGTAAGAAAGACTGAAATCAGGTATGTATGAAGGATCTATTTCTCTTGCAGGAAAAGAATGAAATAACAGATTCTATCATTTCAAAGGGAAAATACTGGTTTCACCTCTCTTTCTGATATATAAATCCTTGTCATCACTTCAAGACCAGATCAAACCTTACCTTCATGAATCATTTCTGACTAAACTAGCCAGAAAACTCTCATAGCACTTGCTCTGTCACATAATTTAGCATTGTACTTTATGGTTTCATCTTACTGCCTAACCTACATAAATTAGAAGGCACTCTGGTGTCTGTGGGTCCTTAGGTTTAGAATCTAATTCCACAAGCTTGTGACAATGAAAAACAATTCCCTCCATTTTTCACATTTCAGGTTGACAATAACCAAAGACTTAAAAAAAAAAAAAAATCGTAGCAAAGATGTGCAAAAGTAAGCACTGTTATACTTTGAGGATGAGAATACAAAATAGTATTAGTACATAACAGAAATATGGCCCTGTATTTTATATTTGCAAATATATTTGTACACATCTTAAATTAAATATATGCAAGATAATCATTCTGGTATTGTTTATAATAGCCAATGATTGAAACAGCTCAAATGTCTGGTAATAAGGGTCCGGAACGTCCACACAATGAAACCTGTCTAGCTGTTAAAAAAGACAGCCAGCACTCTCTTAAGTGAAACATATTGATTTGTAATAGAACACTGAAAGGCTCAACAAGGTACAAATAAAAGTGATTACCTGATGTTATAGGAAATAAGTGGTGGACTATTTTAGCAATTATATTTTTTCTTTTTAATTGACTACAGGAGGTGGTGTTGTTGTTATTATTGAAGGGAAGAAAATTTAAATGTTTCTGTTCTGAATATTTTTTTGCAACAGAAATGGAATATCATTTACAATTTGGGACAGATGGACTGTACATGGAAAAGAAGATTTCACACTCTTGGATTTCATAAATGCAGTTAAAGTGAGATACTTTTTATTCTTTTAGTTTATTAGTAGCTTTGAGTCTAGTAGTCCCTTCTTATTCAGGTATTTCAAGACCCTCAGTGGATGCCTGAAACTACAAACAACACTGAACTCTTCATCTATTGTTTAATTTATAAATTAGGTACAGTAAAGATTAACAATGATAATAGTAAAATAGAACAATTATTATAGGGGCTGGGGTTGTGGCTCAGTGGTAGAGCACTTGCCTAGCATGCTTGAGGCACTAGGTTCGATCCTCAGCACCACATAAATATAAAATAAAGATATTGTGTACACCTAAAACTAAAAAATAAATATTTTTTAAAAATAGAACAATTATAATATATACTGTAATGAAAATGTCTTTCTTTCAAAACGCTTTTTGTACAGTAGATCTCAGTAACCTTGGCATAGGATTTTTTATTTCCTTATGAATTATAGAATTTTTACCGTTTCACTTGAAGCATTTTATAGCTTGTCTTTGGCATGTCTGAATTGCCAGCATCAATATTATTGCACATTGAGGCTCCTTATTATATAAAATAAGGGTTACTTGAACACTAGTATTGCAGCAAACGATCTGATAACCAGGACACCTACTAAGCACCTAGTGAGTGGGTAGCATCTGCAACAGGTATATGCTGAACCAAAGGATGATTCCAGTCCTGAATGAGTTAGAGCAGAACAGCTTGGGGTGTCATCATGGTACTGAACACAATTTAAAACTTTTGTCTGGATTTTTCATTTAATATTTTCAAACTATGGTTAACTTTGGGAAACAAAATCATGGATTAGTGGGACAACTAAGTTTTATCCCTAGCTTTAGGGACAACTAAGTTTTATCCCTAGCTTTACTGGAAGTTACAAATATTATTTATCATAAGCTTGTTCTCTTTTTACTGGTAATGTAACATTTTTACTCAAGTATTTCATTTTTCCCTCTTGGGTGTTCACTTTTAGGAGAAGTATGGAATTGAGCCAACAATGGTGGTACAAGGAGTAAAAATGCTCTATGTTCCTGTAATGCCTGGTCATGCAAAAAGATTAAAGTTAACGTAAGTATCAGGCATATACAAAAGAGTCAAAACATAAGCTGGATACAGATTGAAAAATTAAATATAGAAGATTTTGAAATCCATATAAAAGCATTACTTTTGTCTAATGACATTGGTAAAGACAGGGAATCTGCCAGGGGAAAGCCAATAATCTCTCAGAAGAAAATCATGGGATTACAGTACCTTTGTAAAGTTTTTGTAGATCAATCAGGTCTTTAGCTAACAGACTTAGAAACTTGATATAGTCAATACACTAAGTAAAAGTAGATCCATCTCATGTGGAAATGCAGTGATGACTGGGATCATGAGACTGAAGTATAAAACAAAAATGCCAAGCTGGCCATAGTGGCATACATGTCTAATCCCAGCTACTCAGGAGGCTGAGGTAGAAGGATTGCAAGTTTCAGCCAGCTTGGGCAATTTATCAAGACCTTATCTCAAGAAAGAGCTGGAAATACAACTCAGTGATAGAGTACTTGCCTAGTGTATGTAATACCTGGTTTCAATGCCCAGTACTGAAAGAAAAAAGAAGAAGAAGAAAAGAAAATGCCATTTAGTTTTATTCCTTTATTTGACTTGTTTTTGTTAAAGGTATGCGGTGTGTGCCAGGTTCTGCTCTAAGCATTAGATTTACATCAGTAAACAAAGCAGAGTCCCTTCCTACACAAGTGTGTCAGATGATAAATCATCTATAGGGAAAATAAAGAAAAAAAAAAAGAGAAAAGGAAATGTGGAAAGTGGGATTTTGAGTTGAAGTTAGTCTAGATATTCCCTGTGCCACTCATATTCTCACTTCGTAAGATGGCATAAGAGCAGAGAGAGAAAAGGGAGGCAGGGAGGGAGGGAGAACCAAAAAAGCTGAGGTTTTTAAAATAGTCTGCAAGGTCCCAGATGATCTGATTCTTAGTTTTCCCCCTAACTTACTTTCCTATTTTTCTTGTTCACGATATTACAGATACCCTGGCCTCCTTACTTTTCCATGATTACTCTAGCCATGGTCCAGCATGGGACCTTTGTTCTAGTTACTCCCCCTTATTATCATTCTTTGTGAGATGGAGAACTGGCTTATTCTCACCTTTGGTCTTTGTATTTCCTAAAAAATCTTTTCTCAACTGTATTTAATACTATAACCTGTGCTAACTCCAATCTAGTGTGCCCAACCCCCTTTTTCCTACTTTTTCATTTTTATATAGCACTAATAATTGTCTTATGGCTACTGTAAATTTTGCTTATATCCATTGTTTATCTTGTGTCTTCTCCCCACACCCACACTACAATATAAGTATCACAAGGACAGAAATCTTTGTTTTATCTGGTCATTTTTTTATCTTAAGCACTTAGACCAATATCTGACATATAATAGGTATCAATGCATATTTGTCATGAATCAATGAATCTCTACATGATGGTTTTCTTTAACATACCTGTGAGTCGTAACTATGTTTATCAATTAATGTTAATATAATCCTAATTATTTTTACCTATAAAAACAAAATTAGTATATTAGCTAAGGCATTAACTTGCCTTATTGTTTTTCATCAGGATCTCAAAGTGACTTTTGAATAAATTCAGAGTAGTATTTAGAATTCTTTTGTTATAAGCTACCAAGACATGAGTGGATATGTTGTGAAGTATATTGACTAATGGAATTTAAAATTTGCTTCAAATAAGAAAATTGAGAATTGACAAAGTATCTCCAGCATGATGGGCTTTTGAACAATATTTCTTATTACATTGTTCATTTAGCAGATAGTTGAGTTACCTATCAAGCATCTGGACACTTGAGGTCACTCAGTGACGTTATGGCTCAGAGCATGAGGTTGGCTTTAGAAAAACCTGGGTTCACATTGCTTATACAGCTACTTACTTGTTTTGATTACATAGTTCAGAGTCTGGCTTGAAGTTGGTACCCATTATCTGATAGATAATTTTTTTTTAATTTTTTTTTTAGTTGTCTTGATCCTTTGTTTATTTTTATGTGGTGCTGACAATCGAACCCAGGGCCTCACACATGCTAGGCAAGCACTCTACCACTGAGCCACAACCCCAGCCCCTGATAGATAATATTAGGCAACAGAACAACATCAAACTTATATTTTAAGAGAATTCTGGCAGCTGTATAGAGGAGAAGGAAACTAGAGACTGGAAATAACTTGAATTTTAAGATTTCTTACTTTTTTAAAAACAGAAATACTAGAGAATATGATGCCTCCAAACTTTCTAAGAGAGTATGGGAAAAGAATTAATTTTTCAAAATTATTGCTTACTTTTTTTTTTTTTTGCTCTCTTAGTAAATGGCCAGTATTCTTTATCATTACCAGCAATGGTCCAAATTGTTTCACTGTTAGGTAAAGAAGTATTTTTAAATTCAGAGCTTTCAGTAAAGAAAAATGATTATATAACAACAAATGGAATATTAGATTTTAAAATAAAGTCTAGATACAGGTTCTTATTCTTTGGATAGCATTAGTTAGCAAATCATTCTTGCATTTTACAGAATTTACCAAAGTATTCATCTTTGCTTATTTTTCTTAGAATGCACAAACTGGTGAAACCTTCTACTGAAAAAAAATATGTGGATCTTACTGTGTCATTTGCCCCAGACATTGATGGAGATGAAGATTTGCCAGGACCTCCTGTAAGATACTACTTCAGTCATGACACTGATTAATAGAAGTTGTCTTAAAGTTCCTCCAAGACTACTTGATTTTGGAAAGAGTGCACTTAATTCAGAAGCTAAAAAAAAAATCAGCTTATAATATTATGGATTTCTCTTTGATGAAGCCTTAATTTAAGGGAAACATCAGTAGAAAACTACACCGAATAATTATGAAACATTTTGTATACTGTACAGTTGTCTAATGCTTCACACGTGGCTGTGATCACAAGCAATTGTAAACTGGAATACCATTTTATAATGCTTACAACAAATTGGTGTATTAAGCTTTCTGGATGAAAAGAAGGAACAAAGTATTTGTGACCAGAAGAGAAAAGAATCAAGAAATGGAAAGTAGTGAACGCAGCCATCCAAAAGTTTAATTCTACTTTATAAATTTATTTTTTTGTTTAGTATCTGAGATCCGTTTTTCAATACAAATAGTGTTTAGCACCCTGCACCTCTTATATAATTAGGCTTTTGAAAATTTAATACCATGGTGAGAAGAGAGATTGTAGTGGTAGAGAAAGAGTTAGAAATTTTAAATTGTGTATAGTTTAGTATCCTGTTACCCCTGCTAGTTTAAAGAGAATTTATTATATCACTGTCTCCCCAAAATCAGGATTTTTGTTGATGTCGTCAGTGTTGTAAACCATGAGCAGTAGGTCAAATGACACATGTTAACTTGAAATAAATGTTAATAGTATTATACAGACTCTTGACAGCCCTGTTAGAAAATCCATGAATGTGAACAGATAAATGTGGCTAATCATTTGATTTTTAAATATACCTTCTAATGTGGGTATTTTATTTATTTGGAACTCCAAACTTGATTGTCATAATATATAAGACTAAAAGGTTTTGTAAAGGGAGTGTTAGAAATTAAAAAAATCATCACTAGTAGAGTCTTGATTTTTTTTCTTCCAGCAACCTAATGGATAGAAAAAATATTTTTGCTTTAAAAGGAAACATGTTGTTTTATTCCCCATTCCCAGAGAGGGAACTGACAAGGATAAAAAAAAAAAAAAAAAGATTATTTTTTTAAGTCTTTATCAAGAAAAACTTGTTTTCTATGGCAGATGTTCATATAAATGCTTTCATTAAAATGATGTAATAGTTCTCAACACTGTAAACTCAGTGAAAACAGCAGGTGATTCTTTTATTACTAAGACTATCATGCATTCTAAAGCAACTGGCATTTTATAACCTCAGGAAGTCATTTCCTCTAGCCCTTTTTCTTCTACTCTATTCTCCTGTTCACCAAAGTACCATTAATAGGTACTTTGATAACCAGAAACTAGATTCACATCAATATTGCTCCAGTTTGGTATCTCTGTATACTCTGTATTTATTTTCCTTTTCCATTTATAAATAGTTTAAATTGCTTTAGTTTAAATTGCTTTATCACCCAGATATTTTGTTTCCTTTTATAAAGGTATCCAATTGGAAAATGTATTTGGGAGTGGAGAGTGCATTTGATTAGTTAAATGATAATCTATTCATTGGGAGATAGAGAAAAGTAAAGAATGAGTTTTAAGGAAAAGGGTACCATTGAAATTAGCAATTTTTGTTCACCATGCACTACATTCTCCAATTTTCTGAAAATTCATCTTACATAAATTTGAATCCAGAAATATCAAGGCTGTATGGCTTGGAACTTTAGAGAGTAGGAATAAAAGGACTTTTGTGTAAGAAGCCTTTTTTCCACTTTTACTTTGTCTTATGTTCTTTGACAGTAATTGCTGTTTTCCAGGTAGCCATTCAGCAATCCTCAGTATGATCAAATGTCAGCTTGCTAATATTTTACTTAAGTCATCTCATCTCTTTAGAAGTAAATTCAGAACTATGCTATAAATTGTTGTGTATAGACATCTGTGCTGTAGCCAACATAAACAAAATCAGTGAGGATAAAGTTCATTTTGTAATTAAACTCACAGCCATTTCATTATTACTTTTTTTTTCCTGTAGGTAATAGCTGTTAACATCCTTTCTTCTAGTTAGTTCTACACTAGAAAGCCAGGGTGAAGTAAATGACAGTTTTTCTCATTGTTTTGTTTATGTACCATGAAATCACTGTTGGTGATTGAAATACCAGGTGCAAAAATGATTTTGTACAATTTCACTGAATAATTTTTTGTTAATTAAAAATAAATTAAGAAATTTGAGAACATCTTTCTGAACCATGTACAACAGTTGGCTCCACATATTCTGAGTTTGCTCTTCATTGTGTGAGAAATGTTGTTTTATATTGCCTACTATTTATGTTTTGCCGTTATGGAGATAAACATTCATGGATGTGGAGGGACATTACTTCAAGTGCTTTAGGCTTCTGGAAATTCTGTTAAAACATTGGGGGAGGGGCTGCGAATGTGGCTTCGTGGTAAAGCGCCTGCCCAACATGCGTCAGGACCTGGGTTCAAACCCAGCACCAGGGGAAAAAAAAACAAAAAACGGGAGGAATCATGGGTGTAGCTCAGTGGTAGTGTGTGCACTTAGCATGCACAAGGGTGTAAGTTCAATCTTCAACATCAAAAATAGATGGATAGTCAGGCGTTACCATGTAAAACCTAGATCTGGTAACTCCGAAACCATATACTGGGAATTTTGAAAATCCTTTCCTTTTTAGAGTTAAAAGCAGTTATGTTATTTAAATTTCTCGTAAATTGTCCCAAAGATAGAACTTGGAAATTAATATGTATCTTTATTTTTGTATTTTATATATTATGGCACATTCTGGTAGCAACTGTCAATGTTCAGCCATAGAGTCCACAATTTATAATTAGTGAAAAAGAAAACAGAAAATTGTTCTCCTGAAATCTTGATGGAAAAAAAAGAGAATCTCTTGACCTAATTTTTTCAATTACATTGAATATAATCATAAATTCATTGTTATTGCAACTGTCTGATCATTTAGTATGCATTCCTGTAGAATGGACATAACTATTTTACTTTTTACAGATTCAGAAACAAATCAGGCATTGAGATCTTGGAGAACAGTGTAAGTATCAATAGGTAATTTGTATACACTTCTTTCTTTTCATGTCTTAAAAATTTTGTTATTTGAATTGAGAATATTTATTCAAAAAAGTACATAAAATGTAAGCATGTGGGCTGGGGTTGTAGCTCAGTGGTAGAGTGCTCACCTCACATGTGGAAGGCACTGGGTTAGATCCTCAGCACCACATAAAAATAAAATACAGGCATTTTGTCCACTAAAAAAATAAATAAGCGTGCAGTTTAAGGAATAATTTTGAAGTAACTACATATATAACCAATACTTTCATTTAACAGAACATTGAAAGCAGCCCAGAAACTACCTCTGTACTCCTCAATCACATCCATCTTCCTCACACACCCTTTGCTAATTACCACTATTCTACCTTTTGTGATAACTTTATCCCCTTGTTCTTATAGTGGAATCTATGTTAGTAAGCCTAAACACAACAGTAACCTCTATTGGCTTTTGAACTTATGCCTGTTTTGAACCTCACCACCTTTTCCTGAAAAGTGTATTTTTCTCTTTTTTACTGCACTGCTACCAAGTGGCACTAGGATATATCCATTTGTGTATGTCTCTTTCTGAATTTTTTGTTCCTTTTCTTTCTCTGTGCAAGTATACTGTCTTCATCACTAATCGGATATATTTTTTATATTTGGCAAAACAAGTACTCCCAATTTATTGTTATGTAATAGTGTCTTGGTTATTCTTAGACCTTTGCATTTTCATTTCTTAAATTTGTAACTGTAAACATGCAAACCTGTCACTCTTGGAGTTTGCAGTGATTTTGCCAAAATTTGTAATCTCTTATTTACTTGAACATGAAAAACAATTATTTTATAGTCTATATCTAATAATCCCAGAATTTAAAACCTTCCTGTGGATCTATTTTTATTTTTATTTTATTTTCTGTCTTATTGTCTTGCATCCTGTGTCTCGTTATGTTCAGTTACTTGCCAATATTGTATATGAAAACTTATAGAAATAATTTGATGCCCAGGATGATATTTTCTGTTTTTACCAGATACTTGAGCACAGATTACTTAGGACCATTTTGATCCAGTTCCAGAGACTGAGATTTTTCTGGGCCTCCTGTGTGATTCAAACATGAACTACTAGACTATACTTGCACTGTGACTTCCTTCCTGTTCACCCTTACTCTTAAGTTTCCGCCATTCTACATTCTGTAGGATCAGTTGAGGTTACCAGAGCCTCTGCCTGTTAACTGACCTATGATCTACCTTTGAATCCCTAAACTAGAACCAAGGCTCCACGCAGCTAGCTTCTCAGTGACTTCTTGCAAATGTATATGTAAGTCATCTCAGGACACAATAGTTCCAAATAAAAGGTTTACAATTCTGAATATCTATGTTCTCCCATGTATTACCCTGGGAACTTGTTTACTAACATCAACTCCAATATTTTCCCATGTTTTTAAGAAATATACTTTATCCAAATTTTCTAAAGCATTCTAATTAGAATGTTAATGCAAATTATCTAGCCCACATAATTTCATAACTTGATTATGTGTAAATTACAGTTGATTTCTTTGTATTGCTTTTCCATTTGAAAACGTTCTAAACTCTTTAGTAATTCTTGTAAATTATTTGCAGTACTTTTTTTTTTTTCTCTATATCATCTTAACTTCAAAAAGGACAGTTTAGTCAGGTGCAATGGTGCTTGCCTGTAATCAGTGACTTTGGAAGCTGAGACAGAAGGATTGAAGTTTCAAAGTGAGGCCAGTTCAAGGCAACTTGGCAAGACAAAATGTTTCTAAAAAAAAAAAAAAAAAATTTAAGAAAGGCCTGAGGACTTAATAAAGTGCCTCTGGGTACAATCCTCGATACCCCACACACACAAAGCATAGTGACAGTTTAGTCTTCTACTCTCCAAATTCGGTTTTCTTGCTCCACTTTTTATATTTGAGTCTCATTGATTAATTTCTGCTTTATCAATAGTACTTTTTTTTTCATTTTATTAAGAGTTTTGTACTGTTCTTGTTTGTAACCTTTTGAAATGGATGTTACCTCATTCATTTTCAAATTGTCTTTTCCAATGTATGCATTTAAAAATTATCTCTACACTTTTGTAATATGAGTACATTATACTCTACTATTCTAACCATAGCCCAGAAGGTTTGACACATATTATTGTTCATATTTAACTAAAATACTTTTGAGCTTTCATTAGCATTTTCTCTTTATCCCTTGGGTTTTTTAGGAGAATATTTAATTTCCAAATGTATAGGTTTACTAATAATCTTTGTATTTTGATTTGTAGCTTAATTAAATTTTGTTCAGGAGAAAAAAGTGACTTTTCTAATTTTTTTTGGAATTGTCTATATATCTTCCTTTTAAAATCTTATTTATTTTTATTCCAATTTGTTATATACAACAGTAGAATAATGCTTTATAATTCATATTACACATATAGAGCACAATTTTTCATATCTCTGGTTGTATACAAAGTATATTCACACCATTTGTGTCTTCATACATGTTCTTAGGGTAATGATGTCCACTTTTTTCCACTATCATTTCTATCCCATCCCCCTCGCTTCCCCTCCCACACCTTTGCCCTATCTAGAGTTCATCTAATCCTCCCATGCGCCCCCTCCCAACCCCACTAAGAATCAGCCTCCTTATATCAGAGAAAACATTTGGCATTTGGTTTTTTGGGATTGGCTAACTTATCTTAGCATTATATTCTCCAATTCCACCCATTTACCTGCAAAGGCCATGATTTCATTCTCTTTTATTGCTGAGTAATACTCCATTGTGTATATATACCAGTTTTTTTATCCATTCATCTACTGAAGGGCATCTAGGTTGGTTCTACAGTTTAGCTATTGTGCATTTTGCTGCTATTAACACTGATATGGCTGTGTCCCTGTAGTATGCTGTTTTTAAGTCCTTTGGGTATACACCAAGGAGTGGGACAGCTGGGTCAAATGGTGGTTTCATTCCCAGTTTTCCAAGAGATCTCCATACTGCTTTCCAGAATGGCTGCACCAACTTGCAGTCCCACCAACTTGCAGTCCACCAGCAATGTATGAATGTGCCTTTTTCCCCACATCCTCGCCAACACTTGACCTGTCTGATTTTTAATGCTTTAAATTTACTTAAGATCCCTCTGTAGCCCAAAATATATCATTTTTTGTAGTAATTGTTATGCATTTAAAAAAATACATTCTGTAGTCATTAGGGGTACTTTGTTGCATATGTCAATTGTTAATTATATTATTTAAATCTTACTGGTTTTTAATAAACCTATTATGTCAATTATTAAAATAGGTAAATTAAAAATCACCCAATGATTTTTCCTAGTATTTTTTTCTATTTATACATACTAAAGCTGAATTACATGTTAATTTTCTAACTTGTGTATTTTCCTGGTGAATTATATCCTCTCACTGTGAATTGTATCTTGGTAATATATTTTTGCTTTAAAGTTGTGATTAATGTTTTCATGGGATAAATTTTCCATTCATTTATTTTTAGTTTTTCTGTATTTTTATTTTTTAGATATTTGTCAGATGCATAGCATAAAGTTTGAATTTTGATGGGTTTTGTCAATCCAATCTGATAATATTTGTCTTGTCACTGGAACACCTAGACTATTTACATTTAATGTAATTACCAACACATTTAGATTTGTTTCTGCCATTTAAAAGAAAGCCTTACTCAATTTTGTATATATTCGTTCACATATAATTTGTCTTAATATCACAGTAGATGTTAAAGGTTTTCAAACCTTGTTGTGTACAGCATACTAAAAACATTATCAAACCAACCCACAGAAATTATCATTCAGTGAGTCTAAGTTATGCTTAGAACTCTATATTCAGATATTCCAGGTAAGTTACTGAATTAGTTTGCTAGAGCTGCCATAACAAATATACTTTGTAGTTTAAACACCAAAAATGTTCTCACACTTCTGAAGACTAAAAGTCTAGATTAAGATATCAGATCATTTTTTTTTCCTGAGGCCACTCTCCTTGACTTGTAGGTGACCACTTCTCCCTCTGACTCTTGTAGTCTTTGCTTTGTATGTTTGCATCCTAATCATTTTTTATAAAGACACATCTTTATAAGATGTTGGAGCTAAAAGAACCTTAAGAATCTATTCTAACCCATTCATCTTTTCAGCTGAGGAAATCAATGAAGCCTATATAATTATCCCAGGACTATAATCCAGGTCATATCTTTTAATTCTTAGTTGATTCTATAAATGATTCCCAAAACTCCATCAAACTTGAGAATTTTGTTTTCAAAGAAAAAAATATGAAATAATATCACTGAGATTTTGATTCAATAGATATAGTGTGGAGCAGAGGTGTCCATATTTTTAAGAAATTTTGATTATAATCAGCTGATACTGCATCATATTTGGTTTATTTATTTGCTTTTATTTTTTGTTTTTTTCTTGGTACTGGGATTGAACCCAGGGCATTCTCCCACTACCCCTAGTCCTTTTTGTTTTTCATTTTGAGACAAGGTCTCATTCAGTTACCCAGGCTGGTCTTGAAGTCACGACCTCCTGCCTTAGCCTCCTGACTCACTAGATTACAAGCATGTACCACCATTCCCAGTCACTGCATTGTATTTGTAAAACAAGATGATGTATAGCCTTAAAACCATTCTTATAAAGATTTATGGGTAAGTTTTGAACTAGCAAAAAGACGAAATCAGGGAAAAATACAGAAGTGAATCAATTTCATTTATTTCCAGCAACAAAATATGTGGCATAGAATATTTCCATTGGAAAAGGGCTTCTGATTCACTTTATGTGTCTAGCTTCCAGCTAGTTAATTTAAATGCCTTATATTTGATAAATTGGTCAAACAGATTTTTTTTTAAATAGCCTTTTGAGGTTGTTTTGGAATTAGGATTTAGAACTAGAAAATTTGTTCTGAAGATTATATAGTTAAGTATCTAATTGAAGCCCAGAAATATAAACCTCCATTTAGAAAGAATTATATGTTTTTGGCTTATATTAGTGCATTGAAACACATGTATCTACAAATGAACCCACAACCACAGCCTATGGTTTTTCCCTGGGTTTCATTCTGATAAAATAGTGAAGTTGTGTGCTACTTTAACTCTGATGTCCAAGTGAGTGACTTGGAAATTAACAATTAGGATAAAAGAGGTAATTTTCTTTAAAAATGAGATCTTTTGAAAACAAATTATCGAATTACATGAAAGCAGTTTCACATTTTATTTCATTCAGTGTGTGGATTTTTCTTCAGCTTCTCGCTTATCCCTTCCATGTTGTGTTCTTGACCTAGAAATTACAAGTAGAAAAACTTGATTAATCAACGAACCAATATGGAATAACAAAGTGCTTTATATTTTCAATGGGAGTTTTTGGCTTGTACCCGAAACACTGGTGGTGTGTTTCATTGGTGGTTGTAAGGTAATAAGATGCTGAATACTAAGGTTTTTGTTTTGTTTTTATCCTAGATCTGTAACTAGGTTGCCAATAAGTATTTGCCTAGGAAAAATTATTTTCCTTTTCTTTAATGTCCTAATCTGCCCTACTATATTTTGAAGTGGCTTTGAAAATGCTAATTTTTGAAGTTGAGAAAAATAAATCAGGAAAAGTATCTGTGACCATTGTTCTTGCCTTCTGGTGTCAGACAGTTGAATGCTGACATGAGTTAACAAAGATCAAAGAAAATTCCATTTTATTTTATTTAGTATTTTATTGTCAACAGTAACTTTTTCCAAATCTCTAGATTGGAAAACTTATATGTTCTCTAATTCCCATTTCTCAGCTCAGGGAAAATAAAGTTAAGTGCTTTAGAAGTCCCAATGAAGCTTAGTTCATATTCCTGAAATAATGTTAGAGGTCCACAAAATTTTCTTAATGCTTCAGCGCTATTTGACAGTTTTAATTTTTGTAGCTTTTCTAGAAAGTTCTGTATTCCCATGTTTTCCATCCTGTTTTTGAAAATAAATGTTGTTCTACAGAAGATACTCTGATTATTTGAACTTTTTCTTCACATGCCTAATTTCATTTTACATCATTCCATATTCCAAACAAATCTGAAATGCAGCAAGAATGAGTAGTTTGTTCCTGAATACTAAGCAAATAGAACCAGGTCAGTCAGTCAGGTAGCAGAAGCAGTCTGGTTGTCTGTTTCTGAAGTCGTTGACATTTTACATCAAAAGCCTGTTTGTTCAATTATTTCTTTCTATTGTCTTTCTCTTTCCTGGTCCTGCTCTCAGGTGGCCCCTACTCAAATGTGCTGTACTGTTGTATGAGCACCTAAAACCTCAAGAGAATATTCTTGGAAATAAGGAAGAGTTAGCTCAGGGAAGCAAGGAAAGAGTTGGAAATATTTTTATTTTCTCTCTCTAGAGAGATTGGGCAGCCCCAGTCTCACAGAAATGCATGACATCACAGTGGCTCCAACTCTTCAAGAATTCCCATCTTGATGAACTGTGATGATGCATGCCTAAAATCAAACTATTGGGGAGACTGAACCAGGAAGATTGCAAGTTCAAGGTCAGCTTGGGCAACTTAGCAAGATCCTGTCTCAAAAATATAAAGGGTTGAGTCTATTCCTCAGTGATAGAGTGCTTACCCCTGTCTGCAACGAAAAAAAAAAAAAAAAAAAGCCCTTTCTTTCTAGCTAGAAAACCAGGGAAAAATGATCCTTGGTGTAGCTGGAAACATGAGAGTTGGAAAAGAGTATCCCCTGGTTTTATATGTGATATTACACAAGTTCCAGGTTCATTTTAGTTGTGCATGCACAAAACAACAAAGGCTTTGAGAATTAAGATATAAACCATTGCCCAAGTCCAATGCTAATAATCCCTGAGGTATTCAAACCCAAAGTAACATAATAAAGACTGAAAACTTAACTGATTTGGAAGCACTTCCCACAGAAAGTGAAATAGAACTAGTTCAATTTAATTGCCTCCTTAAATAAATAAATGCTCTAGAAAATTTCAACAGACCAAAAAAGCCATGAAAATAATATCCAAAATGCTCAAGACACAATCCAAAATTATTTAGTATTCAAAAGGTCAGAGAAATGTTGCCAATTCTCATAATTTTCCAATTTTCAAGGGAAAAGGCAACAGAAGCCAGTACTAATACATCCAAGATGTTGGAATTACTAGTTATGCTTCATGAAGTAGTCATAAACACTCTTAAGTCGCAAACTTTTAAACTTTTGCAATGAAAAAATGCCTGAAGTAAAAAATTCACTGAGCAAAGCACTTTGGTACACACCTGTAACCCTAGAGGCAGGAGGATCACATTGTCTAGGCAAGCCTGGGCAACTTAGCCATATTCTGTCTCAAAATTTTTACAAAATGTTTGGTGAGGTAGCTTAGTGATACAGCTCTTGAATCTGAGAAGCCCCTGGCTTCAATCCCCAGCATTAAAATTTTTTTCACTAAAATGTTTCTCAGACATGAAAATTTTAAATTATCAAATCAAATCCAAAAATACATTATAACCAAATGAGTTTATGTAAGATTTGGACAAAAACAGAAAATCAATATAACTCACCATAGTAACACCTACAAGGAAAAACCATACGATCATCTCAATAGATGCAGAAAGATCATTTGACAAAATTTAACATTCACAGAACAGAGAAGATAGCAAATTAGAGGAAGAGTGTACTTCCCAGCAGCTCCTTAGCACCAGATTAAAAAGTGGGAAGGGCTGGGATTGTGGCTCAGCGGTAGAGCGCTCACCTAGCACAGGTGGGACCCAGGTTCGATCCTCGGCACCATATAAAAATAAAGGCATTGTGTTGTGTCCATCTACACCTAAAAAACAAATATTAAAAGAAAATGGGAAGACTGCTCCTCAGGTAGGTAACTGTGGTAACTACTGAAATTCAACACTGGACAGCAAAAGAAACCATAGGCACAGAAAATCATAAGCTCTGAATATAATATAAAAAAATAATAGAGATAAAGTAGCTATGGCCTGCTGGGGAGAAGAGAACAGTACAGGGGAAAAAAAAAATTGGCTTGTGGAGTAGAGATGGAGGCTAATCTTAATGGACCCAGAGTCAATGGGAAAAGCTGTTGAGCAAAAAGCAACCAAAATCACTCAGCCCATAGGCCAGACAGTTTGAAGGGAAATGGGATCACTGGTGCAGGAATGATTTTTAAGCACTGCACAGCCACAAGCCCAGAGGCAGGAGATAGGGAACTTATAAAGGAAGTTGCCGTCTGACCCAGCAGTCACCTATTGTGGACCCCAGAGTACAACTGAAATAAGTATAAAGAAAGTTGTGCCCAGGGTATCTAGGCTCCAGATAGCAAGAAGGGAAAGCTCCCTTTGTTGCTAGCACCCCATAAGAGCTATTGAGGAGATAACCTATAGCAGCCATACAGGAGCAACTTCACTCCAGGGCTGCTACTGGGTAATTCACATCCATAGCAGTGAATGTGAAACCTGTGGAGGTTTAGATTTCACACCCAAAAGGTGGAATTTACAGGAGGCAAGACCCAAACATCCAACAGAAATGGGCATCTCCTAAGCAACAGGGAGTGTAGATCAAATCTCAAATCCACTGACAGAGTTCCAAGGGTCAACCAAGACCAAAACCTAGTAACTGGAACTTCCAAATTTAGAACTCTGCACCACCTCTACTACAAGAATGCACAATTTGTCTGCATTTAACAATCTATCCCACCACATACTGGGAGACAGGAAGCTGAGAGCTACTACAAGCAGCGCCGGCCCCTAGCCACAATGGCAGACAACTAAGTGAGGACCACAAAGACCTTGGACTTAACAAACTCCAACTCTTTACTCAAGGGTTACAGAGCCCAAAAATAAAAAGAATGAAAATCCCTCCTTGCCAATAATTTTGATCTCCTATGTGAAAAAAAAGCCCTTTATCTCTCATTAAGAATTTTTTCTTCATGTCCTTTTTTCCGTATTTCCCCTCCCTAATATTTTACATTTAATTTTTAAATTTTTTCAAATGTTTCATTATCATTTTTTTACTTTTTTTCTATACTGCAAGATGGTGTGTATATCGGTTTGTGAATGTGGGTGTTCTCACTGTGCAAATAGGTTTAAATATATATATATGTGTGTGTGTGTGCATATATATTTATATAAATATACATATAATCTTACTTTCATTTCATTGCTTTCTTCTTCATTTATTATTTAGCCTTGGTTTGACTTAGCTGAGGTATAATTATACATAGGTTTGAATTGTTTTTTGATCTTATATTTGTTTGTCCTTTGGTTTTTGTCCCTCTTATTGCTCCTTCACTCTCTTCCCCAACTAATAGTCAATTTTTCCTGTTCCCTCTTCCTCTCATTCATTTTTTATTACTTTTAGTTATTCTCCTCCTTTACAGCTGTCATCTGCTACCTATCTTCTGCCTTGTTATTTCAATATTTCAATATTCTCTTGCCTTGTTACCCTATTTTTTCTTAAGAAACTGAACTCCCACTGAGAATTATATAGTTTATCTAATTCCTACACTACTCTTGTTGCTCTGATTATTAATACAGTGGATGACACAATAGATACCTACTATTTAATGCCTGATCTAGTCTACATTTTTTTTGTTGTTGGTGCTGATGTTAAATGCTGACCCTACTATTCCTTTACAGGTGGCAATTAGTGTTACAGATATCAAAGTAGACAGGCCATTTATCTTAAGTCTGTACATATGTTGCTAACATTGGTACTATTCTTGGCTCCCCCATTCCTCTAAAGGGGTTTGGAAAGTGATAAGGGCACTTCAAGTTTACAGAGTGAAAATCAGGCTGAGAATATTTATAACAGCCAAGTAACAGCAAATCTCACCCCACATATGATCTAGCCACACCTGAGCCTTAACAGTATATCAACATATAGAATTAGGGAGGAAAAAAAACAAACCAACAACCAGGCCCCCCAAGGAAAAACAAGAGGGAAACCTCAAATTCTACTCCTAGAAATCTACTCATACATGAGACATAAGTCCCAGGGGGAAAAAAAAAAAAAAGGATAACTACACACAAAATGACATATATAAAAGAGGAAGGGGAATACATCTCAACTGATGCAGAAATCCAAGATCTGTGAAAACATAAAGAAAGAGGCAAACAAATCCCTTCCCAAATTCACAGTCCCTGGCAAAGGACCCCAGGGACATGAAAATGGATGAAATTCCAGAGAAAGACTATTAAAAAACTGATTGTTAAAATGTTCAATGAACTAAAAGAATATATAAGGAATGAATTAAGAGATTAAAAACAGAAAATGAAAGACCATTTCAATAAGAAATGGAAATAGTGAAAAGAAACCAATCAGAACACCCAGAAATTGAAGACACAATGAATCAAATTAAAAATTTATGTAAAATCATCATGAATTAGGTTGCATAGAAAATAAAACTTCAGACCTTGGGGACAGGGTATATAATCTCAAACACTCAGTACGTAATAAAGGAAAAAATAAATAAAAGACCATGAACAGAATAGACAAAAACTCTGAAACAGCATCAAGAGAACAAACCTGAGAATTTCTAGGATAAAAGAGAGCATAAATATATATGCTAAAGGCATTGAAAGCATCTTCAATGAGATAGTAACAGAAATTTTCCCCTATATTAGAAATGAGATAGACATTCACATACAGAAGACAAACTGGACACCAAATTGAGATCAGTGGCAGAAAAGGTCAGGATCAGAACAGAAACTCATGATCAAAATGCCTAACATAGAAAATAAGAAAAAAATATTAAAAGCTGCAAGAGAAAAATGTAAGGTCACTTAGAGGCAAACCGACAAGACTCACTTTAGCCTTTTCAACCAAGATCCTAAAATCAAAGAGGGCCTGGAATGAAATATTCCATTATCTAAAAGAAAACAGTTGCCTGCCAAGATTTCTGTGTCCAGCAAAGCTCTCTTTCAAAATTGATGAAAAAAATAAAAACTTTCCATGACAAGGATAAACTAAAAAAATTTATGACCAACAGGCCATCACTACAAAGAATACTCAAAAGATACACTGCACACAGAAGAACCCAGAAACAAACTCCAAAGCTCCCAAATAGGAATGAGTAGGTGTTGAGGAATTACAGATAAAGATTATATTTAGGACCAGCTACAAAATTTGTGAACCCCTTGTGCATAAATTAAGAATTTCAAAACAATGATAGAAGACCATTAAACCCAGCATGGGACCCTGTGCAATAGCACAGTTCACATACCCATGACATTAGAGAGGATAGAAAATCCAATATAACTTTCCTGCTGCGTGGATTATATTGTATCAGTTATCTAATGCTGTATAACAAGCTGCCCCAAAAAAGTAATGGTTATTTTCAACAAGCATTTTATTTTATCATGATCTATGGGTCAGAAATTCGGATTTGATTCAGTTGGGCAGTTCTACTTTCACTTGATGTCACTTATATGATTTGAAGTAACCAGTGGCTTGAGTGGGGCTGGATTGTCCCAGTGAGCTTTGGTCACACATCTGGTACTCTCAGCTAGGAGTGGCTTGACCTCTCTTCATCTCATCTCTAATCTTTAAAGATGATAATCCAGGCTATAATGATGGAGGCAGAGAACTAGACTGCCTAGATCATCCAAATAATCAAGTGACTCCAGGTAATTATCAAGGAAGAACACAGTAAATGGTAATGTCACTCTCACATGAGACCTCAGAGCAGCAAGGGAAAATGGTAGCTTCATGTTCTTGGACTAGCATTTATTTACTTATTTTAGGATTTTTTAAATTAAATTACAGACATAAAAATCAGTTAAGTTAGGCCTTTTGGTATAATACTTGGAATCACCATGCTGCTATTTACACAAAAATTCTCCTGGGATTTTTATTGGATTTGGTTAAATTTTCACACCAATTTTGGGAGAACAAAAAAGGATATCAGCTTCCTAATAAATTTTTAAAATGGTTATTAGTACAAGTAACTAATTCCTAACAGTCCCTGAGGATTTCCTAGTCTTCAAAATGCTTATCACAACAACATTCTATATTCTTGTAATAAATTCACTTTGGCCTAAATTAGGCATAGTTAGTTTCCTCTACTTGAAACAAATCATATCAGAGATTTTTGGTTTTCTTGTGATTTCCTTTTTTTTTTAATTTTTAATATTTATTTTTAGTTTTCAGCAAACACAACATCTTTGTTTGTATGTGGTGCTGAGGATCGAACCCGGGCCGCACGCATGCCAGGCATGCCAGGCGAGCACGCTACCACTTGAGCCACATCCCCAGCCTTGTGATTTCCTTACTTCAGCAACAAAGTGAAGAACATACCAAGCTTGTCCTCATTTGAATATATAAATGGTCTTAAATTTCCTCGAGTCTCCTTCACAAAATAATCAATAACACTGAAAAGGTTTGGGAGTGTTACCTGTATAAAGAGAAAGTGAAAGAAGGCTCAGAGTCACCCAGGTAAAGAGTAAGATATGCTCAACTGTAATTTAATGAGGATTCTTGTGTATTTCCTGAAAATCATGTCAGTAATTTACTTCTGTAGCTTACTGACTAACCGTAGTTTTCCTTACCCCTGTGTCTTATTTCTCCTTTCTGATAAGCATGTTGCAGTTCTCTGTTGAGGAATTACCCCTTACCTATTGAGTACAGTCTGGTGGACAATAATTAGCTACCTTGCTATCCTTCAATTAAGACATAAGAATTACTGAAGTTAGGCCAGAAATTTGAACTTGAGTAGAGGAACAAAAAAGAATAGCAGCTTTCTAATAAAATGGTTATTAGTACAAGTAACTAATTCCTAGTCAGTCCCTGAGGATTTCCTAGCCTTCAGAATGTTTATCAAAACAACATTCTATATTCTTGTAATAAATTCACTTTGGTCTAAATTAGGCATAGTTAGTTTTCTCTTCTTGAAACTAAAGAACACTTAAAGCCAGAGAATTTAAGCATTTTAATATCTCATTGTGTCAGGATAATTTACTGATCTAGGAGTAACTGAAATATAGCTTTACCCCCAACAAAAATTTTGTTGGTCACACAACTGGTGAAGTCTGCTTACATGTGAATATCCCAGGTAACCTTGAAGAGGAAAAAAATTCATCAAAATGCAATTTGGTTGAGTGACAGACAGGGTTGGGGAGAGTGAAAGAGGAAAGCAGCTGTGGAGACTAATGACAGAAACGAGTACCAGTCCACCAGTTACAAAGATGTACCAGTTACATTATTCTTCCTTGACCATAACTTGTAATCACTTGATTATTTGGATGATCCTGTAGCAACGAGTTCTCTGCCTCCTTAGTTAGAACTTTGTTTTAAAGCTTAGGAGGCATGGATCTGAGACATGAGAGGCACTGGGAGGCATTTATGGTGAAGATATAAGCAAGTCAAGTTACAGGAGTCAGCAGCTGCCTTGTTCTATAAGGGTTATGGGTAAAGTATAAAAAATTCGATCACACTATCCTTTTTCTGTTTGATCAACACAGTGGGCCTGGAGAAACAAAGAAATTCTTTAAGATTTACCAATTCCATTTAAGTGCTATTCAGAGACATTTTTCCGGGATCATCTTTCCTTTCTTACAGCCTAAAACTTAGCTGTATTCCTTTTTATTAGCATACTAGAACATAGGATACACCACCACATTTTCATCAGTTGAGACGAGTGTAAATAAATTTTCTCACCTGAATGAGAGGTATAATAATATCTACCTCAGACAAATGAAAAAGATTAAATTGTATATGTAAATTAGCTCTATGCCCAACATGGTATCAGGTAGTTAAGATTTGATATCTTTAGACACATGATAAGTCAGCTAGGATGGGAGAAAGGTTGAAGACAAGGAAGAAACCCTTTCTTCACTGGTATGTTGCTATTAAGAGGGAATTTCTGAACTTTTGCATTGCAAGTTTTAGAAGACTAGTCATTTGCAGATTTCTTCCCATAGCACATTTTAATGCTTATATGTAAAATAGATGCTTAATAAAAATATTTTCTCTCCCTGAAACAATTATATTGATAAGAACTTCACAAGAAAACAGTGGAATTTTTAGAAGCAGATTATCTTCTACTTTACTTCTACCACCTGTCCTTGCATCTCATTCTCACCCTAAATATCTTCCACCTGCAAGCCTCCTTAACTTGCCTATTTTTTGCCACTATATCCCAAAGGGGGAAAAAAATCTGCTTTTCCATTCTTTATATTCTATAAAGATAAGTTTGGGAGGAATCAGGGAAAAGTTCATCAATAGCAAAGAAATATCTACTTACAGGTTTTTCCAGTTCAATAGTGTAGTTTTTCCCTATGCTCATCACTTTGTAGTGCTTGATTCTTGGCATGCTAAAATGAAACAAATGGTTAATCTCCATTTGATTATATGACTGAGCCAATGCAAACTCAAGTGAATATAAAATATGACCTATCTACTAAACCTATGTGCCCATGACTATAGTGGAGTGGGGTGGGGGTTGGGAAACCATCCCATCCCTGCTGGGTTGTTTATTTTTTAAGCTGATTTACTGCATCTCTTTTGGGAGGCAACACATGGTAGATACAGGAAATCTAGCTCACTGAGTAAGTGAATGAGAAAGAATAAAAGGGAAAAAGAATTCAAGAACTAAAAATCATTCAGGTAGAAAAAAAAATTTTAAATGTCAGTAAGCCACAAAGTAGACATTATAAAATTTTATGTAGGTATATACAGATCTCTTTGTTAAAGAAGTAAAAAAAAAAAAATTATTGAAAGCAAATTGCTTTCTCCTCTGCCTCATCATTAATCTAACCAGAGAGCCCTCTATATCCCTTATTCATCGTAACTCAAATACCACCTGGATATCTACTAACTCCAGAGCAGTCTTAGAGAAAGGAAATGTATAGCAGATGAATCGAAACCTTGTCTTTTCTATTGTCAAATAACCCTCTAAATTATATGTCCCCCTAAATTCATGGTATTTTATTCATTATGAACTGCTGAAGAACAAAATATACATTTTATTCATCTTTGTATTACAGAATTAGGACATAATAAATATTTATGAAACTGAATTTTAAAAAGTTTAGAAGCACATATTCTGCTGCTATCTAGAACTAAACAAATTTATACAGTAAACAGAAGTCAGTGTCCATGTCAGTTATTTTTGAATAATAGTATGTTTGTCTTGAATTCCTTTGATTCATATGGCAATAGTGTTTAGAACCAAAACTTTTTCTAATGTTCAAAAGTCAACAGCATTTATGATGATGTTATTTGTTTAAATGACAAACTAATTCAACATTTGTCCTATGTTCAGAAGCTGTCTAAAGCAAAATAGTTCATCAGATTAATCTGGTCTACATGGCCTTTTCACCTTTTTTAAAAAAAAATTAGTTCTTTAGGGGCTGGGATTGTGGCTCAGGGGTAGAGCACTCGCTTAGCATGTACAAGGATCGAACTCAGCACCACATAAAAAAATAAATTAAATAAAATAAAGATATTGTGTCCAACTACAACTAAGACAAAAATAATTTTAAAAATTACTTCTTTGTCCATTTCTATTTCATACTTCTCTACGACTGAAGTATAAAGAAGCCTTCTAATCAGGGGACTTTCCTAATATACCATTAAATCCAACTGTCCTCTCAACTAAATACCATATTGAAAAATAATAATTATAATAAATTAATTCCAATGTATTACTTTCATAACATGGGATAAAATCTAACCAAACTTTCTCCTTCCTTAATGCTGATACTTCAGGTATCAGTTACAGACTAGTGAAAGAAACATTTTTGGACAGAGAATCTTACATGCACCCTTTTAGGGTGATTGACTCTGACTTTATGTTTACCCCGACCATGAAAAGATCTTCATAATCTGTTACTTTTGAAAATTCTCTTCAATTTCAGTTAGAATTCTTGAGTTCTATAAAATAAGCAATTTCCATTTTTTGGAAGATTGATAGAAAACTTGTTTCAAAATTCTGGTTCTATCATGTGCACTCTGTAAGCCCTCATTTTTCATCTATAAAATGGAGATGGTATGGCTAGGGTTGTGGCTCAGCGGTAGAGCACTCACCTAGCACTGCAAGGCCCGCACCACATAAAAAAATAAATAAATAAAGGTATTGTGTTCAACTACAACTAAAAAATAAATCTTAAAAAAAAATGGAGATGGTAATGATTTACCTACTGTACATATTGTGGGTTAATGCTTGCAAAGCTCTTTTTGTACAGTGTCTGATACATTTAAACACTCAGTATATTGCAACTACTTTTTACAACACTTTATTGTTTTAACTTGGCAGTTTCTGTGAGTGTTCATCCCTTCATTTGTAAAACATGGAAAAAACTGTCTTGCCTCAATGTTTTTCTTAAATCTGTTTTTTGTTCCCATGGTACTGGGAATCAAACCTAGGGTCTTGCATGCTAGGCAAGCACTCTACCACTGAACATTATCCCCATCCCTGTCTCAATATTTTTATTGTGCCTGAAGGAAGTTTTTGCCATCACTCAACACAGGATCCATGAATGGTGTTATGTAAGGAGAAGATGATGATTGTTGTTAATAATAGCCATAATCTTATCACCATTCAGGGGAAAGCTGTGAGAGAAAAAGCGACAGAAATAAAACTAGATTCTGAAGCAAAAATAAGGTGGAAAATTTTATTGAAGTCGTTCAGGCTTTCGCTCATTTTAAATTTTGTTTTCTTTCATATACTGTTTTTGTTTTGTTTTGTTTTGTTTTGTTTTGTTTTAGTTTTCTACAGGCATATATGGCAATAGTGTTTAGAACCAAAACTTGAGAAAAAGTCAAGATCATTAAAATTTGCTGTTTAAGATTTTCCTGATTATAACCTAAAAAATGAAGCAACTAGTCTTTTTTAAAAAGAAATGTGTGGCCTTAAATGTGGTTATAAGTACTTATTCCTAGTTTCTGATCTCAATTTTAGCCAAAAAGAAAAAATAAACTTTGGCTAAATGTTTTTTACTGCTTAATTAGCCAATGGCCTTTCAAAGTGTTTATAATACAAGCATGGTACCTAGCTGTAACAATTCCAAGAACATGAAGTTGTTGCAAGAATAGCTTTATGTCTGATCAATTCATTTGCCATTTGGCTGGGTAGAGATGGATGGTCTTCTCCACCAAAAGAGGAGTCACCTGGTATTTTGGCTTTGAATGACTTCTGTTTATTTATGATAACAGTCTTCCCTCCCACAGCTGATCTGTTAACAGATGGAAAACATTTTACTTTCAAGTATTGCTTTGTAAACCAACTTGTTCTTTTCAGCTCATGTTTTACCAGACACACTCTTCTAACTTGCATGACTGAACATTTCTCCTATAACCTTCCTGTAAGAAAATGAATTGGTTTGTGGGAAGCACAGGTGCTCCATAATAATCTAGATTTCTGCCAAATTCTTTAAGCTAAAATTCACATATTCTCTATAATTGCTATCTTTAAAAATTAAGTAACCTGTTAAATAGAAGATATTAAATTCAGACATTTTAAAAGGTCTGTTTGATACATTAGAGAACAAAAGTAATGATCCTAAACATAATATATCTATTTGGCTCACAAAGGGAATTTATGTGACAAGAGTTAAAATTTTCTAAGCCACTTCTATGTCTAAAATATCCTCCAAATCCTAAATAAGCACATACTGAAATAAATAATGCTTTAGTAAGACCATTCTACCTCAATGCTGGGTTTCTAAATGTAAACTGAGTGTGGGAGTTAGTTTTATCCAATCTTGTATAAATTTTTATGACCATCAGCTCATTTCAAACTAGGTCTGAGTATACTAAAATTAGAATTATGTAACTTTGATATGAACTTCTTTGCCAAACTATTTCTTATGATTTTGAAATATAGCTTAAATACAATTCAAATGTAAGTAAAACTGTGATGTTAAGTTCATGTCCTAAGCATACAAACACTGTTTGATCATAACTGGAAACAGTGTTGTTTCTCATAGCTAATTGCAAAGGTTGGATGTAGACTATCTTAAAATATTCTATTGTGCAGAAAATATATATATTTTTAAGTGGATCAAAAACAATTAGACCAAGAAAGAATACATGAAGAAAAAAAATTACTGTCTTTTATTGACCTAATTTTGCTTTTAAGCATTTAGATTATGTTTCTTTAAGAAAAGAAAATCATAAATAAATTTTAATTCAGTTTTATATTCTCTTATTTTTTATGGAAGGTCAGTTAAAGACATTCTATACTTTGGGAAATTACTCAATTTCCTAAACCCTGAAATATGTCAAACTCCTGGACCAGGAGACACGAAACAGAAAAATCTACTTTTTTCCTCAGGGGTTCTGGGCTCACTGACATTTAACAGCAATCTTAACTTTTTATTTATTTTTTTTATTTGTTTCAAGATAGTCAATTAAGTTATAAATCAAATATGTTGAACTAAAACATCTGTGATATTCTACTATATTCATTGGAGTTGAAAATCCAATGTTAATGTTTAGCTTATGATAACTTGTTATTATAGCATATGTTATCAGCTAACAAATATTGACTTACAGTAAACAAAAAACATAAAGAGGTCACAAAAAGGTTGACAGGTATTCCTTGTGAAAAAATACATGTATTGGGGGCTGGGGATGTGGCTCAAGCGGTAGAGCACACGCCTGGCATGCGTGCGGCCCGGGTTCGATCCTCAGCATCACGTACAAACAAAAAATGTTGTGTCCGCCAATAACTAAAAAGTAAACATTAAAAAATTCTCTCTCTGTCTGTCTCTTTAAAAAAAATAGAATCATGTTGTCAACAAAAAAGAAAAAATACATGTACAGATGTGCACATGCACACACACACAGAATGAGGACCTGATGTAGCATCTAACATTCTTGCCATCTATTCAGTGCATATGACAAGTATATAAAGAAAAGTATCTATTTATATGGAGTAACAGGCAAGTGAATGAAGCTTCACTGGATTTTTTTTTTCTCACTTCTATTTCCTTGGTGCTCAGAGAATTACTTTTCATATTGTAGTTACTCAATAAATATTTGTTAATTTGAAAGAATGAATACAACTATATTTTGTTGAGTTGAAAAAATATATTTTATGATATTCCCTCCCTATTCTTATGTTTATATTTTGGCCCCAGCAAAACATGTAGCAGGTACTGATCTGAATTTATATGACTTTGCTTTCTAAAGTGGTATCATGCTTTTAACAATTTCTCACATTTAAAAAAATTAAACATACTCTATCTCCTGTCTGATAGTGATGGAGTAGTTTCTACTATCACTACCAGGCCTCAGGATCATATTTCCCAAGGAAGGATTCTTCTCCAGCATCTCAGTGGCTTCTTTCCGGGAAACTGTATAAAAGCATCTACAGAGGTAAGACAGAAAACAGACTTTGTTTTTCACTGATGAATACAATTACTTAAAAATAATACTACCAAAATACCTTTGAGAGCTTTAGTTATTAGATTTTCTTAAAACTTCTAGTTATATATTATGTAACAATTACATAATTATTACTATATATTATTACAAGTGTGTGCCACTCTGAGTAAACTAATGCCAAGGGCCTCCTTCCTTCATTCTTCCAAAGCCCCTTGTTTTTAGGATAGCTGATCAGCATATACTGACCATTACCATTTGACAATCTAAAACAACAGTTAACAATATATTCTCAGTTTCAGTTGACAAACAAGATCTGGGATAATATCTTACGGTGGTTTCCTTTCAGGGTCAAAATACTTCTCTAAATGTTTTTCTTACTTGATCTCTGCTTTAAATAACTGATAGTAAGGTTATTTCTGAACTCAATCCTTTTGGTATAATATATCTTTATATGACACTGGTGGTATTTTTATGCATAAAATAAAAAATAAAGCATTTCCCATTTTATAATGTGTATTGTAATCAGTGAAATATATAGTCAAATTCATTGAAAAAAAAATCAGGCTGGATATGCAATATACCAAAAATAGTAATGGCAAATATCTCTGGATAGCAGGACAGGGAATGATCTTAAATTTCTCTTTATTTATCTGTAATAAACATATTAGTTGTTTAGTTGAGCAAAAAAGAAAAAGCAGTCTGTGACTTTTAACCTGCTAGTCCATCATTGTTTCTTGGTAAAAGTAATGGTTGGTGGGTTTCAGTGATTGTAGTATATATAGACAATGTATTAGAATCTAATGTCAAAGATGGTACCAGGACAGGTTTCACTGACAAGAACACCAAGATTCTAGAAGGAAAGGGCTCACGACCTTTTCAAGTAAATATAAGAGAAATGGAGGATGATGTTCAATTCAGCATGTTCTGTGCCCTTTCGTTTTCCCGACAACAGCACACATACTTTGGAAACGGCTTTCCTTACTACAAGCGTAATGACTACTTACTGATTTGTCAGCTGAACACATTCCAAGTATTTAAAATTATTTAGTATAATTTATGATAGAAGACAAGTCAATTATAGAGTGCCACAGTCTGGCTGGGCACAAAATAACCAAGCCGCCACGAGGCACTTGTAGGTTCAAACAGGAACTCCTTTATTGCCCGAACTCCCACAAACGCCACCCACTCGGCCCTTCCAGGAACACCCCCAACCGGAAATCCCTCCTCCGGAACTTCACCAACACGAACTCCCCAGGAATCCCCGAGAGAACTCCAAAGTAGCAGGGCGCCCAGGCGAACAGCAGGGGTCTATATACAACTGAATACGCAGCATGACTTAACCATTATCATCTCAATGGCTCCCTGGCGTCACCTCTCAACCACTCCCTTCTGGCAAAAATGCCATGTGTCATCCCGACTTGGCTGTGGCCCTCAACAATAGAGTTGTATGGTGAAAATATCTTTTCCTTCCTCCTTCATAGGAACTTTTATTTAGGTCTGAGCTCCGGAAAGGTTATCTGTTTGGTCTAAAGGTGTGGGTAGAAGGGGATTTCCTATGTGGTAAGAAGATTGGTTCAACTCTGCATTATGTTGAACATAACATAGAAGAGGAAATGTGGCAGGTACTCAAAAATACACAGCTTATCCTCAAAGAGTTTTTATTGTCCCAAATTTAATAAGGTCAAGTGGGTAGCTCTACTTAATAATTAGATTTTAATTAGTCTTAAGTGAATGAATAAACTGGAATTCATTGTGTACTTACACTGGCATAGGGTTCAGTACATCCACATAATCTTCAATTGGTTCCTTCTCTTTTTCCAGAGATGTATTTGGTACCTGCTGTGTCTCAATCCTCCTTTTCTTTTCTCTCTCTAGGACTTCATGCAGTCTAATAACTTGCCCAGGTAAAAGTGACACATGTTGTGGAACTGACAGCTGAAACCAGTTAAATAATAGGCAGATTAGAAAGACAGTTAAATTACATATTTATTTAGTAGAGATTATCCTATTATGATGCTAAGGGCTATAGTTACCTGACAGAGAAGAATGGGCAGAATCATGAAGAAAAGAACTTGATCTAGAGTGAATGTCTTAGAACTGCCCCTAAACCAACTAGAACCTGTGCAGGGTGACACCTGTCTTCCAATAAATCAACCTTATGACCTGGTCCCAAAGCAAGCTACATCTACCTTGTACTAAAAGTTAATTTAAGTAACAACCTCTCAATTTCATTCTAAGATCACTAGTACATTGATGCAGGAAAGTTCAAGAGTACAAATTAGAAAGTGAGAGCACAAATTAGAATACATTCCATTTTATTATGCAACATAGGATTGAGGTGGAGCTACCCAGTAGATGACAGAAGATCAGCAATCAGAGGTCTCTATTTTGGTGTGTTTCAAACATTCATTCGTATATTAACTTTTTTTTAAAAACATATTTATTTAGTTAGTTAGTTATTGGCAGACACAACATCTTTGTTGGTATGTGGTGCTGAGGATCGAACCCGGGCCACACGCATGCCAGACGAGCGTGCTACAGCTTGAGCCACATCCCCAGCCCCATTCATATATTAACTTAAGGTACTTTTGAAAGACCTAAGCAATCTCATTCTGCTTGGGACCTCATTTTGCTCTTAAACTTAACCTCTGACCTACTATAGTCCTAAAGTCAGGAAAATACTACAGAGAAGCTCTGTGGAAACAGTTCTCCGAAAAGCCGCAGATGGTGATCACCTAAGATAGGCCAAAATAACCACATATCTGAAATTCCAGATGGCCCCCACCTAGGTGTAGTGACCAGTATCTAAACTAGAAGCCCTGCAGTTTGGCACGTAGCCCCCTTGCGACATCCTCACGATTTAAACCAATCAATTTTAAGGGCGTCAACCCCTTGAACTAACCAATAATTCTTTCCAGATTGTTTCCCGCCACTTGATACACTAATCATGTTTTAGAGTTGTTATTTGATTTTCCCGCGGTGTGATGATTTGCTAAGAGACGCTATGATGTATGTGGAGGTCCCTGCCTTCTCCAAAGAATGTATAAAACTGCTGCAAACCCTGAGCTCGGGGCCTCTTAGCATCACCTGTTGCTGTGTGTGCGCGGAGGACTGAGCTAGCTGGCAATAAACACCTCTTTGCTGCTTACATCGATCTTGGTCTCTGGTGGTCTTTAGGGGGTCCCGAATTCGAGCATAACACTTTTACTATTCTATCGGTTTTGATGTTTTCTAGAGATATATTTTGGACTGATTCACCCATATATGTCCTCCTGAAGTCTATCTGTACCTCCAGTTTACTACCACATTATGACCAGCTGTATTCTCTTGGGGGTATAGTCTGAATGGCAGAATATTTTTCTATATGTGACACTTGCTAGTCTATATGTAGAGGCAGTCATAATTGATTATAATCTTTATAACCAGAGGGGAATGCATACTTTTCCAGTGGTATGCAAGATAGTCCATGTGAATATGAAAAGAAAACAAACAGAGCTGCACTTTGTATACTGTTTTTTTTTTTGCTTCATTTATTATCTATTGTATACATCTGTAAATATGAAATTTAAATAAAATTTACCAGTAGAGGCACATAATCAAAAACATTTAGAGATCATTCCCCTAGGTAACTAAGCTACTTAATAGCCAGCAAAGCTATTTCTTTATATACCAAACTAGAAAAAATAAAATTAGGGTTAAAAAAAAAACTAATAAAATAGTTATTCCTTAAATTTTAAATGTTATTTTAATTTTTTTTCCTTTCAGCTACTTTTTACTACTATTCTCAAGCATCATACACACAACAATGTTATAAGACATGATTGTCCCCTCTTTACAATTGAAAAAACAAAAACAACAATGACAAAAATTCCTCAAAAGATTAAATAACTAGTCAGGGTCACATAGCTAGGAAGCCGTGGAACCTGCACTCCAACTTGTGTTTGTTTATTTGACTCAAAAGCCATGTCTAACCTCTTCAGCTGGTATGTGTTTCTCACACTTCTCTACTATAATTCTAACAACATATGTGTATGACTGTCTACACATGGTGATCATGGTGATCTGGGACCATAGCACAAAACATTTATAGAGCACAAAAATCAAGAGAACTTGTCTTCTCTAAAATTTACATAAATTTTATTTTATGTGCATGTTTTAATAGAAAAATAATGTTGTTTATATCCTTACCTCAAAGAGTAAGTATAATTAGTGTATTGGAAGATGTACCAAGGTTTTTCTAGCATTCTCCCCGAGGCCTCCTCTCATATTCTTAGAATACTTGCACCCCAGCATAAGAAGCACAGAGGCATATGATGACACCTTTCCATTTTGTTAGGAAGAACTTGATCCAGGCAATGCCCTTTTGAAATGTATCCTCCATTTTAGAACAAGAGTCAAGCTTATTCTGATTCAGCCTGATTTAAACCCCAGACAACACTCTATTGTCATGCAAAGAAAGTAAATTGTTATCTGGGACTTGAATTCTGAAAACACCCAGTTCTACCTGGAACAGTGACTTCCTCAAAGAATAGAGGGGAAGACCACAAGGACCCTTTCCTGACAGCCCCTTAGCACAGGCCTAACGGCAATACTTCACTCATACCCCAAGTATATCTCAGTCTTCACTGAGTCCCCCTCTCTAAGTTTGTCCTGAATAAACCTGTGTTACTGTTGAGCCTCCTCTTCTTTATTTTCTTCATTCAGTTCTTTCCTTATATCCATGACAGAGGGAGAAAGTACAATTCCCCCAAGAGTTCCTTCCCCATGCTGACAAGTCAAAATGTCCTTCTCATCTTAAACTGGTTTACTTTTCTAACCTTTCATGATTTCCTTACATGGCAGATGAACCTCCAAGCTCTACCTGTCACTGGCTAAGATAAAGAACCAGCATCCAACATCTGCGTAAAGTGCAGTGCTTATTTCACGTGACTCCAAAGGTTTTACTTAGAAACTAGCTTTGGATAGAATCTGTGTTTAACTGACCCTAATAAATGTGGATTTTTTTCATTACCTTTAAAAGTATTAGAGAACATAGTGTTTTTGAGGGGCCTGGTTATCAAAGTATCTCCTGTTTTGAGTTCAATTGCTATATGGCTTTATTCAAATTAATGGTAGTTATCTTGTTACAACTGCTAACTCTAAATAGTTGATCTTACTATTTTCCTCTGACAAGATGCCATCCAATTAAACATAAACATCCCATCCATTTAAGATTCACTGAACAGGGCTGGGGATGTGGCTCAAGTGGTGGCGTGCTCGCCTGGCACGCGTGCGGCCCGGGTTCGATCCTCAGCACCACATACAAACAAAGATGTTGTGTCTGCCAATAACTAAACAATAAATATTTTTAAAAAAATCTCTTTCTCACTCTCTCTTAAAAAAATTAAAAAAAAAACAAGTTACTTCAGGAAGTGTTCTTTAAAAAAAAAAAGATTCACTGAACAAATGTTTAAAGGTGAGTTTTAATTTTTATGTCTCTCTTTTATGTTGTCTGTTATCCATAAAGTTCATCTCAGTAAATATTTTGTAAATGAATAAGAAAGGAATTGGAAATTATTTTAGAGAGTACTATATAAGCTACAAATGTTAGAATATACAAAGAACCTCTGTGTCAAAAAGATAAGATAGAAAAAGTAGATTCTCTAACCACCTGTTAGTCACTAGCATATTGACTGGTTTATTTTCTTTGCAACAATTATCACAATGTGAAATGATCCTGTTTGTTTACTTGTTTATTTTCTTTCTCCTGAAAAACCAGCCTCTACCTTAGAGCAAAGCCTGTCCAAGGAAGGGACATGACCTTAGTCCTCGGAAAAACCCACAGAGCACTCCTAAGCACATTCCCACCCTGCTAAGTTGTTTATCTACAAATAACAGGAGAGATCTGCTGTGCCAGGTGTCCCTGACTCAGTCAGGCTAGGTGGGGATCCATAGCAGCCCCCTAGCAGCCACCAATCAGCATGAGACAGGGAAATACCTGGGATGCCAGTGGTTTATGGTGGTTGATAACAAGTTGGGAAACCATGTAGTTCAGCATGTACACCCCTCTTGGCTCAAACCAATCAGTTCAAACGAATACCCCTTTTGTACTGACCAATCACCCCTACCCAACTTGTTCCCGCCAATGAATGTGCTAATCATGTTTTAGAGTTGTTATTTGATTTTCCTGCAGCGTATGATGATTTGCTAAGGGATGCTATGATGTATGTGAAGTCCCTGCCCTCTCCAAAAAATGTATAAAACTGCTGCAAACCCTGGGCTCGGGGCCTCTCAGCGTCACCAGTTGCTGTGTGTGCGCGTGGAGGACTGAGCTAGCTCGCAATAAACACCTCTTTGCTGCTTACATCGATCTTGGGTCTCTGGTGGTCTTTGGGGGTCCCGAATTCGAGCATAACACTCCCTCTCTACCCCCCTGATAAAAATGTGACTTTCAGGAGCAAGTGCAAGGATTTAGGGCTGTCTTTTTAAATTGCTATATATTTCGCCACTTACATGGTTCAGAGTAGGTCAGAAAATATGTGAATAAATGAATCAATCAATAGTAATGACCTCCCACCTCTGTTACTGTAAGAATGAAGCCTCTCCATTCTTCCCCACTTTCTGTGTTTTCTGTCTAAAGATGAAGACAAAAACAAAGACAAAGAAAACACATGAGTGATTATGAGCATTAATTCTTTGTTAACTTCAAATAACTTTAGACTTTCATATGATTATATTGTGACAAGATACATAATTCAACAGAACAGCAAGATTTACAAAATGCATATTCTTCTTTCAAAACACATTGTTTAAGGAAATAGTTGTAATTTTTCTAAAACACTTAAATTCAGCTGAAAGGAAGAAATAATTCATTTTTCTTATTTAGTTCTAATATGTGTTTCTTACAAAATATTTCAATACTGTTTTCTTTTATCAGAAAAAGAACTATGAACCTTTAATCTCTATGCTTACTAAACAAGTAAAATTGTACAAATTTATATACTTAGCTCAAAAAAATCAAATATTAGCAAACTCATTTCTGCAGTATATCAATTATTGCTTATTTTCTCCATTGCCATTCAGCATTAACCAGCTTAAAGTTTGGGGCAACTAATGTAGAAACTGAATTCTTAACTTTAAATACCACTACTATTAGCACTGCTACTCATAATAACAGTATCACCCAACATTTTTGGAGTGCTTATAATGGCAGCTACTGTTCTACACATGCCACAGGTACTATTTTGTTTAATATTGTTAAACAAACATAATAGGAGGACACTGTTTGGACTAGGCTTCTGCACTGAGTTCCTATAGGCCAGATTAAAAATCAAAATGGAGTCACTCATGCAACATAATTTCCACATCACTAATCCAAAACTAAGTTGTTATGTGACTAGTGGATAGAAGAGGGGAACAATGTTACAATTTTAATAAGATGGTTCAAATAGGCCCTAGTCAGAGGATTACATCTGAGTAAACATATTTCTGGGTGAAAAAAACAAGTGTGTAGAGAGCTTAAATAACTTGCCTACAATCACACAACTACTACCTAAATCAGCCCAAAATGAAAGGCAGACACCTGTTATGGTTTGGATATGAGGTATACCCTGAAAAGTTCATGTGTTAGGCAATGCAGGAATGTTAAGAGGTAAAATGATTAAAATATGAGAACTATAACCTCATCAGTGTATTAATCCATCTGGTAGATTAAATTTCTTGAAGGGACTATTCAATGGTAACTATAGATAGATGAGGGTGTGGCTGGAGGAAGTAGGGTGTGCCATTGGGGATTATAGAGTATATTATGTCCCTGGCTTCCTGTACTTACTTTCTCTCTCTCTCTCTCTCTCTCTCTCTCTCTCTCTCTCTCTCTCTCTCTCTCCCCCCCCCCCCCCCCCTTCCAAGCAGCCATGAGCTGAGCAGCTTCCCTGTGCTATTCCTTCCACCATGATGGGCTCACATCAAGCCTAGAGCAATGGAGCCAGTTGACCATAGACTGAAACTCTGAAACTGTGAGCCCCAAATACACTTTTCCTTCTCTAAGTTGTTCTTGTCAGGTATTTTTGGTCATGGCAACAAAAAGCTGACTAACACAACACCAGACTCTAATTCTGTGCTGTTAAACACTTTATCAGCTGGGGAACTTGCTTAAAATGTAGATTCTGGGTCTCAGGTTTACATGGGGTCTGGCTTTCCTAAATCCAGGTAATTCTTATTATGCTAAAGTTTAAAAACTATTGATTTCAAGGTCAATCAGTAATCTCTTGGCAGTATCTCCTATTACATCTTATTCAATTCCAAGTTGTTCTTTTTATGTTTATGTTATTACTACAGTTGTTGACTTATTATTAATTAGCTCACTTTGATGATTCAAGAACAACTTTTTAAAAACACCAGGTGGGATCCCTGACTTTGTCAAAGAATAGAAGTGTAAGCTTTCATTGTGTTTGTATACTAAATAAATGAACATGCTCTTCTAAAATCCAGTTCAGAAAAGTATACTTCTTGGTTAAGGGCAAGAAATATTAACAAAGTATAAACTTAGCCCCTCTTTTAATTCCTCTTTATTTTACCTACTGGGTTTTTAGAGGCAAATGCTATTATAATCACAGCTCTTTACAGACTGTCTCCTCACTCACCTTCAGCTGCACTTCCTCTTTTGGCAAAACAAGGGTGAATTTTGCACAATTCTTTTCAGTTGAATTTTGGTCAGTAAGGCATGTAAGGTCTATTATGTCTAGTTTGTCCACGTACTACAAAGATAAAAGAAAATCTCATTATTTCATGGATCATACATATTGTAGCAGGAAGAAAAATAATATTTAACTTTAAATTGATTAGTCATTTGCATGATACCCAACCCCAGAGGGTATTTGGAAGTGCTTATGAGGTGGTCTGTTGGACCTGAATCATATATGTTTGCAAAATTATTATGTTTTCATAAATTTTGCAAGTGAGTTGTTGAACATAGGCACTATTAAAAATTAAATTATATAGGGCTGGAGTTGTGGCTCAGTGGTAGAGTGCTTGCCTAGCATGTGTGAGGCACTGGGTTTGATCCTCAGCAGCACATTAAAATAAATAAATAAAATAAATGTTGACCAATAACTAATTTTTTTAAAAAATTAAATTATATAGATATAATTTATAAGTAATTATATTAAAACAAAATTATAATTAAAACTCAATTTATTATTTTCTAATTATATTACTACACTTTACCATGCTTTATGCTTTTGTGGTTATTTATGTCTTTGTTCTGTGTGGTAAATGCTGTATCGTGGTGCTACTGTGCTTTTATTCTCAATTTCTTGTTCAGTGAGGTCGCACTGATAGGTTTAAATCAGTCATGGCAGGAGTATTTATACGATTGGAATTGGTAAACTCCTTACAATTCAGGGCTTGATTGTCCCAGGGGCAGCTTTTGTTTGTTTGTTTGGTAAAATATCACATAGTAAAACTTAGGCATGAAGTCTCTGTTGCATATTCTTGTTTTTGTTTCTGTTTTTTCTTCACAAAATTTTAAAATGTAAAAGAAACAAATTCATAGCTCAGACTGTATAAAATCAACGCCAGATTTGGCAGGTTTGGTCCAAGGTCCACTGACTTCTGGCCACCATGCTAGGCTTAAAAAAGTAAATGAAAGAATGTTAATAAAGCAGATGAAACTTCTAAGTTTGTTGTAGCCGAAGCTGTTTCAATATAAATGAGAAAAAATTGACAAAATATTAACTAATTCATTGAAGAAGCTGATTCAGCAAAAATCAAGAAAAGCATTCTGTAAGAATCAATTTGCTAAAAAGGAAATTATAACAAAGGGAATTGTACATTGTTCTAATTGTGTGCTATACATTTTTATATCAATAACATTTATGTTTTTATGTACATATATTCATACATACATTTTTTCCAGAAAGCAATTTTCAACTTTTACCACACACCACTAGTTATGAGAATCTCATTAAAAAGTCACTATCTTATCTAAGTAAAAAAAAAAAATATATATATATATATATATATATATATATATATATATATATTTTTTTTTTTTTTCTTCAAAGCAGTTGGTCTATATGGACTGATCTACATGCAATGAGACAGCTTTGTCTTCTAGTATTAGAAAAAAAACAACTGTAGTAAGGTTTTTTAATGTGTGTGTTTGTTTTTGTTAAACTATCTTAATTCTGTTAGTTATGCTTAATGTAACTTGTTTTACTGTATTCTTATAAATGTTATTTTATTTTTTGAATCAGGTAGGACATGAAAATAGGAAAATAAAAATTTTCCATAGCCATTTCTATATTGATGAGGTTGAGAATAAATTTGGGTTGGTCTGTTTATGTTCAATGGACAAAGAAGACTTAAAAATAGAAGAAGAGGTACAAAGAAATGAAGTCAGACTTTAAAATTAAACAAAAAAAGTTTTTTTTTTTTTTTCCTAATGAACAGTCTAGATCAAGCTCAGTGAGTTTTGCAGCAAAAAAGAGGAAGCAACAAAGGAAGAAGTGGTAGAGTTAGATAGAGTGCTGTGGGCTGATCCATTGATTAGAAGAAAGGAAGTCACATATTTTGTTTTTAATTGTAGTGTCACAAAGAGTCTCAAAGGTCAGCTGTCTAATGTGGCTGCCACCTGATGCTTGACCCTGATCCAGGGTCTCCTGCCAGTAGTCCTTCAACCTATGGTTGAACATCTTCAATAAGAGGGAGCTCATGTCTCCCAAGTAGCTCTGCCTATTAGCAAGTTTTTGGTTGTACTTAGCTACAGCTTTCTTCCAGGTAAGTTCCATTTATTGGTGTTTGTTTGTCCATTTTCTCTAGAATAACCCTAAACAAATTCAGTGGCTCTTTCTCATGACTTAGAGTCCTATAGACATGTGAAGACAGTTTTAAATACTGCCCTGATGAAAGCTAAATAAATACCTACAATTCTCTCCTGATCTGTCCCAGTTTTATCTCCTGAGACGATCACCCCCCCAAAAAAAAAAACTTCCCAAAAAGTCTGCATCCTCTTTTGAATATCAAAATTGGTAAATGAGTAATTCTGCAGCATTTCATTTTAATAGCCTTTTCATGACGGAGTAGTTCAGAAGGCTGGCACATGAGCAAGACCTGTATTGTACCCCTTTTATTAGCTGTCTGATCTTGTACAATTTCCTAATCCTTAACTTCAATATTCTCATCTATAAAGTGGGAATTAAAAATGTACCAACTCTGCAGAGTTGCTGTGAGAAATAAATAGATATGGACATAAAATGTTTGAATGCTTATTATCTGCCATGTACTCGCTTACATTCTTACATGACCCATCTTGTAATTCTTTTAATATAGTCTTATGAGATGGACCATGTTTCATCCAACATTTAGTGATTTGAAGACTGAGAGTATGGATATCTCCTCTACAACTCTTTTTGTAGTTTGCCTCTCTAAATTCACTTATCCTTTTACTACCCAACTCTATGCCAGGAGAGGGACCTTTATGGATGACATTAAGGACTTCCCTTATTCTTTGACTTGTTGTTCTGTTGGACCACTGAGGAACACTGGCAGGCGATCAGAAGGGTGAGGAGAGTGAAGTTGGGTATTTCTTACTCTGTGTGGTTGTTTCCTCAACCAAAGATCCTATCTCTCTCAAGTATGATCTCTCTCATTCTTTTCTTTTTCTCCTTTTTCTTGGTAACAAGGCACTATTATTAGCTCCAGGGTTCTATACTATCCTTTGTGATGTCCTTACTGTGCCCATTGCTTTGAATATTTATTAAAACTTTATTATATTTTCTTCACGTTGTGCAATTTGAGATGTCATCATTTTTCTACCAGTTCTCTCTTTGGTACCCCGAGACACAAAGAGATTAGGTAAGTAGCCCAAGACCTCACAGTTAACAGTGGCAGGATGGGCAATGTCTGAGCACACCAGGTTCTCCAGTCACCATAGCTGTACTGCCTCTTGCCACATTGTAGTAAGTGAACAAGAACTGTTAACATTCTCATTTACTGTGCATCATACAAGGTTTTAGATGATGAGCTTTTGATTTACTAACATCAGTGGGAAGTTGAAATGCACAGCAGAGAACTTCATTTTTCAACAGTTTATTGTGGTTTCTGACAACACCCTTGTATAAATCTTGTTCATCCAGAGCTCTGGTGAAAGATGACCATTTTAAGTTTATTGTTTTTGTTTTTGTTTTTAATGGTTTTCATCTAGTTCACTGCTAATGGGGCTGAAATGCCTAAATGTGGGTACATTACACAGCTGTCTTTTTGTTTCTTTCATTAAATCAGGGTATGACAGCTCTAATAATGATGTTCTAAGAAGTATAGGCTACTATATTCATGATGTAAATACTTATATCTAAATAAGTTTATATCTGAATAAGTTACTGGCCCATAAAATTTCTTGTAAGTATAATATTCCAAGGTAGGCAAACACTTTCACTAAAATATCTTATTCATGAAATAAATGAAACATACAATTAAAATTTGAAATTAAAACAAATAAATCCCTTGTGTTGCTCTCATGCTTTGGGGGATATGTTTTTGTCTTTATAGAAAAATTAATTTGTGACATTATATGTTGTTTTTCTCTGGGTATCATCTTGTTTCAGATTATAACTGCATGCTACAGCAAGATAAGAAGTGAAGAAATTGAGGCTATCACTTGGTATTAAGTAATTTATATCCAGACAACCAAAATTTCCACCTTTTAACTAAGCTCTAATTATCAGGATCAGAAAGAAGAGAATGCTGAGTTTAAAACACTAGCTAATACCTTCTGAGTTGCCCAGGAAATTTTACCTTGAATTTATCATAATTTACAGCCATCAGATTCAAACTTTTTCAGCTGACTTGGTTTTACTACAACATCCTTATTTTTGGATGGCAGAAAATCCAAAACAAATAATAAACTGTGTGACAAGGGCATATTGGGGAAAAATTGAATCAATTGAATTTGTTTAACTACTTACTATTGTATTTTTCTTTTCGGTATAAAAGAAAAGTGTAGTTCCTCTTAACTCTGTCCAATAACGTTTAAACTCCTGTGGGAAAGAAATCATAGGCATTATTTCTTTAGTGTATATTCAACTATTTTCTTTTTAGATTTCTTAAATGTTTGTGAAGTTTCTTCTTTATCCTAAATGATTACCCTAATTTTAATGACTTAAGTTTATATTTCATTCTTGATTAAATTCTTGTCAAATTTAGTTTAGCATAATATTTGAGGTAAGAATACGGTTTGATTTGTATTTAGATAATTTTCCAAATTCTTCTCAATGATTTCAGACTGTTTATACAGTTTCAGTGGAAGCACATGAAAAGTGCTGTTTAAGGACCCAGAAAAGAACAAGGGTATGATATCTAACTTTCAGAACAGATGAAAAGATTGAATGAATTAATACATGCAAAGCACTTGGCAGAGAACACATTCATAGTTTAGGTTCAATAAATATTAGATATTATTGGTACAGATCAAGGAAATGTGAGAAATTGATAATGACAAAAATAATAATACCATCAAAGTTAAACTTTGAAGATTAAATTTCATTCATGTGTTATTTAATTATTAACACATTCACATTACTATGAATTCTATAGAAATATGATATTTTAAGTTTTAAAAAATTTCAATAACATCATCAGACTCTCATTTTACTCAAGTGAATGCCTATTTCAATAATTATGTAGATTGGCTATATTACAGAAGAATAACAAGTGAGTTTAAAGAATAAAGAATAAAATCTTTTTACATTTAAAAACTTACCTCCATATCTAGTTCTTTCCAAAAGTATCTTTTTAGGAATTCTAGTAGGCTTAATAGACATCTTGCTCAACCTTTCTTTTAGGATTGATTGATCAATATATCTATCTATCTATTTATTCATTTTTGTGCTCAGGGGCACTCGACCACTGAGCCACATTCCCAGCTCTATTTTGTATTTTATTTAGAGACAGGGTCTCATTGTGTTGCTTAGGGACTCACTTTTGCTGAGGTTGGCTTTGAATCTGCTATCCCTCCTGCCTCAGCCTCCTGAGCTGCTGGGATTATAAAAGTGCGCCACTGCACCCGGCATCTTTTAGGATTTAGTAAGTTGAATTTTTGCAATTTGTTGAGTCATTATGGCTCACATGTTGAGGATAGAGGTAAGAGCCACAGAAATAATTTTCTTAAATTTTTCCTAAATGTGAAGATACTTTTTACCTTAATATTTTTACCCTTTCCATATTGACATATCATTTTTTTTTTAAAGAGAGAGTGAGAAGGAAAGAGAGATAGAGAGAATTTTTTAAGACGGGTCTCACTAAGTTGCCCAGGCTGACCTCAAATTTGTAATCCTCTTGCCTCAGCCTCACAAGTTGCTGGGGTTACAGGCATAGCCTGCCACACCTAGCTGAGAGAACAAATCTTAATTTCAATCCCATTAGAAGTTTTTCTTTATTCTTTTCATACAGTATGCAAAGTGCATTGCCCCTTGCCTGGCAATTCTGCTGCCTATACTCTCCAACCTACACCGCATTATTGAATACTGCCAGAATGGATTATCTCCTCTGTAGAGAGTAGGATTGGTGAGTTGGGGAGGCAGCATGCTCAGTTCAGCCCCTTCCTGTCCTCCCTCAGCTCAGTCCATCAGGAGATAGTGGGTGTTCTGTTCCATTCCTTGCTGGGTGGCAAAGGACCTCTAAAAGTGAAGGTTTATGCCTGTCAAACTGAGTCATGACTTGAGGTAGTTCGAGACTACCTAAACCTTGGATAAACTGTTAGCCTTAAATCAAAATCACATATTGATAGACTTTAATCAATAATAAAGATAAGTAATAGATCTTAATTTGTGTGTTCCTGGTTTTAATTGGTTTCAAACTTGAGAGAGGAAAATCCCAATGAACAGGTCTAAAAATGTAAAACTCGGGATGACAGCTCATGGAGATTTGTTTTGGAATGATTAAAATGTTCTGGAAACAGTGGTGATAGCTGTACAGGTTTGTAAACATATTAAAACATACTAAATAATAATTATTATTATGCCTCCCTAGTTAGAGTTCACCTTTAAGGGACCAAGAATAGAAATAGTGAAACCAGCTTCTTGCTATTGCTTCATAGGATATTGAAGAACTGCATGAGATAATAAGGTAAATAAAAACATAGGACCTGAGATATAGCAAGTACTCAGTAAATGTTGATCATTTTAACAACAAAAATGAAGAAGAGTATTACTTCATCATTTACATTATTAATAGGTGTTTTGCACTTTTTTATCTTCATAATAATAACAAAAAAATTCAATTTTTTTGTGGGAGTTGATTTGTTTTATTTGGCTTATCATATTATTTTTTTAAAAATTAAGGCTTTCACATTCTGCCCTGTTGGTAAGCCTCTGCGATGAAAGGAGTAGGTCAAGGATATTTTGTATTTCAGAACTAGAATGGGGTTGAGGGAGAGTGCAGAAGGAGATGGGAATGTTGGTATATTGTTTAGGGAACTTAACTGTCTTCTAAGATTAAATCTAACTTCAAAACTAAGTGATTCTTGAAAGAAAGGAAAGCAAGAGAACCCCTGAACTCAAAGTCTACCATTGTTAATTTTTTAAACGAGTCCCATTCATTTAATTGTACATAGCTAGAATATCTAACATCAATAATAGCCAGCTAAGGTTCACTGAGTTCCTTCTGAATGTAAAAGCAGACATTAATTTGTGCTCCTGAGAAAAATTACAGACATATCCAGTCATAAGAAAATGATATTAATTGGGTAGATTTAATCAGGGAAAAATGGGAGAAAATGATATTAATTGGGTAGATTTAATCAGGGAAAAAGGGGAGTTTAACTGGCAAGCAATACCAAAAACTCATGGAAAGGATTAAGGAGGATTTATTAAAAGGGGGAAGAGGAAAGTTTAAAGGCACTGAGTTGAGTGAAAAAGCAGTCTTGGAGGAAAAGTAAGGTTACAAATAACAATAGGCCCCGTAAATTGCAATCACAGTCACAAACCTAAAGACAAAACAAACTTACATTCAGTATATAGAGACCTTCTGGTCACAGTCTTGATTTAGTTTCTGATAAGAACTCATGAATACCAGTATAATCTGAATCATCTATAAACATCAATCAATAATTAATATCTAGGTATACATATATAGCTATAGAGATACTTAAATATTTTTAAAAATTAATTTTGAAGGCTATATCTTTCAATGAAGAAAGTTTAGCCTAAAGATTCTTATTTTTTATATATGTGGGAAATATCAATGTCTCTTTAGAGATATTTTCATATACATAAGTTTTCCATAAGAATTAATGAATCCTCAAAAATATATCTTCATATCATCACTGAACATTTCTTAGTGACATCTCTGTAGACATTTAAAGTTTTTCCAATTTCAGTCAATACAAAAATTTTATAGTATTTGGCCTAAATTAATTATTTCATTCTTTCTTTAGTAACAGGCAATTTCATATTTATTTACCTTATTATTTTAAATTAACCACAATTATTATTTTAAAGGAAATTATTTTAACTAATTATATGTTTTAATTTTTATATTTTAAAAATATGAAGTGCTTTGTTAATATTTTGCTTTGAAAAAAATATTTTTATAGCTTACTATTCATATTAGCACCCTAAATATTATCTTTTAAAGTCACTATGTTGAATAGTGTTTTTAGAATGTATAACCATATTACACAGTATCAATTTTATCATTTCAAAAAGGTTTATCACTTAATTTGATCATTATAAACTTCAATATAACTGAGAATAATAGGAGTAGAAAGTTTAATTTTAATCAAAATATCATTAATTCATCATTGAAGCATAGTAGTAAATCATGGAGAAAATATAAAGAAACTATCTTCAAAGCTGATATCTTCTGTGATGTTTAAATGAACATTTTTGCTCTAAATTCGGACACTGACTATTGTATTAGTGGCCTAATACTAGAAACAGTATTATATACATTATACACACATATGCATATGTAAGCTATACAATGTATTTAAATTATGCAAAATTAGAATCAATTTTCTGAGTTCAAGGACAAAAAGAGGGAATAATTCAAATAGAAACAAAGATACTTTAACACATCATATCACCATGAGATGACTTTTATATTTAAACTGAAGTTTCGTGTTACCATTATCATCTGTACACTTACCTGGTATGCTGCCCGCTTGACTGACAAAAATCCTTCAAAGTACATGGGTAGAGCAGTAATCTTTAATCTTTCCTGGAAGATCCTGCGAGGGGCTGGTTTCGGGGGCTTCTTAGCCATCATACCCTCTGTGGTGTGTGGTTTGGTTTCAACTGTATCCAGTCTCAAACAAAATGAAATCTCCCTTGCGTGAGAGGAAAAGGCAACTGTTCAGAGAGGAAGTCCTGACTTGCTTTTTTAACTACAAAATACTACCACCAACAGGAGACACACAATTCCCCACCCCACCCCACCCCCCACACTTTTTTCCCTTTACATTTTGTGAAGTAAGAAAGAATAGTCATAGATCAAATTTTAGAGGGCAGTCTCTGAGTAAACAACATGTACTTAGATTTATAACAGGAAAATAAACAGAAGATTAACATCACCTGAGGATGAAAGAAATAGTCATAGAGATCATGGGCTTTAGGGGAGACATCAAGGACACATTTGTATTTTCCACATTTTTCATCGTGGTTATTTATTTTCAAAAGACATGGTATAAATAAACTCTACTTCATTAAAAATTACTCCATAGGATAATAATATTAGTGCTGATTCCATTGGTTAAATATTTAAGGGCCAAACATTGCTTAAATTTAAAAATAATACAACATGATTTTCCTTACACCATGCCCATTCTTCAGGTTCACTAAAATCCTTATATTATGGGAACACAGAAATTTTCACATTTGTGTCCCTAGGTATTTTGAGTATGTGGATTACCAGTATTTGGGAGGACAAGCCAGTAAAGAGAGCTATAAATTTCCAAACTTATAGTTTGTTATTTTATGCTTTCTGAGCTGTGAATCACTAATACTATGATATTTAATAAGATTCAAAGAGCTACACTGGGGCAAATAAGAATTCAATAGTTTCAGGTGAAAAATGGTCCTGGAGATGTACTATTTGGCCCAGCACAGCACAGGGAATAATGGGAGAAGGGAATGTTAGAAGGAATTTTGATTTGTCTTACAGAGGTTCTGACAATTTCTACCTTTGTCTATTTCATCTTCAGCATTTCAGAACTACTCTAAATTTAGGACGGCATGGGCCCAGTTTGACCAGCTTATTCCCTGAGATTAGAGCAATCCTGAAATCCTCAGTGGGAATGAATCCTCCTTTGCTAATGGAGAGACTATATATATTTTCCCCACTGCTATGGGTTCCACTGAATTGGCAGCTTTAGATATGGGGAATCCAAATTGTCTGTAAATTGAGTAGGGACCATACATACTGATTATCAGTAAGTCAGAGAAGAGTATTCAGATGCATTATGAAAATAAAAGAAATTTGAAAAATATGCTGGAAATTGAAGAGTCACAATTACTGCCCTGTTTTAATAATATGTCTAGACCTGCTTTCTTGTTACCTGAAACTTCAAATAATAAGATATAAGTCAAATTGGATTTCATAAGGACAAAATTATAACTACTTTTTAATTTTAGTATATGAAGAAAATGAGTTGAATGACATATAAAAACCTGATTTGATAAGTGATCAAATTCTCCTTTTGGAAGGCTGGTAGCTGATGTAATATGGGGAAGAAGTAAAAAGAGGCACGAGAAGTGAGAGATGAAGAGATAAAAGCAGAAGAAGATAGAATGCTAGATATCATCAGTGATTGGACTATGAGAAAAGTAATCATTGGCTTTATGGCTGTGAAATTTTTAAATATTTTTTAGTTGTTGATGGACCTTTATTTTATATATTTTTATGTGGTGCTGCGAATCAAACACAGTGCCTCACACATACTAGGCAAGCGCTCTACCACTGAGTCCCAGCCCCAGCCCATGGCTGTAAAATTTTATGGGAAAGAATAAAGAATGCCTCCAGAAAACTGTAAGGACAGAATAACTTTTGTAAAATAAGAATCTGGTTAATTATGTTTTTCTTATTTTAGAGAAATAAGCCATTTTTTTAAAAAAGACTCTAAGTTGCTTGGTCTGCTGATTTATAAGTAAAATTATTCCTAATGCATCAAGAATAAAATTGTCTTCCCTGCCAAATCAAAGTACAAAATGCAAAAATGTTTAAACATTATTAGCCAGTTAGACCTGTCTGCAATTTCTAACATCATTGTGCTCCTGCACCATTACAATGGCAGTTCTCTTATAGAATCTCAAAAACAGCCTACTAGTTTCCACTATCTTTCTTCTCTGATTCATTTAAAATGCAATCCAATCAAGATACTCTCCTGTTTACAACACTTTAATGGGTTCTTATTGCTTTTGAGATTCCTGCTTTCATTTCTTCATCGAATACTAAATACTTAGGAAGTACTAACAATGTGTCCCACTATGGCACACAAGGTCTTTAGTAATCCCATCTTTTAAAATCAAAATGCCTTTGGCTCTGGTAATTTTTCTTACTCCCAGTTGCCTCAATACCCTATGGTCTTTCCTACCATCCCATACCTTTCACTTACTGGGCTCCATGCTTGCATGTTCTTCTTTCCAACTTGTTTGTATGGTATGATTCATCCTTCAGGATCCAGGTTGACTCTGCCCTTGACTGTGAATATTTCCTGAAACTTTCCCAATCCACAAGGAAAATGTTATTACTCTCAATTCTGCATTCCCATAGCACTTTGCACACATTTTTTTTTATCACAGTATTTGTCCTTTGTGTATCATTTATTGATATATGTTTTGTACTACCAGGAAACTGAGTTTTCCAAAAGAATAGAATGTGTTGAAGCAGACGTTGATGAAAAGTAGGTTGCAATATTATTTAATGAATAGCTCCCAGCTCAAAAATAGGATTCAATTTAAACAGTTGTGACAGGAGTTTCCTTTTTCCTGATATGTGTGACTGTTGGTTGGCACAGGATTCTTTCATTGCCATGTAGAAGAATCATGTTACTATCAAACCATTGGAAATACATAGAACCCCAATTATTACAGTCATAGGAACATCTATGTCACAGGAGTTTGCTTTAAGTCGGGTTATATAGGAGATATATATAGGATGGTGTATAAGATTAACTCATAAAACCAAAATCTCAGTGCTTTTTTGAGTCATCTGTTTTCAATGCCATTCAAGTCAATGAATACACATGTTTATAATAGTTAAGGATCTCCCAATTACTTTACTATCAACTTATAACTGATTCAATCAACAATGAATAGGACCACCAATCCTTCTTTAGTATGTCACAATTTCTGACCCTTATTTTACTATTTATTGATGATTTATTGCCATATTCATTCCAGTTCACTATAATAGATTTCAGTTGAATTGAATTAAATACATTTATGTTTATTACCTATAAATGAAGAATACAGCTTTTATTTTAACCATTCTGTGGCATAATTATAATTTAGAATCAAATAGATGATGCAAAATTTAACTTATATAGCACTTTGCAATTAAAGGACTTATTTCAGACCTTAACAATTCATTACATAGAAAAACTGTGTTTTTGTGAAAATTGCTGCCACCTACCTGCACATTGCAAGTATACAGGATTAACTTGGTGATTATGATCCAGGACAGCATTTTTTCCTGAAGGTAGTTTTGTCAGAAAAGGCTATTTAATGTAAATCTCCTTCACAGTGGAACCAATATTTGGCAATAAAGAGTAAGAAAAAGATTAAATATTTATGTAAGAAAATAAAAACAGGTCAAGTATGGTGGTGCACACTTGTGATCCCAGTTACTGAGGAGGCTGAAACAGAAGGATCAAGTGTGAGCACAGCTTCAGCAACTTAGTGAGATGTTTGTCTCAAAATAAAAATGAAAAAGGAGTTCAGTTGTAAAATACCCCTGAGTTCAATCCCCAGGACCAAAAAAAAAGAAAAGCTTATTTCATCTTAACACATATTAATTCTTAATTGGAATTATGCTATACATTTTAGAATAAATTCTTTTAGTATAAATTTTTTGAAAAAATAATTTTATGATACTAACTTTCTAATTTTTACTTTTGACATTGATATTTCTAAAAAAATAATCAAAATGTCTGTCCTCTTTTACTTAATATAATGTTTCTGAGATTTATTCATAAGCTTGTATTTATCACTAGTTTGTCTTTATGGCTGAGAAGTATTCCACTGTATCAAAGTAATACAATTTATCTGTTCACAAAGACAGATGATTGTGCTCAACTGTAGTATGACTGAAGAGGACTAATTTTTTAAGCAGTCAGGTCACTTGTGAATATATTTGTGCTCTGACTTTTATTTCTTTATGGAGTCTTGTTATTAAAGAAACTTTAATATTAAATACCCATAACTATTCAATGGAAAATAAAGTTCTAGAATAAAATGCTCTTTGAAAATGTTTTACCATTCATAAATTTTAAATTAATTAAATTATAGGTAACTACAAGCTTTTACTTCCTTTTCAAACTAAATTTTTGGATCCTTTATTTTCCCTATATACTCATTTAATGTACACATGTACTTTCATAGACTGATACATTAACACACATAGCTTTTGCATGACACACACTTTTTACCAAGAAGTAGTGATAGAAACCTTAAAGATTTAATCAGTTGTTATAGTAGTTCATAAGGAATGATCTTGATGTATTTTCAAAGGGATTTATAATAACAAACCTGTTTTTTTAAAAAATAAATATCACTTCACCATCAATCAACAACCATATTTTAGGATATTAAAACCATGCTGTGGCTATTAAGTACTGTACTTGGATGGATATAAATGGAACTTGGAACTGAAAAGTTTGTGTGGAAACTGTGGTTTCCGTAACTATTTTCATAAGATTACGTTTCCATTTCTCTCTAGATTAGTCCATCTCTACCATGCTCTGTGCCTATTTTACATCAGAACAAGCCTTTGCATTTCAGTTTTCTTAAAATAATTGTGGGAGTTCCTGTTTCCAGTGGAAGCAGGAGGGTATAATTTTACATGTGTATTTTACATCTGTTATTGTGTTTGCTAAAATTCTCACTGGAAGCCAAGAGTGTAATGATTAAGAGCTCAGTTCTGGAGTCAGAATTCTTGGGTTAATACCCAGTTTGGCTATTTATTGGTGGTATGATTTGGGGCATGTTACTTAAGTCTCTATGTCCCAGTGCCCTTTGTCTATAAAATAGGGAAATAATTGTCCTCTCATAGGGATGTTCCAAATGCTCAAATGAATGTGATGCATTTATAGAGATTGGCATGTGGTATGCATTTTTATTATTATGTATTACCAATGTGATAATACCAAATTGTATATAATATAGATTGATTGGGAAAACTTTTAAACATAGTAAAATGAGAAACTTCCATAACCATACCAATTTCTTTCTTATTAAATTCTTACTGTCTTCCAAGACAGTAAGAATTTTTTTTCTTTAGCTTTTTTCCTTCAAAATACACTCAATATCAGTATCACAATGCTTAGATCTTAACAGGAACTGTTTAACCCTACAGCCTCAACAACGTTATAATAATTTCCATTTTACATGCAAGGAAATTGAGCAACAGATGATTTAATTAGATTGCTCATAAAGGCATAAGTAAAAGTGCAACACAGGTCTGTCTGATTTCAGAGTTTATAACCTCTTTCTTCTCAACCACTAAATAAAATTAGTAAAATAAAAACTTAGTTTTAATGGGTGACAGCATTTGTTACAGCATTACAAGTTTTTAAAAATTATTAGCTCAACTTATGATTAGTGAGTTTATTCAATAAGTAATCTACTTTCTGATTAAAATTTTCTTGTAATTTTTTAACTAAATCATAAAAATCAGACAGGATTTCATAGTCCTACACAAGTAAGGTGGGAAGAAGTCTTCAGAGTACCTAATTTATATTTCCATTGTATCACTAAGGAAACACCCAGAATGAAAACAAAATGTTGCTCTAGATGAATTAGCTACATAATGGTTAGGCCAACTTCAGATCTTCTGGTATAGATTTTTTTCCTTTAAAATACACTCAATATCAAATAATTTATCTAGAACCAGAATTAAAAGAATATTTGGCAGCTGTGAAATGTATGTTTATTTTGATACTTCTAATTAGGGTACAACTAATTCAGGACAAAGAACCAGCTTGATTTTATATTATTTCTTTAAGACTGATTTTTTTTTAAGAGAGGGAGAAGAGAAGAGAGAGAGAACGAGAATTTTTAAATATTTATTTTTCAGTTTTCGGTAGACACAGCATCTTTATTTTTATGAGGTGCTGAGGATGGAACCCAGCGCCACGCGCATGCCAGGCGTTTTACCGCTTGAGCCACATCCCCAGCCCAAGACTGATTTTTTTAATAGTATCAAATTTGGGATCCTCAAATTTGACGTTAGGGAAACATATTCATGTTTGCTTTATCACACATTTTTTAAGCTTAAAAAGCTCTTTCCAGCACTTGCTGATACTCTGGGTAGTATCAGCAGGTCCTCCAGATGCTTATCGCTTAGATTTGTATTCCCTAATTCTGTCCAGAAGAGTTTCCGTAGAAGGTCAAGTTCCTTATTAAATGCCTCCGCAGTAACATCCATTTTCCTCCGCAAAAGTGCGGACAGAGAGAGAGCAGCCTTAGCGCAGTCCGCTCCCAACATCATATTGATATATATTTACAAGATTATTTATTGTTGGTAATGCTTCATAAAAAATAATATCTACATACTTGAAAAAAGAATACAAGCCCTCCCTGTCATCACCATTATTATTTTCAGAGATGACGAATCAGCAAGGATAATCATTCTCTTCAAAAAGTGTTCTGCAATATCAACTTCTTGTCCAAGTATTATTTGTTGTTCCATAGTAGAATTTTGTTGAGAAGTTTTACAGCGGGCTCAGGGAGCAAATACGGTCTCAAGACTGTGCCTTCCGAATAAAACAGTCCAGCCTCGGGGCTGTCCACAGCTAGGGGCCGATGGGGGGAGGAACGCAAGAACAGACTGTACGCAGCCGGAACTAAGAACCCGGCTGCGGAAAAAGGGACTGTGCTAGCGCCGTGAGGGGGCGGGTCCAATAACGGCTTGTTTTCTATTGGGTGGTGCGGCCAGTTCTGCGCATGTGCGGGCCGTTTCAAACCCCGCAGCGGGCGGGTCTTCTTGTTTGTTGAGGAGGAAGCCAATTGGGCAGGGAGCGACGGAAGCGCGTGCACCCGGGAATTCAGGGGTGTTCCTGGGCCTGGGTCTAACCACCTGTCAGGTGTTTGGGTATGTGCTCTGCCTTCTCCAGCAGTAGCTCCCGTGGACTTCCTCCTCAGATTCCCTGCGTGGGCGGAGCTGGGCCGGAACATGGCGAAGTCGGGTCTGGTAAGTTCGGGCCCTGGGCCCTGGCCCCTGCCCGAGAATAGAAAAGCGGTCGCCCTTGGTTTGGGCGGCCTAGCTGGGGAGAAGGAAACATTGGGCCGAGGACACTGTGGCTCCTCCAGGATTTCCGTAGAAAACCATAATTTCCTTATATTATTTTCTCAGAGTTTCATGTAATTGCGTTTTTTCTCTAACTGCGTTTTCTCTCTATAAAACTTGTGATTTCTACCTGTTAGCTTAGTTGTATTTCCTAGACCTCCAAATGCGACCTACCTATATTAGACGTATACCTTTGTTTCAGTTTTGCTGGTCTGGAGAAAGAGATTACTGATTATGTAACGTGTCTGGAAAAAAAAAAAATCCGACGTACTCTTGTCAAAATGTTGAGACTTGTATGCAGTTGAGGCGAATATTTATGGGAGCATTTCTTATTGAGAAAATCTTATAAAAAGCAGCTATTAGTTAAAAGGTGCAACTTTGAATGACTAATGAGGACCAAGAACACTTTGTTTCCAAGTACCCTCAATATTCAATAGTCTGTATTTTAGACTTTGCTATGGTATTCTAAACTCACCATTTCTTATCCTAAGTTTGTATTTTCTGATTCATCTCTTTTAAGAAAATATTCAACATGATGATCCCCCATATGTAAAGTTGTGTATGCTTAGAGATATATGAAAGGATAGCATAGTGTGTGCTTCCTACGAAGAGCATGTACATTGTTTACGTTATACATAATCAGAAAAAAAGCCATTCTTGGGGAAGATGAGACTAGAACTTGCGGAATCACTACAGTTCTCTTTTTTAAAAATATTTTTAGTTGTAGATGAACACTTAATTTATTTTTTTATGTGGTGCTGAGAATCGAACCCATGCCTCACATGTGCTAGACAAGTGCTCTACCACTGAGCTACAACCCCAATCTCTACAGTTCATTTTTCAAATGCCTGTCATAAACTTAGAACTCTTTTTGAACCTTTTAATTCTAACATTTGACTGCTATAATCCATTTAAAAGACAAGGGGAAAGAGAAATTGGGAGGTTCTGCTCAGCCATTCCTGTGGTTCTCAAGGCAGGGGTGGGGGCAGAGGGTGAATTGCTCTGTGGAACGTATTTGGTAATGATTTGGAGAAATTTTTGTTTTTTCCTAGGTAGGGGTGATGTGGAGGATGAGGGAGTGCTACAGGTCACCTAGTGGGCAGAAGAGGAGGGTGCTGTTAAGCATTCTTAATGAATGGCACAGGCCCACACAACAAGGAATTATTCCATCTAAAATATCAGTAGTTGGGGTTGACAGATCCCAAATATTGATATACAATATTATATTTTTTGAGAAACATAATTTCACTTTGAATGAAAAAACCAACATTGAAATCAACTGAAGAATAAGTTGAAAGTGACAGTGTATATTTATTTTGAAAATTAGAAATTTTTATGTTCCGACTTGTAGAATTTAGGAACCTTATTTGTCTTGTTCATCACTGGCTTTCTTTCTTTCTTTCTTTTTTCATTACTGGCTTTCTAGTGTGCTTAAATAGCACTTGGCATTCTGATAGATTAGTATTTGTTGGACAAACAAATTTCCTGGAATCTTGGCCTTAAAATTTTCCTATTTAAAAGAAGAACAGGTAGTACTTTACAGGTTTTAAGTTTCAGGGTGCAGATTGGGAACGCCTTCAATTTATTAAGTGAAATAGAAAAGTGGCTATAAATTATGCTTTGGAAGTTTGTGTAATATTCTTAGAGTTGAATTTTTACTTTATTGTTTCACAGTGTTGAGTACTAGAAAGAGACGTAGGTGCTTGAATTAAAAGTTCCCATCTTTGTTTTACTCTAATCAAGAGTGGTGAAGATCAAAAATACAAACAATAATAAATGCTGGTGAGGTTGTGGGGAGAAAGGAACACTTATACATTGCTGGTGGAACCGCAAACTAGTACAACCACTCTGGAAAGCAGTTTGGAGATTGCTCAGAAAACTAGGGATGGTACCTCTATGTGACCTAGCTATCCCACTCCTGGGTATTTTCCTCAAAGATCTAAAATTGGCCTACTACAGTGACACAGCCACATCAATATTTATAGCAATATAATTCACAATAGCTAAATTGTGGAATCAACCCAGATACCTGTCAGTAGATGAATGGATTAAGAAATTGTGTTCATGTTCTATTCAGCCATTAAAAAGAATGAAATTATGGCATTTGCTGGTAAATGTATGGAAATGGAGACAATTGTGCTAAGTGAAATTAGCCAAACTAAAAAACTCAAAGGTCAAATGTTTTCTCTCATATGATAAAGCTGGAGTAAAATAAAGGAAAGGGAGAGGGAAAACTAGGAAAACATAAAGAACCAATCAAATAAATTAATAGATGAGTGAAGGGAAGTCTAGTAGAGTAGAAGAAGAAGATGGGGAGGTTGGGAGGATTGGAGGGAAAAGGGGGGATCATGAACTGAAATTGATTTCCATGCATGTATGAGTTTATTGGGATGAACCCAACTACTATGTGTAACCATTAAGCTAAAAAAAAAAGTCTCCATCTTTGAATAATAGCAAAACTATTGTAATAACAGGACAGAGGGTATATATAGCACAGTAGTAGAGTACTTGGTCTAGCCTGCACAGGGTGCTGGGTTTGATTCCCAGCACTCGAAAACCAAACAACAACAACAACAAAAAGACTTATAGGGCTGGGGTTGTGGCTCAGCAGTAGAGCGTTCTTCTTGCATGTGCGAGGCCCTGGGTTCAATCCTCAGCAACACATAAAATTGAATAAAATAAAAGTATATATAAAAAAAAGACTTGTAAAATAACAGAGACCTGATAGATATTTCTGTCTCTTAGTTTGTCATCTGTAAAATACATTCCATCTTTTATTTCTTAGGTACTTCGTGAATATGATAAACTCTCACCTTCATTAAAGAAAGACTTTTAAAATAAATTTTCTTATTGACATCTCTTTTTCTAATTTTTTAAAATTGTGGATGAATCTTTATTTTATTTATGTATCTTTTTTGATATTAATATGGCCTACAGACTAGGCAAAGGTCTGGGAAGAATATAAATTAGCTCAAGACAAAGTTCTTAAGTTTCTTAAAATCTAATAGAGGCTTTTGTTTTTCTATTTCTGTTTTTCTTCCTTTCCTAAATAATTCAATTCTAAAACCATTAAGTGGGGCCAAGCAAGACAAGTATCCCTGTGGGTGGGGAACTCTAGTGGCTCAGAGCAGGTATGTAGGACCCTAAGCAGGGTTGAGAGGTTAGCCTTTTCAGGATGCCAGTGTGTGAGTCAGGTGAATATTGCATCCATGTGAGTAGAGGACAGCTTATGTGGGGCATATGAGTTCAAGCACAAATAGGAGATATGCACATAGGAGGATTCCTGGAAAGGTGTTGGAACCCCAAGTGAGGTGAAGGGATCATTCCTATGGATAGACGTTTTAGTGTGGAGTAGGGAAGGCATGTATGCAGAAGGGGAAATCTTGGCCTAACATGGTAAGTGAGCCTAAGTGGTATCACAAGGACATCTTCACAGGACAGTGCCTTGCCTAAGGTGTCAGAGCCTGAGCTGAGTAAAGAGGGAATATGTATGACAGAGGAGATTGAGTCCCAGGGGGAGAGCTTCTGTAACTGAGAGGAACGTGGGAAGTTTGAGGCCTAGCAGTGTGCGGAAGTGCCATGATAGGGGTTAGTACTTATCTCCAAGTTGATAGACTTGGAGAATGCTCAAATAAGTGAGGGAGTATGTGTGTATTTTTCATTATTAAGAATCTTTCTTGCTCTTTGTTCAGTGTTTATAGTATGCTACTTTGGTTTTATGAATCTAGCATTTCAGATATCTCTTGAAGGTATTAGAACTTTCTTATTTTTGAGGTTTTCTTCTTTCCCATCATTGATATTAGTTTTTCCTTGGATCTTTTTTTTTATTTTTTTAAAAATTATATCTTCATTTTTTTTTTCCATTTTTGTTTCAGGGACTTACATGTGTGGCAATCCATAATTGTTAATTATATTTGAGACTGAGACAAACGAATACTGTTTGGGATAGGAGAAGCTTGAGTCTACTGTTCTGTATAGAGGTTTTCCTTTAATTGTACTGCTTTTATTCTCTTTTCTTGATCCTTGCCTCCTTTAGTTCTTAATTTCCTACTTACGCACTTTTTAATGGCTTTTTCCTAGCCAAATCAGCATCCCTTCTCATTGACAACAGTATCCTATGAGCTTACTTTAGGCTGCTATTGCTTTCATTTCTGTTTCATCATTTATTACTCTTCATGTATTTTTTTATCTTCCAGTAATTTGTTAAGTTTGTTTATGTAAATGGTGTTATCTTTCATGATCCTTTTTCATAGTTGTTTTATGTCATGTTAGTTCTTTATTATTCTTTTAGTGGGAATCTTCCTATGGGGAAGGGATATAGTAGATATTGGTAGTCAACCAACTTGAATTACTGGAAGCCCAGATAGTTAGATTTTTGATAATGGAAAAGGTATGAGTGGAGGTGAAGGAAGAAGAGGAATAAAATAAATTATACCTGGTTAGGGGTGAGGAGATAACATCAAAAATGTTTGGAAATAGTAGGTATGAGGTGTATTTCTCTTCTACTCGATCCATTCTCTCTCATTGTAACATTATGATAGGTGATTAAAAATACTTAATAAATAAAGAAATGAACATTTTTGGCATGCCATTATTGGAATGAAATTAGTTTGAAAGTAAGTTGTATTTGATTACATTTGAAGTAAAAGTAGTAAATTGCTAATTAACTTTTCTTTCAGGATCATCTCAAAAATGGCTACAGAAGAAGATTTTGCCGACCTTCCAGGTAATTTATATATATTTAACCTTGTAAGACTTATGTTCTAATACTGACTCTGCATTATTATCTTTGGCACATCATCTTTATTTTGGTCTTTAGAAAGTGGATTTTTAAATGAAGAAAGGAAAAACTGTTCCTTTCTAATATATATTATGATTTGTGAGTACATGCACATATATTGTGATTTGTCAGTAGCAGACAGACCTGATTTTAAAAAGTAAATATGTTAGGTAGAAGTTAAAAAAACTAGATCATATGAATCAGAGCCAGAAGACTGATATGTTAGGCATTAGGTATCTTTTATACACTTGAATAATCTGTTCTAAAATCCTCTTGGAATAGGCCAACCAGATGTAAATACACACAAACCCATGTAGATGCACACTTTATAAAAAGCAAAGAAGATGGTATTTGTAGAATAGCTTAATGCAGGGGTTGTAGTAATCAAGGTTTGGTGGAGTGGTTTTATATTAAGGTATTAATGAGAATGGGGAAGAAGAGATGAATTGGAGAAAATTTTTCAAAAATTTCAATACTTGGTAAGTATAAATTATTTTTTGTCTTATAAAAATTCAGAGACTTTATTCAGTATGCTAGCTGCCAGATTGTATCCATACTATGTCATTTAGATTTCTTGTTTGACAGTCTGGTTGATAGTGACATATGTTCTAATACTGACTCTGCATTATCTATCTTTGGCAAGTCATCTGATTTATCCCAGATTTATGCTTCATAAACATCTGATTCACCCTAAAAAAGATGATCTAACTAGTCTCAGGGAAATGACTGATTTTGTGTTTTTCTGCAAAGTTCTATAGGAAAGTTTATGCATATATTGGGATGATAATTATTGGTCTAGGTATTTCTGAGATCTTTCAGTAATAAAATTCTGTGATGCATTTTTAGTCAGCTTTTTTTGTGACTGTGACCCCAAAACCCAACAAGAACAATTAGAAAAGGAAAAGTTAATTTTGGCTCAGTTTCAGAGGTCTCATTCGATGATAGATGACTGACTCCATAGCTCTGGGCTTGATGTGAGGCAGAACATAATGTCAGAGGGGTATGGTGGAGGAAAGTGGCTAAGGACAAGGCCACCAGGAAGCAGAAAGAGAACCACTTACCAGGACAAAATATAAACCCCAAAGGCATTCCCTCAGTGATCTATTTCCTCCAGCCACACTTGACCTGCCTATAGTTATGGACCAGTTAATCCCTGTCAGTGGATTCATACACTGAGTTGGTTAAGTTCTTATAACCCAATCAATTCACCTCTTACACTTTCTTGCGTTGTCTCACACATGAGCTTTTAGGGAACACCTCATATCTAAGTAATAACAGTGGATAACCTATTAATGTATTGTGGATCACAGTCTTGAGTTACTTTATAACATAATACTTTTCTAATTCAAGAATAAAAGGAATGTAAATGAGGAGTTAATAAACTACAGCCCATAGACTGGCTAATTGTTTTGTCACAGATTTTGGTTCAGTTTTATTGGAACAGAGCTAGAATGGCACAGTTGAGTAATTGTGACAGACTATACGGTTTATAAGTTAAAATATTGACCAATTAGTCTCTTGAGCCAAAGTGTGCCCTTGTCAGAGGTGCATATCAGAATTTTGTACTGATTGAAATCTACATGTCTTTCAGCAGGTAGATGATTAAGACTGTGGTACACTGCAGCATAGGATACTATTTAGCACTGAATATGAATGAACTGTTGATACATAGTACTTGTGGAAACACATATAATATGTATGAATCTCCAGAGAATTATGCTAAGTGAAAAATTTCAATGCATGCTTTTTGATTATTTATATACATTTTTTTTTTTTCTTTTTAATGACAGAACTTTAGAAATGGGGGCCAGATTAGTGCTTGCCAGGAGTTAGGAATGTGAGGTTAGAGAGAGGTGGACATATTTATAAAAGGCAATAGGGAGATCTTTATGTTTATCCGACAGTTCAGTATTTAGACTCTGATTGTGATATTAGAACCTACAGATATAGTATGTGGTATAGAACTAAATACACACCTACAAACAGACTTACAGAAATGAGTGCATATAGAACTGGAAATCTGATAGGTAGATTTTTATCAATAACGTCCTGGTTGTGATATTATGCTGTAATTTTGCAAAGTGATACTGTTGGAGGGAACTGGATAAAGTGAACAAAGGAGCTCCTTTATTTTGTATAACTGAATGTGAATCTAAAATCAATGTATTTCTATAATCAGTATACTTGTTACTGAACTGACTGATAAGCTGTTAAATTAATGATATTGAGTCAAAAGTGTAGAATTTGTAGAGGTGTAGGTTGCTATTAGGACTTGTGACTGTAAAGTCATCATTAAAGAAGGTGCTTTTAGATAGGCAGAATTGATATTATCAAAATGGCCATACTTACAAAAGCACTATACAGATTTAATGCAATTCTGATCAAAATTCCAATGACATTCCTCATAGAAATAGAAAAGGCAAACATGAAATTCCTCTGGAAAAAGACCCAGAATGGCTAAATGAATCCTTAGCAGGAAGAGTGAAGCAGGTGGCATCACTATACCAGACCTTAAACTATACTACAGAGCAATAGTAACAGAAACAGCATCGTATTGGCACCAAAACAGACTGATAGACCAATGGTACAGAATAGAGGACACAGAGACTAACCCACAAAACTATAATTATCTTATATTAGACAAAGGTGCCAAGAATATGCATTGGAGAGAATATAGCCTCGTCAACAAATGGTGCTGGGAAAACTGGAAATCCATATGCAACAAAATAAAATTAAATCCCTATCTCTCACTATGCACAAAACTCAACTCAAAATGGGTCAAGGACTTAGGAATACAACCAGATACCTGTGTATAATAGAAGAAATAGTAGGCCCTAATCTTCCATCATGTGGGATTAGGCCCCAACTTCCTTAATAAGACTCCTATTGCACAAGAATTAAAACCAAGAATCAATAAATGTGATGGACTCAAACTAAAAAGTTTCTTCTCAGCCAAAGAAACAATCTGTGAGGTGAATAGAGAGCCTACATCCTGGGTACAAATTTTTACCCCTCACACATCAAATAGAGCACTAATCACTAGCAGATATAAAGAACTCAAAAAACTAGACACCAAAAAACCAAATAACCCAATCAATATATGGACCAAGGACTTGAAGAGAACTTCTCAGAAGATGAGGTACAATCAATCAATAAACACATGAAAAAATGTTCATCATCACTAGCAATTAGAGAAATGCAAGTCAAAAGTATTCTAAGAGTTCATCTCACTCCTGTCAGAATGACAGCTATTATAAAGACAAACAACAGTAAGTGTTGGTGAGGATGTGGGAAAAAAGGTACATTCATACACTGCTGGTGTGGGACTGCAAATTGTTGCAGCCAATATGGAAAGCAGTATGGAGATTTCTTAGAAAATTGGTAACAGAACTACCATTTGACCCAGCTATCCCTCTCCCCGGTCTATACCCAAAGGACTTAAAAACAGCATACTACAGGGACACAGCCACATCAAGGTTTATAGCAGCACAATTCACAATAGCTAAATTGTGGAACCAACCTAGATGCCCTTCAGTAGATGAATGGATTAAAAAATGTGGCATATATACACAATGGAATATTACTCAGCAATAAAAGAGAATAAAATCATGGCATTTGCAGGTAAATGGATGCAGTTGGAGAAGATAATGCTTAGTGAAGTTAGCCAATCTCAAAAAAACAAATGGTGAATGTTTTCTTTCATGTAAGGTAACTGACTCATAGTGGGGTAGGGAGAGGGAGCATGGGAGGAATAGAGGAACTCTATATAGGGCAGAGGGTTGGGAGGGAAAGGGAGGGGACATGGGGTAATTAATGATGATTGAATATGATGATCATTATTATCCAAAGTACATGTATGAGGACACGAATTGGTATGAATATACTATGTATATAACTCGAAATATGAAAAATTGAGCTCTATATATGTAATAACACTTGTAATGCATTCTACTGTTATATATAAATTTTTAAAAAGTTAAAAAAAAAAGCATTTCAGGGCTGGGGATAATAATAGTTCAGTGGTAGATCTCTTGACTTGAATGTGCAAGGCCTTGAGTTTATTCCCTACCATCACATTTAAAAGAAGAAAAAAAGCATTTCAGGATTAATGGGATTCATTCAAAAAACTTTGTTATTGAAATACAGCTGTAGTCTAAAACAATTTTTAACAATTAATATTTAACAGGAATAAAATTGTTTATGTAACATGACATACTTTTTTTCATATTATAAAGAGAAGAGTTCACTTGAGGGAACTCTTGGACCCTTAAGTACTTTTTTTGTGTTCAAATAGTAAAAATATTTTTTCTAAGCTGAATGTGATGGTGCATACCTGTAATTCCAGTGACTCAACAGACTGAGGCAAAAGAATCACAAGTTTGAGGCCAGTCTCATCATCTTATTGAGATCCTGTCTCAAAATAAAAAAGACTGGGGATATGGCTTAGTGGTAAAGCACCTCTGAGTTTAGTCCCTAGTGCGAGAGTGGGTGAGTGGGGGCATGCATACACACACACACACACACACACACACACACACATATGTTTTTCTGTTAAATTAAATAATTGACAATTCTTGGTGATAAGATATGGATTTTCAAATAAATGGTAATGAATAATAAGTATCTTTCAGTAATGATACATTTTCCCTTTTTTTTTTTTTTTAGCGTACCTGATATTAATACAGGGCAAGGCCAAAACATGCTGGAAATCTTACAAGACTGTTTTGAAGAAAAAAGTAAGACTTCATTTCTGGATAGACTTTGAGGGTTGGAATGAATGAAAATGTAAATTTGTCATGTTAATTAATATCAAATGCAGCAAATATATTCTAGTGTTTAAACTTATATAAAATATTTTCCTCAGAATTTTGAGTATATATACAATTTTTTTTGCAACTACTGCTATATTAAGTACAGTATTGATTTTTTTAAAAACACAGTAATTTGCAGTGATTTGTAATCTGGAATTCCACACATAATTATTATACACAAGACAAAGTATTTCATTTATGAGTTGAGCATCCCTAATGTGAAAATCCAAAATCTGACATGCTCCAAAATCTAAAATTTTGAGTGTGGACATGATGTTACAAGTGGAAATTTCCATATGAGGAATCTTTTATTTCATGCCCCAGATTATTAAGCATTATGTAAAATTACCTTCATAACAATGTATCAGGTATATATGAATCAAATAAATTTTGTGTTTATACCTGGGATCTTTCCCCAAGATCTCATGTATTCACAGATATTCCAAAATTTGAAATTATAAAATCCAAGTCACTTGTGGGCCTAAGCATTTTGGATAAAGAAAACTCTGATAGAAATAAATGTGCAGAAGTCTTGGGATCAGTAGAGTTTGAGATAATTTTTGCTAGTTTATATCCCTTTCTAAGTAGCAAATTATGGCAAAAAAAATTTAAGTGCTGATCAGCATCAGAAGGTATTCAAATAAGAAAGAAGGCCAACCAAGAAAATAATGAGTGTTTTAGCTAGCTTTTTTGCTGCTGTGACTAAAAGACCTGACAAGAACAATTTTAGGAAGGAAAAGTTTATTTTGGAACTCATGATTGCAGAGATCTCAGTTCATAAACAGCTGGCTCTATATCTCAGTGCTTGAGGTACAGCAGAACAACATGTCAAAGAGTATGTTGGAGGGAAATAGCTCACATAATGATCAGGAAGCAGAGAGAGACTTCACTTGCCAAATATATATACCCCAAAGCTATGCCTCCAATGACCATTTCCTTCAGTCACACCCTATCCACTTTCAGTTACCACTCAAGTTAATTCCATTAGAGGATTAATTGACTGATTGTGTTAGGGCTCTCATAACCCAATCATTTCTCCTGTGTATCTTGCATTGTCTCACACATGAGCTTATGGGGGACACCTCCCATCTAAACCATAATAATGAGAGATAGATGGTGGATGCTGTGGTTGGATTATGTCCTCCCAAAAGTATGTGTTGGAAATTTAATCCCCAGTGCAACAACTTCAAGAGATGAGACTTTTGAGAGGTGATCAGACCATGAGGGCTTTGCCTTCTTGAATGGATTAAAACTTGTTACTAAAGGTCTTGAGGCATGAGTTTAATCTCTTGCTCTCTAGTTTGCTCATACTCTCCTGCCTTCTTCTGTTTTCTGCCTTGGGATGATATAGCAAGGCCCTTTCCAGATGCAGGCTTCTTAATATTGAACTTCCCAATCTTCAGTGCCATAAGAAATAAATCTGTTTTTTGTAAGTAACCTGGTCTCAGGAGTTCTGTTATTACAGCATAAAATAGACTAAGACATTGGAAATGTGACTCCTGTATGAGCTCTGAAAAAAGAACTGGCACATACTTTCTGAGAAATCTTGTTTGCTGTTCTGTTTCTGATGTCTTTCAGAAACATTTGAATTTTAATGTCTGTACTACTTTTAGGTTGATTGTGTATAGAATTAACAGACAATTCTTCACATGTCATATAGAGCTACGTTGAATTGTAATCAATAGATATTGCATTTTGTTTTTAAAATTTCTCACTTTTCTTTTAGGTCTTACCAATGATTTTAGCATAAATTCTACAAAATCAGTGCGTTATTCGACACCCAGAGTGAAAGACAATTCTATTCATTCCCCAAGCAAAGAGGTAAGCCAAAAAAGGAGAACTGATACAGGTTAATTATTTTAATGAATGAAACTGCACAATGTACTTGTGTACCTTTCAGTTGTTTGTCTTATTTTGAAAGGAGAATGCTATATCCAAAGGATTTAACATTAGAATACTTTAGTGATGCAGCCACATCAATATTTATAGCAGCTCAGTTCACAATAGCTAAGCTTTGGAACCAACCTAGGTGCCCTTCAACAGATGAATGGATAAAAGAAATGTGATATCCATGCACACAATGGAATATTATTTAGCTGTAAAGAAAAATGTAATTATGGCATTTGCCAGTGAATGAATGGAACTGGAGACTTTCATGCTAAATGAAATAAGCCAATCCCCCAAACCAAAGGCGGAATGTTCTCTCTGATATGCAGATGCTAATACACAATGTGAGGTGGAGGGAAGAATAGAAGTACTTTGGGTTAGACAGAAGGATTGTAGGGAAGGGAACGGGGTTGGGAATAGAAAAGACAGTAGAATGAATCAGACATAACTGTCCTATGTTCATACATGAATACACCACCAGTGTAACTCCAAATCACATACAACCACAAGAATGGAAAGTTATATTCCATGTATGTATAATATGTCAAAATACGTTCTACTGTCATAAAAAGAACAAATTAAAGAATAAAAAAATTAAGAGAGAATCCTGTATTCCCGTTCATTTTAAGAAGATAGGTTGATTTAACTATGCAATATATTATATTTTCTATTGAGATCTTTTTTCACTTTGTTTTTGCAGTTCCTGGGTTCATACCAAGTACTGCCCTGTGTATGCTAAGCACACACACCACTGAATTATAGTTTCCGCCCTAGTTATTTTATTTTATTTTTTTAAGTAAAACATGATATGACTCTTATTTTTAGCTTAAACATAACCTTGCTTCATAAATTTAATTATTTCTCTTTTCTGTTTTTTATGAGAATTTGAATAAGCAAAAATGATCTGTACCTTTAAATTTAGATCATTTGTAAAACAATTGGGGCTGTTTTGTTGGAGGTATTGGTGACCAATTTATTTAATGATTATCTGGAAATTTTCCTGCTTTTTGGCAGTTTTGGCTTTTTATTTTTTTCTTAAAATGATCTGTTTCCTCTATTCTCAATTTTTTCTATAGTTAGTGTTCTTTTCTGATCCTTCTCATAAGGATCATACCTCTCTTTTTATTCAACATGTTGCTCATTTGTATCTTATGTTAATTCACTATTCTTCCTTCTCTTTTTACATATTTAAAAAAAATTTAGAAGAATGATTTTTATAATCAAAGGTATTATGTACATAGAAGTTAAAATAGCTCCATAAGGCTTGTATTATGAAAAACAGTAGACCCTACTTTTCCCCCAAAATTCTGCCTTGTTCACAATAGCTAAGCTCTGGAACCAACCTTTGACTCTTAGCTATTTCTTATGTCTATTTTGCCTCTGTTTTTAAATAATGCTTTGCCACTATATTGTGGTATTTTTAGGCTGGAGATTACTTTCCCTTACATTTTTTTTAAAAAGACATTGCTTTATTATTTTTACTTTATTTATTTTATTTTTTAATCTTTTACAACAGTGCTGCTTTTTTTTTCAGCTTTTCCTGTTGTTAAGACTATTGTTTTGATTCCTTGATCCTTTGTGAGTGACTACTTTTTCCTTTTTGTAAGTTTTTAAGATCATGTCTTTTTTAGTGATCTAAAATTTTATTACATTAATTTCTTCTTGCAGTTTGTTTCCTATAAGTACTTTTTTTGGCTTGCTTTGCTCTTTGCCTTTTTTTTTTTTTTTTAAAGATCCTTTTGTCAAATGCTAGTGGTCTTTAGCCATCTCCTTTTATTTAAGAGTAGAAAACTAAAATGGATGAGAAGTTCTATATTCATAGTAAAATTTACAGATTGTTGGATTTGTGGATATCTAGGTATTAATATCTATAGTTTTTTTCTCTTAGCCTGCTAAATTTTTGTGACAAAAGAAGCTTCTAATTGGGGATGTGATTCTGACGAGGAGTATTCTCAGCTCTGTTGACAAAGGGAAAGGTGCAGTTTTAATGCTCTTACCTAATATCTCTTGTTTTTAAGTACATTACCCTTACCTTTAACCATCTTATACCACTGAGTTCATAGTCTCTGATGCTGAAACTTAAAAGAGTAAATATCTAATCTGATATGGCTAGGAGGGAAGGGGCTCTTTGTGTTATTAATTTTCTGTGCTGGCTTTTAACAATGATGTTTGAGGGAACCACCTGCAATCCCTCTTTTAGAAGTGTGTTATACCTTTAATTAGTGTCTTTATGGACTTTTTCATAAATATGAGGCTGTCTGCTTCTGGGCTTTCTCCATTGCTAGCATATTTTAGTTTTTTCTTGTCTTGAGTAGTTGCCACTAATCTGCTTTTCAACTTCAAAAATTTGTTGTTGATATCTCTTGTCCCTTCTTTTCCTCTTCGTCCCTCTGGGTTTATACATTTAATAAAAAAAAATTATTAGTAAGGTCTCAAGAGGGAGCAGAGTAAATGAAAGCCAGCCTTTGTTTCTTTGTGGAGTTGAGTTCAATATTGTATCTAGTGAACAGTAATACAGTGATCCCATTGTTATTTATTTCCCAGTTGGTCGATTGTTAGGTTGTTTCCATCTATTTATTATCTCAGTGATACAGTGAACATCTTTGTTTATACCTCCTTGTATACATAAATTGAATTCCTGAGGATATGCATATTTGAAATGAAATCATTGAATATTCATGGCTTGGAATATTTCTGTTTACAAAATAATGTGTAATGCTTGTAAGATTAAAAATAATATACATGAACTGACATATATACTCATCACTCGGTGTAAGAAATATGAATATCTTGCAAGTATTAATACCTTTACTGATCCTATTTTTCTTCTCTGTATAGAGGTAACTACTATTTTGAATTTCATTTTCTTTTCCATTCTAGCACATATTATGTATGCTGATATCTGTGTCAGCACTTCTACTGCCACTTGTGACAGATGTCTCACTACCATACAGAGTTATTAATGCTTCACTCATGAAGGACTCATGAGACTGGCATATAGTTGTCTTCATGACTGATTTGTTATAGCCATATAGTGAGGATACACAGCTGGGTCAGTAAGAGAAAGAGACATTAGGCAGACTGTACAGGAATTCATGTGCAGGCTTTCTGTGCTCCTTAAAGGGGCCATGCATTCATTGCTACCAGTAGTGAAATGCAGTAATGTGTGTAGTCTTTCTACTCAGGAAAGGCTTTTGAAACAGCTTGTTTTTATTGGTGTCTTGTACCATAAACACTCTTCTTTCCACCAAAAAGTTCTATATTCTAGAGTACCTAGAAAGGAAACAGGTGTTTACCATAAATCACATAGTTTATGTAGATAGTCTAGTTAGGCTGCCATAGAATGGTTGGTAGGGGAGCGAATATTCTGAAAGCCAAGTCACCACATGCTATGTAGGAGCTAGGAAGCCCTGTAAGAAGACCCTTTAAATGTTCAGCTGTGTTAACTCTTTCCTGCATAGAGTGAATTCCTAAATATAGTATTTTCTATTTCCTTACATCTATCTGGACTTTACCTAATTGGGATTATGTAATTTTGCAACTTTGTAAAATTGTTTGTAAAACAACTTTGTAAAACAATCATTTCTTCATTCAATTCATATTACTATGGTTTGTTTTACTGTTAGCATATGTAATATTAGATGAATATGCCATAATGTGTTCAGTACCAGAAGTTACTTTAGCATATTGTCTCTAACAACTGGTTTGTTGTTTTAAAATGTTTTTTTTTCCATTTTAAGAACAAATGTGTTTAATAAGAATTGATAATTTAATAAAGTAGATCTAATGTATTTCTTCTATGCTAGAAATCACATTCAAAGTCAGTTCCAGTTTCTTCAAGGAAGAAGGAAGCCCCTCTGCAAGACATTATAGAACCAAATGAAACTGCCCACAAATCAGGTTGGTTACATCCTTGTGGGTGTTATTGCCTAGATGTAATTTCTAGTTTCTAGTTTCTAAAAAGTTAGAAATGCCAACGGTGGAGCATGTGTTGGCTCAAGTGAAGAGGTTAGGGTCAGCCTTGGTAGAAATGAGTGTGGTGTTGTTTTTGGCATATTGTGTGTGTGTGTGTGTGTGTGTGTGTGTGAGAGAGAGAGAGAGAGAGAAACTGATGGATGTGTTTTTGAATCTCAAGTCATGATCAGTACTTTTTGTTTGTCTTCTTTTGTTTTTTGTTTTTTTTTTTCCTTTTGTTCCATATCCTTTATTCAGTGAACTTGCTACCATTAAGAATTGAACCCAGGGGCACTCCATCACTGAGCCACACATTCCCAGCCCTTTTTATTTTGTAGTTTGAGATATAGTCTCACTAAGTTACTCAGGTTAACCTAGGAGTTGTTATACTCTTATTTACCTCCTGAGTTGCTGGGATTACAGGTCTGTGCCACCTTTCCTGGCTAAGTTTTCTTTATCTTTATTTTTCAAATTAGAAGAGTACTCCATTTGAGGGAACAGAGTCAAAGATTTAAAAGAAAAATCTTATCATTACTCCATCATCCTGGTGAGGTAACCAACTTTTGAGAATCCATCCTTGCTTTTGTTGGTGCTCATAAGTAAAAAAATGTCTAAGCACATGTGTGGGTATGTGTCTATGTCTTTATGTTCTTTCTGAAGAGACTGTTAAAAATTTTCTTTCAATCCAACAATGTAAGAGTAATTTTTACCTGATAGACTATTATTCTAATATTTTGTAAGATTTTGATAGTTCTGTTGGTGTTAAGCAATTTCATTGTTACTTTAGTGTCCATTTCCATGATTGCCATTGAGTTTGAATATTTTTCCTTAAGTTTATTGGCTTTTGGAATATGATTTTATCAGATTATAATGAATTGTCTATGTCTGTTCATATCCTTTTCCTATTTTATTTCCAATTGAAATAAAATTTAACTCTTGAAACCATTTATCTTTGGCTGGGGGTTGTTGAAAAGTAATGCTGAGTTACCCTAGGTATAGAGCTTTTATTGGATGATGAAAAAGTTCTAGATAATGGTAAAAGCTCCATATTGCTCTGAATGTGCTAATATCACAGAATTTTTGTGCTTATAGATGGCTAGAGTGGCGAATTCTAGTTATTTTATATTTTGCAGTGAAAAAAAAAACTTTAAAAAATGTTAGTCTGTCTCCTGCCTCCTCATCTACTTCACTGTTTAGTTTTAGCTTACCAAATTTCTTATTAAGGTTAATTCTAGCTGTATTATAGTTTTTGCTCTGTTCTGAATAGAACTTAGTAATAAGGGGCTAATTATTTAAATACAGAAAATTTTTAATCTAACACCAAGATTTTTAAAAAATTAATTCCAAACATTAAAATATCCGAATCTGGATTTTAGGTTTTTTAAAGCCATTTGACTATGTCATCGAATAAGGAGAGGTATCTGTTATTTTATGTCTATTGTTCTTGGTGTAGTATTGACTTGTGAGACCTTTCCTCTTCAAATGTATGCATTTTGTATAAAGTTCTTTCTCAGCACTGCTGTAACCACATTTCTATAGATTTTGGTGTTTTCTATTGATTTCACTTATTTCTATATTTTTTAAATATCCTTTAGGACTTCCTTAACATACTGGTTATTTAGAAGTGCATTAATTTTTAAGAATTTGGAATATTTTTTATTTTTTCCTAATTTCTAATCTTGATTCTTTTGTGGCACAGCCTGTACTATATGACTTTATTTCTTTAAAGTTTGTGAAAATTTATTTTATGACACAGGATGTTATCTGTCTTCATCAATGATTTGTAGACACTTGAAAACGTTTGCTCTTGTTGTACTATGAATGTCAGTTATCATGTGTGCATTACTGCTCTTTACATACCTGTTGTTGGGTGTGATTTGTTGAAATTTTTTTGAGGATTTTTGCATACAAGTTTATTGGAAATGTTGATCTATAGTTTTATTTTTTAAATGCTGTTTGTATGGTTTGGGTAGAAGGTAGTACTTGCCTTAAATGAATTGGAAATTATTTCCTTTTCTAAGAGAAACTGTCAAATGGGTATTAATTCATTGAATGTTTTCTGTAATATTCTCCAATGAAATCACCAGATTGAGGAAATTTCTTTTTTAAGAGCTTCTAAACTACAAATTTAATTCTGTAATAGTTATAGGATTTTTTAGGTTATCTATTTCATGTTGGCTAAACTTTTATATTTTTGTAGATTTTAAGGAATTCATCAATTTCTTATAATTTTAATTTATGAGCTCAAGGTTGTTCATAGCATTATCCTATTATCTTTTCAGAGGCTATAGGATCTGTTGTGATATACCCTGTTTTCTTCCAGATGTTGATTCCTTTTTTTTTTAATCTTTGTCAATTTTGATAGAGGTTTATCAATTTTATTAATTTTTTCCAAAGAACTATCTTTTTATTTCATTAATTTTTTGTATAGTTTTCCTGTTGTCAGTTTCATTGGCTTCTACTGTTTTTCTGTTCCTTTGCTTGGCTTGTGTTTGTCTTGCTCTTTTTTTCTACTTTTTGAGGTAAGAACTTTATTTTATACTTTGATTTATAGTCCAATAGCATTTATTAATTTTGTTATACAAATTGCGATAGCTTTGGCCATTATATACTCTTTCATTAGCTTGTGTGTACCTTTGCTATACCCCATTTTTGTTGTTGTTTTTGAGTACATTATTATTTTCTGGAGCTACAAGATGCTCCAGATTTATCTTAAGTATTTGCTGACTCTATTGTAGAGATTGTAGAGATATCCATTGCTTCAAGGAAGAATATTTTTTTTTTTAAACTGATTTTTTTTAAAAAAAACTGAATCTGAGTCTATACTGATGTCTCCAACTTGAATGAATTGTTGTGTGGATTATTCTGTATATTCCCATGTTTGTAAGTACCCATTCCATGAGTGAAAAGCCTGGCATACATCATTTACCATTCATTCATTTAGTTTTTAAATTTCTTTTACATATATAACCATATCATAATTGTTGACTCACACCCTATGGAAATCATTTTAATCAACCAAACTATAGAACTTATATAGTCACTGCCTTTGGTCTTGTAGATTGCACTCATTTCTAAATTTGCTTTGGTCAGTATTGCCGTATACCCGGGATGGCGACCTGAGCTGGGTTCACAAGAGCTGGCTGCACCAATAACTTAAGAAAATGACGAAAGAAGCAAGCAACACACAGAAATATCTTTTGCTTGCAGGAATCAGGGATGTCTCTTGACTTTAAGGGTCCATTGAAAAAAGAGAGAGCGAACCACCTGAAAATCCTCTATTTAATTGGGGAGAAAGACATTCAACCCAAATGAGAATAGAGATTGGGTTTCAGTGGGGTGTAGTCCAGTTTCATTGGGTGATGCCCACTCCCAGAGCATCATTCCCCTGCTGAGAGGAGGTGAGATCCACCTGTTTCAGCACGCAGCAGAAACCAGTCTCTGTCGCTCAAGGCTTAGGGTCTGTGCTCACTTCTGTGTGGTAGCTCCCAACAGGTCAGCATCATTTTCCCCAGCCCACTTCAATGAGATTGTTTCTATATATCCTGTATTAAATATGGAATATGTAATATTATCAACTTCCAAGATTAGGTTATCAAAAGCTGTATGACTGTCTTTGGCTTGTTGGAGATATCAAAATCCCTATTTCTCTGTCTCTTTTCTCTTTTCACATTTGTCCTTTGTGGATGAAAGTCCATATGGTAAGAAATAGGCACCCAGCCTCTAGCCAGAATCAGGTATCAGACATTTAAGCAAGTTTTCAGATGATTCCTGGCCCCAGACTTAGGAGCATGATTCTAGGCCCTGTGGGAGCAGAGATAAGGTATACTTATTGGGCCTGCCAGATTTGTGGCCCATAGGCTCCATAAACCTAAGTGGTGATTTTATGTGACCATGTTATATAGAGTTATTTACTATGCAGATCTAATAACTAGAAAAACTTTTTCAACTTTCATACTATTATCAAATCTATTTTTATTTTTACTTATTTTTTAAAAAATTTGTTTTGCAGTACTGGGAATAGAACATAGGGTGTCTTACCCCTGGTTTACATTCCCAGTTTTTAAAATTTTTAAACTTTTAGACAAGGTCTTACTAAATAGTTAAGGTTGCACTCCTCCTGTCTGAGCCTCCCCAGTATCAGGAATTATAGGTGTGTACTTCCATGCCTGGCTATTTTTAATTTTTAAAAAATCTATTATATTTTCTTGGTATCATTTTATATTTCTACAGGCAGTGATTATGGGTTCTAATTTCTTCACATTATCACTAATAGTTATTTTCTGTTTTGTTGTTTTTGTTTAATAACTGTCCTAATGGTGCATAGTAGTCTCTTATTGTGGTTTTGATTTGTTCAACATTATTGTCATTAGAGAGCTTTAAATTAAAACATTTCGATAGTTATGTTCATCTATAAAAAGGGCTAATTTTCAAAAAGCTAGTTTTTTTTGATAACTCTGGAGTTTCTGTCTTTTATTTCAGGAGCGTTGTAATTGTTAAAACATTTTATGGTATCTACTTTTAAATATCGTTAAATGATTCCAACATCTAATAGATCTCATCCATTTATTTTCTTGTTCAGATTATGTTTTATTCTGTTCTTTTTTATATGTTAATGATTCATTTTTATTGTATTTTGGATATTTGGGTTTTTAGGTTAGTAAATTTTTGATCACATTTAAGTCTGTTGTTATAACACATAGTTGACTTGTTTTGTTTTAATGTGTAGGTTTTTCCTTACTTGTGTGGTCTTTATTCCTAGCAGTGGTATTTTGTTCTGCTTCATTTTCTGATGATTTTAGAATTCTAGTTCAATTCATGTTCATGGGTTTAAAATGTCTCTGGGGTGGGTGTAAAGTACTTTCTTGAGCTTCCTGATGTCCTGTTATTCATGGTCGATTGCAGTCAGAAACTGCTAGGCTTGGGTCTCCTTATATGGGGTATGCTAGACTTTCTTAAATCTTTCTTAAATGTTGTTCTTCCCTCAGATTAAACTGTCTAACTGCCTTGGCTGTGAAGTGTGGTACACATTCAAATATTAACTTAGAATGTGAAGTAGGGGCTAGAAATAACAGAAGTTTCACTGTTCTGCAGTGTTTATGGGTCATACTTCTTGTCACCACTGATTGTTGGAATGAGACCTAAATTGATAGGGGCTTTCCTTCTCTACTGTTGTTCTATAGCACAGTCCATGGCTTTGTTGCTGTGCCACAGTAAACAGAATGGAGTACCCCTTGGACTATGTTGTAGAGGGTTGAGATTTCCCACTAGTCTCTGTTGTGTTTTCCTTATTCAGAGAATGTGAATTTCCTCTTTCCCCTTTTGCCTACTGTTGATCTGGGTTGCATGCCTCATCATGGCCCAGTCCAGAAGTGTGTGACAGATAAACAGGAAAACAAAAAGACTTACTGCATTGTCTGTTGTTCTTTAACCTGTTTTGTCCTATCTTCTCAGATCTGGAACACCTATAAAGACTTTAATATGTAATAGTAAATATATAATACCATGATGAGAATAATTATATGATTATGTTGTATTAATATTATTAATTAATATAATTATGTATGTAGTCTCTAGATTATGATTTCCAACCTATTTTAATGCACCTATGTCAATTTTGTTGAAATATTCATAGAATTGAAAGCTTGGGCCTTAATGGTTTAAGTCTTGAGATTGCTAGTTGAGTCTGCCTTCTTTCTCCCAGCTTTGAGAGTCCTATTATTGTTGATTGACGGAGAGTTTCTAATGAATTTAGGATACTTACAGGGAGAAACAAGTAAATGCTATCTCATTCCAGAACCAAAAGCCCTTTTTTTTTTTTTTTAAAGAGAGAGAGAGAATTTTAATATTTATTTTTTTTAGTTTTCGGCAGACACAACATCTTTGTTTGTATGTGGTGCTGAGGATCGAACCCGGGCCGCACACATGCCAGGCGAGCGCGCTATCGCTTGAGCCACATCCCCAGCTCCCCAACAGCCCTTTTTGGTTGTACTTTAAGTTTTTAGGCTTTGTTTTTTATGGTATGAATTATTATGAATGCTACCCAGCCATTTTTTTTCCTTGATTTTTGAAGATTGAGGGTTAAGGAAGAATATACATATGTGTTTGTAAATTCATGTATATGTATATATAGATTAATAGATATATACATAGGCACCATCTTCATATGTACACACATAAATATGAATTGCTTTATACAAACTGTGTATCGTGTGTGTGTGTGTGTGTGTGTGTATGCTCTTTAATTGTCCTTGCTTACTAGCTTTTAGCTAAAGATAGAAGAATCTTTGTGATTACTCTAGGTTACTTTATTATTTTAGCTTTTCATAGATTTTTCATATTTTGAGATGTTATCAATAAACTTGTGAATTTTCTTTGAGTATTTCTGTCTTTTCAGAGCTTTAGATAACAAGTTTAGTTCATTAATTGATAATTAGAACTTTTAAAGTATTTTTGTATTTTAATCATGTCTTTGATTATGAATGTTCTGAAAACAGTCTTCTGAAAACTTCTAATTAAAATATTGCACCTTTAATTCTAATACTATTTTAATGAACAAGAATCCTTGTATAATTTTCTTCTAGTACAGGGCCATGAAGTTCTTCAGAAAATCCTGGCAACTGATATTGTTTCTAGAAATACACCCGACTTGAAAAAAATGTCAAGTAAAAAACCAAGTGACCATCCTAGTGAAGCTGAGGAAGAATTTTACTTATCTGTTGGCTCACCTGCTGTTCTTTTGGATGCAAAAACATCTGTATCACAAAATACTAGTTCATCTCTTGCTCAAAAGAGAGAGACTTATACTTTTGGAAATTCGTTAAATATGCTGTCTTCAAGTACAGAGATTTCTCTTAAAACCAAAAAAAGGTAATCTTTATTTAAATAGTAGTAATCATGCTTTAAAAATTTTTCTATTTGTAAATAGTATTTTACTATTAAATAGTGGTAATTCGGTCTTCCATGTAGTTTTGCAGTGATTATTAATGGGTTTTAACATGTCATGAGAAAAACAATATCTCTTTCTATATCTTCATTTTATGATTGATAAAGAAGACCTTAAAAGTTTACTTGAGAGAAGTGAGGAAGTAAACCTTTTTATAGTCTCCGGGAAAATTATTGTTCTGGTGTAAGTTTTCTATAACTTCCTAAAGAACAACCTATCCCTACTATATTATTTAAAATTGCAAATGTAGGTCATTTCTGGGCTAGGAAAGAGTATATGTTATTGTAGATGAATTGTAAATCTAGTTCCATTTCTTGGAGTCCCTTTGACCTTTAGGAAGAAAAGTAGGTTATTTAAGATCCTTTGTTATTGTAGGCTTTTACAATGAATCTAATATCTGATCTGTCTTATGTGTTTCCTGGAGCTAAGGAGTTAAGTCTTAATATTTTTGTCTGAATATTCTAAGACTTTACTATTTAAAGTGTAGTCTGTCACAGTACTCTGAGAACCAGTGTTCTAAGCTACACATTTTCTTGGTTAATAATTTAACCATTGTAAGGCTCAGTGCAAAATTTCATAAGTGGTCTGTACCAATACTGTAAGTTCAGTAAGACTCAAATAACAGAGTTTATGGGTGCACTTAGCTTGTTTTTCTCTTGCCCTTTTAGGTTAAACTTTGAAGATTTTATTTTAAAAAAAGTAGAAATAGAGAATAAAGTATCAGAAGTAGAGAATAAAATACCAGAAGGACAACAAGAAAGGAAGCCATCAGAAACATTTCAGAAAAGTGTACAGGATTTGGAACATGAAATTCAACCACAAACTAAAAAGAGCTTTTCAACATTGTTTTTAGAAACTGTAAAAAGAAAAAGTGAATTCAGGTGAGTTATTAAGAAACTGTCCTTTGAGACATTTTTTTTTTCCTTTTCTATTCTATGAACCATATCTTCAAATTCCTACTGTTCATTTATCTAGAAATAAATCATTTAATTGGTTAAAATTTTATTTTTATTTTTTGAGATGGGGTCTTGTTACATTGCTTAGACTGGCCCCAAACTCAGGATTCTCCTGCCTTAGCCACCCAGGTTGCTAATTAATGCAAATTTTTATTGAAATTTTGCCTGCTCTATAGAGGTAATTTTTTCATTTTTTTAAAAAATGTATTTTTTAGTTGTAGTTGGACACAGTATCTTTATTTTATTTATTTTTATGTGGTGCTAAGGATTGAACCCAGGACCTCACAAATGCTAGGCAAGGGCTCTACCGCTGAGCCACAATCCCAGCACCAATTTTTTCATTTTTTAAACCAGTAAATCACTCCCCAAACCATTCTTTAATAGACACTAAATTAGATATGAAAAAAAAAAAATGAGTTTATTCAGTTCTCATTGCTCTGGCTCATCATTTTTTCTGGTTTGTGATATCAAAAAATGAAGACAGTCTTTATAAATAGAATTATATAAGACTACTTGTATTTCACTATTTCAGGTTTTAAATCTTTTTTCTATTTCTTCTGTGTCAGTAAAATGATAATCCTAAAATAAATTTAATGTGTTCATTTCTATTTAACCCACTAAGTCCCAACTTTTAAATTCTTCAGATATTTCAATGAAATTGACACAGGTGCATTAAAAGGGTTTGGAAATCATAATCTAGAGCTTATATTGCTACATTAATGTTAATATTATTATTAACATTATTATTGTATAATAATGTTATATCATTGCATTATATACTGTATACTATATTTAAGTCTTCATAGGTATTCCACATCTGGGACAATGGGGAAAAATGGATCAAAGACCTTCCTTGGTTTTGAAATATCTGTGTAGTGATTTTAACCCTGGCTTCACATTTATATAAATAATGTCAGTCAGGATTGAGAAGTATTGGTCCATAGAACAAATTTCAGCTGGTATTTCACCCTCCCTAATTATCTGTTTTTATCTTCTTGGTCTTATATATTTGCATATGTATTTGCTTTGCCATAGATTTTTCCTTTTTCATCTGCTAATTGCTGTTTCTTTTTAAGGTCTATACTAGACTTCTACATTTTTAAAGTTTTACTTTATTGTTTTGTTTTGTTTAGATAGTTGCTTGCTTCATATTATAGTTTTACAATTTTAGGTATGTATTTTTAGTTAAGATGTAAGTCTCCCATTCCAGGAGTTTAGAGTTGTTTTATATTTTCTGTTCAGTCTATTAGAGTACTTATCAACATATTAGGATGTTTTTTATAAAAACATGTTGAATCAATAAATGAAATTCCCATTTTCTTCAGTCTCTGTTCCCATAATTAATTTCCCAGTTACACACACACACACACACACACACACACACAAAATCACTTATATGCATGTGTTCCCCACCAATTGAGACAAATATGTTACACTTGGGGTTAGTTATAGCGTTTGAAAGGGTAATTGTGTGTTTTTTAATGTCCTTTTTGATAAACTAGTAAATAAAGGTAGTTTACTTGCTAGAGCCAAATGTAGCAAGTCATTATTTCCTGTGCTTTCTAGTATCACTGCTTTTACTTATGGTCTTCCTTCTGTTTATGTTTCTTGCATTTCCTCATGACCAACTTCTTGCAGCTCAAAGGCCGCAAAGTCTTTCTCACTTAGTCAGAAGTAATCGTGGCCTATTCTTTCTCACTTAGTCAGAAGTAATCGTGGCCTATTCTGAACTTTAATAGTGTCAAAGTTGTTTCCTAAGGGTATCTTTGGTTTGAATAACTGACTAGATGGAAATCCCTTGAAGTAGAAGGGGAACAAATTTGGCAGTTCTTAATTGGCTAGTTGGAAAGACTTCATTTAAAAATTCTTAGCTTTACCTCTTTATATACAAAAACTAATAGATGTTACAAATAATATACTATAAATCTAATTGTATTTATTTGTAACAGTTTGATTATTTACTTAAAAGTAGGAAAAACAATATATCCATTGGGCATTCAGTCATTGTGGTCTTTTATTCGTGTTTCATATATATATATATTTTTTTAATTTGTTGCTAACATAAATGCGATTTTCTTTTTTTAATTTTTTTTGTTCTTTTTAGTTATACATGACAGTAGAATGTATTTTGACATATCATACATACATGGAGTGTAACTTCCTGTTATAGTAAGCTTTTTCACCACTGTGACTAAAAGACCCAACCAGAACAAGTGTAGAGGAGAAAAAGTTTATCTCGGGGCTCATGTTTTCAGAGGTCTTAGTCCATAGAAGTCCTGCTCCATTCCTGAAAGCTGGGTGAGGCAGGACATCATGGTGGAAGAGTGTGGCAGAGGGAAGCAACTCACATGATGGTCAGGAAACAGAAAGAGAGAGAGATCTCCACTTGCCAGATACAAACATATACCCCAAACCCATGCCCCCAATCCTCACATCTTCCCTTCTATTTCAGTTACCACTCAATTAATCCCTGTTGGGCGATTAATTCACTGATTGGGTTAAGAGTCACAACCCAGTCATTTCTCCTGAACCTTCTTACATTGTCTCACACATGAGCTTTGGGGGACACCTCACATCTAAACCATGATACTTCCCATTTTTGTGATTGTACATGATGTAGAGTTACACTAGTGGTGTATTCATATATTAGCTTAGGAAAATTATGTCCCATTCATTCTACTGTCTTTCCCATCTCCATCCCCCTCCCTTCTCTTCACTCACTCCTCCCTGTCCAATCTGGTACTCCCCCCACACCCCCATTGTGAGTCATCATCTGCATATTAGAGAGAACATTTGGCCTTCAGGTTTTGGGATTGGCTTACTTCACTTATCATGATAGTCTCCAGTTCCATCCATGTACTGGCAAATGCCATAATGTAATTTTCTTTGTGGCTGAGTGACATTGCATTGTGTACATGTACTACTGTGTTAGTTTTTACACAGTTTTCTAATTACATAAATCTGTAAAACTCTACTACCAGCAGTGTATTAACATTCTCTGTTTTATAAGATTTATTAGGAGTATGAGATTAAAAGAGTAGAGAAGGAATTTTATCTTAGAATCCTCTAATAAAAAGGGAAAGAAAGGTAATCTTTTTTTTTCTATTCTACCTTTGCTTCTGCTTTGACTAAACATTAAGGAAACATCCTTATCCAATTGAAAAAGGCGGAAACCAGGAGTGTATATGCCAGCTTTGGAGTTTCGAAATTTATCCTAAGTTTTGATTTTGCATATCTCATTAAAGCCTGTGGTTTACTCAAGTCTGTTACCATAAAAGCAAGGAAATGTAAGATGAATCCATCAGCTTACTATCCTTTGAATAATTAGATTGTATTAGAGTTAATATTAGATTGTAGATTGTACTTAATGTTAGATTGGGATTGTAGTTAACAATTTTCAAATTGTTTTGTTATCCCTTTATAGCACTAAATGTGGGAAATTATGACAATATTTATATAATATAATAAGTTAGGTTGGGATGTGGAAAAAGAGGGCTAGAATATGCAAACATGATTAGATTCCATTTGTGCTTATGCTACCTTTAAATATCATCCAATTATGATTATAGTATTGAAATGTATGTGAACATGTGTGAAATATTCAAACTTGGAATGAATTTTTACATTATATTTGGTGGTTCTATGTATGAAGTCCTTTGGGATATGAAAAAATTAGAAGAAATTAGTCCCTTGTAATTTAGTAGAGTTCAATTAAAATATTAGATTTGGAGGTTTCTCAGAAATAATACTGTCAATATGAAGAAATTCAGACCCCAAAAGGCATCTGTTTAACTTATAATTTAATAAAATATTATGTGTGTTTCTGTGTGTGTGTGTGTGTGTGTGTGTGTGTGTGTGTTTATGTATACACACACTATCATCCATTTTGGATTATAAGTTAATGTTTCTGGGTTATGATTTCTCATCTGGGTTTCATTTTTTAGTTTATATTGGGGGGCATCAAATTAGTTGCCATCTCTAAATTTTTACGATCCTGTTAGTGACATAAATGAGAGTGATCATTTAAAAGGAAGGATTTATAAAATTAAGGGAAAATTGAGAAGTATGAACTGCTCTTTTAACAGATATGTAGATTTTATTTCTTATATAATTTTTTTCAGTAAACAAAGATAAAACTTCATTTTTTTAAGCTGTTAAAATAATAATCCTGTTTTAGTCCCATTGTTAAGCATATAGTGACTGCTCCACCTCATTCATCTCCTCTAAATGATATGAAGTTGTTAGAAGATGAATTTGTAATTGATGAGTCAGATAGAAGTTTTGCCAGTGGATCTTGGATTACAATACCAAGAAAGGGTGGATCTCTGAAACAACCCACAATATCCCCTGCTGAGAGCACTGCAGTCCTTCAAGGTAAGAAGGCAAGAGAAAAACATCGCAGTGTATTACCTAACACTTTGAAAAGTGACCAGCATTTGCATAAAGCTCACCCAGAACAGAAATTTCAACCCTGTGATGAAAAAAAAGTGGATACAAGTTCTTTGACAGATGAATTGGAAAATATTGATAGATCTACAAAATATGAAATCTCTTCTGAAAATGCCAAAAAACCATCTGAAAACAAAACGCCAATAAAACAAAATCAGAGAAGAAAATTTAAGGCCAATGTAGTTAAAAAACAGCTTGATCTGGAACAGTCTAAAGATAAAAATGTAAATATGTCACACTCTGCTCAAGACAAGTTGCAAAAAAATTTAGACAGAAATGGAGAAGATTGTGAAGGGATGAGAAATGATAATATATTCAAAACACCTATACTACCTGTGGGTAAGTATTTACGTTGAATATTAACTGAATATTATTTTATAATTTACATTTTTAACATCCCTGTGTAGCTTTGAGAAGTAGGCAAAGTAAACCTAAATCTACAGAGAGTTTCAAAATTCTATAGGTTCATTTTTAGAATCAGTTTATGTTATGTATAATTTAATTTCAACTTTAATTTTTGTTTAGTTTCTAAGATCCCATCACATATAGAGGGAAGAATAAAAGGCAAAGATTAGTTTTTAAAACACAAGTGAAACAGAATCAAATTCTTAAGAGTATTAAAATATAAATGGGGTAAAACCTATTATACCCAATATACCCACTGTATATCAGTATAGCTACATACATGCTCTTCTATCATTCACTAATTTATGTTATTAAGTGCCAGACAGTTTTGGTATGAAAATCAAAAAGATTACTGAAACATAATTTCTACTGTTAACAGTATCATTTTAGTGGGGTCTGTAGACCAACAGATAAATGTACTTACATGTACAAAATGAACGTGGAGGCACAAAAAACAATTATCTAACCAAGATCACAGTAGATATTTGTATCTTAGGTGGTCCTATAATTTATCATCCTAATGAGGCTACTTTTATGAATGAGAATGTCAGGACAATAAGTATAAACTGGAATTGTCCTATACTTAGAGTGTGGCTGCTCTCCTTAATATATCATCATTGTTTAGTGATTGGGATTTGTAGTTACATTTAGTCATGAAGAAAAGGTCAGTTTATAGTCTTCTTCTTCTTTTTTATTTTTTTAATAGAGGATAATGAAATCAAGGGCATTTTTTAAAAATATTTTTTTAGTTGTCAGTGGACCTTTATTTATATGCAGTGCTGAGAATTGAACCCAGTGCCTCACATGCTAGGCAAGCGCTTTACCACAGAGCCACAACTCCAGCTCCTCAGTTTATGTTCTTTGTAACACTTTCAGTTAATAGAAAAGGGGTCATAGAATTGAATTCTCTTAAGAACAGTTAATGGAAGAAAAAAACACTAGCAAATTTATTGGGCACCTTTATAAATGTATATAATGTAATTTAATCCTTCTTGACAATCTTGTAAAGGAGGAAGTAACACTGAAAAAAGATTAAAATAAATCTTGTCCAGGATCTGTCCTACCATACAGCTCCTATTTTTTCAGTTCTGCTAAGAAATTTTTTAAAATGTGAAGATATTTTCAATGCTCAGTGGAAAAAATAGCTAACCAGAAAATGCTGTTGACTAACCAGAATTGTGTATGTACCTGAAAATTCTAGATGACTACATGATATTGCAAATACAGAGGTGAGAAAGAGTATATTAGAATATAATATTAAAGGTTATTTTTTGGGCTGGGGATGTGGCTCAATCGGTAGTGCGCTCACCTGGCATGCGTGCGGCCGGGTTCAATCCTCAGCACCACATACAAACAAAGATATTGTGTCCGCCGAAAACTAAAAAATAAATATTAAAAAAATTCTCTCTCTCTCTCTCTCTCAAAAAAAAGGTTATTTTTGTTAAAAAAAATCCAGTTTAATAAGGTTATCAATGAATTATTTAATTTTTGTGCTCTTTTGGTATACTCTGTAAGATAGACTGTATATTACCCAAAGTAGTAGTTTACAAGTTTTGTCTGTTTGCCTTTCTTTATTCTGCTTGAAGTAGAGGTGGAAAAAACTACCTTTTCTATTTTGAGGACCCCTTTTGTAAATGTTGGCCATGTCCTATATTCTTTTTATCATATTTGTTCTTTATTTTTTAAATTTCCTTTAGTTTCTAATAATTTGTTGGCCATTTTAAGAATCTGACTAATCTAACGGTGATATTATAAGAAAGTTTTTATCTTAACTATTCCCTTAAGCAGAATATGATTTTACAAAATTTTAAAGTAGAGAATTTTGATCAATCCATGATTTCTTAAGAGAAGACAATAAATGAAGGATGTATACTTGAAGAATGGTTCCTGTAGTTGAAATATTATACATTTATTGAGTACCTATACACTTTAACACGTTGTCCTGTCTAGATTGTTCTGTGAATATGATGTTCTGTTTAATCATTATACCAGTTGTAATTTTCTCCACCGCCCCCCCCCCCATTCTTCCTGTCCAATCCAGTGAACCTCCCCTTCATTCTTTTTTATGGCTGAGAAATATTCCATTGTGATATGTACTACATTTTCTTTATCCTTTCATCTGTTGAAGGGTTCCATAGTTTAGTTATTGTGAATTTTCTGTTTTAAAAAATTACCATACACTTAGTATCTTAAAACAACACATATTTAATAACTTATAGTACTATAGGTCAGAAGTTTCACTGGGCTAAAACCAATGTGTTGGTGGAACTGTATTTCCTTCTGGTGACTTTGCAAGAATATCTGTTCCCTTGCCTTTTCTTCTTGAAACGTATATTCCTTGGCTCATGATCCTCCTCCATCATCAAAACCAGCAATGCCAGACTTGTTATGTTTTGAATTTTTCTTGCCTCTTCTGTCATCCTGTATCTGACTACAGATTAAATAACACATGCAGTTTTAACTATGCATAAATTTGGCCAATCTGAATAGTCCAAAATAATTTATTTTCAAGGCTTATAATTTAAAATCTTCCAAAAAATAGATTGTAAAAAATCATTAATTATTTCAAAATGAAAAACAGTAGTTACCTATTTTAACTTGATTTTAACTTGGTAAGTGGTAAGAAGGAACAATATATTTTTTTCCTTTTGTAAGCTAATTTATATTTTAGTTTAGTAGTATATCAGAATTATCAAGCCATATGAAAGCTTGCATTTAATCAGAAAGTTAGAAATCTTAAAAACATGTAAATTTTAAAAACTTGAGATGAAGTCTATAGGCTCAATTTAGTAAGTTCTATTTTTTTTTTTTTTTTTTTGATTTTAGGAGATAAGAAAATAAATAGAGGCACCAAAAACAATAAGGAAGAATCTAGAAAGAAGCATTTTTCAAGTGAGTCCAAGAAGAATAAACTTGTATCCGAAGAAGTGACTATTGCTGTCATGAGAAGTCATAGGATTTCCAGGCGTCCATCTGATTGGTGGGTGGTAAAATCAGATGAAAGTAAGTATTTTTATTTAAATTATATTCATTAAGAGGTACTAAAAAATTACTGTGTAAGGGGTTTTTTGTTTGATTTATACTCCTATTATATAGAAAAAAATCTTGAGGACATAATTTAATTGGGTCATCGATAGACATTTTGTTTAAATCAATTATGCAGAAATTCCTAGGTAAAAAAATAAATAAATAAATAGATAGATAGATAGGTAAAAATGGGCTGGGGATGTGGCTCAAGCTCACCTGGCATGCGTGCGGCCCGGGTTCGATCCTCAGTACCACATACAAACAAAGATGTTGTGTCTGCTGAAAACTAAAAAATAAATATTAAAAAAAAAAAAAAAAGAAATTCCTAGGTGTAGGGAAATAGCTGTGGAAAAACAAAGCCATGAACAAAGTCCCTTGCTCATGTAGTTTACATTCTAGAGGGACAATACAGATAAGTATTTCATACACTGATAGATGAGAAGGACAAACAAAGCAGATAATGTATGGACATGGAAAGGAGGTTATAGGAATGGAAGTGAACAAAAGGATAGAGTGTGATACTAGTTTATAATGGTAGTATAAGAGGCTATTATGATCTTTCAGAGCCCATATATGAGTAGAGGGAGGGAGCCATACAAATAACTAGATGTAGAGTATATCAAATCAAGGGAACAGTAATTGTAATTCCTGGTGGGGCATACTTGCCTTGTCTCAGGAAAATTAAGAGAGCGAGTGTGGCTGGAGCTGAGTGAGCTAGGGAAGATAAATTTGGACAGTCAGGCCATGATAGAGAGGTTAGATAAAATATATCGAGAAACTACTTGAAGATTTAAAAAATAAAGTGGATGTGTAACCAATGTGAATCTGCAATATGTATATGGGGTAAAAATGGGAGTTCATAATCTGCTTGAATCAAATGTATGAAATATGATATGTCAAAAAAAATAAAATAAAATAAAATTCACATGTGAAAAAAAATAAAAGTGGGTGGGGAATAAAAATAAAAAAATAAAGTGACACAGTTGACTCATCTTTTAAAAGGATCATTTTTACTGCTCAGGAGAGAGGAAACCAGGACTAAGCAAAAATGGAAACCTGGTGTGACTAGTTTTAGGAGGATGGTGAAGGGAGGAGATGGGAATTGTTAGATTCAGGATATTTTGTGAAGATAACACTAAGGAAATATAAATGGATTAGAGTGAGAGAAATAGCTACTGTTTACTGAGATGAGGAAAGGAATGAGAGAAAAAAAATTTCAAAGGATTTTAAGATTTCAGGTTTTCGTATGTTAATTTTGAGGTGTTATTAGATATCAAAATAGTATATTCAGGATATATTTAGATCAATAAGTGAGAGAATAGTACAGATAAGGTACAACATCTGTGAAGACTTGTTACTATGAATTATTGACTCATAAGAACTTCTATTGAATTATTGGTAATACAAATGAGACATTATCATAGAAAACTTATGGAGACACTTGGCCTCAGAGTTACGTCAGTTCAAGCTCTTACTTGCATGACCCCAAAGTGGTTACCTTCTTTAATTTTCTGCCTGAGTACAGTATTTCTTTATGATAGTGTACCCCATTGGTATACATTAGGAGTACAAAAGTAGGTAAAATATAGTCAATTCCTTGATCTCCAGGAATTATCAGTCTGCTGGAGGAGAGGGATAGAGATAAGTAAACAGTCAGATATGTAATAAATATTATCAAATGATTAAGAGATAGTTATACTAAGACTTGGGAATTAGTGAAAGCTTCCTGAAGAATGAATTAGAAGTCAGCTAGTTGGATGGTGTGAGAAGGAACGATGTCATTTTTGAACAGACATAGCTTGTGCAGGGATCTGGAGCTGAGGGGTTGACTTTTTTGTTTGTTTGTTTAGTGTGTCTCAGAATAATCTAAAAGGCTTATTAAAACATTTCTGGCCCTGTTTTGCAAGTTGGTTTGTGTTGATTGAAGCTAGAGCATGAGAATTTGCATTTCAGACAAATTCCCAGATGATGCTGATCTTATGATATAAAGACCACATTTTAAGAACAAATACTTTAGAGAAACTACAGATATTTCTGTACTGCTGGTTTTATTTGTTTGAAAGGACATGGTTGAGAGTTGTAGGTTATGAAGTAAACAATCTAGATGTAGAAATAAATTGATGTTAAAGTATTTAGACTTAATCCTGAAGCTGTAGATACTCACTGTAAGATTTTACGTTTTGTTTCTTTGAGACAGGTTGTCCCTTTGTTGCGCAGACTGGTCTACAACTCATGAGCTTAAGTGATCTTCTTGAGAGGCTGAGGCTATAGGTGTGTGCCACCATGCACAGCCTCTTACTAAAGGATTTTAAACAGGGTTATAACAATCCTATTTATGTTTTCCAAAGATAATTTTAAATCAATATAAAGATTGGGTTGAATAACAAGGGTACAAAAGGGAAAAACTGTTAAAGAGCTGTTTTATTAATCTAGGAATGAAAGGGCAAGGGCTCTGCTAATGACAGGCAGTACAGCATGAAAGAAGCACATTTGAGAACTATGGAGTGGCACTTGTAACAACACATCCCATCATTATGTATAACTATAATGCACTGATTTTTAAAAAATGGAAAAAAAATAAAAAGGGGTAGGACTGATGGGTTTTAGGGATTGATTGTGGGTAAGGGCAAGATGACTCTGATTTTTTATTTAGGCATCTGGATAGTTATACTTATCATAAATATAGGAATAAAATGAGAAAAAGATTTAAGGATGAGTGGTAGATGTATATTATTCGTGTCATCATATAGGTATCAATTCAAGCTATGGATAGATAAGTCCCCCAAAGAAAGTACATACAGTAAAAAGTTATAGGTGGAACCTTGGGAAATACCAGAATCTTAAGGATTATCGGAGAGTACTAGGTAAATACAGTGAGAAGGTTATTTGGTAAGCTTATGATGCATTTAAAGGATCTGGTGCATGTCTTTCTAAATTGAATTTAAATAATTTTTAAAGGGGGGAATAGGAAGGGTAGCAGAATACAATAGACACTAATATGGCTGTATGTATAAACGTGGCCGTGAAACCAATGTGATACTGCAAGCTGTACACGTGGAAAAAAAAGAATTCATACCCCACTTGAATCAAATGTATGATATGTCAAGATCATTGTAATGTTTTGAGCAACTAATAAAAAAATTTAAAAAAAAAAGAATTTTTAAAGAATTTAATGTGGAAACAAATTTACCCTGAGACTAGTCTGTGTGTATGTGTTTATATATAAATATGAATGACATTGGCATTTTAGTGAGCCAAATCATCTGGACAAACACGATAACTTTAAATTTTCATTGAATCTTTCAGGTCCTGTTCATAGCAATTCTTCAATAAAAAATGAATTATCAGTGTATCACAACCCTAGACAAAAATCTGCTAAGAAAACAAATCAGCCATCTAGGAATACTGGGAAAAAAGCCATTCCATTAAAAAAGCAGAAGACAGCTATGCAAGGCAGCTCAAGAGTACAGAAATTTTTAAATGTTAAAGGTTCTGAGTTTATTAGCAACCATGAAAAACTTCCCAGTTGTTCCCAGAATGAGCCATCAGAAAGTGACAAAGCTGACCTGGCTGCGAAGAAAAGTCTTGATTGTTCTGGGTAATGTCTGTTATGTTTACAATATAGTTATTGTTCCACATTTAATATTTTGTCTATGTTATTTAACCATTTATAGAAAGAGCGTATCAACCTAAAGGACTCCATACTCTGACAGATCTGGTATTAAATCTAGGCTCTGCCTTTAGCAGAGCAAAGTAGTAATCTGATCTTGTTTCCTCATATTAATATAGGTAATAATAATAGCACATAGGATTGTGAATGTTAGATCTAATGAATTATTATTTTTGCCTGAGTTGCTAATTTTTTAAAAATAATGACAAAAGATGCACAATAAAATTATTGTCTTAATCACTTTGAAGTACATAGTTTTTGTTTTGTTTTTTTACCTTTTAAAGTGAGATGAGGGGCTGGGATTGTGGCTCAGCGGTAGAGAGCTCGGCTAGCACGGGCGGGACCCGGGTTCGATCCTCAGCACCACATAAAAATAAAGGCATTGTGTTGTGTCCATCTACACCTAAAAAATAAATATTTAAAAAAAATAAATAAATAAAGTGAGATGAATGTGATGTCAGTTTGAAACATGTCAGTAATTTTCCTTTTAATATAATAGTTAACATTTTTGGAGTACCTACTAAGTACTAAATGATTTTTAATAAATTCTGTTGAGCTAATTCTGTTTTTATAAATTCTTGCTTTTTGCTGTAGCATGCATTCAACGAATATTTAATGCATACAGTATTAGAAACAGCAAGGTGGGGCTAGGGTTGTGGCTCAGAGGTAGAGCATTTGCCTAGCATGTGTGAGGCGCTGGGTTCGATCCTCAGCACCACATTAAAAAAAAAAAAAAAGTATTAAAAAATAAAGGAAAGAAAGAAACAGCAAGGCACTGGCGGTTAATTGGGGGAAATAAATGATTAGAATTGCCTAAAATATATTTTGAGTATGTCATTAGTGTATATAAAAAAAGATCCCATATATATTCCCAAGTTTAATTTCTTCAGATTATTTTTTAAAGATTAAAATTTTAAAGATTAATTTCTTCAGATTATTTTTTTAAAGAAATCTTGCTAGATTTGGTTTCATCAAAGTTCTTGTTGGTATATAGTTGTTCATAGTATTCTCTTACAGTTGCATTTTTTTTTTTTGACTCTGATGGTAGGACTCCAGAAATAAAATTTCAAAAGGAATAGAGTTGTTTGCATATATTTGGGGTAAATTGATCAGCTGGAAGCTACCAATGACATGAGCTTTGTCCCTCTGAGGACCCTACTGCTGACCTAGTGTATCAAAGAAAATTACTTAAGTTGCTTATGGTTTCTCCAGTAAACTGATATTAGACTAATTCTAGAATATACATTATAAGCTACCTATAGGTAATATCTTCTCATGTCCTTCTGTCATTTGCTCCCATAGTAGTTAGACCAGGTTTGCACTAGTTCTCTCATTGGAATTTTTCGAATTGGAAATCTTGATAGGTTCTAGAATCAGTTTTTTACCTGAGCCAGTTGTAGGTCTTAGGGCCCGAACATGGTGAGCTGATATTTGTTATAGCCAACATTACATTGTTTATATACCCACTATATATTGTTTCTGGTAGAAATATTTTTTGAAGATGTATGAACAGTTTTAAACTTCATTTTTGTAGAACTACAGAGCGCTCCAAGAATCAATGTGGTGTTACAACTGCACAAAATGTTCGTTTAAAGTCTCATACCAGTGACCATACTTGCAAGACACCAACAGAGTCTAATTTGGATTCTGGAAAGTGTAAAACTTCAGTTTTGGAAGAAAGGTATGCATGTATTCTAAGATTAATAAGTTTTACTTATTTATATTAGGTACCCATTGCTATGTAACCAGTTACCTCAAAACTTAATTTTGTTATAGGCTGATAAGCTTAAAAGGTTATGAAAAACAGCTATGGCAGTTTTAGGAGAAAAATGATAAGTAAGCTTAAATACATTAAATATATGTATTATAAAAACATGGATTTTTATGGTTTATTTATTTTTTCTTAAGTGGACCATCCAGGATCAAGAACTATTTAATGTTTGGGAAGAATAATTCTGATGTGTGTGATGAAGAAGTTCAGGAAAGGTTAGGTAAGTTATTGTTTATTTCTACTGTATTGATTTTTATGGAGTTATATATATATATTATAAGGTATGATGTGTTTTATTTAGTTAAACTTGGACTGATGGGAAATATGTATTGAGACTTACAATATATTTAGAGATTTGTAAGAGGCTAATAAAATGTTGGCATGTAAGGTATCTATTCCATTGTTGACAAGGGGACACGTGACGCAAAATTAACTATCTATTGGTGGTTGCTGAAGCTGGGTGAGGATGTTTGAGGTTCATACTGTTTTCCTCTTTTTTGAATAGTTCTGAAATTTTTCATATAGGTTTTTTAAATACTTTATTTTAAAAAAATTGGTTCTTTTTAGTTATACATGACAGTAGAATCCATTTTGACATAATCGTATAAGCATAGAATATATTTTGTTCTAGTTCAGACCCCATTACACTTTTTCCCCTTCCCTCTTGCCACCTCCTGCTTCCCGTCTCTATTGATCTTTCTGCCATTTACCATATTTATTTTTTAAATTACTTTCTAGTGGATTTACACCACGAGATTTACTGTGATATATTGATATATGTACATAGGAGGGTTGTGTCGGATTCATTCCACTGCCATTCCTTTTCCTATCTTCCTGAACTTCTATCACCACCCCCCTGCCTTGTTGTGGGTTAGCTTCCACATATTAGAGAAAACATTTGACTTTTGGTTTTTTGGAATTGGCTTATTTTATTTAGCATGACAATCTTCACATTCATCCATTTACCAGCAAATGATATAAACTCATTCTTCTTTATGGCTGAGTGATATTCTATTGTTCCTGTATACTACATTTTTTTTTTATTCATTCATCTGTTGAAGGGCCCCTAGTTTGCCTTTTTAGCTTAGCTATTGTGAATTGTGCTAATTGTGGGTCTTTGATCCATTTTGAGTTAAGTTTTGTGCAGGGTGAGGGGGGCGTTAAATTTTGTTTTTCTACATATGAATTTCCAGTTTTCCTAGCACCATTTGTTTAAGAGGCTATCTTTTCTCCAATGTACATTGTTGGCAACTTGTCTAGTTTGAGATGGATGTATTTATGTGTGTTTGTCTCTCTGTTTTCGTGTTCCATTGGTCTTCCCGAGTATTTTATTTTTTGAGGCTATTTTGAATGGAATAGTTTTCCTAATTTCTTTTTTCAGCTGATTTATCATTGGAGTTTAGCAATGTGATTGATTTAGGAGTGTTTATTTTATGTACTGCTACTTTGCTGAATTCATTAATGTGTTCTACAACAGTTCTGCTGGAGTGTTTTGGGTCTTCTAAATATAGTTTTATGTTGTTGGTAAACAGTTTGAGCTCTACTTTTCCTATTTGCATCCCTTTAATTTTTTCTTTCCCCTAATTGCTCTGGCTAGAGTTTCAAGGACTATGTTGAATAGAAATGGTAGAAAAAGGAGGGCATCCCTGTCTTATTCCTGTTTTTAGATTGAATGCTTTCAGTTTTTCTTTATTCACAATGATGTTAGCCTTGGGTTTTATATAGCTTTTATGATGTTGAGGGAGGTTCCTTCTATCCCTAGTTTTTCTGGTGTTTTAAACATGAATGGGTGCTGTATTTTATCATACTTTTTCTGCATCTTTGATATAGTCATGTCATTCTTGTATTTAAGTCTTTTTTTATAGTGAGTCAACTATCGATTTTGGAATGTTGAGCCTACCTTTCATCCCTAGGATGAAACCTATTTGATCATGGTGCACTGTCTTTTTGATGTGTTTTTGTATGAGATTTGTCACTGTTTTATTGAGAATTTTTGCATCTGTGTTCATAAAGGATATTGGTCTAAAGTTTTTTTTCCTTGATGTGTCTTTGTCTGGCTTTGATATCAGGATGATACTGGTTTTATAGAATGAGTTTAGAAGATTTCTCTCCTTTTCTATTTCCTGGAATAATTTGAGGAGGATTGGTTTTAGGTCTGGTAGAACTTGGCTGAGAACACATCCAGTCCTGTACTTTTCTTTTTTTGGTAGGCTTTGATGGCTTCTTTAATTTCTTTCTCTTTTTTTTGGAGATTTTCTCCTTTTTAAATCAATGATCATCTTATCCAGCTTCAGAAACCTGGACAAAGGGGCTGGGGATGTGCCTCAAGCGGTAGCGCGCTTGCCTGGCATCCTGCGGCCCGGGTTCGATCCTCAGCACCACATACAAACAAAGATGTTGTGTCCGCCGATAACTAAAAAAAAAAAAAAAAATTAAAAATTAAAAAAAAAAAAAAGAAAAAAGAAACCTGGACAAAGAGGAAGCTGAGAGGGGACCTGGTTCAGTGTCAGAGGTCTTTGAGTGATTTTGTGTCAGCACATGGAGGCTTCTTCAGTTTGATTACTTGAAATTGAAACGTTTAAAGTTTCTATGCCTTCTAGGTTCAAATTGTATAGGTCATATGACTCCAGGAATTTGTTGATGTCAAGATTTTCTTCTTTATTGGAATATAAATTTCAAAATACTTTCTGATAATCCTCGGTATTTGAGTAGTGTTTGTGGTGATATTTTCTTTTTCATCATGTGTTTTATTAGCTTGAGTTTTTCCCTTTCAATTTTTTAAATTTTTGTATCTCAATTTCATTCTGGTTTTATTTATTTCCTATATTCTACTGCTTTTGGTTTTGATTTGTTCTTCTTGAGATATAACATTAGATTATTTATTTGGTATCTTTCTGTTCTTTTAATATATGAGCTCCATGGTATGAACTGTCCTCTTAGAACTGCCTTCATTGTTTTCAGAGATTTTGATGTTGTATCATTATTCTCATTTACCTCTTAAGTTTTTTTTTTTTTCCACCCTGATTTCTTTTGCTGTCCATTTAAGAGTGTCTTATTTAGTCTCCAGGTTTTGGAGTGGTTTCTGTTTTTTATCTTATGGATTTGTAATTTCATTCCATTATGATCTACTAAAATGCAAGGTATTATCTCTATTTTTTTTTATTTGCTAAGACTTCCTTTGTGCTTAATATAAGATATATTTTAGAAAATGTTTCATGTGCTACTGTGAACAAAGTATATTCATATTCAGTCATTAATGAATGAAATATTCAACAGATATCTGTTAAGTGTGAATTATTAATTGTATTTTTAAATTCCATATCATTTTTACTTAGTTTTTGTTTGAACAGTCTATCCAGTGGTGAAAGAGGTGTCTTAAAGTCACCTGGTATTATTCTTTTCTGATCTATTTGATTCTTAATATTGAGAAGGGTTTGTTTGATGTACACAGATGCTCCATTGTTTGGGGCATAAATATTTATGATTGTTATTTCTTGTTTTATGATTCCCTGAAACAGTATGAAATGATCTTATTTATTCTGATTAATTTTGGCTTGAAGTCTGCATTATATAATATGAGAATAGTAATCCCTGGTTATTTATGAGATCCATGTGAATGGTATGTTTTTTTTCATACTTTCACTTTCAGCTTGTGGATGTCTTTGCCTATGAGGTGAGTGTTTTGGTAACAGCATATTGTTGGGTCTTGTTTCTTTCTTTTATTTTCATTAATTGATTGATGATGCAAAGGATCTTATTTCTTAGTCCAATCTACCAGTTTATGTCTTTTGATTGATGAGTTTAGGTTATTTATCTTCAGTGTTATTATTCAGAAATGATTTTTATTCCCTGGTATTTTGATTTATTTCTGATTTTTAAATTGAATTTGAGTCTCCTTTTATTGATGATTCTTTGAGTGTAGTTCCTCTCTCTGCTGGTTTTCAGTTTTATCTTTCATTTCTTCTTCATGAAATTCTTCTTACTGTATTGCTCACTAAGTTGCCAGTGGAGTTCAAAAATTCTCAGCTTCCCTTCTTAGCAGTATGAAGTAGAATGGGATGGAAAGTACTGTCAGCTGGAGTTTGGTTTGCATAGACCAAGTTGATGCACTCCCAGGGTGGGGCCACTGCAGAGTTCTCACAAAGAAATGTATTTAACTTGAGTCTTGGTACACAGGGTAATAAGAAATGCGGCCTTCCACTAGCCCACCACCTTGCTTCCTTAAATGCCTCTTAGTAGAGAGGTTTATAAAATTTTTCATGCTCATAGAGAATATAATGTTTTGGTATTTTTTTTCTTTCTCAATTCTTTTTACTTTTTAACCCCCCACCACCATTTTATTTATATGTATGTGTGTGTGTGTGTGTGTGTATATATATATATATATTTTTTTTTTTTTTTTTTCTCTCTCTCTCTTGTAACTTGAATACTTTGTGTTTCTTTTACTTTTTATTTGGTAAAGAAGAAACAATGACTATACTTGTATAACTTTGGCTTCATTTTATATGTGTTGCTATGTAGTGTGATATACTCTTAATTTACCATGATGATTTTTCTTTGACCAATGAGTTACTTAAATAGTAAAGATATTGGTGTCTAGAGACCTGGAATTAAACCCTTTATTATTGTTTACCAGCTGTGTTATCTTGAAATGAAAAATTTCAAAATTTTTCATATATTTTTCAATATCCTTTTTATACTCCTCCTTTCTTTTAAACACAACAGATCACCAAATAGAGAATGAATTCTGATTTATTATCTTTTTTCCTTTAAACTATTCATTTATTACTCTTTTGCTTTATGAGGTAATGGATATGAATAGAAATTTGAGGGCATTCTGCTGCCTTTAGTCTAATACTTTTTCTTTACAGATAACCTGCTTTCTTTCATCTTCATGCTTATAAAGTGTCTTTAAACTTTGAAATTCAGGAGTTGTCTCTGTGTTGATTACCTTAAAAAAATTTTTTTTGAAGTAATTTCAAACTTTACACAGATATCCCTTAATCCTTTAACCCCTTCATCTAAATTCCACATTTTATAACATTTGTTCCATCTTTATCCCTGCCTCCTCTATATAGTTATATGTTTATTATCATTCATCCTTTTTTGAACTATTTGAGATGCAGTTGAAGTTGTAATGTATTATTTCTCTTAAATAGCCCAAAATGTATTTCAGTAAGACAAGGGCATAACCACCCTCGAAGTATTCAAACCAGGAAATCAACATTAATATAAAATTGCTGCTTCTTATCACAGATTCCATTTAAATTTCACCAGTAGTGCCCTCAGAGTCTTTTCCCATTTGCTTAAAGTCCAATTCTGGGTCCTGGATTGCATTTAACTGTCATGCCCCTTCAATTTTCTTCATGGTTAATCTTTTCCTAACTAACCTAGTTTTGACATTTGAATATAGGCTTTTTGTTCTTCAAAATGACCTTTATTCTGTCTCTTGTTTCCTCATGATTGAATGCATACCAAGCCTTTTGAGAAGAATACTATATAAATGATGTTATGTTCAAGTTATTGTCTGCCAGGTTTTTCTTACTGTAAAGATACATTTTTATGGTAATTGATATTTTTGTGAAGTGAAATTCTGATACTGCTTCCGTAACTTGTTCCTTATCTAACCTCTGTTTACTAACCTTAACATCCATTGAAGACTTTTACTTGAATCATCAACTACTAGTAGTGCTACTAAATTATTTTCTGTTATTCCTTTTCCATTAATTATTGTCAGTCTCTTAAGAAACAGTATTCCTCCTACCCCATTTTGTATATTCATTATTTATTTATTGGTGTAGATGCTTATACACTACTGGGTTCATATTTTATTCCATGGGTTTGTAGTCTTTATTATTTATTCTTTTTTAATATTTTATTTTTTAGTTGTAGATGGACACAATATCTTTATTTTATTTTTATGTGGGGCTGAGGATCAAACCTAGGGCCTTGCACGTGCTAGGCGTGCACTCTACCGCTGAGCAACAACCCCAGCCCTATTATTTATTCTAATACTCAGATTGATGTCCAGTTGGTATTCTTTGAACTGGTTTCTGGTTTTCTTTCATGTTTCTGTTAAGAATTCTTGGACTACTATCTTCTTCTCGCTCCCTCTCTCCCTCCCCTTTTCTTAAGCATATAATGTTCTAGGCTACCTCCCCTTCCTAAACCCTTCCCAAATTCCTTCTCTCTGAAGGAACCCAGTTCTCTTTAATGAAAAATTGCATTTAAAATCCCATATCTGGTTACTTGGTATTTCCTATTACTAGAATATCCTTATTTTAGGCTTCCTCAGTGGATAGACACAGGAAATACACAAGCACAAACACACATGCGTTCGCACGCGCACACACACAACCCACATGCTACAGGGATATCTGAATCTATTTCTGTTTATATTTAGGAACTATGAATTTACATCAATCCCTCTAATTCCAGTACAACACAGACTTTTCCCTTTCTGTTTTTTCTTTTATATTTTTTTAAGTTGTTAATGGACCTTTATTCATTTATTTATATGCGGTGCTGAGAATCGAACCCAGTGCCTCACACATGCTAGGCAAGTGCTCCACCACTGAGCCACACCTCAGCCCTCCCCTTTTTTGTTTTTTATAAACCCCTTCTCAAATGGCAAGACAACAAACTCCCATTATCCTCAGTACATTTATTTATTTGCTTGGGTCCTTTTTTGACCTTACTAGCTGCCTCCAAAGACCAATTGCTTTGAGAAGTTTTCAACAAACATGAAACTTCTATTTGTTGTACTGGGGATTGCTTGAGTAATTTGATGGGGGTGGGTGGGTAATAGCTTTTTATTGAGATAGATTTTACACATAATCAATTAACCCACATATAGTGTACAAATCAATGATGTGCACCCAGCACCACAGTTTTAGAAGACTTTTTTTTTTTTTCTTTTACCTGCTGAAAGAAACACTCTACTTAGCAGCCATCTTCCATCCCTTTTCCAAGGCTAGGTAACCACTCATCTACTTTTAATCTCTGCAGAAAAATTTGCCTATTTTAGACAGGAAATTCAATTTTATGATCACTGAATTTTCTTCCAAATCAGCAATTTTATAAGGTTTTTACTTCAATCATTTGTAACTTTGCTTTCATCATCTCATATGAGAATATGTTCTTATTTCTACTTCATAGGGAAATATATATTACATACAACGGAAGTGGTTCATGGACTTGTAGTGTTCCAGTTACATATTGCTTCATAACAAAACACTCCCAAAACTTAGTGTTTTATTCCAACTATTGGTTTCTTCTATGTGGTTCTGTGAATTTTCTTGGTTTAGCTAGACAATTAGTTAGGTGCTGTTGGACTGAGGCTTAGACCCTGGGAAACAAATGCAGAATCCTAGCAGGTGAAGAAGATGCAAGGCACAATTGGGATATAAGTATGCTTTATTTGGGGGCGGCAGCAACCTCCAGCCCCAGCCTTCAGCCTCCTGAGTCCTTCCATCAGCCTTTTTAAAAATATAAAGGCTCTTTGTGTTACCAGTACTGGTGAACTCATAATTGGTCAAAGGGAGAGGCCAAAAGTGCCTTTTAAAATCTGTGTTCTCTCTGTGGGACCTGATCAGCTAACATGTACCTTGGTGGGGGGCATTCATTAATGACCCATGGTGTCACAAGGAGATCACATTCCAAACTTTTCCACATGGGTCCAGGAGCTAGAGGATAAAGGCTGCTGAAACCTCTTAACGCATGTTTACTATCCCAACAGCACCTCATATCATTTTCCACCTGTGATGATCCTGAATCTGGTTCCTAGAGTCTGAGTCTTAGCCCAATAGTGCTTTCACAATTTTATAGTTAGATGTAAGCTGCTGAACTGGAGTCATCTGAAAGTTCACTTGGGCTGAATCTCCAAGATGACTTCCTCACTTCTGTATTTGGTATCCAGATAGAATGGCTGGAATGGTGAAGCCTGCCATCTCTTTTCTTTAACATGGCCATCTTAGACTTTCTTATAGCATGGTAACCTTTGGTAGTCAATCTTCATATAATGTTATTCTTCCCTCAATGTGAGATCCCTAGGGGGAACCACTATGTTGTATAAGGCCTTAGCTTTTTAAAGTCCTAGAAAATCATTTATTTTGCATTCTATTATTCATACAAGTCTTAAATAAAATAGAGGTTCAAGAAAGAAATGAGTCTTTGCTTGTTGATAAAGAATAGTTGGGGAATGGGGTTGTGGCTCAGTGGAAGAATGGTTGCATAGCATGTGTGAGGCACTGGGTTCAATTCTCAGCACCACACATAAATAAGTAAATAAAATAAGGGTCCATCAATAACTTTATGCATGGGAAGGGAAAGAATTGATAATAACTATCTTTAGTGCTGTTTATCATACGTAAAATTGAGAACCCCAGAGTTCTTTGACACTCTGGTAAATTGAGGACATTTGTACTGTTTTAGAATTTTAAAGAGAAAGTTGCAGATAAGTCATAGATGACATAATTAGCATATTATGAATTCATTATCATGCCCTGCATTTTTATCCACCAATAGCTTATTCCTGTGTCCATAAGCGATAGAAAACTTGTTTGGTTGGGTTTTGTTTGTTTTAACCTTTAATTAATTCATTAATTGATTGATTGATTGATTGATTTTTCTTTATGTGGTGCTGAGGATTGAACCCAGTGCCTCACATATGCCAGACAATCACTCTACTGCTGAACCACAATCCAGCCCTGGTTTTTGTTATTTTTAAATGTTACACTTTCAAGATGTGTTCATGGAAGCACTGTTTTTCCTTAGTTTTTATTTCTTTGTAATGAAAGCAAAATGTTATGAAATGTATTATTAGGGCAGTATTTAAAATATTTACACAGAAGTTGGCAAAATGACATACTTTGTCAACATGGAATTAAGAACCATTGCTCATTATGCTATCTTTTGCATTTTTCAGATGACTCAAGACTGAAAAGAACTAAAGTGTCACCAGAGAAGAAAACACATCATAAATTAAGTAAAATAATTTTATCTTGTAATACTTCCATTAAAGAAAACTAGAATTAAGTTTGTTTCTAAATATAGCTTAATTTTTTGTAAGCAGGGGAAGTAATAATACTATTTGGATTTCTTTGTAGATAAATTAAAATCACACATTTAGTTCTAATGAATTTTATAATAAGTCGTCATAGGCCACTGAGTCAGTCTGTTAACCATTTATAAGGTTTTATAGTCTTCTCATTCTGCCTGTAGTAGGTAGCGATTTTTCATTTTGTGTAATCAAAATTTAAAATTCTCTGAAAATGTAATTGCTGAGTAGATAATATCCATCCCCAACAGCTTCTTCCACTTTCATACAGTTAATTCTTAAGTGGCTCGAATGGTAAATAGACAAAGTTGAGAACTGTGAGCCCATGAAGAGATTCATGTGACGATTCAAAATCCACGGTTCCCCAGAAGATACTTACCAGTCAAGATTCATGGAACAGCTCATGTTTGTGTGATGGAGTGGCTTTCTATGCCATATGTAAAGTAGTATGTCGATAAAATAATGTGATCACAGAGTGGCACCCCGCTACTTTTGACATAGTTGTTGATTAGAACAAAGTCATGGTTCTCTAAAGTACAGGTCTCTACCATACTTTAAAGAGGAGATTATAGAAGGGTGTGTGTGACCCATTGCCCATTAGCTTAGGATATATCTACCACATGATATGACATAATATGTCAGGGAATTTTTAAGTGCTTAACTAAGGATTTTTAGAGATATACCTTGTAATCCTGGTTATTTAACAAAACTTGGCATGATAAAGAGGAAATGATATGGTGGGGAGGAAAGGTGCAAAAAAGGGGTAGTAAAAGTAGTATAAAATGTGTCATTTTTACCAGTGATATCTTGCTTGATAATAGGGTTATATGTTTTATTTTTATTTTTTGGCAGTGCTGAGGACTGGACTCAGCTTGCTGCCAGGCAAGTGCTTTACCATTGAACTATAACTCTAGTTCCAGGGCTATCAGTTTGATATAATCATAGAGTATCAGGAATGGGAAGGTAACCAATATTAAAGTAAAAAAGCACAGCAAATCCTTGAAGTTACCAAGAAAAGAATGGAGAAAATAAATGGTCATTTAATCAAACTAATGAAAATGAAGACAAAGAAGACTCATTGATGTAAAGTAACTCATATTAATATAAATAAGATGGCAGGTCATGGTGGTGCATACCTGTAATCCCAGTGATTTGGGAGCCTGAGGCAGGAGGATTGCAAGTTTGAGGTGGGCCTCAGCAACTTAGTAAGAGACCCTAAGCAACTTTGTGAGATCCTGTTTCAAAAAACAAATAAAATATAAGAGGGCTAGGAGGGCTAGGGATGTAGCTCAGTGGTTAAGCTCCCCTGCATCGAATTCCTGATATCAATCAATAAATCAGTAAATAAATAGAGATGAAGGGAATTAAAGGAAGCAGGTTGTTAAACTGAACAAATGTGAATGGATTGACTTTCTCAAGTATTGGGTTTGGTTAAATAATACAAACCTATCTGTTTTTAAAAAATACTTAGGTTTTAAAATAAAAAGTTAAAAATAATTAGGAAGATTACTGTGAACAAAAAGAAAATAGTCTAGTGTTAATATTAGGCAAAGTAGGAGTTAAGGTTAAAACTGATAAATGTGATAAGGAAGAACATATAATGATAAAGTGAGCACTTTAAGAGGACAGAGAAAGTATAAATTTGTGTACCAACAATTTATCAATTAATATTCATAAACAAAAATGACTAGATAAAGCAAGAAAATTTTAATTTAAACAATATAATTAGGAGGGAGATTTTAATTCACTGCTTTCAGAATTGAATTAAGCAAAAAAAATAGATAAAACAAAAATAGGTAAGAACATAGGAATTTGATAATATAGCCAACAAACTATTTATATATGGAACTTAACATTTTTCAGATAACACTGTCAACCCTGGGTATTAAAGTTTTATGTCTTTACCAATCTAAAGGCCTAATTTTTTACTCTCTTTAATCATTATCCCAAATGTATCTTAAAAGTTTTTTCTTGTCTTTTATCTAGAACCATTCATCTTTTAAAAGGTAATATTAATCTTTCCACTGCTTAATATAATCCAACTAAACATTTATATGTGTTTTTTTTTTTTTTTTTTTTTTACATTTTTATAGTTTTGCCCTCCAACACACCAAATGTCCGCAGGACCAAGAGAATACGTTTTAAACCTTTGGAATACTGGCGAGGAGAGCGAATAGATTATCAAGAAACATCATCAGGTAAAACCTAATTTACATTGTAGTGTCTGATAATAAAAACAATAAGAAGATTAAATATAACTTACTTATGATTAGTATGTGCTAGACACTGTCCTGCAATTTAGGTACATTACTTTATTTAATCATCATTTCTCCCCCAATGTGATAAGAAAAGGATTCAAATCCTTATTGGTCTGATTACTATAGAGATGCTGATTTTTTTTTTCTTTTTGGTAGGTGTATTTTTGTGTATGGTTTTGTAGAGTATTGTTATAGTTTTATCTGACAAGGATTTTAATTGTATAAAAATCTGCATTGTTAGAACATGAGAAAATTATTATTCTTACAAGCCATTTTCTTATCATAGTTTTCTACAAAATGATAGAGGTTGAGTTAAGAAGTATAGTGTTATCTTTAAGTTATTTCCTTCCTTTGATGGATATAGCTAAGTCAAAGGGCACTCATATGTGGCTTACTACTAATAGTTTATCACCAGCTTCTGCTTTTTTTGTTTTGTTTTAAACCCTCTACTGATAACTGCTGATTTCAAGGAATTAACAAAGATCAATCCTATTTTATCAATGCTTCTAGATTAGCATGTTAAAGATACAAGTGCAATTGATTATTATTTGAACTACTAAAATTTAGTAACAGTAATATTTTCTTTGTTTCTTTGAAAGGAAATGTACCATATTTAAAGAGTTTTGTTTCGAACTTTTTACTTTTACAGATATAATATTGTATCTTTTTTGTTGTTAAATTTCAGGAGAATTTGTGATTGGTGGAATATTGTCCCCAGTCACAGTAACATCTAAAAGAAAGGCAAAAGGAAATGTGGAAAGAGTCAAAAAAGTAACTAATAGGAAAAGGATGTGTCTTCATAATGATGAAAGAAGTATGAACTTATTTCTGAAAGTAACTTTTAGATTTTGTTTGTTTGTTGTTTGTTTATTGGGCACTGGGGATTGAACTCAAGGGCACTTGACTACTAAGCCACATCCCCAGCCCTACTTTGTATTTTATTTAGAGACAGAGTCTCACTGAGTTGCTTAGCACTTTGCTTTTGCTGAGGCTGGATTGGAATTTGTAATCCTTCTGCCTCAGCCTCCCGAGCTGCTGGGATTACAGGCATGTGCAACTGTGCCAGCTTAGATTGTATTTTCAATAACATAGTACTTTGAGAAGAACTCACTCCAAAAATTGTTATTTACCTCTAAAACCTTCAGATATAATACTATAGGTAAAATTCACTTTTTAATGTCCACTTTTTCCCAAATTTTGAAAGCATTGAGCTGGGTGCCCTAGTACATGCATATAATCCCAGTGACTCAGGAGCTTGAAGTAGGAGGATCACAAGTTCAAGGCCCACCTCAATAACTTAGTGAAACCTTGTCTCAAAATGAAAAAGAAAAAAAAAAAAAAATGCAGCTTGGTGGTAAAGCACCCCTGGGTTCAATTTCCAGTACCAGAAAGAAAAAAAAAACATGAGTAAATTTACTTTTCATGTGTTAATTCCCCAGTCTAATGAATCTTAAAAGTTATCCATACTGAAACTATGCTTACAACAGACATGTTAAATGAATTTTTTTTGAAGTATATTGCGTGTCTCAGGAAATATGCAGAACATTGTTTGGCTTTTTTGATGTTGTAAGAATTTAAGAGTTGACATGTTATAATGTCCCTTATAGGGAATCGGAAGTTTAGGGTGTTTGCTTCTATTTTAAATATTGTGGGTTTTTTAATTATTATTTTTATTTATTATAGTAGTCATTTATAAGTAGGAAGAGTCTGTTATGTCTCTGACAGTTTGCAACTTGTCTGTTGCTATATTTTGTACTGTATTTTTTTATAATTGAGAATTAATTTTAAGTAACTAGTTTATATTTCATTGGTATTTCTTTTGCAGAGAATAAATTAATACTAAATGTTGATATATCTCTAAGAGATCCTTTGCAGCCAACACCAGTAAAGGACCCAGAAACAAGAGAGATTGTTCTCATGGGTAAGATCAGAAATGATACAGAAAATATCTAATTTACCAATAAGAAAGAGGAAACTCTTGGCTTGATGATCAATCCACATACTCCCCCGCCGTGCCCCCCCCACCCCCCCCCCCCCCCCCCCGGCTCTTTCAGTACTAAATTTCAGTTCAAATAAGTAGCCTATATGAAGACAACTTTGGGGGGCATTGATGGTAGATAGCCTCCAAGGACATGTATTATCAGGCATTTGTCCTCTGGAGTACAGGTGCTAACACTACCATCGGGAGTGTTGTCTCCTCACATGGGGTCTAGGACATATGGTTGTAGGGTCTTTTCATGGGGAATGGTGAATTTTACCATGTTAGCTGGCAGATCCCAGGATATACTCTTACTGTGGGAGCAAGCAGGAATTATTGGCCTGGCACAGATACTCTTCTGGTCCTACAAATGCCAGTAATGGTACCTGGATTGTGAAACTTTTGTGAGGATCACCATCAAGGGCATCAATCAGCCATACAAATGCTAGCCTTAACTTGAAGGCTGGCACAAGATCCTAGAAGCCTCCTACTCTATTATACAGGTATTAAACACTTAGTTCTGGGAGGCCATAAGAGGTTCCAAGGGACATGTTATAGTGGGGTGGGGGTTTAGGGAAAATTTAGCTTTTTACCAACCAGGCAATATTTATATGTGAGAAATACTTAAATATCTTCAAAACTGTTAGTTGTACCAGTTAGTACTGAAGATTCTTTGTCTTAAGTCAGAAGACCAGTAAGGTCATTATTGTATTCCACTTAAAATTTTGGCTGTGAAATAGATTCCATTTGATATGTTATGTCTTAGCTAAAGTATTTCTACATTGAGATTATTTGACAACAGAGGTTAAAAAAAAGAAAAGTGTTTAGTGTAAAAAACATTGATATTTAAAAAGTGTTTTTTTTTTTTTTTTTTTAGTCATGCATAATGTTAGGAGTCATTTTAATACCCTTCTAACAGTCAAGCATCTTATTTTCAATGATTTCTCATACTGTAGTTTATATTTTGCTGTGCTTCTTCTGTAGGAATTTCTCTATTCTCTTTTTTAATTCATTAACTGTGTGTTTGTTTACAAATTTAATCTACTTTTTAAATTCTATAATCCTAGTTGGTCCTCTCTTGACTTTTGTATTCAAGTTTAGTAATCCTATGTTCTGGTTTCCTGAATGTTATTAAATTGATTTAAAAAAAATTGCTATTCTCTAGTAGGTTAGAAAAGTTGTGAGTGTTGTTAACAGTTCACGTTCTTTGGTAAATCTGCACATTTTCTGCATCTGGGGGAACACTAATGTTCCCAGAGAAATAATAATGTCAGAAACTGATGATTAAGGAGTATATTAATTACAGGTCCAGAAAGGAAGTTTTTAAATAAAAGGGAGCTTTTTGAAATTGAGATAGTAATTTGTGAGCAACAGTTAAAACTCTGACTTCTAGTAGCCTTTTCTTGATAAATAAAAATCTCATTATTTAAACATCAGTCAAGTAGAAAATTAGCAGCAGCAGAAAATAATTTATTGTTATGATGATCATAAATTTGTATTTTGGTCCATGTGAAACTTTTTAAAGATACTGAGTTTTTTCTTGTTTCTCATTTAATTTTATTTTCCATCTTGGTTGTAACAAAGCACTCACTTTGTGTCAGACATTGTTTTAAATTGTTTGCATACATTAACTCCTTGATGTTCACAGCAACTCTTTAATACAGATTAACTATCATTATTCATTTTTACAGAAAAGGAAATTGAGGTACAGAGAGAGAGCTTAATGTAAGAAATGCAAGATTTGATTTCTGGCATTCCAGCTACAAAATCAATGATCTTAATTATTTTTGTCTTTCTAAGGCAGGTTTTATATCTAGAAGTACACATAATATACATGTGTACATGTTTTTGTCATTGAGCATTATCATTGCTATTATTTTATATTTATATTACTATTTCCTCTTAGATCTTATAAAGCCACAAGATACATATCAGTTTTTTGTGGAACATGGTGGATTGAAAGTATATAAAACTTTGGATACACCTTTATTTTCTACTGGGAAATTGATATTAGGACCCTATGAAGAAAAGGGAAAACAGCATGTTGGCCAAGATATATTAGTAAGTATATTTCTTCATTTATTTATGCTTTGTTATAGATGCTACTTCACTTTATTGGATTGGATGGGGCATTAAAATGCTGTTTCCTTACTAATGAAATTCTATCACTACAATGCATAAATTTTTTTTTATTTTTTTAAATATTTATTTTTTAGTTTTAGGTGGACACAATGTCTTTATTTGATTTTTATGTGGTGCTGAGGATCGAACCCATTGCCTCACTCATGCTAGGTGAGCACTGTACCACTGAGCCGCAACCCCAGCCCAGATGTTTTATTTTTTGTTTAAAATCTGTTCAGAATCAACCAGCCAACTTAACAGCACCTTTTCTGTATATAGCACTATAACCTTGAGGTTCCTAGTTCTAAGGAATGGTCTTTATTTAAAATCTAGTTTTCTTAAAATCAAGTTTTCAAACAAATCATTAGAATTTTACAGCTGAGGGCTGGGGTTATAGCTCAGTGGTAGAGCACTTGCCTCTCATGCATGAGGCACTGGGTTTGATCCTCAGCACCACATAAAAATAAAGATATAGGGTTCATCTACAACTAAAAAAATATTTTTAAAAAAGAATTTTATATCTGAGGGGATTTTGGAGATCAAGTTTAATTCCAAATTTCTCTGGTCATGCAGTTGAGAAACAGAAGTTAAAAGACTTAAAAAATTTAAGTAGTTAGCAGTAGACTCAAGATTAAGAGCTAGTTGCTTTAGTAAGTACTAGGTAAAAAACTATTATATATATATATAACACTATTACTGATTAAAGTTATAATGAGGTTCAAAGTGAAACAGTCACTCAGTCTTTCTCCCTCTTTAATACCCTCTTGGAGCTATTCTGAAAAATTGGTCTTTTAGTATATGTATGCATATATCTGTATATTTCTGTATTTTTAATTTGAAAATTGTAGAATTTGGAAAGCGTCAAATTTTAAGGATGTTTAACATTATAACATCACTTTAAAAATGATATAACTAAGGAATATCATTTGGTATGGGACATTTGAGGAATCTGTGAAATCATGAGTTATTGAAGTATCACATTCAAAATAATTTTTACTGACAAAGTAAGGTCAAAGGGGAGGAAGTATAACAAGAATTCTGTTTTTGAGTAATTTGAAATTTTCATGAATTCAGTCTTAACATGCTCTTATCTCCATGCATTATTTAAAGAATAAAATAACATTTTTAAAGCATAAATATTCCCTGTGAAATGATGAAAGAATATTAATGAAGACAATATTATGGTATCATCACTATACTGCCTTTTTATGTAAAAAGGAAACTTGAATAAAAAACATTTGAAAGTATTTAACCTGCTTAATACTTAGAGTACTCAGGGTGATTCAAATTTAAAAACAAATAACACTTTACAGTTACTCAGTTAGTACAAATTATTGGAAAAATATTCATACCCTGTGACTTATGGATGTCATTTCTAGAAATTTTTCCTAGGGTAATAATTTTAAAGTTGGGAGGAGAAGAAGCTGATCATATGTATTTATTGTAACATTGACTATAATTGCAAAAGTTGGAAATTAGTAAAATGTGCTGCAGGAGGAAAATGGTTATATTTTTATTTTGACTTAATAGGATGAGCTTTTATATGATATAATAAATATTATAGCACTTCCAGGCACTGCACTGAGCATTTAAAAATTATTTTTAGCATATTAGTTTCACGACTAGTCATAAAATTACCTTTGCAGTAATGTTTATGGTACAATATAGAAAATACTTTATCTTTTTTCCTGTCTACAATTTCAAAATGTAAATGACAAGTTAAAAAGAATGTAGAAAAGTAACCTTACTGTGTGATTATACTTGATAATTATTTCTTTTAACTATTCTCTAATTTTCTTATAAAAATGAGAGTTAAGGTGTTTTTCTTAGTAATAATAATATGAAGAGTATTTTTACATTTTTAAAACATGAAACACATGCTTTAAAAAGCAATAAAGGGACAAGGTAGAGAACCAGTGTAGGCTGTAACTTTCTTTAAAATGTTGGTGGGTCTGTGTTCTTTTGTGGAGACTGACTCTGAGGATGAATCAGGTTACAAATTTTTCTAGTTTTATACATATTGTTGACAGAATTCAGTTCATTGTGTTTATAGGACTGAGGTTTTCATTTGGTCTCTGGCTGTTGGCCAGGATCTTATTCTCAACTTATAGAAATAATCCATGCTCCTTGGCCAATGGTTTCCTTTTATAGCAATACAAAGTCTTTTTGTGCTTCAAATTTCTCTGCCTTCTCTTTCTGCCTTGTTTTTCCTCTGCTTCCTGGAGAAAGTTTTTTATTTTTTAAAGTCTCATATAATTAGGAAGAAAAGTTTATTTTGGATCATGGTTTCAGTGACTCAGTCCGTGGTTGAGAGCATTTAGCCCCTAGGCCTGGTGTGAGGCAGAAGGGAGACAGAAAATCATGGTGGAAGAGTGTGCTGGAGGAGAACTACTCAGTTCATGCCAGCTACTAAGGAAAGAGGGAGGATGAGGGGTGGGGAAGGGAAGGGAGAGGGAGGGACAGGCAGAGACAAAAGTTTAAACCCTCAGTGATTTACTTTCTTTAGCCACACCCTAACCCTACCTGCTTATAGTTTCCACCCATTTAATCCATTCAAATGAATTAATGTATTGATCAGAGTTATGACTGTTGTAATCCAATAATTTCATCTCTGAACATTCTTGCATTTTCTCACATAGGAGTTTTTGGGAGTTACCCTATATCCAAACCATAACCTTACTAAGGATTATTAATCTGCCATCTCAAGATCCTGTTTGCTAACATATTTATAGGTTCTACATATTAGAGCATCATCATCTGTGGGGAGTTGTTATTCTGACTACTGCATTTCCTTTGATGGTTTTTGAAGTTCAATTTGAAATGAGATTTTACTTTTTGATTTTACAGATCTTTTATGTTCACTTTGGTGACCTTTTGTGTACTTTATATGAATCACCTTATTTAATAACTACTGGGGATTCTTTCTATGTTCCTTCAGGTAAGAATAACTAAAGACATTTTATTTCACATAGTTATAGTCTCCATATAGTTGTTCACATGCAGCATGAAAATGGAAGCCTTAGTTATCAACAAAGTGCAACACAATTGATTACAAAGCAGTTTGGTACATATTTTTCTTTCATCATTAGGTAAGTATATTAGTATATTGATACATGAAAATTGAATAAGTTTATGTTAGAATATAAAAATACTAATTAGAACATATGTTGCATTCTGTTAGTAAAGGGTAATTATTTCCTCCCTGGTATCTCTGAGATATTGTAGCTGAACAGTTTTTAGTGGATTATTTTAAACATATAAAATAATGTGCTATTGAAGTACACAAATTTTTGGAAACAGATACTTTAATTCATTCATTTGTTCATTCATCCATTTGACAAATTTAAGTTAAGAGTTTACTATGACCAAGCATTGCTTTAAGAGTTTGGGATAAATATAGTGAACAAAACAGGAAAAAATTTAAACTTAACAAAGCTTACATTATGTAGGGAGACAATAATAATAACTGTGTTTATGTAGTCTGTAGTATGTGCTAATACTGTTGTAAATATGAATTTGGTCAATATGTATCAATTTCTGATAAACAGAAAATCACAGAAATAATACTTAATACTAATATACCTACTGTATGTGATGCTGACCATGGATATTTCACTTTTGTTATTTATTACATTATTTATTATTATTAAGAACAGTCTTTGTCTTTTTTAAATGTTGAGATTTTATTTTACTTAACACTGTATACGTATTTAGGGAAATCCACAGCAATTTCAAAGATTGATTTCAAAAAGAGATTTCCTTTCCCTGTGCCCTTGTCTAACTTAACTCTGCATTTGTTATGAAATAATGTAAATTTTGTATTTTTCAAGCCTTATCTGGATCAATAGATGGTGGTTAGCTCTTGGATCTTTCAGTTTAAGTGAATTCTTTTTATCTTATGTTTTATGTACTGTAACTTTCAGGTGATGACTAAATACTTAATTCAAAAGTAAATGATTCCTGTGAAAATAATTTTATTTTCTTATTATTTTACTTTTAGGTAATTATTACAACATCAAAAATCTCCTGAATGATGAAAGTATTCTTCTTTTTACTCAAATTAAGAGATGAAGGATGAAGCAAGTTTAAATATGTGTGGGTATTTATGTATATGTGTATAAAATATACATGTACACACATGTATAAAGCAGCTTGTATAGTTGACATTTATTTTTGTAATTACTTGTGTTATTTTAAAATAAAAATTTTATTCAGCTTTGTGTAAATGTGTATTAGATAAACATTTCATACTCGGACGAGTATCTTCGAATTTTTTGTGAACACACATCATCTGTAGTGATATTATTTTAACAACATGAAAAGCATACCAAAACCACTACTCCTTTAATGAATATAGGACATATATTTTTACCAGAAGAGAGCTGATTAATGTCAGTTGATTTAAAATTAGTTTTGCCAAATTCTCATTTTTAATTATTGAGCATTAAAGAACTGTGGTAAATGTTTGTTTCTAGGGCTTCTGTAACAAATTATTACAAACTGAGTGACTTAAAATAATAGAAATTTGTTATCTTAGTTATGGAGGCTTGAAGTCTGAAATTAAGGTGTTGTGAGGGCCATGATGTCTCAGAAACCTGGAGAAATAATGATTCCTTCCCTCTTTCTGATTTCTCTTGAAATGCTGGCAATCTTTGGTATTCCTTGGCTTGCACCTACTACTACTACAATCCCTGCCTCCATTGTCAAATGATATTCTTGCTTGGCATGCAAATGTCCTCACATGACATTTGTTTAATTATAACAATTCGAACTTTTCTTCCATCTTGTTTCCGTTTGTATTTTCTGCTGGAAGTGGTACCCTGCGCCATTGCTTTCTGCATGTGGCCTCCTTAGCTCCTTTTAATATTAAAAGGAAATGCTTCAGGAAACAACTCTGCTAACAAAGTTGAATTTTGATTTTTTTTGGGGGGGGGCTATAAATATATATTATAAGATTGTCAGTTCTAAAGAAGTTTATTTCATGTGAATTATTTTTAGGCTGACCCTCTTCATGCCTCTTTAATAGTTAAATATACATACACATTGAAAACAGGTTTGGTATCTGGGGTCTGAGAAAGAATGAAGTTATGATAGGCTTTGTTAAACCACATTTTTTTTGTGTTTTTTTTTTTTTTTATTTCATTAAAAAAAAAATAAGAGTTGGGTGCAATCGTGTACACCTGAAACCCTAGAGGCTTGGGAAGCTAAGACAGGATGATCATGAGTTCAAAACCAGCTTCAGCACAAGCGAGATGCTCAGCAACTCAGTGAGACACCCTGTCTGTAAATAGAATACAAAATAGGGCTGGGGATGTGTCTCAGTGGTTGAGTACCCAAGTTCAATCCCCACCCCCCACCCCCCAAAAAAAGGAATTATTCCTCTTTACATGACAAATAATACCATAGAGATAAGTTGATCTCACAATACATACTGGCTACAAATTTATTTGTGTTACAGTTGCCAAATATAATGCTTCTCAAGGGGATTGGGAAGTTAAAAATTATTTAATGGGTATCTGGCACAGAAATAATGACAGTTTAGACCTAAGGAGTTACATCATTTAAATGGTTTTAATCCTGGGAATATGTTAAAACATTCAGTATGATATGTTTTTGCTACTAATTCTCTTTTGTGTTGTAATAATAGGTTGCCATATCTTCCAGCAAGGCATCTGAGAACTTCAAATACTAGCTCATCACTTGTGCTTAAAAAAAAAAAAAGAAAAGAAAAAAAAAAAACAAAGGGGGAGATGTTGAGAATGGTGAATGGATTATGATCTTTGAACTGCCAAGTGACAGGCAATACCTCCCTTGGGAATTTTTTAATGCATTTGAGAGCCAACCCTTGAAAAATTGGCCTCAACAAAGAGTGTTAGATAAAACTGATTAGGAAAATACATTAATTTAGGCACATAAAGCTCAAATATGAATTTGCCATGAAATCATGAGCTCAAAAATATAGGGTTTTTTAAAGAGCAAAACAAAAGCCATAATTATTCTTGTAAAGAGACATGTTGAACAACTTTATGAGATCAGTTCACTTTGAGTTCAGATTAGAGTAAGTTCAGATATTTAAAATATAGAGTAAAATCTTCAGAAAAGTTTTTTTAAAAAGGGAAAACATATATTTAGAATCTTTCCATTGTTTCCTCTTGGTGCTCAAGCATTCAGGGGAGGTTATTAACAGTGTGGTAAAGATACCTAGTTAAGGCAGAACAGAAGAGGCTCAGATTTAAACATGACATCTTTTTCTCTTTAGGCCGTCAAGTCAGAAATCACTTGAATTTTTAAAAGGGCTACTTTTTTCCTGTGGTCTTAAATCTTACATGATTCTCTGAAAATGTGGTGCTATAGTTTATGTTTTTTCTGAAGAACCTATCCCAATGAGGTTTTAACCGAGGAGGCAAAATTGTCTGTCTATATTTGTGATTTACATTCATTACCCTAATGTTTATCACAATGGCTGCATGGGCAGAGGCCTGGTTTGTTTTTATGACCAGATAACTGCTGATAGTCTCTGGCCAAGCGTCTAGGCTCACTTCCTTTTGGAATTTTAAGTTTTTAAGTTTTCCAGGAAGGCTGAAAAACTCTTTTAATTTTTTTTTAATTGTTGATGGACCTTTATTTTTAATCATTTGTTTATATGAAAAAGAAGCCAGTGCCTCACACATGCAAAGCAAGCACTCTACCACTGAGCCACAACTCCAGCCCTGCAAAACTTCTGTTAAAGCTGTGGCCAGAGTTTCAACTCCCACTCACATTTCAGGAAACAGCTTCTACTGAGCAGGGGAAGGGCTGTAGGAGATGCTACAGGCTGAAGAGTGTTTATTTTTTACAGCCTTTAACAGTGTTTCTAAAGCCAGAAATCAGGTCAGAAGCCAAACATTTCATGTGATTACAAGATGGATCAAGACAATTTCATATCAAAGACCATGGGGATTTTGTCCAGTTCCTTGGTCACATAGCTAGCATGCATGTTCACTGAGTTTCTCCCATGACTTTACACCTACCGCTCCCTCCTCAAGTAACCAAGGAAAAGTTTTAATAACAAATTCTAAAAGCTGTGGCAACTGCCTTCTCTATGGGGCTGTCCTGTAATTTAAACATAGTCTTCAACATAGTAACATAGGGATCCCTTTCTTCTAAACTGTCCTGAATTTTACAGCAAGCTATGTATAAAGACTCGCTTGTCTCCTTCCTACTTTAATGGACATGTATCTTTTTTAGGAGCATCCCACTCACCTTGAAAAGTGAATTCCTTGTGTGTCTGTGTTGGTCCCTGTTCAGGTGCCAAATGTCCATCCTGTGTGAAAGTGTATTCAGGGCAACACAAACTAGTCAGTAAGGGGATTATGAAAAGACACATAAACTAGAGGAAAAGGCAGGGTGGTTTGGTTCAGCCTGCCTCTGGTGGAGGAAGACTGACCACAAGCAAGCTTGGCACATTAATTATATAGGTTTAAACATCAGAAGGATTTATTGTCAGAAAGCCTCTTCAAGATAAAACTGAAGCTGAGGGTAAAAGCAGCCCATTAGGCTTATCAGCTTTTGGCTATAATTCTCTACCTCTGGGCAGCAAGTATTTGAACCCAAGGTTATGAACTAAAACTTGGCTAGTAAGGAATTTCCCTTTGAACAGGGTGTTACCATACAATTGGCTGGTTTTTTCTTTGCCTTTGCACTAAGACATTCCCAAGGGAGTTGTCTCCTCTGTTTCTGGGAGGTTCAAAGACCCGTATTTCATTGCCTTTCCTGAGTTTCCACATTTTTTGTTAAATTGATTGGTAGGCATTGCATGTTTCTTAATGCTGTGGTAAATTTTATTTTTTCATTTTCCAAGTGCTAATTTCTAATGTATAGAAGTACAACTTATTTTTGTATATATTTTTTGTTTATATTCCATGACCACGTCAAATTCAGATCATTAGTTTTTTGTTTTTAGGATTCCATAGGATTTTCTATGCATATATTATGTGTATACTGTCAACATCTGTGAATAAAGACATTTTGACTTCTTTTAGTCTTTGCATTTTATATATTTTCATCTTGCTTTATTCTAGGACTTTCAGTATACTGTTGAGTGGAAGCAGTCTTCCTGCTTTGTGCTCAAGCATTCAGTTTTTTAATATGAAGTATAATGTTGGCTGTAAACTTTTCACATATGTTTTATCATATTAAGAAAGTTCTTCATATTTTTATTTTGATGAGATTTTTTAGAAATTAAGATTCTGTTTATCTTTGTCTACTGAAACAGTCATTTGGTTTTCTTGTTTCTTCTGTTGGTGAAAAAAAAATTTTAAACTCTACTTACATTTCTGTATAAAAAACCCTTGGTTATGCTATGGTATTTACAAATCATTGGATTCAACTTGTTAATATTATTAAAATTTTAAATTTTATTAAAGATTTTTTGTTTTGTCTAGATCCATGAAGGAATTTTTCTGCTTATTATGACTTGGCCAGGTGTTAGTATGAAGGTCATTCAGATCTTATAAAGTGCAATTCATTTACATCTCAAGTGTTAGAAAGAATTATAAGTACTGCCATACAGACCTGGAATTTTCTTTATGGAAAGATTTTTAATTATGGCGTTAGCTTCTTTTATAAGTATCATTGTTGATGATTTCTATTTCTTCAGTTTTAATAAATTTGGCTTATATCTAAATTTGGAAGAATTTGTCTTTAATTTTTTCCAGTTGATTTTCATAATGTTCATAATCTCCCTCAAAGTCTCAATAGCTTGAGATTGAAAGTCTTCAAGGAAATGTTTAGGTTAATATAAAAAGCTCACTGCAGTATCTGGAGCACACATGTGCAATGTAGTTGTTTAATTTTTCTTCTTTTTTCTTAGTCTTTCTAGCTAATCTAGCATAAACTAGCTAAATCAGTTTTGTTGCACTTTTGAAATAATTAATCTTTTGATTTTGTTGATTTTCTTCCTTTGTGTTTCTATTTCATTGATTTTTGATCTGATAATTTTTTTCCTACCTACTTTAGTCTTGATTTGCTCTTCCATTTGTAGTTTTTTAAGGTGGAGGCTTTTTCTTTGTTTAAGCTGCAAAATTCCTTAGTGCTATTTTGGCCTTATCTCGTGTATTTTACGATGACATGTTTTCATTTTAATTTAGTTCTCGCTATTTCCTAATTTTTCTTGTGATGTTCTCATTGACCAGTGGTTTATTTTTGTTTGTCTATGAGTTCCAAACATTTGAGAATTTCCTGAGTTATTTTTCTGCAATTGTTGCCTTTGTATTTATAAAATTTTGTTCCCAGCTACTCAGTTCTGCATGGCATTAAGGAATGGTTGTAATTAAACTCCAAAAAAACTGTTTATTCAAAATAGTGTGAGCTGCATTCTTCCTGTGGGTTTGGTTTGCCAGCCACTGATGTGGTTCGTGAATACCGTTGTATAATTTCAATCCTTCTTTCATCTATTGAGATGATTTTATGATCAACATTGTACATTGGAGAATATGTACCTTGGAGAATGTTTCTTATGTGAACTAGAAACATATGCTCTGTTGGGTAAAGTATTCTATGTCTGTTCAACAGGTTGGTTGATAGTATTGTTTGTTGTATGCCTGATTCTCTATGTGGCTGTTACATTACTAATATAGCAATGTCACTACCTCTCTTTCTGTAGAGTATCTCTGCTTTTAAATCTGTCAATTATTGCTTCATATATTTTGAGGCTATATTGTAAAATTTATATGTTCATTTATCACTGTTATATCTTCTTGCTCTATTGACCTTTTATTATTTATTTCAAGTTTTATCCTGGCTCCTGAGGGCTGGCTCCTGTGTCTGTATACCTTAATAGTCCATTAATGATCTGAACAGAGAAGGACATCAGATATTTTGAGTCTATAAACTTTCTGATGATTTTTCTGTGTGTGGGATGGGGGATTATCGAATGTTGCAGCCAGATCTCAAGTCCCCATTTGCTTTACTTTTTGCTGTGCTCCCTTGAATCTCCCCAGTGCTTGCATCATTCCAGAGTTAAGTCAGATTTGGAAAATTTGTTTTAGCTCTTCTATGGTTCTTTTTTCCTTGTATTTGGTTACATTTTTGGCTGCTTTGTTGCTCTGTAATAACTGGGACTGTAACATTTGGCTAGCAAATGGAGGCTTTTCCTGTTTTTAAGAACAGTTTTAAGAAGGAAAAGTTTATTTGGAGGCTCATGGTTTCCAGATATCTCAATCTATAGACTGCCAACTTCATTCCTTTGGGCCTGAGGTGAGGCAGAACATTGTGGAGGGAAGTGTGTGACAGGAAAGCTTCTGGTGACATGGCACCAGGAAGCACAGAGAGACCCTTCACCACAGACAAAAAGTATACCCTAAAGGCATGACTCCAGTAACGCACTTCCTCCCCCCCACACCCTACCCACCTACAGTTAGTTAATTTCTATCAGGGATCAATGTGTTATAGTTAAAGCTTTGTCCCGGGGTTTCATAAACTGACTTCCAGACCACTCACATATAATCGAATCAAGCCTTTATTGAAGCACACTGGTGGCAGCTGACCAGAACATAAAGCTGTGCATAAATCCCCTGATCAGCCCTGAACAAATGCAAGAGCGCCCCCTGTTATAAGCCTGAAAACCGCAAAAAGGATGTTCAGGGGTCTAGCCAATGCAAGCAAGCCAGGTTACAAAAGCAGGAAAGGGAGAGAGAAGGGAAATTGCATGGAAATGGAAGGAGACCCTCAGGGTTATACAGTGGAGGGGGTAGAGAGGAGAGGAGAGGAGGGGAGGGGAGGGGAGGGGAGAGGTGGGGAGGGGGGATGGTAGAGGATGGGAAAGGCAGCAGAGCACAACAGACACTAGTATGGCAATATGTAAATCAATGGATGTGTAACTGATGTGATTCTGCAATCTGTATGGGGTGAAGGTGGGAGTTCATAACCCACTTGAATCAAAGTGTGGAATATGATATGTCAAGAAATTTGTAATGTTTTGAACAACCAACAATAAAAAATTAAAAAAAAAAAAAAAAAAAGCAGGAGAGTGCGGTCAAGCGGCAGGAAGCCTAACCAATCAGCCCAGTCACCCCAGTTTCAGAAACAGAACCCCATTACCCTAGTTACAGAAACAATGCCCCATTGGGTAGTTCCGTGTTCTTAAAGGTTTCTATAACAAAAGGAAAAGAACATCTTGCCCCAGTCATGACCCTTCTACTTGGCATGGTTGTTTTACAGGATGAAGTATAAAACAAAATGGAGTCACACTTTGTTGCTTCTATCACATTCCCCACTGTTTTAGTAGGTTTGATGTCAATCTTGCACATCATTAGGCCTCAGTTTCTTTTTCATCCTTTTGTGTCTAAGGGACCACATTGAGCTCGCAAGACCATAAGTCTGACCTCACCTACATTTTTGTATATATGATTTAGGAGGGTTTTTAAGAGGCATGGTCCTACAGTAATCCCAATCAGGAGAAGGACTAGGGGCCCAACTACAGCTGAAATGATGGTAGTCAACCAAGGAGATCATGAGAATAGGTTTTGGGAACCAATTGCCTGAAGTTTCTAGTGCTTTCCCTCTTTCCTTTAACTTGTTTCTCACTAGTGCCAAACTGTTCTTTATTATCCCAGAATGGTTTGCATAGAAACAAATTTCTCCTGGAACCATACAAAGTCCTCCTTGTTTCAGAAAGAGACCATCTAGATCTCATCTGTTTTGTAAGACTATTTCTGTCAGTCTAGTGAAACCTCTAGTTTGGAGATTGACCTTTTTAATTTTTCTAAATCTATATCTATTTGGCAGCTAAGGGACTTAAAATTCTTCGAGCCAGTGATAAGAGCTGCAGTTCCTAAAGCAGTAGATCTAGCTATTCCCAAACCAGCCAGGAGGGGAACTAAATGGGGGCAGCCAGTCTGTTGATAAATCAGTGGGCCCTGGCCTTGTAATAAGTCCAGGTGTTCTTTTCCTTTTACTCCATCAAAATAGTAGATTACATAGTTCAGAGTTATTGACAGTTTGGAGATTTAGGCAAGGAGTTTGAAGTGGGACCAGGGAAGCACAATTTTTGGCGAACGGGGAGTTGTTCCATTTATAAGTTGGGTTGTGGAAGCAAGTGTCTTTCTGGGAGATTACCCAGGGTGATCTTGGGAGTAGTTTCCCAGATACATCTTCCTGAGCTAGACATATTGGCGAACATCTATTGTTGAGAGCCACAGCTGAAGGGGCCCCAGCAAACTTCCAGCTGCCAGCTGATGATTGGCTCACAGCGGCCCCAGCAAACTTCTAGCTGCCAACTGATTGGCTCCTCTGCGGTGATGCTCATTGGGCTGTTTCCCTGCCCTTTCAGACCACGGAGCTACTCTTTGGGGACTTTTTTGGCTTCACCCACGTGACCCAGCCAATCGGCCTCAAGAGCAGGAGGAGTGGGGGAGGTTGAGAGGCTTGTGGGAAGCCGGTGGTGGCAGTTGGGCTCTGAGGGTTTTCTTGAGGAGCTGTGTGGTGTGGTGTGTGTGTTCTAAAAATAAAGTTCGTTTCTTTTGACAAGTGGCTCCTGAATTGTGCCCAGCCAGACTGCGGCAATCTATATTGACTATATATATATATATATATATATATATATATAGATATAGATATAGATATATAGATATATAGATATATTTTTTTTTCTAATGTTAGGGACCCCCTACTCCTGTAAGGGAAAAGGGTGATGACCATTCTTGCTACTTTGAGCTGAGAGGGGCCGGTGTGCAGTGGGCAAGCAGTTTGGAGTCCCTTGACAGAATCAAAGAGTCCATGGTAAAAATCTGTTTCAGGAAGAACAGGTTGTAAATTTACTTGGGAGTAGGCACTTCTATGAGAGAAACAACAACAACAAAAACATGACTAGTATTGAAACAAGATTAATACAAAATAGCAGTTGTAGCACCTGAAAACCTGTCCATGAATATCATGAAAATGACAGAAATTAATAATTGTTTATCAGGAGGTGGAAATACCTGAGAAATTGTCCCCATAACAAGGCCTAACAAAGCCTAATAAGGTCCTTTTTAGGGAATAATCTTTAACATTGTCAGAATTATCAGGAATGTAGACATAACATTTAGTTAAGTTAGTTAATATCTGATTTTTGTAAAATATCTTTATTGGCATGACCCCTGTGTATAGTAGAGATCCCTTTATATTTGTTATTTAGGGCTAGATAATTATACTAGCAAACATTGATTAAGTCTACCTGTGTAGGAAGTTAGGAAGATCTGTAGGCCTTAAACTGACTGAAAACTTCTAGCAATGTTTATTGGTAGTTATCAGGCATTTTTGCCTAAGAATCTCTCTTCTGTTGTCTCCAATCTTACTTATTTTGAGGGGTGTTAACACAAGTGTACATTTTAAGTTACATCAAAATAACTGTTTTTTTTTAATGCCCAGGAATGGCTGTGCTTTGGTTTTTAACTGTTTTTGCTAGGTGTTTAAGACCAAGCTGGTCAAACTGACCTTGTTTCTATATATTGGTAAGAGTCAGCTGAGTTTTCTTGGAGGACATTCTTGGAGAACTTGTGAGCAGCATTTTAGCTCTGTTAGTGTCATCTTTATTAGGATGGGTCAGGGTCTTGCTGACCATATGGCTTCCCTTGGAAACATCAGGCATGTCTCCCTTTTTCGATGACCTTCCTCTTTTGCAGCATGTATCCTCATTGGCTTTCTGTTCTCCAGGAGTCTCATTAATCTCCCTTATCGGGAGGTTATGTGGCCTGGAGTTGCAAAGCTTTTCCCCCTGTCCTGAGTTCAGGCAGACTCAGAGGGCAAGAGCCAAATATTAGTTTCTTTGGCCCCTTTATTTTAACCTTAATATTTAAGTTTGGACTTAAACATCCAGCAAGTCAGTTTTACCAGTTTTAAAGTAAGAATGCTGGGCTTTAACTTTAATATTTATAACTTTACAGTTAATTTTTACATAACACAATATCCTTATTTTATTTATTAATTTATGTAATGTTGAAGATCTGCCTGAAGGCAGAGGATGACACCTTAGTATCTATTGTGTGATCCAATCACTATATGCCTGTGGTGAGCCGCTTCTGCCGTTTCTGCAGACTATGGTCGCCATTACGAGATGGCGCTGGCTCCGCTGTGGTATGTGACAAACAACTCCTTATCTGAGAGAGTTGGCACATGATTTTTCACCACCCTGTGAGAAAGCTCCACGCGGCAGCTTTGCATTGGGGCTTGGGATGCTTTATTAAGGCTGGGAGGGCATCCGGGAAAGAGAGAAGAAGAAAGAATATGAAATATCAAGGGACCTGAATAAACTGCTGAGAGAAGATTCCTGAGTTGCGTCTTCCTTGCGGGCAAGGGGTCACGACAAGTGGTGCCGAAACCCGGGAACCAGAACTTTCAGCAGTCAGGGGTGGTGCACCGGTTAGTCCCAGGTAAGTGGGATCCGCGACCAAAGCGGGGTTAATCCCAGGTAAGTGGGATCCACGACCAAAGCGGGGTTAGTCCCTAGTAAATGGGATCCGCGACCAAAGCGGGGCAGCTCCTCTGTAAACACAGAGAGAGCCTTACATTTTATTGCAGCTGCACTGTGTACTTTCGCTTTTGTTTTTTGTGCTTCTTTTGTTGTTGTGTCATGGGTGCCGCATCTTCAAGTCCGCTTCTCCTGGCCCTAGATGGCCTGTTGCATTACAAGGGCCTGGAAGTGAAACAGTACTTTACAGAGATTTTTACGGAAGATAGATATCGCTGCACTGTGGTTTGCATTTTCGGGCAGCCTTACTGTACCTAGTTGGGATAAATTAGGCAAAGATCTTGACTTTGCTTCTGAGCAGGGCATATTAGAGGGTGGAATGATACCCCTTTGGAAAATGGTCCATAGTTGCCTTACAGATGGTAAATGCCAAGAAGCTGTGAGTGAGGGTCAGGCCGTTCTTGAACAACTACATGAGGAAAAATCTGAAGGGTCACATAGTGAAGTGGCAGAGAGTATCAAAAGTAAGAGTAGTGAGAAGGCAAAAGAGCCTGAAAATAAAAATAGGAGAAGGCTCTATCCAGACTTGACCGAATTCAAAACATCTGAGGACACAAGCGGCTCAGAGTGTTCTGAGGACCTTGATATATTGTTGCAACAACTACACAAGATAAAAGTAAAAAAGAAGAAAAGGGAGACACAAGGCATGCAAGCCTACTGCAAGAAGGGAGAGGGATCTAATATCGGTCAACAAAACTCTGAGGAGGAGGAGATAGAATATCTAGAAAAAGATATGGTGCCAGCTGTCCCACCCCCGTATGTGGGGGGGAACCAAAGTTCTGGGAGATCTTTTCATGCACAAGTTTGGAGGACAGTTAATACCGATATGGGACTTGCCTACCCGGTGTTTCAGGACAATAATAGAGGAAGATATCATGAGCCTTTAGACTTTAAGATAGTTAAAACCTTGGCAGAATCTGTCCGCACTTATGGCATAGATGCCGCTTTCACTCTCACTCAAGTGGAGGGACTTACTAGATTTTGTATGATTCCCTCAGATTGGGCTAGTCTAGTCCGCGCTTGTGTTTCCCCAGGGAAATATTAGGAGTCCAAAGTTGGCTGTTTAATGTTTCTGGCATTACCCAAGACTCGGAGCGAAATAGGAGGCTTAAAATTTTTGCAAATAATTCACAATTATCTAATGCTACATTACCTTCCGCAGCAGTCTATCTCCAATCTCCGTTCCTGTTTCTTTTGGCTAATGTTACATTACAGGGGATGCTTAATTGTTCTAATGTTACTTGCTACTTGTCTGAGTGTTGGAATGGCTCCTGGACTATGGCAGTGATTATGAAAATTCCAACCTTTGTCCCGATCCCGGTTACTGCAGATCCAGAATACTTTCCTATTGTTGAATTGATTAGAACCCATAGAGATTTTGGAATTACGGCAGCTATAGTGACAGCTGTGGCAGTGTCTGCTGCTGCAACGGTTACGGCCGGAGTGGCCATGGCCAGTCAAGTACAAACTGCTGCCACCATTAATCAAGTTGTTCAACAAACTTCCACTATACTTGAATCCCAAAATACAATTAATCAACATATTTTGTCAGGGATTTTAGCTGCCAACCAAAGAATAGATTTACTCCAAGCTCAGGTAGAAGAATTGGCCGACTTGGTGCTTTTGGGTTGTGTTGACCAACGTGCACATTTATGTATAACCTCTGTCAGATTTAATGATTCCAGGAATGCCTCCCGCATCATTGGCGAATATTTGGCCAGAAATTGGTCCATGGCAGCGGAAGACATGATCCAGTCTCAACTAACTCAGATTGCTGTTTTGAATAGTACCCGTGTTGAACCAGTGACTTTGGGTCAATTCACCGATTGGATATCTTCTGCTTTTTCCTTCTTCAAAGAGTGGATGGGAGTAGGCATTTTTGGTGCAATGTGTTGCTTCAGTGTTATACTTTGTTTGTGGTTTCTCTGTCGCCTTAAAACTCGCCATGCACAAGAAAAGGCTATAATCATACAAGCTCTTGCAGCTTTAGAAAATGGCAACTCACCTCAAGTCTGGCTTGCGCATCTTAAACAGTAAACCTTTGTCATGGTCGTTGCACCCCAAGTTATTATAACATTGCACTGGGATCGACATGACTTTCCTTGTTATTCTCTTAGTGTTGGAAAGCCCTTGCACTCTGCCGGTCTTGCTGCCATTGCACGCAGATGGGTTTCCACACTAGTGCTTTACTATTGCTTTAAAGTCCGTGACTTTCTTTCAGGGTGCTGTCAACTTGTTTGTCATTAATACAGCCACAGTTCAGCCTCAGCTATCCCCCTTCGTCCACCATCGTCACGATACAGGATGCGAGGCAAGGCACTGCACTTGAGTGATCCTTGACGTGGACCTCAAGGAAAGCATGTCCTATTGCATGCGGGTTAGACGCGTCCACGCCCCGCCCCACGAAAAAAGGCGTCGGCTGATATGGCCTCGGATCTGGGGAAGGGCCCTCCTTAGGACTGAGCCATACTATGCAGCCACTTCTGCACAGTGGGATAGGACCTCTACTCTCGCCTGTATTGTTTTAATAAAACAGAAAGGGGGAACTGTGGTGAGCCGCTTCTGCCGTTTCTGCAGACTATGGTCGCCATTACGAGATGGCGCTGGCTCCGCTGTGGTATGTGACAAACAACTCCTTATCTGAGAGAGTTGGCACATGATTTTTCACCACCCTGTGAGAAAGCTCCACGCGGCAGCTTTGCATTGGGGCTTGGGATGCTTTATTAAGGCTGGGAGGGCATCCGGGAAAGAGAGAAGAAGAAAGAATATGAAATATCAAGGGACCTGAATAAACTGCTGAGAGAAGATTCCTGAGTTGCGTCTTCCTTGCGGGCAAGGGGTCACGACATATGCCAACAAGGCAGCTTGCAGACCCAGAGACCCCATTAAATTTTGGCTATAAAAACTCTCTCTTGCCAGGTCCTCCTCTCTTGCTCTCTCCTTTTTCTCTCACTTTCCCAGTCTCTCATTCTCCCTCTCACTTTCTCCTCTCTCTCTCTCTTTCTCTCTCTCTCGTGTTAATCAGACACTGCCACAATAAAGGTCTCTTGGTTTCTCTGAGTGTCGTGGTAAATTTTCTTTTAGTTATAATGAAAATACAAAGTGAAATTAACAATAGTAAAAATATTTAGCTTGTATATAATTTTGAACCTTGGCTGTTATACTTTATATTTCCTATTTGAGATCACAGTAATCTTTCCAATAAAATTAATTTTTGATATAACTTTAAATCAACTGAAATCTGGCCTACTTTGAAGTTATTTTGACATGCTGTAAGGTGGGAAGCAGAGCCTTATCTCAGGTAAGGCAGGGCTCTTTACAAATCTTAGGTAAAGTATTTTAGTTCTAAAGATGATCTTTGTCTCTCTTTTTAGATATCATTTTATAAAGTTTACATATATTGTAAAAGGTATGAATGTTAGTAGCACAATATGACATACATCTGAAACATTAATTAAGGAAAGTCTGAGAGCCCTTAACATTTTTTTTTCCATGTGGAAAAGTGGCAAAGTGTTTTATAATATTAATCTTTAAATAGATTAGGCTCTCATTACTTTTTAAAGTATCTTTAAATTTTTATATTTTAGTGTAAAAGGTAACATAAGATTTGGTTACAAAACATCAAATAATATAAATAAATCCCCAATAAAATCTATTATCTTTATAAGTTTAAATTACCATTACAGACAATTTTAGTTTGGAGATACCAGCTTGATAAAATGTTCCTTTAAACCTTTTACCTTAAAGACTTGTATACCTGAAAGATATGAACACATTTAATCTGTAAAGAAGAGTAATGTATCACACTTTTATTGACATTTTTATATTAACCAAGGTTAGCTTTTAAAGGAAAATCTAGACTCTGTAATGTAGGAGGATACTTTAAAATAACAGTTGTTGTTTAGCCACAGATTTACAAACCTTAATTTCTCCAAGATTACTTGTTCTAGGGGATAAAACTTAATAGACACAATGAAATTAATATTTTTAGAAGTTTTTGTCATTTTAACATGTAAATATATCAGTACATTATTATTTGTCCTTAGGAAACAACCTTGAATAGTTTTAACTATTTGTGTTACATATATAACAAACTTAGTTACATATAAACCTTTTAATATTTGTCTTTTATTTATAGACCTTTTATTACTTAATTAGACCCTTTTGTTGTTTACTTAGTTGTATTATAATTATACTTTACCACATAAAGACTTTTTACCTGGAAACGTTTTTCATTAAATATATTTTTATATTTAGAACTTTTAAATAATTTTTAATTCATTGATCCTTTTTTTGTTTGTACCTTGAAATAACCCTTATAAATTTCTGAATTTAGATAAATTAATCCATTTTAATAAGATGAAATATTTGTTATTTACAGTACTTTAATTGAAATACAGTTGAAACCTCTTGACTCCTTGTATGTAGAATTATACCTGTTGGGACTTTGTAATTTATAGAAACCTTGTTTTTATAATAACACAAAATAATTTTATCCTTTTTAGTTTACCAGTTTATGAAAACACCAACATTGTTTAAGTATTTTACCTTATGGAATTTAAGGAGTTAAGAGTACTTGATATTATATTTAACAGTCAGCATTTTAACTTTGTACCAATTAGATGTCTCTAACAAACACATCCATGATTAATTTTATATATGTTCAGATGTAATTTATGTATCGTTTTTAAAAACAAGGTTTCAGACAAGTGCATTAAATAGTATTAGTAATCTTTTTTTTCCTGTTGAAGAAAAATCCTAGAGACAATGGATGTCAGACACTTTATAGACATTAACATTTTAACAGCTGTTTAACCATCTGGAAACAAAACTGTGCATTAGTAACTTTAAAGACATTTGTACTTTTATCTATTTTCCCAATTTGAATTGAACCTTTTGAATCATATTAACCAAAAGTATTTAGATCCATTTTTTTAAAATTATAATTTATGAGCTCATATGTCAATTTTTTTTACCAAATATATGTAGACATGGCAATACATGTAGACAAACAGTACACCAGTGCACCCACACAAAGCAAACAGACAAACAATTGCCTTGTAGTTTATTTTTTTAAAACCTATTAGACTGAGAGTTAGCCTTTGTAAATTGGCCTTAGAATAAAGCAGAATGTAATCAGAAAAACATATTAACCTAAGCGTATTAGATCAAAATTATGAATTTAACAAATATAGAATTTAAAAAGTTTTCTGACCTTTTTCCTGAGGTGCTCCTGTTCATCAAAGCTGAAAAGAGTTGAGGGAACATAGATAAATGAAGGGGTCTTATTTTTCCTGAAGGAACTTCCCCAAAACGTAGCTCCATTGGTTTCCTTGGGAGATTCCCCCGGTTGGGGTCTCATTCTAAACTGGTTTTTCTGGTTTCTTGGGTAGCAGCCACCAAATTTTAGCCTGACATTGAAAAATCTTTGGACAATTTTTAATAGTTGGGAGTTATTCATGCTTAAAATACTGAGAGGCAAAAGCCAAATCTTTTAGACAAAATTATGCTTTTTGTTATACAATTTAAGAATAATAATTTTATAAAACACTTTAGTTTTAATCTGTCCTCTATAGGAACTGACATGATTTACCCAGTTGGCCACCTGGCCCAGTTCCTAAATGAAGGCAATCTCTAGAATGCCTTTTTCTTTTTACCTTTAGCTTTTATTTTTGACAACTCTTTTAGTCCTATTGGCAGCACTTTACATTTTAATACAAGCTGTAGTGAGCACTGTTTAAACCGTTTTAACCATTTTTTTTTTTCCACATTAGAAACAAACTAAGGTAGAAATAAACACAGAACACAAAGGGAACAAACAAAAACAAACCAACAGACAAAGTCCTGAAAATTGTTAGGAGAACAAGTTAAAAGCGTACAGGTAGAGATCTCTGTAGTGCTTCCTTGTCCCACGATGTTGGTGGAGCCAAGGAGTCCTGATGAAAGAAGAGCGGTTATGAGAACAAGAAAAGGGCCCACACACAACACATGGACAGATAAACACAAGACAAACGGCCAGCGAACAGACACTGGACAAATGACAAACAGCAAGGCAGACACTGGACTATACACTGGTGAAGGTGATCCCCCACTCAGTGTCTTGACAGGGTCACAGTGAGGATGAATGCTGGCAAAGCCACGCTGGTTGGTGGGAAACCGAAACCATAAGACCCCTTTTTTTTTTTATGTAATTGGGACTTTTCATTTTCATGCTTATGTTCCTGACAGGAGGCATGAGTATGTTAAATGCCAAACAAATTAAATTTCAGATGGCTAGAACAAAACAGGTAGTTCATGCCTTGAAGGCTGTTCTACTACCCCTCAGCATATCAAGGACAAAGTAGAAGGCTGTTCTTCTATCTCAGTACATTGAGGACAAATCTGATAATGGACAACAATCATCCTCTGAAAGGTCATGAGAATTTTAGGCACCACATTGATTATATCAAATAGAACCCAAGCTCATATTTCCGGCCTCTTAGAAAACCTAATCATTATGCTTATTTTACAAAGCCTACCATATGTCGTCTCTCATTCTTGATTGAGGAAAGTTATGTTATACACTTAGGAAAGTTAAAACATATAAAGATATATTCTTCTCTTTTTATAAACCCTTTTTTACTTTATATAGGGATTTATGATGAGCATAGTTAATATTGGTGGAAAGTGGACTGATGTTTAGAACTTACTTTCTATTGAGAAAGATTATAAAGATATGAGAACTAGTGCTCCTTGACTGAGAAACAAAGAAACTCTTTGAGAAAGCAGCTCAACCAATTTTATGAGAATAAATTTAGGAATTAATTAATGTAGCTTTATACGATATATTTTTAGAACAATGTTAGAAATATTATCCTATTTAGATTTTTGGGTTTAGAAATTCTTAAGTTTTTTAGTTATGTGGGTTTCTGATATGTTTTAAGAATGATTTATAAACTTTAGGATATTTTAAGTGTAAGATTTAAGGGGATATTTTAGATTAGAAATAAAGTAAAGGTGTAGTTTAAACTTAAAGGTTAATGATAGGTTAGGAGACTTAGAGTCTGGTTATGTAGATTGGCATTAGTTAATAAGAAAATAGCATATTTTGGGGAAAATAGTAAATCTTGGGAAAATCTGAAAAATGTAAATTAGTGATGCATTTTATTAATGATTCTGTAATTTTAATAATTAAAAAACTAAAGGTCATATCCTGGAAAATGTAAATTAATGTTATATTTTTTGTACCCCTAATCATGGTTAAGGAAATGTCATGTCTTGGCAAAAGTTTTAAATTGTATAATCAATGACATATTCTGAATCCATAATGATGAGAAAAATTGCAATAAAAGATGACCCAGAGAAAGCTGCATTAGAGCTCTCTCTCTGGAGATTGCTCCAATGGAACGACTCCTGTCTCATCTTTTCCCCGACGCCACTCATCCTTCAGGACTCCCTGGACCCCACTAGGGCAGGACCCCGGCAATACATGAATAGATAAACAGGACAAACGGCTGGCAAACTGACACTGGACAAATGACAAACAGCAGAACAGACACAGGACAAGCAACAATCGCTGAGGTCACACAGGGAGACCTCTAATGGGGCAGAGACCACATCTCATCCTGCCCCCAAACAGATGAGGCCTCCTAGGGAGGCCTCCAATGGGTCCTAGATACAGACAGATGAGGTCACATTGGGAGACCTCCAGGGAGACAGTGACAATGTCTCGTCCAGTCCCAGGAAAGGTGTAAGCAAATGCGTCCAAGCTGACCTTTTCCCTCCAGAAGAGTCCACTCACCAGAACTGACAGGCCAGCAGGAGGCTTTTCAGAGCATCCTAGGATGATTAGAGTTGTCCAGGAGTGAAGCTGAGGAACGTCTCTCAGGAGCTCCCCTCTACTCCAGGGTCGAGGTCCAAAGGCCCGTCATTGGAGGCAAATTTGGCATGAGGATAGGGAAGAAATGGATCCCGGACGAGCCCCCAGATGTTATAGTTAAAGCTTTGTCCCAGGGTTTCATAAACTGACTTCCAGACCACGTATAATCGAATCAAGCTTCAGCACACCAGTGGCAGCTGACCAAAACATAAAGCTGTTCCCCTGATCAGCCCCCAACAATTGCAAGGGCACTCCTTATAAGCCTGAAAACCACAAAAGGGATGTTGGGGGGGGGGGGTCTAGCCAAAGCAAGCAAGCCAGGTTACAGAAGCAGGAGAGTGCAGTCAAGCGGTGGGAAACCTAACCAATCACAGTTAGCCCAGTCACCCCAGTTACAGAAACAGAGCCCCGTTACTCTAGTTACAGAAACAATGCTCCATTAGGTAGTTCCATGTTCTTAAAGGTTTCTATAGCAAAAGGAAAAGAATATCTTGCCCCAGTCATGACCCTTCTACTTGGCATGGTTGTTTTACAGGATGAAGTCATAAAACAAAATGGAGTCACATTTGCTCCTACTATCACAAATGCACTGATTAGGTTAAGGCTCTTAACCCAATCATTTCACCTCTAAATTTTCTCACACTGTCTAACACATTGTTTCTTTTGGGGGGACTTCTCATATCTAACCCATAGGACATAAAATTGCTATGGGATTTAAATAAGAACAGTACCTGGCAAATGTAAGGGCTATGTGAGTATTCTTACTATTTTGGAGCCCTTTAGAAAATGTGGAAAGTATAAGAGATTTTTCCATGTTAGTAATATTTTTAAATAGCATGTGTTAACTATTGCCAGATTAATGACATGTAACTATGGCAAAATTTCAGTATCACTTAACATTAAACATTTTAGTTAGTGTATGAGTGTATAGGGGTTTTCTACTTTGGGCTTGGCTTGAACAGTGCTGACTGGATTTACTTGTCTGCAATTAGAAGCTGGTTGGCTAGAGCATTCTGTTAATTTTAGGTGTACTCACTCAAGTTGGGAGTGAGTACATCTAAAATTAATGCCCCCAGACAGATGAGGCCTCACAGGAAGGCCTCCAGTGGGCCCCCAGATACAGACAGATGAGGTCACACAGGGAGACCGCCAGGGATAATATTTTGTTTTTTACTTGTAGTTGGACCCAATACCTTTATTTTATTTTTATGTGGTGCTGAGGATCAAACCCAATGCTAGGCGAGCTCTCTACTGCTGAGCCACACCCCCAGCCTGAGTCAGCTAACTTTTCTTATCTAAAAAACTTTGGCTGTGTGACTGGGGACAACTTGGCCCATCTATCTTCCCTTTCCTAGCAACCAACCTAGCTAGACTAGATATGTTTGTTCCCTTGGCAATGGTAGAAAGAAAAGAGCAAGCATACAAAAAGTTTAAGGTCTCTGTAGAACCTTATACTTACTCATTTGGCCAAGGCAAGTCATTGGGGACGTCCTGATTTTATGGGAAAATAGATCCTACCTTTCTGGTAAGAATTAAAAGTCATGAGGCAAGAGGTATAGGCACAAGGAGAAATTAAAAAAAAAAAACTGTTGAAAATTTGTCATGGTATTTAATTTTATTGTTGAAGCTATTAAGACATTACTTTTGTCATTAAATATTTTTATGGTTATTTCTGGGATATTAGAGAACAGTCAAATCTCCATGTTTATCCACTATGTAGTCACTTTATTGAAATTGTTAATTCTGGTAAACTTTCAGCTTTTTTTTTCTTAGATTTATATTTTAAAATAAATTCAACATATAATTTGCAACAAATATATGTATCTTTATATATGTGTGTTCATAGCCATATGTATTTTCTTTTATTATAAATGTTATACCTTTGTTTTAATTTTTTATTTTAGTGCCTGGGCCAGAATTATTAGCAGTTTTGAACTTTAAAAGGAATATATCTAATTTTGCATTGTTAATTAAGGTACTGTTTTAAAATAGATATTCTTAAATCTTTACAGTGTTAAGGAACTTTTCTCTTTTTTCAATGATTTATTAGGGTGCTGGGCCTGAACAATTTATCATGACAGAATGTTGTTGGCTTATATTAAGAAGTTTATTAAATAAAAAATCACTATGAAATACCATTAAGATAGTAATTTTGTGTGTGTGTGTGTGTGTGTGTGTGTGTGTGTGTGTTGCTAGGGATTGAAACCATTGCCTTGTGCATTCAAGGTGAGCATTCTACCAACTGAGCTATACCCTCAGCCCAAAGTACTAATTTTTATAAAGTTGTTAAACTAATTTTTTTTCAACCAGATCTTTATATGTTCCTTTGCCAATAGTATGATGGATAAAGATAAGAATAATCTCTCTTGGGGCTGGGGTTGTGGCTCACTGGTAGAACGCTTGCCTCGAATGTATGAGGCACTGGGTTCAATTCTCAGCACCACATATAAATAAAAAATAAAGGTCCATCAATAACTAAAATGAATAAAATAAATTTTAAAAAATCTGTAAGACCTGTTTAATGGTTTTCTTTACACATACCCTTATGATTTAACCCTCACAGGCCTTATATTATTCTAGTCTTTCTGGAATTCAAAAAGTTGTTTTAGGCATCCTGCTTACTTCTAAATCAGGCAGTAACACATAAATCATATGTGAACAAAAAGAATGGTAAGTTTCTTACTTTTCCTCCAGTGCTTTTGTAAATAGAACACAACACAACGGAAGTTTTTTCCCTCATCAACCAAGAGGCAGGTCTTCACTTTCCACACTGGTATGTAAAGGCTATCAAAGTTAAGGACTCAAATAATACCTGTGACAGGGCTTTATGGTTTTCTATATGGTATAAGTATGTTCATGTTTTGGAAACTTGTTCCTCAGAGATGTGCCCTTGTGAGAGGTCATAATTGGCTCTCTTTGTACTCTGGTTTCCTATCTCATGATATGATCTCTCCCTCTCCCATGCATTCCCACTATTCCGATGCCATCTTCTATAAGGTGATGCAGCCAGAAGGGCCCTTGCAGAGCTGGCATTATGCTGTTTGGACTTTTGCATTCTAAAACTATGAGCCCAAATTAGCTTTTCGAAAGTTATCAACCCTCGGGTATTTTATTATAGTTTAAAGAAAATGAACTGAAACACATAGGTAATCCACAAAACTCTGAGCTGTCATCGCAACTGGATTTCCATCCATTAAAGGATCAAATTTTATATCAAACTCATATGAATTAACACTTTTTTTCTTTGCTTATGAGAATCCTGCTTGTAGAAGTAGAAAGTGTTAATTGGTATTTATATGGATGTTGTCCAAGACACCTTACCAATCTTTTAATACTTCCTAAAACCTAACATAAATATTTTCTAATTAGGATAAACTTTCTTCAAGTATAGTCATTTAAATATTTTGTTCTACCATCTATATTTAATTACAACCGATTTTATTTTATTTGAGAGAATTTTAGTATTTATTTTTTTAGTTTTTAGGAGACACAACATCTTTGTTTGTATGTGGTGCTGAGGATCAAACCCGGGCCACACGCATGCCAGGCGAGCGCGCTACCTCTTGAGCTACATCCCCAGCCCTACAACCGATTTTAACTCATGCACAACTGCTTAATTTGATTCAATGATCTGACAGTATTTATTAGACACCTAGTATCTGATGATTAGATGAAACATTTTGGAAAGAATAAATGCTATAAAAATACAAGGTAATAGCCATCAGTTAAAACAAATATACCACATTAATGCAAGATGCTAATAATAGGTGAGATTGTGTATGTGAGAGGTTGTGTACAGGTACTCTGTACTTTCCACTCAATGTTTTTGTAAATCTTAAACTGCTTTCAAAAGTAGTCTCTTGTCGGGGAGGAGGCAAGCAAGGTAATTTGGTAATTGCTTTTAGATGTGGTACAGTATCACGGTGATATTTAACTTCAGTAATCATGACTGCCAGCTAAAAGATGGACAAAATTTAAGATTCTAAGAAATATTTCGGAATCAAGATAATAGATTAAGCACCATATATTCCAAACAAATGGATCAGGTTCTGGAGTAGGTTCTTGGCTTGAGTATTGGCTCCTGAGAGAGAAGTAGAAATGGCCTTAGGTCCTCCATAACAGATACAGAGGAAAATTAAGAGGATGGGCAACTGTTCATACCAAGGGTATAAGAGGCTAAGGCACCTTGACTCCAGAAAAAAGATTTCTTTATATATATATTATATATAAATAATTTTTTTTTTAGATGGCAGCCTTATCTGCCTGTTAGTCCCCAGGCTACCTACCCTATAGAAAGTCTGTCTCTTGAGACGTATCATGCCCTTATGTGAAACCCACTCTTCTTTCAAATGGAAGGGTTATTAGGAAACAGAACAACCAAACTGCAGAGGAAATGCACATAGAAAGAAAAAGAATAACATGAAAGAGATCAGGATGAGTGGACTGAATAACCAACTGTTTGGAAGAACAGAAACCATTCAGGTAAGAGAAAAAATGTAAAAAATAAAAATTCAAGTTTATGTCCTCAGAGGTAATAAAGATGAAACTGACCCATAAAACAAGAATGGCTATTATTAAAAAAAGAAAAAAGAAACTAGAGGATAAGAAAGGATTCTTAGAATATCAAGTATTCTAATGCAACTATTAGAGAGGATGCAGTTGAAAAACACTGCCCACCTGGAAAAGCCACACAAATAATAATAAAATAGGTGAGCAGTATGAAATAAAAGGCCATGGGGAGAGATTTAGCAGGTGCAGCGTTCATAGAAACTCCATTTGAAAGGACCATAGACAGTGGAAGGGGCAAAGAAATAATGGAAGATGACTTTCTTGAAGACAGAAAAAGGGCATTTAATTGAAAGAATTCTATAAGAGGCAAAAAAATCTAGAAATATTTTGATAATACTTTTGAATTTTCAAGGATGAAATTCTAAAAGCTTTCTGACTAAAATATAACAAGATCCTTAGAGAAGAAAAAGAATCAGCATCAAACAGTTCACGAGCACTACTATGTGGTGTAAGAAAATCATTCCTTCCAATTTTAAGATGAAACTAACTTCAAACTTAGAACCACTGCCTACACGATCAAGCAAAGACAAGACAGGTTTTCAAAACGAAGATTCAAAAAGTTTTTGACCAATGAATGGCACATGAAGAAAATTGAAAAAGATCCAGAAAAAATTTAAAAGTATTTGCAAAGATAAATATAGAAGACATTTGAACATTATGAACTTAATTTATTAGTAATAAAATTTCACTTTCTAACTTGTGTTAGCTTTCCATAATTGTGACAAAATACCTGAGATAGATAAAGTGAAAGACCAGCCTCTACCTCAGAGCAAAGCCTGTCCAAGGAAGGGACATCACCTTTGTCCTTGGAAAGACCCACAGAGCACTCCTAGGCACATACCCACCCTGCTAAGTTGTTTATCTACAAATAACAGGAGAGATCTGCTGCGCTAGGTGTCCCTGACTCAGTCAGGCTAGGTGGGGATCCATAGCAGCCCCCTAGCAGCCACCAATCAGCATGAGACAGGGAAATACCTGGGATGCCAGATGACCCTCCCAGTAGTTTATGGTGGTTGATAACATGTTGGGAAACCATGTAGTTCAGCACATACAGCCCTCTTGGCTTAAACCAATCAGTTCAAATGAATACCCCTTTTGTACTGACCAATCACCCCTACCCAACTTGTTCCCGCCAGTGAATGTGCTAATCATGTTTTAGAGTTGTTATTTGATTTTCCCGCGGTGTGTGATGATTTGCTAAGAGATGCTATGTTATATGTGAAGTCCCTGCCCTCTCCAAAGAATGTATAAAACTGCTGCAAACCCTGGGCTCGGGGCCTCTCAGCGTCACCAGTTGTTGTGTGTGCGCGTGCGGAGGACCGAGCTATCTCACAATAAACACCTCTTTGCTGCTTACATCGATCTTGGGTCTCTGGTGGTCTTTTGGGGGTCCCGAATTCGAGCATAACAAAAGGAGGGAAGGTTTGTTTTGGATCACTGTTGCAGAGGTTTCTGTCCATAGTTGGCCCAGTACCTTTGGGGCTTATGGTGAAGTAGAACATCATGGTGGTGGGAGCGTGTGTTCAATGAGACTACTCACTTCTGCAGCCAGGGAGCAGAGGGGAAGGGACCAAGGTCTTAATATATGCTTCAAGGGAATGCCCTCAATGACTAATTTTTTTCCTAAATTTTCCACCATCCTCAGTCATACTATCATCTAGGGACCAAGCCTACAACACACGAGATTTGGGGGCAGGGGGACATTTAAGATCCAAACCATAACATAATGCATGTCATTTCTCATTAAACTCACCAATTAATTCTATGTAAATTTCCTGAAGGACCTGTCTTGACTAGACAACAACTGAGGGCTATCCACCTAGATTGCTTTGATCATTATCCCTCCCAAATAAATGTTGAATCTGTATTTTGAGTTCTCATTTTACTCTTGGGTTCCACCTTCTATTTTATATTGCTAACTAAAGGTTCTGCTCTGGGTGTTCTAACAGAACCTCAAGTTCAACATATCCACGTCTGAATCCATCATGTGCTTCTATTTATATGCTTAAGCTTCTTATGACTACCTTATTTCTAACTAATACTACCTAAACTAGATTTAGAACTTTAGTTTTCCTAGATGTTTCCTATCTTTCATCCTTTTACATATAACTTGTAAAATTCTGCATTCCTATTTTGTCATGTCCTTTATATGGTAAGATAAAACCCTTTATGTCTGCCCTTATTCCCAGCTTTCATTGTCTCTTGCCTTGACTCTTACATCAGCCTCCTAAACCTATTTTCTGCCTTGCCTAGATAGCTCTCTTATTATATCTATACCAAAACTATTGAAATATGTTTGTCCTTTGGGCTCATGTCCAAATTCTTTATCTTTTCAATCTTTAATAACTGGTTTCTAGAATACTTTTTGAGTCTTTATTCACACTTTCCTACATATATATTCCTTGATGGTATGAGAACATCTCAAGTTTTTAATATTAAAATTTCCAGACTTCAGGGATATTCCTAATTGTTTTTTTTTTTTTTCCCCTCAAAAAAGTATACTGCCTGCCTGTTAATTGCTACCTTTCTCATCCTTAAGGGTGAAGCCAGAATTAGACAGGCAGTTACATAGATAGGTAAGTCCAGTCAGGCTGGATCAAGGAGGCCAATTTTGAGTGAGTCTGGGAAGTTGGAGACTGTCCCCTGAGGGATGGAAATGTTAATTACTTCAGCCCTTCTGGCACCCTTATCAAGAACTTGTTCCTGCTCCAACCTGTTGCCAAGGTAACCTGTCCCAGGAATTTTCCTCCCTATGGGGGAGCTATAAAGTTGTTAATGTGTCCTAGGCTACTCCATCCAGCCCTTCCCTCTTCAGCCCACCTGTTTTCCACCTTGTGGCCCTCCCACCGTGCATTCCTGGGCCTAGTCACTTTTGCTGGAAGGAGACAGATAAGGGAGAAAGGGCAGGAGAACAAAGGAAGCCTAGGACATATAAAAAGGCAGAACATCCCACTTCTTGGAATACCAGGATACCAGCTAGGGCCCCCTTCTCCCTCATGGGAGAAGTCTGTTACCCCTTTTTAAATAAACCCTTTTTATATGCTCACCTGGGAGTGCTTCTCTAATGTTCAAACTTCAACATGTGGTAAAGCAGGACTCCTCACTGATAACCCTCAGTGGTGGTATCAAGGGTGTGGTTTGAATGCCATTCCTTAATGGAATATTTTCCATCATCTGAGCACTTAATGAGCTATTCTTTCTCTTAAATTATCCGCATAATTTAATAGTGAGACCACGCATGACATTAGTTTTATGGATTTTTTTTTTTTTGAATCTTTGTGAACAAAGACTAAAAAAATATTTTAAAGTTGAAGCTAGTGTTCTACACTTTAAAGGCAGAGTCCTAGATATCTTTAAAGTCAAGTCCCCTTGTTCTGGAATGCGAATTGAGTTAATGAAGGACCAGCTATGTATGTAGATTGTTCTTATATGCCAATTTGCAGTGTTTATTCACAGAGAGTAGTTGGTGAATAGCGATAAGCTTCTTGGTCTTCAAAAAAGAAAATTCTAAATATGATCACATTTCAGTGTATAAACAAATGAATCATAAGTTCATGAGTTTGCTAGGACTGCTGCACTCAAGTAATTAATTGCTACACAGTTTGAGTAGATTAAATAACACATTTTCAGATAGTTCTAGAGGCTAGGAGTCTGAGATCAGATGTTGTCAGGGTTGATGTCTTTTGGAGGCCTCTCCTTCTGATATATAAATGGCTGTGTCTTGTCTTCACTATTTTTCCTCTGTGTTCAAATTACCTGTTCTTTTAAAGATATCAGTTCCCAGGTTGGATTAGAGCCCACCCTGACATTCTTATTTTAATTTAATTAGCTCTTGAAAGGCTCTATCTCTAAATCCATAGCACTTCAGCTTATGGATTTTGTGGGGACACAATTCAACCCATTGCAGTAAGTATAAGATTGGTTATTATTGAGAGAAAATGTATTCACACAGGATTTGAAATGAGAAATGAGCTAAAACAGTTTTTATTGACCCTGTGAATAGTGATGAACCCAGCCTAATTCCATCTTAAGATTGGGAGCCATCTTGTCACAAAGTCATGAAAAGTTAATTTCTGTTTTACTATAAATTACTGCGATTTCTTTCTTTCTTTCTTTTTTTTAAATTTATTTATTTATTTATTTTTATTGGTTGTTCAAAACATTACAAAGCTCTTGACATATCATATTTCATACATTTGATTCAGGTGGGTTTTGAACTCCCAATTTTACCCCAAATACAGATTGCAGAATCACGTCGGTTACACATCTACATTTTTACCATAACGCCCTATTAGTAACTGTTGTATTCTGCTACCTTTCCTATCCTCTACTATCTCCCCTCCCCTCCCCTCCCATCTTCTCTCTCTACCCCATCTACTGTAATTCATTTCTCTCCTTGTTTATTTTCCCATTCCCCTCACAACCTCTTATATGTAATTTTGTATAACAATGAGGATCTCCCTCCATTACCATGCAATTTCCCTTTTCTCTCCCTTTCCCTCCCACCTCATGTATCTGTTTAATGTTAATCTTTTCTTCCTGCTCTTCCTCCCTGCTTTGTTCTTAGTTGCTCTCATTATATCAAAGAAGACATTTGGTATTTGTTTTTTAGGGATTGGCTAACTTCACTAAGCATAATCTGCTCTAGTGCCATCCATTTCCCTGCAAATTCGACCAATGGTATAGAATAGAGGACACAGAGACTAATCCACAAAGCTACAGCTATCTTATATTTGATAAAGGAGCTAAAAGCATGCAATGGAGGAAGGATAGCATCTTCAACAAATGGTGTTGGGAAAACTGGAAATCCATATGCAACAAAATGAAACTGAATCCCCTCCTCTCGCCATGCACAAAAGTTAACTCAAAGTGGATCAAGGAGCTAGATATCAAATCAGAGACTCTACGTCTGATAGAAGAAAAAGTTGGCTCCGATCTACATATTGTGGGGTCGGGCTCCAAATTCCTTAATAGGACATCCATAGCACAAAAGTTAATAACAAGAATCAACAAATGGGACCTACTTAAACTGAAAAGTTTTTTCTCAGCAAGAGAAACAATAAGAGAGGTAAATAGGGAGCCTACATCATGGGAACAAATTTTTACTCCTCACACTTCAGATAGAGCCCTAATATCCAGAGTATACAAAGAACTCAAAAAATTAAACAATAAGAAAACAAATAACCCAATCAACAAATGGGCCAAGGACCTGAACAGACACTTCTCAGAGGAGGACATACAATCAATCAACAAGTGCATGAAAAAATGCTCACCATCACTAGCAGTCAGAGAAATGCAAATCAAAACCACCCTAAGATACCATCTCACTCCAGTAAGATTGGCAGCCATTATGAAGTCAAACAACAACAAGTGCTGGAGAGGATGTGGGGAAAAGTGTACTCTTGTACATTGCTGGTGGGACTGCAAACTGGTGTGGCCAATTTGGAAAGCAGTATGGAGATTCCTGGGAAAGCTGGGAATGGAACCACCATTTGACCCACCTATTGCCCTTCTCGGACTATTCCCTGAAGACCTTAAAAGAGCGTACTACAGGGATACTGCTACATCGATGTTCATAGCAGCACAATTCACAATCGCTAGACTGTGGAACCAACCCAGATGCCCTTCAATAGATGAATGGATTAAAAAAATGTGGCATTTATACACAATGGAGTATTATACAGCACTAAAAAATTACTGCGATTTCTAAACTTGCTTGAAATGCCTGCCCGTGCCTTGAATTCACCCATGCCTGGCTTTCCCTGACCGGATAACCACCCTCTCTGAAACCTTAGTGGTGCCTCATAAATTCTGGTGTTGGGATCTAAATTTACTCCCTAACTTGAAATATTGAACCGTTTAGATCATTAACCTACTATCTGCCTTTGTATTATGCTTGTCAAAATCCAGTTATCTGTAAGTTCTCAAGACACCCTCCTTTTTGCAACTTTTTGTGCTATAAAACCATGCTCCTAGAGAGCTGGGGCATTGTCCTTTAACCCATGGATTTGGGGAGAGACAGCTATGGCTGGCCAGAATTACAAGCTTGCTTTAATTTGATTTAAAATTGGAGTCAGTGGTCTTTTCTTTGTGTCGTGGTTTAACAGAAAGCATTAAGTAAATGTTATAATTTTAGTTGATTTCATCAAATTGTGTATTTCAGCAGTACATTCACTATCCTTTATTTTTTTTTGACTATTATTTATGAATGAAATGTCACAATATCAATATTAAATTTTTCAGATTATCTAATAAAGAATCAACCATAAATAGTTTCCCTTATTCATAACTTGATATTTTAGGTGTGTTATTAGATATATTTTAAATTATATACAAATATTTCAGCAAGACATAATATTTCCTTAATGCAACTTGAGGGTTTGTCTATGAAGAAATACCCAGATTTCAGAATTAGAAAGGGGAAAACTGGGGCTTTGAATTCAAGTTTATTTGAAGCCAAGGCCCATTTCCTTCATTAGTGTAATGAAATGCACAATATCTCCCAAAATTTATGTCCACTTGGAACCTCAGAATGTGATTGTATTTGGAACTGTAGACTTTGCAGATATAATTAAAGTAAGGGTTGAGATGATACAGTATTAGTGTGGGCCTTAAGTCCAGAAGGGTATCCTTATAAGAGATAGGATACTGGGGACACACAGAGAAGAAGGCCATGTGAATACGGAGGCAGAGTTATTGTGCTACAAGCCAGGGAGATGTGGGTAAGCACCAGAAATTGGAAGAGTCTATGAAAGATTCTCCCCTGAACTCTTTAGTGGGAGCCTGATTTTGCTGGAAAATTGATTTTAGATCTTTAGCCTCCAGACCTGTGAAATCATAAATTTCTGTTGTTTTAAGTCTCTAAGTTTGTGGTCATTTGGAATCAACTAGTATACCTGAAAATGCCTGGGGCCACTCACATATCATTTGGGTATCTCTTTTTAAATTTTTAATATTTATTTTTTAGTCGGACACAGTATCTTTATTTTTATTTATTTATTTTTATGTGGTGCTGAGGATTGAACCCAGGGCCTTGCATGTGCTAGGCAAGTGCTCTGCTGCTGAGCCACAACCCCAGCCCCATCATTTGGGTATCTCTTTATAGTGATTGCCCTGACATGATAAAAAATATTTTTGCCCCATTAATATTTCCTTAAAAGAACCTCAATAACTCTTGGGAAATCAAGATTATGAAAGTTCATAAATGAAAACTTGTCTTGCTCCATGTGGTAAATGATTTGTTTCCTACTAATAAATTAGAAACATTATTTAAAGATTTACACAGAGACATGGGTAAAAGAAAAATTCAAGTAAATTGTTGATACAAAACAAATTTTGATCGAATGATTGACAAGATTCATCTTTATCTTGCCAAGCTTCTAAAGGACACAATTTCCCTTCTTTTAAAGATTTTTTTTTTTTTAAAGAGAGAGAGAGAGAGAATTTTTTAATATTTATTTTTTAGTTCTCGGCAGACATAACATCTTTCTTTGTATGTGGTGCTGAGGCTCGAACCCGGGCCGCACGCACGCCAGGCGAGCACCATACCACTTGAGCCACATCCCCAGCCCTCCCTTCTTTTAAAGGTAAACTTTGATACAATAAATTAAGCCACAAGATCATTAACATATGGTATAAAATAATCCAGTTTTTTATTTAAGGAAATGGCAAGAGTTCTTGACCCATCATCCCATATATTATTTAGTCATTTTCACGTTTCAGTTATTTTCTGACCTTAAATAGTTGGGCTTTTTCAAGCCTACTCCTTCTAATATTTTTTCTTTTGTTTTCCAATTGAAGTGATTTTCAAGATTTTTATTTTCTTGTTTAATTGAATTTCCCACTAAATTATTCTGACAAAAATTGAGTTCTCTCAGAGAGCAAAATAGTGATTTACCTCAGAAGTTTGAATTATAATTTTATGTGGTTATCTCCATAATAATATCTTCCAGCTTTTGAGTTAGTACTTCAGTAAAAACTGATTTATTTTTCTTTTTTTAATTAATGAATTTATTTGTTCTAATTTGTTATACATGACAACAGAATGCATTTCAGTTCATAGTACACAAATGGAGCACATTTTTTTATTTCTCTGGTTGTACACAAAGTAGAGTCACATCATTTGTGTCTTCATACACTACCTAGGGTAATGATATCCATCTCATTCCACCATCTTTCCTACCTCCATCCTCCCTCCCTTCCCCTGTCTCCCCTTTGCCTTATCCAAATTTCTTACTTTCCTCCCATTATGGATCAGTTTCCACTTATTAGAGAAAACATTTGGCCTTTGTTTTTTAGGGATTGGCTTACTTCACTTAGCATGATATTCTCCAACTCCATCCATTTACCTGCAAATGCCATGATTTTTTCCCTTTTACTGCTGAGTAATATTCCATTGTGTACATATACCACAGTTTTCTTATCCATTAATCCACTGAAGGACATCCAGGTTGGTTCCAAAATTTAGCTATTGTGAACTGTGCTGCTATAAACATTGATATGACTGTACCACTATAGTATGCTGTTTTTAAGTCCTCTTGGTATAAAATGAGGAGTGGGATAGCTGGGTTAAATGGTGGTTTCGTTCCAGGCTTTCTAAGAAATCTCCATACTTTCCAGATTGGTTGTACTAATTTGCAGTCCCACCAACAATGTACGAGTGTGCCTTTTCCCCCACATCCTCACCAACACCTATTGTTGTTTATATTCTTAATAGATGCTATTCTGACTGGAGTGAGAAGAAATCTTAGAGTAGTTTTGATTTGCATTTCTCTAATTTCTAGAGATGTTGAACATTTTTCCATATATTTGTTGATCAATGTATATCTTCTGAGAAGTGTCTGTTCAATTCCTTAGCCCATTTATTGATTGGGTTTTTGTTGTTGTTGTTGTTTTAAGTTTTTTGAGTTCTTTATATATCCTGGAGATTAGTGCTCTATCTGATGTGCCTGTGGTAAAAATTTTACCATTCTGTAGGCTCTCTATTCACCTCACTGATTTGTTTCCTTTGCTGAGAAGAAGCTTTTCAGTTTGAAATCATCCCATTTATTAATTCTTGATTTTATTTCTTGTGCTTTAGAAGCCTTGTTAAGGAAGTTGGGGTCTAATCTGACATGATATAAATTTGGGCCTTCTTTTTCTTCTATTAGGTGCAGGGTCACTGGTCTTGTTCCTATGTCCTTAATCCACTTTGAGTTGAGTTTTGTGCACAGTGAGAGATAGGGGTTTAATTTCATTTTGCTTCATATGAATTTCCAGTTTTCCTAGCACCATTTGTTGAAGAGGCTATGTTTTTCTTCAATATATGTTTTTGGCACCTTTGTCTAGTATGAGATATCTGTATTTATGTGAGTTCATCTTTGTGTCCTCTATTCTGTACCATTAGTCTACATGTCTATTTTGGTGCCAATACCATGCTGTTTTTGTTACTATTGCTCTGTAGTATAGTTTAAGATCTGGTATAGTGATGCCACCTCCTTCACTCTTCTTGCTAAGGATTGCTTTAGAAATTCTGAGCTCTTGTTTTTCCAGATGAATTTTATGATTGCTTTTTTTTAATTTCTATGAAGAATGTCATTGGGATTTTTGATTGGAATTGCATTAAATCCATATATTGCTTTTGGTAGTATGGTCATTTTGACAATATTAGTTCTGCCTATCCAAGAACAAGGGAGATATTACCATCTTCTAAGATTTTTGAGATGACTGTTGCTATTTGGCTCAATGTACAATCATTAGTTGTGAAAGGATAGAATTCCTTTCTGAACTTTCATTGTGAGGATTATCAAAAGGAACACAATGTCACACAGAACTCTCAAGATTTTTCATATTCACCTGAAATCCCTCATTTTATCTTTTAAGGTTTTCAGTGTGTGCTTCAGAATTCCAAGTTTAAAACTCTTATATGTGTTGCGCATCAAAAATATGATTTTAAATTTATATACAAAAAGTAATGAATGATGTACAGAAAAATAATAAGGGTAGAATTTTCAATAATTTCGGGGCACTAGGGGGATTACTGAATAGAAAGTGAAATATATTACTGAAATAGAAAGTGAAAGTAATAATAGCTAACATTTTAAGATATTAAAGAAGCCAAATACTTTGCACCAGGACAATAGGAAAGATGCCTGAAGGGCATCTCAGCAAGACCCTACCCATCCAAACTACTGTTATGGTTTGGATCTGAATTGTCCCCTAGAGGTTCATGTGTTCAAGATTTGAGACTGAAATGTAGCAGTCTTCAGAAGTGGGTCCCTTGGGAAATGACTGGGTCATGAGGGCTCTAATCTCATTAGAGGATTAATCAGAGGGACCCAGAAAAAGAAGTGGGTCTTTGGGGGAGTGTACTTGGGGACCATATCTTGTTCCTAGCTCTTCCTTCTCCATTTTTTTGTTCCCTTTCTACATCCCAGATGTCATGAGCTAAATAACTTTCCCTTAGTATAGTCTTTTGCCATAATGTTTTTGCCTTTAAAACAGATGGCTGTGGACTGAAACCATAAACCAAAATAAACTTGTCCTCCTGCTTAATGAAGAGGAAAACAAAAACTAATACACCTATCATATTTGCTGTGGTAAATTAGTACCTATATGAATGATATCTTTCCTCCAAACCATGAACTAGATATTTTCTAATTCTACAGGTAAAGAAACTGAGAAACAAACAAAAACTCCCAAGATTCCCAACTTAAATCTCAAGAAGTTTAAGCTAGCTTTTGTTTATTGTTTTTAATACCACACAAAATATTGGCTCATTATTTGTGTATTTGTGTGTGTTTTATGGTTTTAGTGTGGGTATATTTATGTGTTCAAGATATATATTGGTATACTTTTGATATTAAATATCCCACAAAGATCCATATGCTAAAGTCTTGGTTGGTAACCTGTGGTGCTATTGGGGAGTGTTGGAATGTTTGTGAGGTAGAGTCTAGTGAAAGAAAAACAGGTCATTGGTGGTGTGCCCTTGAAGGAAGTATTGGCACTTCAGTCCCTTTTTTGTTCTCTTTTGCTTTCTGATCACCATGAAAGAAGTAGTTTTCTCTTCCATGTGTTCCCCACAATGATGTATTTACTCATCATAGGTCCAAAGGCAAAAGGGCCATGTTGTCATGGACTGAAATATCTAAAACTTTGAGATAAAGAAACCCTTTACTTCTATAAGTTGATATTTTCAGGGTTTTGTCACAGAACTAGAAATCTGACTAATACAGAAACTTGTAGTGGGACTATTGTGGTGACACACCTGATGATGTGGTTCAGAAGCCTTTGGAATTGGTTTGCAGAAGGACTTTGGAAAATTTGGAAGAAATAAGGTAGAGAAAGTCTAGAATGCTATAAGACTTAAGGAACATTTTGGTGGGATCTCAAAAGATCCATGGCAGAGTTGATTAGGTTTCAGATAGAAATGAAGACACTATTAAGAATTGGACTACAGGCCACTCATGTTACATTCTGGCAGTAATTTATCTATATTTTATCCATGCTCTGAGCCTTTGTAGGAGCTAAGTTTGAAAGTGATAGACTAATTAATCTGGTAGAAATAATTTCAAGTCAGCACAACATTTAGACAGTGGTATGAGTATTGCTTGCTAATTTTAGCTGAATTTATAGTGATAATTTGGAGTAAAAGGCAGATTGACAGATTTTTAAAATTTGCAGTTTGTCCAGAAAAGAAATATGCTTAAAGTTGTGGCCAAGTAAGGTGATATTGCTAAAGAGATTAGTGCCATCAAAAAGAAGCCAAATACTTTGCGCCAGGATAATAGGAAAGATGCCTAAAGGGCATCTCAGGAATCAGCAAGACACCACCCATCCCATCATAGGCTTTTTTTTTTTTTTTTTTTTTTTTTTGAGAGAGCCCCAGGCTACCTAAGGAACTATTTTAATGAGATTCATGTTCTCATGGTCACCTATCCAGGCACTCAGACTAATTATTACTGCCATGGTTAAAACAGATACAGGGCTGGGGATATAGCTCAGTTGGTAGAGTGCTTGCCTCACATGCACAAGGCCCTGGGTTCAATCCCCAGCACCACAAAAAAAAAAAAAAAAAAAAAAAAAAAAACCAAACAGATACAATAACAGCACAGACCTTTGGCATCAGCTGGCAGTACTCATTTTTTTTTCAGACATGCAGAATATAGGAATTATGGGGTTATGGAGACTTTACTGAGATTCCAAAAGAAGGGCTGGGAGGCCAGACAGTGTGTGGAAAGGTCCCTAAAAGCAGTGTTACATGGGAATGAAGCTGAAAGTGAAGCTAAAGTTGCAGTGGAGACCCTAGGGTGTTAGAGATGCCAGGAATGTGAATCACCTCCCAAGGAAAGGTGCAGGGAGCAACAAAGAACAGTCCCAATGAGTAAGCAGTTGGGCCACAGTCAGCAAAGCTATAGAGGCAGGGATGCCCAAGTCCTTGGAGTCTCATGCCATGTGTCCTAGATGGTGGATTTGGAGCTACAGGATTTAATGTTTTCCCTGCCAGGTTTCAGTCTTGCTTTTGTTCTATTCCTTCTAATTTTTTTCCTATTCATTCTTTTTGGATATGGGATGCTTATCCTGTGACATTGTATCTTTGAAGTATGTACCATGTTTTTTTGTTTGTTTATTTTTTTGTTTTGTTTTGTTTTTTTAATCTTACAGGGCTCAAAACTAAGTTTGCCTTGAGTTTCAGAGATTTTGAACTTGTACTTTTGAGCAATGTTGGAACTATTAAGACTGGGGATGCTTGGAGATGGATCAAATACATTTTGCATTGTGATATGGACATGTGCTTTTGGGGCCAGGGGCAGAATGTTATTATCTTAAATGTTCCCCAAAAGACCCATATCCTAAAGACTTGGCCACCAGCCTTTGGTATTATGGCAGGTGGCAGAACCTTTGGGAGGTGAGGCCTCGTGAAAGAAAGGTCATTAGAGTTGCGTCTTTGAAGAAGATATTTAGATCCCTATACCTTCCTTTATGTTTTGTTTCCTGTCTACCTTGAAGTGAGTAGGTTTGCTCTGTTATGTAATTTTTGCAATGATGTTCTATCTTGGAACAGACCTAAAACATAATGGGGCCAATCACCTGTGGACTGGAAGCTCTAAAACCATAAGCCAAAATAAGCCTTTTCTTCTTACAAATTGATTATTTCAGGTAGCTTATCAGAGATACTCCATGATTCATGATGGGATTATATCCTAGTAAATGCATTATATGTTGAAAATATTATGTGAAAAATACACTTAATACACCTAACCTACCAAACAACACAACTCAAAAAAGCAGAAGTGCACTGTAGAAATGGCCATTTATTCTCATGATTGTATGGCTAACTGGGAGCTGTGGCTTGCTGCTATTGCCCAGCATTGCAAGAGAATATCATCAGCCTGATAAAATATCAAATTCAAATTTTGAAGTATAGTTTCTAGTTAATGTACATCACTTTCACACCATAATTAAAATAAAAAATCTTAAATTGAACCATCATATATATATGACAAAATTTATACTTCACCATTTAAAATAATCTTTTTTCTTAGTTGTTGATAGATCTTTATTTATTTTTTAAATTTATTTATATGTGGTGCTGAGAATTGAACCTAATGCCTTACACATGCCAGGCAAGTGAGCTACCACTAAGCCACAGTCCCAGCCCTACACTTCACCATTTTTTTTTTCTTGGTTTTATTTTTAAAATACATGACAGCAGAATGCATCCCAATTCTTATTACACATATAGAACAATTTTTCATACCTCCTTTTTTTATTAGTTGTTCAAAACATTACATAGCTCTTGACATATCATATTTCATACATTTGTATATAAAGTATGTTCACACCAATTCATGTCTTCATACATGTACTTTGGATAATGATGTCTATCACATTCCACCATCCTTGCTAATCCCCTGCCCCCCCTTTTCCCTCCCACCCTTCTTTCCTGTCCAGAATTCATCTATTCCTCACATGCTCCCCCTCCCTACCCCACTATGAATCAGCCTCCTTATATCAGAGAAAACATTCGGCATTTGTTTTTTTTTTTTGAGATTGGCTAACTTCACTTAGCATTTTCTTCTCCAATGCCATTCATTTACCTGCAAATACCATGATTTTATTCTCTTTTAATGTTGAGTAAAATTCCATTGTGTATATATGCCACACTGTTTTTTATCCATTCATCCACTGAAGGACATCTAGGTTGGTTCCACAGTTTAGCTATTGTGAATTGTGCAGCTATAAACATTGATGTGGCTGTGTCCCTGTAGTATGCTGTTTTTAAATCCTTTGGATATAGACCAAGGAGAGGGATAGATGGGTCAAATGGTGGTTCCATTACCAGATTTCCAAAGAATCTCCATACTGCTTTCCAAATTGGCTGCACCAAATTGCAGTCCCACCAGCAATGTATGAGTGTACCTTTTTCCCACATCCTCGCCAACACTAATTGTTGTTTGTCTTCAAATACCTGCCATTCTGACTGAAGTGAATTGGTATCTTAGAGTAGTTTTGATTTGCATTTCTCTAATTGCTAGAGATGATGAACATTTTTTCATATATTTGTTGATTGATTGAATATCCTCTTCTGAGAAGTGTCTGTTCAGGTTATTGGCCCATTTATTGATTGGGTTATTTATTTATTTGGTGTTTAGCTTTTTGTATTCTTTATATACACTAGAGATTAGTGCTCTATCTGATGTGTGAGGGGTAAAAATTTGCTTTCAAGATGCAGGCTCTCTATTAACTTCACAGATTGTTTCTTTTGCTGAGAAGAAACATTTTAGTTTGAGTCCATCCCATTTATTGATTCTTGGTTTTAATTCTTGTGCTATAGGATTCTTATTAAGGAAATTCGGGCCTAATCCCACATGATGGAGATTAGGGCCTACTTTTTTTCTATTAGACGCAGGGTCTCTGGTTGATTTCCTAAGTCCTTGATCCATTTTGAGTTGAGTTTTGTGCATGGTTAAAGATAGGGGTTTACAACTTCACCATTTTTAAGTGTACAAGTCAGTGACAATAATCATGTTTACAGTGCTGTAAAATCATTCCATTTGGAAAACTATTTTATTACTGCAAATAGATATTTTATACCCAGTAAATAATAATTCCTAATTTCCATTTTCCCCATCCACAGATAGCTTCTAATCTATTTTTTATACTTATGAATTTCATATTCTAGATATTTCATATAGTGGAATTCTACAATATTTGTCATTCTGCTTAAATTACATATTACATATTACATAACGTTCATCTCTTCTTCTACTAATGGATTCTAAGCCTTCTTTTGGCTATTATGAATATTTCTATGAACAGTAAAGTACAACTATCTGTTTGACTTCTTGCTTTCTGTTCTTTTGGGTATACACATAAGAGCAGAATTTCTGGGTCACATGGTAATTTTTTTCTTTCTTTTTTTTTGTGTTATTCTGGTGATCAAACTTCTCACATGCCAGGAAAGCAGTCTACCACTGAAATACATCCCAGATCCTGCTTTGCTTTTTGAGGCTAAATTGGCTTCCATAGTGGATGTACAACTATTTTACATTCCTCAGCAATACATAGTTTCCAGTTTTTTAATATACTCACCAACACTTTCTTCTTTCTTTTTAACCAAAAGTTTCCTAGTAGGTATGAAATAGTACCTCATTTTTGTTTTCCTAGTTGTGTTTCTGTATAAAATATTAATGAATCTCTTAAATAAGAAGCTGAAAATAATTTAGGGTAACCAGTGGATTTTTATAAGAGGTAATGTGGTTTTAAAAGTAACTTTATTAGCAAAGTATTAGCTTTTGGGTTATCATTGATACACTGAGAAATCACACATTCAACTTTTCCACCATGTTAGAAAATATGGTTTACCCTGCAGTGGTATGGCTTGATTACTCTGATGCTGCTGCACCTCTAGTTCCACGGTGTGGGGTGGGGGTCCCCTAATACCAAGGAAACATTAAAATGTCTAATTATTTTTGGTTCTAGATACTGTGATCCAATTTTTTTTTGGCCATGCATAAGATTGAACCAAGGGCCTTACTATGATAAGACAGGCTTTTGCCACGGAGCTACAGCTTCTGCACCATCACAATTATAATGGAAAAAGAAAAATAGATATATTTGCTCATTATTGGGAAAATTATTGTAACAGTTCACAATAAGAAAACTTGCAGGAAATAGAAACTTAAGGCTGGAAATTGAGATTCAACTTTGGTAGACAGAATCTTGGTCTTCATCTTTCCCTGTGTGGCTTTCATTCTCTTTTATTTCAAGAGAAGAAGAGGGCTACAAGCAATTCTAGTTTGCATTCTTTTAACAATTTTGGGAAGCAAAACCTCTTTTCCTCAGTACCTTGTCAGAGAATTCTTGAGGATTAATCTGTTTCTCAATCTCTGCAGCACATTAGTGCTGTGGGGGATATATTTGGGTACTAGTATATAAGAAACATTATATATGGGGAGAAAATGATCAAATTAAAGTAAAACATAGGGAAGTCTCCTGTTAATCAACCACTGTCTACACCACTTCTGCCATTGTGGCCTCTGATTTTGCTGCTGCCAGCCTGTGGTCGCCTGGAGGTTTTCTTTCTGGGGACTGCTGCCACAGAAGAAACCACTGCCCTGGATGCAACTGAAGCTGAACACTACTGTTGAATCCTGGAGATCACCTGGTGATGCTGCCCCCACAGCTGCAGTTGCAGCTGTTACTGCAGTCACCACTACTGCTGACCCGCTGCTTGCTGCCAACCACCACCACCACTACTGCTGCTACCACAACCTAGAAGACTGCTTGGCGTGGAGGGGGGGAGCCTTCCAGGTTTGGTTGCATGTAGCTGCACCCATTTTGGGACACCATCCAGGGCCTGGGACCTGGGTGCCAGCAGGTTTACCACCACAAAAGCCTCTATCTGGGGACTCCAGCTGGGACCTGTAGGTTCAGTGTTGGGGTGTCTGAGAGTTTGGAGGAGCCTGGAGTCTTCATGCTGAGAGTGCTGCTGGTGCCCCTTGTCTTGCTGCTGCATCTCGGGGTTGCTCCTTTTCATAAGTGTATCCCTGGTGATCTCTCTGCAAGTAGGAACAGCATTGAAATTTTGGGACTGCAGCATGGTCCATCCTGAGGTATCTGAAGCCCAGATCAGTGGGATAGAGACTGTGTTTGTGAGGGCTGATCTGGGTTTGGTGATCCCCAGAGATGTCAGAGACAGGGCTGAGAAACTGTTGAACACTGACAGAGACAGTTTGACTTTCCAGCAAGATTTATTTTATTTTATTTTTAGGAAAGAACATTCTTCATAGAAATAGAAAAAGCGATCATGAAATTTATTTGGAAAAATAAGAGAACCAGAATAGCTAAAGAAATCCTCAGCAAGAAAAGTGAATCAAGAGACATCACAGGGGCTGGGGATGTGGCTCAAGCGGTAGCGCACTCGCCTGGCATGCGTGCGACCCCGGTTTGATCCTCAGCACCACATACAAACAAAGATGTTGTGTCCGCCGAAAATTAAAAAATAAATATTAAAAAAAGTTCTCTCTCTCTAAAAAAAAAAAAAAAAGAGAGAGAGAGAGAGAGAGAGACATCACAGTACCAGACCTTAATCTATACTACAGAGCTATAGTAGTATAAACAGCATGGTATTGTCACCAAAATAGACTTGTAAGCCAATGGTACAGAATAGAGGACACAGAGACAAGCCCACATAAATATGGTCATCTCATACTAGACAAGGGAAAAGATAGCCTATTTAACAAATGGTGCTGGCAAAACTAGAAATCCATATGTAGCAAAATGAAATTAAACCTCTATCTCTCACCCTACACAATAATCAACTCAAAGAAGATCAAAGACTTAGGTACTAGATCAGAGACCTTGTGGCTAATAGAAGAAAAAATAGGCCCAAATCTTCACCACATTGGCCTGGGATCTGACTTCCCTTATCAAGACTCCTAAAATGCAAGAAGTAAAATCAAGAATTAATAAATGGGATGGATTCAAATTAAAAAGCTTCTTCTCAGCAAAGGAAACAATTAATAACACGAGGAGAGAGCCCACAGATTGAGAGAAAATCTTTAACACATGTACCTCTGATAAAGCATTAAACTCTAGGATATATAAAGAACTTGAAAAACTTAACACCAAAAAGACAAATAACTCAATCAATAAATGGGCTAAGGAACTGAACAGAATGGCAATCATGAAGAATACAGGCAACAATAAATGTTGGCGAGGATGTGGTGAAAAAGGTATACTTATACATTGCTGATGGGACTGCAAATTGGTGCAACCACTATGGAAAGCAGTATGGAGATTGCTCAGAAAACTGGGAATGGAACCACCATTTGACCCAGCTTCCTACTCCTTGATATATACTCAAAGGACCTAAATCAGGATTCTATAGTGACACAGCCATATCAATGTTTATAGCAGCTCAATTCACAATAGCTAGAATATGGAGCCAACTTAGGTGTTCCTCAATAGATGAATGGATAAAGAAAATGTGGCATATATACCCCATGGAATATTACTCAGCTTTAAAGAAGAGTAAAATCATGGCATTTGCAGTTAAATGGTTGGAGTTGGAGAATATCACCCTAAGCAAAATAAGCCAATCCCACAAAAGTAAAGGCTGAATGTTTTCTCAAATATGCAGATTCTGATTCACAATAAGTTGGGGGCACTAGGGAAGAATAGCGTTACCTTAGATTAGGTAGAGGGAAGTGATGGGTGGGGAGAGAGGGGATGTGGGGAATAGGAAAGATAGTAGCATGAAACAGACATTATTACTGTATGTATATATGTGACTATATGACCAATATGTTTCTGCAACATGTACACTCAGAAAAATGAGAACTTATATCCTATCTATGTATAATATATCAAAGTACATAAATACATTCTACTGTCATGTATAACTAATTAAAACAAATAAAAAATAAAAAAAGTCAACCACAGTGCCACATATTTGCCAGAGGTCTTCATTCTCTAATCATGCCTGTTAATTAACAGAGCATTTACTGTAGGTCTTTGGGTAATCTTTCAATATGGAGACCCCCTGAAGGGGTTCATGAATTTTCATATGGATTACTTCATAATGCAAGGACACCATTTTCGAACTAACTGACATTTTTTTTAAAGAGAGAGAGAGAGAGAGAGAATTTTAATGTTTATTTTTTTAGTTTTCAGCGGACACAACATCTTTGTTTGTATGTGGTGCTGAGGATCGAACCCAGGCCGCACGCATGCCAGGCGAACACGCTACGGCTTGAGCCACATCCCCAGCCCCTAACTGACATTTTTTAAAAAAGTAAGATATTCCAAGTATAGCATATGCCAAAGAAAACAGAATCTATCTTAAAATCCTGGGTCTTGTGTGTTATGAACAGCTAATAGCAAATCAAACTTTCACTTTTGAGTAATTCAGTATTTTCTGTCATTTATAAACTATTTACAGTGACAAATATAATATATATATATATATAAATATAATATATATATATATATATATATAAATATAATATATATATATAAATATAATATATATATATATATATATATATATATATCTGAGAAGTGCCACATAGAATTCAACATAGCATTGTTTTAAGTCATTTAAAATCTGTTTCTTTTTTTAAATTAATTCTAATTAGTTATGCCCATTTTTTCTTAAAATTGTTCATCTATGCTAGTTTCTTTGTTAAGTACCTACCCAACCTACCCAACTGTGTTTTGTCAGGATGCTCCAGAGAAACAGATACTATAGAAGAAATTATGTATCTATCTATCATGTATCTATCTATCTATCTATCTATCTAAAATTTATCCATATCTATGACTCTAAGAGAGAGATGGTGCTTTAAGGAAGTGTCAGATATGATTGTGAAAGTTGTCAAGTCTGAATTCTGCATAGTTTAAGGCCCAGGGAAGAGATGATGTTATACAAGAGCAGTCTGGAGAGCAGAATTTCTTCCTCTTCAGAGGATCTCAGTCTTTTCTCTTGAGGCATTCAACAGATTGGATTAGCCCATCCTCTTTATGGAGGGTGATCTACAATTTAGATGTTAATCACATCTAAGGGTTTTACCTCAGTAATGGGGAATAATAGGTCTGACTAATCACTGTCTCAAATAGTGCCTACCACTTAATAATGTCATTCAGTAGTAGACATTCAAAAAATATTTGGCAAATGAATGAATCTAAGAATGTTCTGGCCTTTGTATCTCCCCAGTCCAAGGTAAGATTATGTTTTTTTCCCCCTAGATTATGTTTGCCTAGACTAAGAACACAAGTCTCCAGATTTCTAATGCAGGCTTTTTCTATTACACCATCAAGGAGTGGCTTTGGGGCCATATGAGATGTGAGCTAAGCAGAGGAAAGAGGATGCTTGAACTGAAGGTGACTCTGCTTGAGAAAAGTTTATCAGATGTTACAAAAGCACAGGGAATGTATGAGAAAAGGCAAAACCTCAAATTAGAGTCCAAAGAACAGAAATTAATGGACTAGCCACTCTAGGTCTGAGAGGTGGAAATGTAACATTTTAATCATTTCTTAGCACAGAGCACACAAAATTTCTGAAAGAAAAAACTGAAAGTTTCATTACTCATTTTGTTGGCATCTCCAGTGAGGTGGGTATTCAAAATTGGCTCACCTAAGCTCCACTGTGCTTTCCTTCTAGTTGGAGTAGAAGAAGGGTAAAAATTACTTTTCCAAGATCCTTTTTTCAGCCAGGTTTTGAATGTGAATTAGGTTCTGTTGAATAAGTGCACTTCTATGCCATTTGGAATGTAGAAGTAAAGCAGAGGCCATCTTCCAATGGTTCTTGGCTCATGATTCTGGCAAGCAATGTTATGAAAGTGAGGTTTGCCCACAGCCCTATTCCAACATCCCTTCTCCAGCTCTCTGAATGTTGAGAATAGTAATTTCTTGATGTGACTCCTTAGTCCTTGGGTTGACATTTTGGGTGGCTATCCTCCATCTTACTCGGTATCCAGAGATTGTTGTAGGACTGTCTTAGGCAAAGCTCCTGGGAAAGCTCTGAGGGAAAGCTGGTCTCAGAAGTCAGTTCTGTGTTACTTTTGTCATTGGTGGAGAGCTGCTCAACTAAAACGGATTTGCAAGCATCTAATTTCCTGTGTCATGTCCCTTTTTATTTAAAATGTAGTGCTTTTCTTTCCTAGAATCTTACTTTAAAAACTCAGGAATAGTGGGGAAAAAAAATGAAGATATCAATGCTACAGTAGGAATTTTGCCTTGGAAACAAAAAGCCCTGGTTAATGAAATGCATCTCTGCTAATCTTTTTCTTTTCCTCTATCAACTTTCTTTTTCTGGGCCTTCTGTTTATCAGTCAATCTCTATTTTGATGGCACAGTTGAAGGATGCCCCTGACTTTCCTGGTTCTTCAGGACCACAGTTGCTGATATCTGTGTCACAAAGTCTTTACCACCACTTGAAAATTAGAGTTCCTAGAATCTGTGTCATTATTACAGCAGACTCCATCATTACTAAGTCATCGACCTCACCAACACCTGCATCCAAGATTCTCAGCCCTGTTGAAGAAAATCACACAAACTTGCAGACTGGTGTCAACACAAATGTATACACCTGAACTTGGACATGCTCAGTGAGGTCTAAAAATTCTTCATTAAACTATTGCCCAATATCTTCATTCAGATATACACCCCAAACTGCCTGTTGCCAGAGTGAACAAATTAACTTCCCCCACAAATGTCCCCATTCCCTTCATGTGTATAATGACATGGGACACCATATGTTAGAAACTCAGTAGTTATTTTTGACTTCTTTTTATTTTCCACTCTCTACATTCAAAAATTTTCCAATCCTGATGCTGATATTAAAAATCTCCCAAGGTCCCTCTACCCATTGCCATTGCATTTGTTGAAACCCCCATTCTTTCTCATTTCAATTATATCAACAGTCTTCTAACTGCTCTTTTAACATCCTGTCTTGCTCTTTTAATCTGTTTTCCAAAGTGTTACCAAAGTGATTTTCTATCTCTCTCCTATTATGTCCCATGTCATTAATATAACAATTAACAAGCTTCATGATGTGAGCTATGATTAATTTTATGTGTCAACTTGACTGGGTTAAGGGATTCCCTGATAGCTGACAAAACATTTTAAGTGTGTCTATGAGAGCGTTTCCAGAACAGATTAGTATTTGAATCAGTGGATTGAGTAAAGAAGATCCATGCTCACCAATGTGAGTGGATATTATATAATCTGTTGAGGGCCCAGAAAGAACAAAAACAGTGAAGGAAAAGTGAACACTTTTAGAGAAGGACATTCATCTTCTCTTGCCCTCAGATATCAGAGCTGTGGTTCTCAGGCCTTCAGGCTTCAGGACTTGGGTTTTTAGGTCTTCGACACAGACTGGGAATTACACCATTGGTTTTTAAGCTTTTGAACTCAGACTGAGTTATATCATCATTGACTTATCTGGCTCTCCTGCTTTCAGAGGGGGGCATATCTAGGGATTTTTTTGGTCTCTGTAATCACATAAATTAATCCCTAATAATAAATTTCTTTTTCTCCCTCCATCTCTCTTCTCTCTCTTTCTTTCTCTCTTTCCCTCCTTCCCTTCCTCCCTCCACATTGCACATACACTGTTGTTCTATTGGTTCTGTTTTCTGTAGAATCCTGGTTAATACAATATTGTTCCTATTGATCTTGCTAATTTAATTTCTACATCTATATACTCTCAGTTTTTCTTGAAGCCCAAAGAGAAGGCTTCTAGTTCCTGAATATTTTATATGTATTCTTTCTTTATAGTGCTCTTTTTTTTAAAAAAAAAAAAATCCCATGTCTTCTCTCAGAAGTTATTTTTGGCACCTATTCTCTGATTTTCCTTATTAGAGCACTCAGGATACTGTACTATGATTGCCATGAAACTAACATGTAATTAAATTTGGGGATTTTATACCATTTTTTTTTTCTGAAATTGTTATATTTTTCCCTGAATATCTCCATTTATTGAATGAAGCCTAAGCACCACTGCTTCAAGGTGAGAGCTGGTATCACAGAAAACAAAGAAGACATTGTTAAGTAAAACATTTTAGCTAGATTTTAAAAAATTTTTATTAAAAGAACATTGGAAAAGTAGTACTCTGGTAAGAAAGCCTTTGATTTGCAATAATTTTGTAACAGGAAAAGGATTAGCATGGTTCAAATGACCAAAACTTGGATCTTTATTATAAGTCAATAGTTTTTTTTTAATATTTATTTTTTAGTTTTTGGTGGACACAACATCTTTTTATTTTATTTGTATGTGGTGCTGAGGATCAAACCCAACACCCCACACATGCCAGGTGAGCGCGCTATCGCTTGAGCCACATCCCCAGCCCCAAGTCAATAGTTTTTAAAAGTGTGCCTTGTTGTGGACTTCTGAGGGATCTCTGAGATTCTTAAGGGCTTTTATGAATTTAAAACTATTTTAATAACAAAATTAAGGTATAATTCAATTTGTTGTCTCATATTGACACTGATTATATAAAAGCAAGTATGAGTAAAACTATGCTATCTTAGCATGAATAAAATAACTGCTATCAAATGTACTAGTACTAATTGTGTTCTTCATCATAAAGAAGTTAGTTTTTTTAAAAATACCAGTTTCATTATGAATGTCCTTGATGAATCAGTAAAAATTCAATTTTCATTAAATCTTAATCCTTGAGTGTATGTGTTTTAAATATAGTGTGTGACAAAATGGGAAATAAACATAAAGTGCTTTTACTTTATAACAAAGTTCTATAGCTGAAAAACTGTATGCCAATAAATTAGATGATTTAAATGGAAAAGTCCCTAGAAAGACATGAACCACCCAAAGTGTTTAAAGAGCTAGAAAATCTGTATAGGCCTCTACCAATGAGATTAGATGTGTAATACAAGAAAAAGAAAAGTCCAAGACTAGATAGCTTCACTGATAAATGCTACAAAAAATTCAAGAATTAATAGCAATTCTTCACAAATGCTTCTAATAAATAAAGGAGGAGGGAGCACTTTCCAATGCATTCTATGGGGCCAGCATTATCCTGATACCCAAACTCAGTAAAGATAGCACAAGAAAAGAAAACTATAGATCAATTTCTCTTATGAATATAGACACAGAATTCCTCAACAAAACACCGGCAAGTCAAGTTTAACAATACATTCAAGAATTGTACACCATGACCAAGTATAATTTATTCTAGGAATGTAGGTTGTTTTAACATCTGAAAATCAATGTAATGTACCACATCAATATAGTAAAGGACAAAAATCACATGATCATCTCAATATAAGCAGAAAAAAGAAAAAAAAATTGACAGTACTCAATACTCCTTAATTATAAATACACTGAGAAAACTAGGAAAATTTTTCCATTTGATAAAGCACATCTTCAACAAACCTACAACTATCTTTATTTTAAGATGAATGAATGCTCTAGCTGCTTCTATTCAACATTACATTGTTGGTTCTTGTCAGGGCAATAAGGCAAGTAAATGAAGTAAAAGCCTTCAATATTGGAAAGGAAAAAGTAAAAGCATCTCCTGTAGGTGTCATGATTTTGTATATAGAAAATCCTAGTAAACCACTAAGAAACTGAATAATAGTTAATAAATGAGTTCAGCAAAACAGCTGGAAACATGACTTAGACACAAAAATCAATTGTATTTCTGTACACTTGCAATGGAATTAATTTTTATCAGAAAATTAAATTGAGGAAGAAATTTAAGAGCATTGAAAAGGATAAAATACATACTAATAAATTTGATGAAAGTAGGGCAAGAATTGTATAGTAGACACTACAATACATTCTTTAATGATGTTAAAGAAGACTTAAAAATATGAAAAATTATCCTGTATTCATGGATTGAAAGAATAACTGCTGTTTTCTTTGGATAAATTGACAAAATGATCCTAAAAATCACATGGAAATTCAAGAACACTAGAATAGCCAAAATAATTGTGAAAAAAGAATGAAATAGGACTCATTTTTTTTACTTCAAAACTTACTATAAACCTACAGTTACCAAGATTATTAAGCAGTGACAGAAGGGTAGATATATAGGTAAATGGAACAGAGTAGAGAGTCCAGAAATTAAGGAACTAATGTTCATTCAGCAAGGGTTTCAAGACAGCTAAATAGGGAAAGAATTATTATTCTTTCTCTTCAACAAATGTTGAAGAATTATTATTCTTTCTCTTCAACAAATGTTGCTGGAACAACTGATTATACACATACAAAAGAATGAATTTGAACACCCACCTCACATTATAAATAAACATTAATTCAAAATGGATTAATTGTATATGAAAATTATCTTAGGAAAACCTAAATTAAAAGCTGAAAATTTGAAACCCTTAGAAGAAAACATTTGCAAAAATCTTGTTAATCTTGCATTTGGCGATAATTTCTTAGATCATAAAAGTGACAAATTAAAAATAGAGAAAGAGAACATTATCAAAAAAATTTGTGCTTCAAGGATTGCTGTCAATAAAGAGGAAAGACAGATTAGGAGATAATATTTGCAGATTGTAAATCTGATAATTGTATCTAGGATATATAAATAACTCCTACAATTGAATTTTAAAAAAAGGCAACCCAATTTAAAAAAGGACAAAGGATTTAAGCATACATTTCTCTAAAGATGATATAAAATGTCCAGTAGTCATAAAAAGATGCTCAATATTATTAACCACCAGGAAAATGCAAATAGAAGCCTTGATGAGATACTACTTTACACATACTAGGATGGCTTATATAAAAAAGACAGATAAAGACAAATGTTGAGATGGTGTGGAAAAATTGGAACCCTTATACACCACTGGTAAGTAGTCTAACTGCTTAAAAAAATAGTTCATCAGGTACACAAATGTTTGAACATAGAGTTACCATATGATCCATCAATGCCAGTCCTAATTACATATCTCCTCACTTACAAAAAAATCTTGTACACTGGGCTGAGTACGTAACCCAGTAGAAAAGTACTTGCCTACCATGCATGAGGCCCTGGATTTGATCCCCAGAACTGCAAGGATGAAAAAAAAAAAAAGGAAAAGGAAAAAGAAAAACATAAACATGTACACAAATGTTCATAATAGCATTGTTCATAACATCCTCAAAGTGGAAATAACACAAGTTGTTTATTTTCTGGCTGGATAGTATTATATTGCATGAGTATCACAAATTTTACATTGGCCATCAAAGTGAACAGAGTATTGATAACATGCTGCATGTTAAGTGAAAGAAGCCTGTCAAAAAAGACTGTGATTTCTTTTATTTGAAAGTCTAGAATAGGTGAATCTTTAAAGATAGAAAGTAGATTAATGGGTGTCTAGGCATGAGGAGAAGAGAGGAATTGGAAGATGATGATACAGGTGATATTGTCAGTTATTGGTAATGAGTTCTGCTCCCTCACATGCTGAAGTCTGAACATTAGAGAAGCACCCTGAGGCAAGCATTGCTATAACCAACTCAGCCAAACTAGCAGGTTCCAGTGAGGGGTGATGGAAGATTGGAAGAAATAAAGACAACACAAGCAGATCTTGAAGATAAAACAGCTGGGGTCAGATGGAATGCTTCTCTCTGATGGAGAGGCACGTCTAAAGAATTACACCAGCAATCTTTATTATATATGTCTCTAAATCAGATTAAAGAATATGCAAGCATTATTCTTTTTTTTTTTTAATTTTTTTATTGTTGGTTGTTCAAAACATTACATAGTTCTTGATATATCATATTTCACCCTTTGATTCAAGTGGGTTATGAACTCCCATTTTTACCCCATATGCAGATTGCAGAATCACATCAGTTATACATCCATTGATTTACATATTGCCATACTAGTGTCTGTTGTGTTCTGCTGCCTTTCCTATCCTCTACTATCCCCCCTCCCCTCCCCTCTTCTCTCTCTACCCCCTCTACTGTCATTCATTTCTCCCCCTTGTATTATTTTTCCCTTTCCCCTCACTTCCTCTTGTATGTACTTTTGTATAACCCTGAGGGTCTCCTTCCATTTCCATGCAATTTCCCTTCTCTCTCCCTTTCCCTCCCACCTCTCATCCCTATTTAATGTTAATCTTCTTCTCCTGCTCTTCGACCCTACTCTGTTCTTAGTTACTCTCCTTATATCAAAGAAGACATTTGGCATTTGTTTTTTAGGGATTGGCTAGCTTCACTTAGCATAATCTGCTCTAATGCCATCCATTTCCCTGTAAATTCTATGATTTTGTCATTTTTTAATGCAGAGTAATACTCCATTGTGTATAAATGCCACATTTTTTTAATCCATTCGTCTATTGAAGGGCATCTAGGTTGGTTCCACAGTCTTGCTATTGTGAATTGTGCTGCTATGAACATGGATGTAGCAGTGTCCCTGTAGCATGCTCTTTTTAGGTCTTTAGGGAATAGACCGAGAAGGGGAATAGCTGGGTCAAATGGTGGCTCCATTCCCAGCTTTCCAAGAAATCTCCATACTGCTTTCCAAATTGGCTGCACCAATTTGCAGTCCCACCAGCAATGTACAAGTGTACCCTTTTCCCCACATCCTCGCCAGCACTTATTGTTGTTTGACTTCCTAAAGGCTGCCAATCTTACTGGAGTGAGATGGTATCTTAGGGTGGTTTTGATTTGCATTTCTCTGACTGCTAGAGATGGTGAGCATTTTTTCATGTACTTGTTGATTGACTGTATGTCCTCCTCTGAGAAGTGTCTGTTCAGGTCCTTGGCCCATTTGTTGATTGGGTTGTTTGTTATCTTATTGTCTAATTTTTTGAGTTCTTTGTATACTCTGGATATTAGGGCTCTATCTGAAGTGTGAGGAGTAAAGATTTGTTCCCAGGATGTAGGCTCCCTATTTACCTCTCTTATTGTTTCTTTTGCTGAGAAAAAACTTTTTAGTTTGAGTAAGTCCCATTTGTTGATTCTAGTTATTAACTTTTGTGCTATGGGTGTCCTATTGAGGAATTTGGAGCCCGACCCCACCGTATGTAGATCGTAACCAACTTTTTCTTCTATCAGACGGCGTGTCTCTGATTTGATATCAAGCTCCTTGATCCATTTTGGCAAGCATTATTCTTTATATTCATGAAAGTTACAGAGTTAGCAACAGTATGCAGCTATTTCTTCAGTTACATTCTACAGTTGCAATGTGCAAAGTTAGGAGCATTGTGCAGCTCTCAAGAAAGGCCACTGTTTAAAGTTACTAATTCACAGGCAGATTTAGGAGCAGCAGAACTGGTGAAACATTGTGGTTATCTGAGCAAGGAAGTTCCTTCATTCCCAGGAGCTGTGCCTGAGAATAAGGTTGAGGCTGATAAGAATCTAGCAGGGGGGATATCTCCATATCTCCAGTCTCCCAGTCACTGTCAGTGCTCTCCACAACACATATAAAGCTGTTTTTTCAGTAACAGACTTCTCCTGGGAGGGAAAAAGGAAGGGGCCAGAGCTGGTATCCTGGTGTCTCCAGAAGTGAAGTGTTCTGCCTTTTTATAAGTCTTCGGTTTCCCTTGTTCTCCTGCTCTCTTTCCCTTGAAAAACCAGCCTCTACCTCAGAGCAAAGCCTGTCCAAGGAAAGGACATCACCTTTGTCCTTGGAAAGACCCACAGAGCACTCCTAGGCACATTCCCACCCTGTTAAGTTGTTTATCTACAAATAACAGGAGACATCTGCTGGGCCTGGTGTCCCTGACTCAGTCAGGCTAGGTGGGGATCCATAGCAGCCCCCTAGCAGCCACCAATCAGCATGAGACAGGGAAATACCTGGGATGCCAGATGACCCTTCCAGTAGTTTATGGTGGTTGATAACATGTTGGGAAACCATGTAGTTCAGCACATACAGCCCTCTTGGCTTAAACCAATCAGTTCAAATGAATACCCCTTTTGTACTGACCAATCACCCCTACCCAACTTGTTCCCGCCAGTGAATGTGCTAATCATGTTTTGAGTTGTTATTTGATTTTCCCGCGGTGTGTGATGATTTGCTATGATGTATGTGAAGTCCCTGCCCTCTCCAAAGAATGTATAAAACTGCTGCAAACCCTGGACTCGGGGCCTCTCAGCGTCACCAGTTGCTGTGTGTGCCCGGCTCCCAATAAACACCTCTTTGCTGTTTACATCTATCTTGGGTCTCTGGTGGTCTTTTGGGGGTCCCGAATTCGAACATAACACCCTCACCACTAGCCTTCCTTTATATGTGACTATGCCCAGGAAATGCTTGGTGGGATGGCCAAAAGGTGGGAACCAGGTGGGCAGAAGGAGGAAGGGCAGGATGGAGCAGCCCTAGACTCATTAATTAACAACTTTATAACTCCCTGTAGGGAGTGACAATTCCTGGGATAGGTTACCTTAGCAACAGGTTGGAGGAGGGGTAGGTTATCTTGATAGTTGGAGGAAGGGCTCTGAAGGCATTTCAATCCCTCAGGGGGCGGTCTCCAACTTCCCGGACTCACTCAAACCGGACTCCTTGTTCTGACCTGACTCAATTTACCTATCTATACTGACTACCTGTCTAATTCTGGCTTTAAAGGGATGTGGGATTTCTAAAATTGATTATGATGTACAATGTACAACTCTGACAATGCTAAAAAAAAAATCCTTGAATTGAACACTTTGATGGGTGAATTGTGTGCGTTATATCTCAATACAATTTTTAAAAAGTACCACGGAGGAAAAGATTTTTGCTTGACTTGTGAGCTGAAATAGTCACTTTTTTCATGGAACAGTTTTTCCTTGAGTGCTGATTGATACCTATTGACATTGTGTTAGATTTGAGTATTTGGCAAATATTTTCTTAGAAATTAATTAAAAGATCCTGTAAGTTTAGGAAAAACAACCGAGAGTATTTGTTTCCAGTAATAAATTTCAAATTTCAAGTGAAAAATTAAAATTTTCTCTGAAGACTAGAAGACATGTATTTGCCACCTTGAACTTTACTAGGTCCAGATTGTCGAGACTGACATGAGGTTTACTCAGTTTGCCTGAACTGGGCTGATAAGGGATTTGGAAAAAACATGAACAAACACAAAAATAGAGAAAAGCAGAACCCAGTGGTTCAACCTGCCTCCTGAGAGGAGAGAGACTCATCTCGAGCAGGCGCCACACATTTATTAAATAGGTTTTTATATCAAGGGATTCATTGTGAGAAGTTTACTTTAAAACAGAAATGAGGTCAAAAGTTTGAACAGTCATCAACTTGTGCCCATCAACTTGCCTAGGGTGGCTGGTGCCTGAACCTTAGTTCATGAACTGATAAACTCTATGGCAACCAGGGAATTTCCCTTTGAACATGGCTTTACCATACAAATGGATGGTTTTCTTGGCAACTTTGAACAGAGAGATTCCCAAGGGAGGTGTCATCCTCTGCTTCTGGTCACTTCAAAGACCCATAATTAATTTGCAATTAATTCCCGGGACCCAATATGTAAAAATTTTGCTGATAACATTAACAAATGTGAGTTTTTGATATGGTATAGTGAAACTCAGTGAATCAATATTTAAAAATAAATAATTCATGAAACAAAATCATATATGGGTAAAAAGATCCATTCTAAGAAAACAATAGATTTTAACAGAGTTTCAAAAATTTTATTAATATTGCCACATTGCAACTAACTTTAAGAAAATCCTCTTACAAGTTTTGGCATGGTATGAAAGAAATGTATACACTAAAATTTAAAAAGTCTATTTTAATACTCTTCCTTTTTTTTCAGTTACATAGCCATGTGATTCGATTCTTTCATAGTCTTCACTCAAAACAACATATTACATTCTGGTACAGTGGCACAGGACAATAATCCTATCAATGCGGGCTGAAACAACAGGATTGCAAATTTGAGGGAATTTAGGGAGACCCTGTCTCAAAATAAAAAGATCAAAAGGGCTAGGGATATAGCTCAGTGGTAGAGCACCCCCGGATTCAATCACCAGTACTGTAAAAACAACCAACCAACAGCTCCCCAAAGAAACCTCCAAGACTAAAATATTTCAATACATGAACACAGTAACAGATCTGAACCTAACTGCCTGCTATTAAGCCAGCGATCTTAAGTTCAGCTGCCTGCGCAGGTCGGGGACAGCACTAGGTTTCTATTTTTTTTTTTTTATTTTTTAATTTTTTATTGTTGGCTGTTCAAAACATTACATAGTTCTTGATATATCATATTTCACAATTTGATTCAAGTGGGTTATGAGCTCCCATTTTTACCCCATATACAGATTGCAGAATCACATCAGCTACACATCCATTGATTTACATATTGCCATACTAGTGTCTGTTGTATTCTGCTGCCTTTCCTATCCTCTACTATCCCCCCTCCCCTCCCCTCCCCTCTTCTCTCTCTGACCCCTCTACTGACATTCGTTTGTCCCCCTTGTATTATTCTTCCCCTTCCCCTCACTTCCTCTTGTATGTACTTTTGTATAACTCTGAGGGTCTCCTTCCATTTCCATGCATTTTCCCTTCTCTCTCCCTTTCCCTCCCACCTCTCATCCCTGTTTAATGTTAATCTTCTTCTCATGCTCTTCGACCCTACTCTGTTCTTAGTTACTCTCCTTATATCAAAGAAGACATTTGGCATTTGTTTTTTAGGGATTGGCTAGCTTCACTTAGCATAATCTGCTCTAATGCCATCCATTTCCCTGTAAATTCTATGATTTTGTCATTTTTTAATGCAGAGTAATACTCCATTGTGTATAAATGCCACATTTTTTTAATCCATTCGTCTATTGAAGGGCATCTAGGTTGGTTCCACAGTCTAGCTATTGTGAATTGTGCTGCTATGAACATGGATGTAGCAGTGTCCCTGTAGCATGCTCTTTTTAGGTCTTTAGGGAATAGACCGAGAAGGGGAATAGCTGGGTCAAATGGTGGCTCCATTCCCAGCTTTCCAAGAAATCTCCATACTGCTTTCCAAATTGGCTGCACCAATTTGCAGTCCCACCAGCAATGTACAAGAGTACCCTTTTCCCCACAACCTCGCCAGCACTTGTTGTTGTTTGACTTCATAATGGCTGCCAATCTAACTGGAGTGAGATGGTATCTTAGGGTGGTTTTGATTTGCATTTCTCTGACTGCTAGAGATGGTGAGCATTTTTTCATGTACTTGTTGATTGATTGTATGTCCTCCTCTGAGAAGTGTCTGTTCAGGTCCTTGGCCCATTTGTTGATTGGGTTGTTTGTTATCTTATTGTCTAATTTTTTGAGTTCTTTGTATACTCTGGATATTAGGGCTCTATCTGAAGTGTGAGGAGTAAAGATTTGTTCCCAGGATGTAGGCTCTCTATTTACCTCTCTTATTGTGTCTTTTGCTGAGAAAAAACTTTTTAGTTTGAGTAAGTCCCATTTGTTGATTCTAGTTATTAACTTTTGTGCTATGGGTGTCCTATTGAGGAATTTGGAGCCCGACCCCACAGTATGTAGATCGTAGCCAACTTTTTCTTCTATCAGACCGCGTGTCTCTGATTTGATATCAAGCTCCTTGATCCATTTTGCATTAACTTTTGTGCATGGCGAGAGAAAGGGATTCAGTTTCATTTTGTTGCATATGGATTTCCAGTTTTCCCAGCACCATTTGTTGAAGATGCTATCCTTCCTCCATTGCATGCTTTTAGACCCTTTATCAAATATAAGATAGTTGTAGTTTTGTGGATTGGTTTCTGTGTCTTCTATTCTGTACCATTGGTCCACCCGCCTGTTTTGGTACCAGTACCATGCTGTTTTTGTTACTATTGCTCTGTAGTATAGTTTGAAGTCTGGTATCGCTATACCGCCTGATTCACACTTCCTGCTTAACATTGTTTTTGCTATTCTGGGTCTTTTATTGTTCCATATGAATTTCATGATTGCTTTCTCTATTTCTACAAGAAATGCCGTTGGGATTTTGATTGGCATTGCATTAAACCTATAGAGAACTTTTGGTAATATTGCCATTTTGATGATGTTAGGTCTGCCTATCCATGAACAGGGTATATTTTTCCATCTTCTAAGATCTTCTTCTATTTCTCTCTTTAGGGTTCTGTAGTTTTCATTGTATAAGTCTTTCACCTCTTTTGTTAGGTTGATTCCCAAGTATTTTATTTTTTTTGAAGATATTTTGAATGGAGTGGTTGTCCTCATTTCCATTTCAGAGGATTTGTCGCTGATATACAGGAATGCCTTTGATTTATGCGTGTTGATTTTATATCCTGCCACTTTGCTGAATTCATTTATTAGCTCTAATAGTTTCTTTGTAGACCCTTTTGGGTCTGCTAGGTATAGAATCATGTCATCTGCAAATAGTGATAATTTAAGTTCTTCTTTTCCTATTTTGATGCCTTTAATTTCTTTCGTCTGTCTAATTGCTCTGGCCAGTGTTTCGAGAACTATGTTGAACAGAAGTGGTGAGAGAGGGCATCCCTGTCTTGTTCCAGATTTTAGAGGGAATGCCTTCAATTTTTCTCCATTCAGAATGATGCTAGCCTGAGGCTTAGCATAGATTGCTTTTACAATATTGAGGTATGTTCCTGTTATCCCTAGTTTTTCTAGAGTTTTGAACATAAAGGGATGCTGTACTTTGTCGAATGCTTTTTCCGCATCTATCGAGATGATCATATGGTTCTTATTTTTAAGTCTATTGATGTGGTGAATAACATTTATTGATTTCCGTATATTGAAGCAGCCTTGCATCCCAGGGATGAATCCTACTTGATCATGGTGCACATTTTTTTTGATATGTTTTTGTATCCGAGTGGCCAGAATTTTATTGAGGATTTTTGCATCTAGGTTCATTAGAGATATTGGTCTGTAGTTTTCTTTCTTTGAAGTGTCTTTGTCTGGTTTAGGTATCAGGGTGATGTTGGCCTCGTAGAATGAATTTGGAAGTTCTCCCTCTTTTTCTATTTCCCGAAGTAGCTTGAAAAGTATTGGTATTAGTTCCTCTTTAAAGGTTTTGTAAAACTCTGCTGTATACCCATCCGGTCCTGGGCTTTTCTTAGTTGGTAGCCTTTTGATGGTTTCTTCTATTTCCTCAATTGATATTGGTCTGTTTAGGTTGTCTATATCCTCCTGACTCAATCTGGGCAGATCATATGACTTAAGAAATTTATCTATGCCTTCACTATCTTCTAATTTATTGGAGTATAAGGATTCAAAATAATTTTTGATTATCTTCTGTATTTCTGAAGTGTCTGTTGTGATATTGCCTCTTTCATCCCGTATGTTAGTGATTTGAGTTCTCTCTCTTCTTCTCTTTGCTAGCATGGCTAAGGGTCTGTCGATTTTGTTTATTTTTTCAAAGAACCAACTTTTAGTTTTGTCAATTTTTTCAATTGTTTCTTTTGTTTCGATTTCATTAATTTCAGCTCTGATTTTAATTATTTCTTGCCTTCTACTTCTTTTGCTGTTGTTTTGCTCTTCTTTTTCTAGGATTTTGAGATGAAGTATGAGATCATTTATTTGTTGGTTTTTTTTTTTTTAAGGCATGAACTCCACCCAATGAATTTTCCTCTTAGAACTGCTTTCAATGTGTCCCATAGATTCCGATATGTTGTGTCAGTGTTTTCATTAATCTCTAAGAATTTTTTAATTTCCTCCTTGATGTCTTCTATTACCCATTGATCATTCAGTAACCTATTGTTCATTCTCCAAGTGATGCATGATTTTTCCTTCCTTCTTTTATCGTTGATTTTCAGTTCCATTCCATTATGATCAGATAGGATGCATGGTATTATCTCTACTCCTTTATATTGTCTAAGAGTTTCCCTGTGACATAATATATGATCTATTTTTGAGAAGGATCCATGTGCTGCTGAGAAAAAAGTGTAACTGCTTGATGTTGGGTGGTATATTCTATATATGTCAATTAAGTCTAGGTTATTAATTGTGTTATTGAGTTCTATAGTTTCCTTATTCAACTTTTGTTTGGAAGATCTGTCCAGTGGCGAGAGAGGTGTGTTGAAGTCTCCCATGATTATTGTATGGTGGTCTATTAGACTCTTGAACTTGAGAAGAGTTTGTTTGATGGACATAGCTGCACCATTGTTTGGGGCATATATATTTATGATTGTTATGTCTTGTTGGTGTATGGTTCCCTTGAGCAGTATGTAGTGTCCCTCTTTATCCCTTTTGATTAACTTTGGCTTGAAATCTCTTTTATTTGATATGAGTATGGATACTCCTGCTTGTTTCCGAAGTCCATATGAGTGATATGATTTTTCCCAACCTTTCACCTTCAGCCTATGTATGTCTTTTCCTATCAAATGCGTCTCCTGTAGGCAGCATATTGTTGGGTCTTGTTTTGTGATCCATTCTACTAGCCTGTGTCTCTTGATTGGTGAGTTTAAGCCATTAACATTTAGGGTTATTATTGAGATATGGGTTGTTCTTCCAGCCATATTTGTTTATTTATGTTACTAAACATGGTTTGTTTTCCACTTTGATTATTTTCCCCCCTTTAGTGTCCTACCTCCCACTGTTGGTTTTCATTGTTATTTTCCATTTCCTCTTCCTGTAATGTTTTGCCAAGGATGTTTTGAAGAGATGGTTTTCTAGCTGCAAATTCTTTTAACTTTTGTTTATCGTGGAAGGTTTTAATTTCATCTTCCATCCTGAAGCTTAATTTCGCTGGAAACACAATTCTTGGTTGGAACCCATTTTCTTTCAGTGTTTGAAATATGTTATTCCAGGATCTTCTAGCTTTCAGAGTCTGTGTTGAAAGATCAGCTGTTATCCTGATTGGCTTACCCCTAAATGTGATCTGCTTCCTTTCTCTTGTAGCTTTTAAAATTCTCTCCTTATTCTGTATGTTGGGCATCTTCATTATAATGTGTCTAGGTGTGGGTCTCTTATGATTTTGCACATTCGGCGTCCTGTAGGCTTCTAGGATTTGGGGTTCTGTCTCATTCTTCAAGTCTGGGAAGTTTTCTCATATTATTTCATTGAATAGATTGCTCATTCCTTTGGTTTGAAACTCTGTCCCTTCCTGTATCCCAATGACTCTTAAATTTGGTCTCTTGATGTTATCCCATATTTCTTGGATGTTCTGCTCATGGTTTCTTAACAGTCTTGCTGAGCTGTCTATGTTCTTTTCAAGTTGAAATACTTTATCTTCATTGTCTGATGTTCTGTCTTCTAAGTGTTCTACTCTGCTGGTAGTATTCTCAATTGAGTTTTTAAGTTGGCTTATTGCTTCCTGCATTTCTAGGATTTCTGTTTGTTTGTTTTTTATAACCTCTATTTCCCTGTATAGTTGATCTTTTGCTTCTTGGATTTGTTTATGTAATTCATTGTTGAAGTGATCTTTCATTGTCTGATTTTGCTGTCTGATGTCTTCCTTGAGACTCCAGATCATCTGAAGCATGTATATCCCGAATTCTTTATCTGACATTCCATCTGCTGCAGCTATTACCTCTTCTTACGTTGAGTTGACCTGCAATGCTTGTGGTCCTTTCTTTCCTTGTCTCTTCATACTGTTCGCGTTCCTTTCTACTTGGTGAAACTGTTGTGCTATTGAATTTTCCCCGTATATATTTATATTGGTCTTGTATAGTTGCAAAGTCTCCCTCGGAGGCGTGGGCGGCGGCTCTGCCCCTCCTCCAATTGGGGCAATGTGCCTACCACGCCGGCAGGCCGCTGGGCCTGCTCTGCCAGTCGGTATCAGGTCCGCCGACCTTGCAGGCGCGGGCGGCGGCTCTGTCCCTCTGCGGGCCGCTAGGCTTGTTCTGTCGGTGGTCGCAGTTCTGCCTACTTTGCAGGCGCAGGCAGCGGCACTGCCCCTCTGCAGGCCTCTGGGGCTGTACTGCCAGTGGGTCGCAGGTCCGCCTACCTTGCAGGCGCGGGGGGGGGGCGGCTCTACCCTTCCTCAGGCCACTGGGCCTGTTCTGTCTCTCGGTTGCAGGTCTGACCTGTTCTGATGGTGGTCACAGTTCCGTCTACCTTGCAGGCGCGGGGGGGAGGGGGCGGCTCTGCCTCTCAGCAGGCCGCTGCTCCTCTTCTGCCGGTGGGTCGCAGGCCCGCCTACCTTGCAGGAGTGATTGGAAGCTCAGCCCCTCTGCGGGCCACTGGGCCTTTTCTGTCGGTGGTCACAGTTCCGCCTACCTGGCAGGCGCGGGGGGTGGGGGGCGGCTCTGCCCCTCAGCAGGCCGCTGGGCCTGTTCTGTGGGTGGTCACAGTTCCCTCTACCTTGCCGGCGCAGGGGGAGGGGGCGGCTCAGCCTCTCAGCAGGCCGCTGCTCCTCTTCTGGCGGTGGGTCGCAGGCCCCCCTACCTTGCAGGAGTGATTGGAAGCTCTGTCCCGCCTCGGGCCACTGAGCCTTTTCTGTCGGTGGTCACAGTTCCCCTACCTGGCAGGCGCGGGGGGTGGGGGGCGGCTCTGCCCCTCAGCAGGCCGCTGGGCCTGCTCTGTGCGTGGTCACAGTTCCCTCCTAGGTTTCTATTTTTGCTGCCTATCTGTAAGTAAAAATCTTCTTTGTTTTCTTGTTGTGCAAGTGTTGTGTCTCATAAGACTGATACAATGGTAAAGAACCTTTGCATTCATCTCCTTCTAGTCCTTGTTCAAAGGGCACCCTTTCATAGAAATATTTTCTAATTAACCTTTTGAACCCTAATGAGAACCAGGAATCCTTTCCTGCTTTACTCATCCGCACAGCACTAAGCACTTTCTGATTGATATATAATTTATTTGTATTTTTAATTGTCTTTTCTTTTTCTGAAATAATTCATGTAGATGAGGTTATATTCATTCTAATTATTTTACTACAAAAACAGTGCTTGGCATAAAGTGGACTTTCAATATATATTTGTTAAATTTATGGAGTTGAGATGCATATTGATTCTCTCCTTGCTATGATTTGAATGTATTCCCTCCCACCACCCCAATGGAATAGTGATGGGAGGTGGAGCCTAATGGGAGGTGTTTAGGTATTTATAAAGGGATTAATTTATGAAAATGAGCAAATGCTGGCCTATGAACAGCAAGTTTTTTATGAACCAGACAAATAACTTTAGAACTGGGAGTAGAGACCATGTTTTCTATTTCTTATGTCAGTAGGATATCTCCCAGTAAGAATATTTTGGAAAAAAATAATTGTTTTTTTCCTTTCAATCACCACCTCTACCTTATGTCTCTAGTTCCTTTTATTTTAACTGAGAGGAGCTTATGAAATCAGATAATTATATGGTCTTAATATTTAATCACAAAAACATGATTATTGGGAGCCATCAGTGAAAATAAAACACAACTGTTTTGTTGTCTGATTCCTAGTTTACTGCTTTTCTTTTGTCCATTGAAATGATTTTTTTTTTTTTTTGGTGTGGCATTGAAGTTCCCAGTTAAAATCTATGGAGCTAGTCTACAGTATGGTTAGGTTAAAGTGGGATTGGTTTTGTGTAGAAAATCTGTATAAATTACTGTTATGGTCTGCCGCAGTCTGGCTGGGCACAATTCAGGAGCCACTTGTCAAAAGAAACTCACTTTATTTTTAGAACCACACATGCCAAACAAAACAGCTCCTCCAGAAAAACCTTCAGAGCCCAACTGCCACCACCGGCTTCCCACAAGCCTCTCAACCTCCCCCACTCCTCCTGCTCTTGAGGCAGATTGGCTGGGTAGCGTGGGCGGAGCCAAAAAAGTCCCCCAATGAGCAGCTCCGTGGTCTGAAAGGGCAGGGAAACAGCCCAATGAGCATCACTGCAGAGGAGCCAATCAGCTAGAAGTTGCTGGGGCTGCTGTGAGCCAATCATCAGCTGGCAGTCTGAAAGTTTGCTGGGGCCCCTTCCGCTGTGGCTCTCAACACCTCCCCCTCTCTGTTTAAACAACAAGCATGTGGCTTAGGGACGGTGCCTGCCTTATGTTGTCCAATAGTACATATGGTCCTTACTCGTTATCGGATGAGCTGACCTCAAGGTGTCAGCCTCCTGTCTTAGGTTGGTACCATTGCAATTGGATCTTACCCGTCACTGACTACCGGTCCAGTATACAGCCACACCTGTGGATAGGTCTTTGTATCAGCTGGGGGGGGGGGGTGTGTGTGTGAGGTTCTTTGCCTCACCCTTCGGCTCTGGCTCTCAACATCGGTCTAGATATGAGGTGTCCCTTCTGAAAAGCTCACATGTGAGTCAATACAAGAAAGTTTAGAGGTGAAATGATTGGGTTATGAAAGCTTTAACCTAATCAGTGGATTAATCTAGAGATGTGGATTAACTATAGGCAAGTAGGGTATGGCTGGAGGAAGTAGGTTACTGGAGTCATGACTTTGTGTCATATTTTGTACTTTGTGAACAGGCCTCTCCCTGCTTCCTGATGGTCATGTCTTGAACTACTTTCCTCTGCCATGCCCTCCCACCATGATGTTCTGCTTCACTTTTGGCCCAGAGCAATAAAGTCAGCGGTCTATGGACTGAGCTCTAAAACTGTGAGCCAAAATAAGCTTTTCTTCCTCTAATTGTTCCTGAATGCAAACAATGGCTACAATCTTACTTTAGCTTCTATACTTGTTCTTTGCAATGTGACTTTGCTGGTCTTTGGTGTTAGTTTTTTTTTATCACTGTGATAATGAATTACTGATAAGAGCAACTCAGAGGAGGAAAGATTTATTTTGGTTCATAGTTTCAGAAGTTTCAGTTCATGATCATCCAACTCTATTGCTCTGAGCCTGAGGTGAGGTAGAACATCAAGGTGGAAGGGCATGGCAGAGAAAAGCTGCTCTGTACATGGAAGTAGAGAAATGAGAGAGAGAGAGAGAGAGAGAGAGAGAGAGAGAGAGAGAGAGAGAGAGAGACCCATGCTAGGGACAAGACTTAGTTCTCAAAGTCTTACCTCCAGTAACCTATTTCTCCCAGCCATGCTCCACTTGCCTACAGTTACCATCCAATACCATTCAAATTATTAACCCATCAAATGGATTAATTCACTGATTAGTTTACAACTCTCACAATCTGATCGTTTGCCTTTGAATATCCCTGCATTGTCTAATAGGAGGATTCTGGGGGGTTACTTAAAAGCAATAACTGCTTTTACCTGGTCTTGGCTGATATAATGCAGCAGAAGTGACAATGTGCCAAATCTGAAACCAGGCTTCAAGTGTTCTTGAATGCTTCTCAGGCCAGGTCCAAATGTAGGCCTCAATAAGACTTGGGGACCTGCTCATACCCCACAAGAATAAGCTTGGGCTAGCTTGCTGGATGAGAGAGCATGTGTAACAGAGAAAAGTCATCCCAGCTGAGGCCATCCTAGACCAGCCACCTTCTGACTAACCTAGCAAATTACCACAGATGAATATGTGAGCTCAGTGAATACCAGAAGAATCACCCAGGTGAGCCTAACTAATTATTGTCCTGAAGATTCTGTGTCAAGCCACCAAATTTTCAGATGGTTTAATGCAGCTGATAAAGAATATCTGGCCATTCATTTGTTTCAATAGCTAACTGATACAGAATAGGAAGTCTTTTCTAGGGAATTCATTATATAGCTGAGACAAAGCAGGACATTATTTAAGAATGGATGTATCTGTAGTTAAATGTTCTGTTATAATTTTTTCTTTTTTTTTCCCATTAGAATTTTAATTGGAAAATGATAGACTGGCTTGTTTTAACTGGGTGTCTCATTGTAACTTTAAAGGTTATTTCTGGTAGTCCTTTTTGCAGCCATGGAAATGGAGAATTTTTGTTTTATATGTTTCTTATAAATAATATATATATATTTAACAAAAACCTTTATTTTATTTACTTATTTTTATGTGGTGCTGAGGATTGAACCCAGGGCCTCACACATGCTAGGCCATTGCTCTACCACTGAGCCACAACCCCAGCCCTAAATAAGATTATATTTTAAGCCTGTCATAGAAATAAAAGTGGATGGGAATTCGAGAATTTAAAGTTTCTTGACATAGGCACTGATACCCTAATCCTAATCCTGTGTCTCTTTAACCCATGCAGAGGACTCTACCAATGACCTACAGACTCTCTTCTTGTCAGCAATTTGAATGAAGTGAAGAAGGTGAGGGAAATGGCCATCTGGACACAAGAAAGTTAATAACAGTGCCACAACAGTGGCAACAGAACAACACACTTTGTCTTCAAATTAAGTGGTCTAAATTGCCCTGATGGAGTCCTCTCAGGGTATTATTAGTTGTCCTATTAAAACCAGTGAATGATACACTGCCAGAGAATGTAGCTTATAACTAAGAAACTTACAGACCAATCTCTCACTTCCCGATTTAGTTTACCTGCTTTCTTAGGTGAGAAAGAGATCATCATGATCTCTAGATTCTCACCTTTCCATTTTTTTTTTTTTTTGCCATGTCTAGGTTTCATTTTTTCTCTTGACAAGTTATATTTCTTGTACAATATATTTTACATTCTTGCCAGCATCCTATTCTTTTGTTTTTTTACCAAACTGCATTTATAACTCCTTTGTAAACTCAGCTGTTCCTCAGAACATCCTGTCTTATTTATGGATAAATGTATATGAAACATTCTCCCTTTTCAGAGGGATATCAAGACTGAACATCTGAATATATGGCATTTTGAAAAGGCAAAAATGTAATCATCTGGTAGTTTTAAGTAGCAACTTTAAGCACATACCTAGAAACACTTAAATTACATAGGTAAACAGTACGTCTATCCAGCTTTTGTAGGGAAGATCAATTTAACACACTGCAGTGTAGGAATGAAACCACAAGGTGGCAAAAGAATCACTCTAATCGCCAAGTGTTTTTTTGTTTTCTTTCCGCTTTCTCCCAAGCTAAAAGATGTACCCTGTTTGAGCTAATTAACCCTGTCACTCATTCAACGGGAGGGTTAATTAGTTAATGCTAGGCATAATAGTCATAGTTTTAAAAATTATTTTAGCTTTTAATAATCTCCATTTAATTTGTGTCAGAGAACAGCAAGGAAGAAGAATTTGGCTTGCCAAGGATAAATCTACAGTTCTTTTTGGTTTCAGGACTAGACTTAAATCCAGGTAATCTAAGTCCAAAGTCCTTGCTTTTATTTATTATACTCTGTAGCTATTGAACACATGCTAAAAACAGCAGAGCTTTGCGTACAAACTTTTATCAGAAAATATGTTCCCTATATAATATGCAATATACTGACACAATAATCATATATAACATATACTATATATATGTAAGGGAGGAAAAAGATACTTTTTCTTTTATCTCTGTAGGTTCTCAATGGGGTCTCTGAAACCATTTACAAGAAAAAAGACAAATTTATTTAATATAAGCTTTATATGACATGGGAATCTTCATAAAGGAATGAAGACCCAAACAAATGGTTAAACTTGAGTGCTTTTATACTAGGTTTGATGAAGAGTAGAAACTCATGAAAAAAGGATAGGAAAAAAGTGGGGTGAGCTAAGAGTAGTTCACTTGGGAAACTTGGCAAAGTTCAGAGTCCTTTCTGATGTTCCTTTCCGCCTGGGATAGGAGGGACAGCTCATACGTGAGTGTTTTATGACCTGCATCAGGGAAGTTCAACAGTTCTTCACATACCTGCCATCCTCAAATCCCTTCAGCTTCAAATAATCAATATGCCAAGATGCCCTATTTTAGGCTGGTATGTCCTGTCACAAAAAATAACATTGACTGCAGTTTTATTAAAATGTATTTTAGAGGTAGTTGATTTTTTTTTTTTTTTAACAAGGGGGATAGGGATGAGTTAAAAGCCAGGAAATCTAAGTTATTAATCATTTGGCAAAAATTTCCTAGAAGTTTGACCTTATTTTTTGAAATTGAAACAGTGTTGTGTCTCAATAGTTGATCAGCTGTTTCTGGCACCTCCTGGAACAAACTTGGAAGGTTTCCCAAGTTCAAGGATTTGAATTGGTCTCTGCATGCATGTGTGAGTGTATGTAAAAGTGTGTGAATCTGTGGGTCTGCCGGTAGCATTTATCCTTTTGGAGTTTTAAAGCTGAAAATATACTAAAACTTAAGCTTATATATGTATATGTAACTTTTAAGCTTATATGTATATGTAACTTTTAAGCTATATATTTAGAAGGCAGTGAGAGAGATACAGACAGAGCAGGGTTGGGAGAGGGGGGAAGGGAAGCTGATGGAATTAATGAGGAATTGCCATCCTCAAGCAAAAATTCCACCACTTTGGAACTGATGCCATCTGCCTTTACCATCTCTGTTCCTCTTTCTTATTATCATTTTCTTATGCATTTATCTCTTTCTCATAGTTGTTTCAAGTTTTGACTCCTGTTTGATGGTCTTTTCTCTACTGCCATTGACCATTCAATGTCACAGGGTAACTCAACCAACACTCAGCCTCACAGTACCACCATTCCTATGACAAAGACGTCTGTGTGCACCTGAGATATTGCCGTCATCTGGAATGATCTAAGATGAATCCCAAACTATTACCTTCCATTTCTCTGGATCTCTCTCTTCCTGATTTAGTTTACCTGCTTTCTCAGGTGAGAAAGAGATCATCATGATCTCTAGATTCTCACCTTTCCATTTTTTTGCCATGTCTAGGTTTTATTTTTTCTCTTGACAGGCTATATTTCTTGTACAATATATTTTACACTCTTTCCAGCACCCTATTCTTTTGTTTTTCTACCAAACTGCAAGCCACTGCAGGACTCAGTTCAATATAAGTAAACTCCTCACTCTATATTCACTTCTTACATCTCCTAGGGGAGAGGGATTTCTCACCTTTCACAAACTTCATGGCTGCGGGCTCTAAAACAAAACACTTTGACAGGAGAAAAGCATACAAGCCTATTTGATACAAGTTTTATGTGACATGGGAATCTTCAGAAATGAAGATCCGCAGTGGCGCCTGCCTGTAATTCCAGAAGCTGAGGAGGCTGAGGCAGGAGGATCACAGGATCAAAGCCAGCTTCAGCAATGGCGAGGCACCAAGCAACTCAGTGAGACCCTGTCTCTAAATAAATACAAAATAGGGCTGGGGATGTGGCTCAGTGGTTGAGTGCCTCTGAGTTCAAATCCTAGTACCCCCCCCCCCCCAAAAAAAAAAAAAATGAAGATCCAAAGAAACTGGAAAAACTACTTCCTGAGTCATGCAGAAGGGTAACTGGAGAACAAAAGGGTATGGTCTCATGGTCTTAAGCTGATAGAGGCTGAGCAAGGCCTCCTTGTTCTGATTCTTCTCTGTGTACATGTGTGACATTCCTTTCCTCTAAGTACAGGTCATACAAGGGTCTTATGATTTATGTTCAAGAAAGGGCAACTAGGTTTTTATGTATGACCTGTTTTAAGAGAGAAGGAATGAAGAAAAATCTAAATGACTTTCTTGCTTCTTCTATTTTCTCCAATGTCAAGGTGCCATATTTGGGGATAAGATGTGCCAAGCCCCATCACCCTCAGCATTTTCCCCAGATGCCATGACATTGGACCCTGAGGCTCAGTGAGGTTAAAAACTGTTCACAGTCCCATGGACTGAAGTTGGAAGAGCCAAGCCATTTTTTTCTCTTTTTTCTTTCTATTTTATTTTATTTTTAAATTTTGCAGTGTGGGCATCAAATGAAGCACCTCTTGCATTCTAGGAAAGTGGTTTATAAAGCCAAGTTTTCTAACCCCAAGTCTAGAAATGTTTGAATTATCTCAGGAAAGGAATACACACATTTGCATGTATTACTCTAGTTAAAAAATTAAGGTGTTTTTGGTGATGAAATCTATCAGAATATCAGCTGTAATCAAGTTGCATGAGCTTACAATTATGCCAGCAGGTGGTGCTCTAAATCCTTAAATCTATTTAAGTGACTATAATATAATTTCTGACTAATCTGAATTTAACTTTATGGGGTGGGGGTGGGGTAGCAAATATAATATGCCATATGATTCTAGGATAGCAATTATACCTCAGTTGTCATAAAAAAGCTCCAGTGAAAGTGGATCAAAATAATTTAAGGATTAGAACCAAATTTCTGGAGGGAATATTTGGGCATTTGATCTTGTTTTGGAACTACCTTGAGCATATAAGCTTTCCACCAAATCATTTACTGAAAGGAATTTCAATTCTTCATTTTATGGCACATCAGGAGGTCTCCAATTATCTCAAAATGCATTACAAAATTCTTATAAAGTTATATAAATCTAATAAAGTTATTTATTTCTGTTATTTAATGCTTTTAGGAAGGAAAGGAGGCAGCATCTCCCCCCACCACTACCTCGAAGTACAGGGGATTGAACCCAGGATGCTCTACCACTAAGCTGCACTTCCAGACCATTTTATTTTTATTTTGAGATAGGGTCTTGCTAAGTTGCCCAGGCTGGTCTTGAACTTGTGACTCTCCTGCCTCAGCCTCCTTAGTCACTGGGACTATAGGCATGTGCCAACTGCCTGGCAGAAGGCAGCATACTTGATTAAGATTTAGGAAGAACTGAAAGAATCATTGCTTTTCCCATCTAAAATGTCTCCCTTACTGATGTTCAATAGTGTCCAGAGTTTTCCTTACTTCGGAAGGCTTTGAATGACCCAGTAAACTGTGTCATACAGGTGGACTAAATCTTTGCATCATCCATACTTGTTTATACCACATTAGGCATTTGACTAGCTTTGGTCATCTAATCGCCTGGCAGTGATTTTATTGCAAAGGGCAAAGGCCAGACAATCAGATGGAGGAGAAGGTTAGGAAAGGTTGATACCTTGGAATGAAGATGGCTAATAATGGCTCGAAATGGTTGTATTTGATAAGTTTTTCAGTTTAATATGTTTTATTTTTCTTTTCCTCCCTTTTTGGGGGAGGTATCACTCACCCCTCACTACCATAACTGAATATTCTCCTTGACAAGTGGGCATTTTTGAAACTAGTTTGGCTTGGGCCATCTTGCTAATACTTTTCTCCTATCTGCTTAAGAGGGCTGGTTGCCATGTCAGGATACCCCAGAAGCAAGGGCCAGAGAAGTAGGAGCTAAGGGGTGTTTGGAGAATCTGGGCTGGAGCAGATCTCCGTTGTCAAGGAACTCTGGAAAAATCTGCAAAAATCCCCTCCCCAAGGATACCTGCCACCCCCAAAGAATCCATATCTTAGAGAGACACAGCAACATTCACACATTTTAAAAAGTGACATTTTTCTCACATTTCCTTGTTCACAACCCATGAGTTCGAAAGAGAAGGACAGAGGAGTTAAAGAACAGAAAATGTAAGGTGTGGATGTAGAGTATTTGCCTACCAAGCACAATACCCTGGGTTCAATCCCCTTGCCAAAACTAAACAAAAATGCAAGGAAAAAAAGTAGTAAAATTATTTCATGTTTATACCCCATTGAGAACAAACACGCTAAAATAATAAAAATATTTAACATTTTTATAATAACACTAATGAGAGAAGCTAGTTAAGAAGAAGAAAAGCTTTCTCCCCTCTTATCTCCACTTCCATTGTAGCTTCACTCGCCTGTATTCCTTCCATACTTGAAATTGAGTAAAGGACCCCCTCCCTCAGGACTGATGATGGGCTTCCTGAGAGAACAGGAGGGGCTGGTTTGTGCAATCTAGCTCCACAAGGGATGAAACTTGATTAAAAAAAAAACAAAACAAAAAAATGGGAGCTTGATGCCTAAGCTCTCCCTCCTTTTGCTGAGAAGTAGATACTTCTTATAACCTTTGCAGAGAAGTTCCAATATAGAATATACACACTGCTTAGCAACTTGCTGGCTCACTAGGAGGTGAGCGTACTAGGGTATTATTGTATCACATCACATCTTTCCTTGCTTTCCTTCCCTTTCTCCATTATCCCCTACTTTGGATTTTTAGCCCGTAAACAAAGCATTACCATTTTATTCTTTGCCAACCAAAGCTCTACTTTCTAGAGGCCCAAACCTAAGATAAAATGTATTTTTTTTTTTTTTTTTTTTTTTGGAAATAAAGCATCTAAGTTTTTGGAAATTACACATTTTTTTTTTTTTTTTTTTTTTTTAGACATCTCTGGGGATTTGCAAATCACAGAGGGAAAAAGTTGACTTTTCTTCTATCCTCTAAGGGTTCAGTAACTGAGTGAAATTTATCTACAGCAGGCAGATTAACAAGAGAAAAGAAACAAATTTATTTTGTGCATCACATGGAAGAAAATGAATATTCCCAAATTCAGTGAGATCTAGAAGCTTACATACCCTTTTCATAGGGGAGATGGGAGAAAGGATATATAGGCAACTTAGGAGAGAGTAGATGAATGGACCACTAGGAAAGAGATGATAACTTGTGACCAGGTTTATCTGGGTGTGGTGATGACTTCCAGTCTTCCTCTTCAATAGTAGGTCTTAATTTTCCCTGATTGGTCAATCTCCAAGAATTGGATTGAGGGTTCATGATTTTTTCTTTCTTTCTTTTTTTTTTTAGAATTTGTCTTTAGCCAGATGAGAAGTCAAGAGAAAGCCTCTTTCTGCATTTGTGGTTCTCCAAGTGTCTTTGGTTTAAAGTAATCAGTATGTCAAGGTGACATTTGGGGATGGCTTCTCTCTGAATTTGTTCCTCATCAAATGAGGAACAAGAACATTTTCCTATGTAGAGGTGTGAACAATCTGTGCGAGGGTTTGTATTTTTGTCCTTTGCATCCTAGGACTCCAGCAGAGTTCTGGCCCACAGTAGGGGCCCAAATGAGCTCTGCATGAGCTCTACTTGAAGAATACCCTATCCTTCCTCAAAATACAAGTTGGCCAATACAGTTAGTGAAGTGGATGAGGGAGGGGGGATATCTTTCTATTCATCTTAGGTTAACTAGCTGGTTCCCGGTAATAAAAGACACACTAACATGAAAACACACACACACACACACACACACAAATATACTTAATATGCTTTATACAACACAAGAATCTTCAAAAGGAAATGAGACTTTAGGAAATGGTCAATGTTTTTATACTGCATTTGATGAAGTGGGGGAAGTCATGGAGAAATATGCTAGGATGAAGGTATGAGCTGAGAGTAAACCCGGACATTTAGCAAAGCCTGGTTGTTTATATTTAGATTTCTCTCTGTGTCCCTTCAGTTTTGGAGATGTGGATGTTTATTCCCTGTGGGCAGAGGGAGCGAGACTCTCATGCCAGAGGGTTTTGTTCTTTTGTTTTTGGTTTTATTTTTTGGTACTGGGGATTGAACCCAGGGGTGCTTAACCACTGAGCCACATCCCCAGCCCTTTTTATATTTTATTCTGAGACAGAGTCTTGATAAATTGCTGAAGCTGACCTTGAACTTGAAATCTTCCTGCCTCAGACTCTGGAGTAACTGGGATTACAGGTGTGTGCCACTACGCCCCACTCACACCAGACTTTTATCACCTGCTTCAAGGGAAGGTTGGAAAGTCCCTTTGGCACATGCTCTTTCTCAAATTTCTTCAGTTTAAAATATTCAGTATTTCAGGATGGGGAGGTAGCTCAGTGATACAGCAGAAGCTTAGCACGTGTGAGGCCCTGGGTTCAATCCCCAGCACCACAAAAACATTTTTTTTTTTTGGTTTTGGTATGACAAGATGCTGGATGCTGAAATAGCATAAGCTCATCATGAATATAATTAGTATTACAAAATAGTATCTTACAGGAATTATTTAAAGTAAGGAAAACTCTTTTCTGACCAAATATTTCTAAGATTATATTTATTTATTTGGGAATTGGGGATTAAACTCCAGGCACTTGATTGCTGAGCCATATCCCCAGCCCTATTTTATGTTTTATTTAGAGACAGGGTCTTACTGAGTTGCTTAGTGACTTGCTTTTGCTGAGGCTGGTTTTAAACTTGTGATCCTCCTGCCTCAGCCTCCTGTTGGGATTTCAGGTGTGCACCACCATATCTAGCTATATTTAGTTTTAAAAGAAGAAAATCTGCATACATACCCATTAGAGTCATTCATGAAGAGCATTTGTGACAACATTGAAATGTTCTATAAAATCTCATTTTTTGTCATTTGTCAGAATATCTAAACAGATTATGAAAATAGTCACATGAATCCACATAGTTAAAACAACTGTTCATAAGCCCTTCAAAAATGATGTGCCCTACATAATTTTTGGATTGATAACAAAAATAATAACATATTAGTAACTCCCTAATATGAAGTTTTGATTTGTCGCATTTGGGTCTATTTAAACAAGTATCTGGAGACCTCTATTCAGAGCAGTAGAAAGAACAACGGTAGAGACCCTAATGAGCTGGAAGGCTGTCTATGGCAGGTGCTCCATCTACCAAAGGTAGACTGTTCTGCTCCATTGCCAAGCTCATCGACTTGTATGTCCTGGCTTTGAATTTTTAAAGCCATAATTTAACCATGTAAATTGATGATCATAACACCCTTGAATTTTGCCTCAGCCTTGTTTCATGGTTCAAGAGATAACGTATGCAAAGTACTTTGCAAAAGTGTAAAGTGCTGGTTAAATGTGGGTGTTATTATTACTCAGGAAGAACACTTAGCTCATTGCTTAGTAATGGTGAGGCAAACAGTGTCACTAAATAAGACAATATAATGGTCTTAAGAGGCTCTAATTCAGTTTCTCCTTTTTATTCAAGCACACAATTGCATTCTAACACTTCACAGACAGCCTGAAATGGGCCCTGTGGAGGCTGATAAGGAAAATTAGAACAAGGAGCTATTTGAGCCCTCATTTTAATAACTGAGTCAAGGAGCAGGCACTTTAATACAGCAAAGAAGGAACACTTTCTCTTACTCAGTCCTCAGCAGGATAATGACTCCATTACAAAGCGTGCCTTCCGTAATAAAGGATTCAGCGCTCAGGAAGAGTTCTCCCTGTATTTGAAGAAGGAGAAAGATGCCATTACTGTCAAAACCAAGGGTCCTCCATGGGTAAAAGCAGACAGAAATTTAGCCACAATTTACAGAGGATAGGCATTTTCATGGATCTTTTGTTTTTAAAACTCAGTTATACATGGAAATTCCATGCTGGATATTTATGCCTCAATTGCACTTGTCTGTATTTGTATACTTACTTCCCTCCTCAGCACATTTTTTTTTTGTGTGTGTGAGTGTGCATGTATGTGTATGTGTATATACATATATGTGTGCATGCAATTTGAATACCAAACCTATGCTTTGTTTAGGGAGCATGAAAGAAACCTTAGCCTATGTCCATGAAGAAAATTTAAACACTTAAATGAACTCCTTTAGATGTTTTGATTAGGAAGGTGCATGTTATTGTCATGTTCAGTGTTTTTGGTGATGGTATTATCTGTTTTCCTATTTGGCTTCAAAATTGGAAGATAATGTAGAAGTACTAAGTCAGTGAGATTAATGTTGGAAAAAGCTTGGAAACAGTTGATTGTCATGTCTGGTGGAGGTTCTTTCTGCTATGTTCTGAATGTTTATACCTCCCCTCCCCAAATTCATATGTTTGAAACCTAATTACCAAAGTGATGGTATTAGGATCTAGGGCCTTTCGGAGGAGATTAGCTCATGTGAACAGAGCCCTTTGGAATAAAATAATTACTCTCGTAAAGGAGATCCAGAGAGCTGCCTTGCCTCTTTCACCATGTGAAGACACAGGAAGAAGGTACTATCTATGAAGCAGACATCAAAATCTATTTATGCATCTTGGACTTTTTAGCATCCAGGTAAGTTTACATGGTTTCTAAGGTATAGAATCTATGGAATTTTGTTATAGCAGCACAAACTAAGAAACTTTCCATTTACATGCTGTGTGTGTGTGTGTGTGTGTGTGTGTGTGTGTGTGTGTGTGTACATGTCTGCTTTGAGTTCATATGGTTAAAAGTTAGTCTGAGGTCTGGTTATATATCCAGACTTTTTATTTTTGAATCTTGGTTTGGTATGTTCCTGGCTGTGTGATTTGGGACAAGTTATTTTGTATCTCTAAGCCATCTTGTAAACATTGTCTAATAGCAGTAAATTCCTTATAAAATTGTAAAAATTTAGGAAAACAATGTACATAAAATGAATCTATTTTTTGATCAATACTAAGAGGTCAGTGTTACCTGATGTTTCAAGGTGAGCTTAACATATAATTAGTTGTGTTTGTGCATCAAGTGACTATTTTTTTATTTATATATGATAGGGGAATGAATTACAATTCTTATTACACATATAGAGCACAATTTTGATATCTCTGGTTGTATACAAAGTATATTCATACTAATTTGTATCTTTATATATGTACTTTGGATAATAATTATCATCAGATTCCACCATCATTTCTAACCCCATGCCCTTTCCCTTTCCCTCCAACCCCTCTGCCCTGTCTAGAGTTCATCTGAACCCCTCTGCCCTATCTAGAGTTCATCTATTCCTCCCATCCTGCCTGTCCCTATCCCAATATGAATCAGCCTCCTTATATCAAAGAAAACATTTGGCATTTGGTTATTTGGGATTGGCTAACTTCACTTAGCATTATCTTCTCTAACTCCATCCATTTATGTGCAAATGCCATGATTTTATTCTCCTTCATTGTTGAGTAATATTCCATTGTGTATATATGCCACATTTTTTTTTTATCCACTCATCTATTGAAATGCATCTAGGTTGGTTCCACAGTTCAGCTATTGTGAATTGTGCAGCTATAAACATTGATGTGACTGTGTCCCTGTAGTATGCTGTTTTTAAGTCCTTTGGGTATAGACTGAGGAGAGGGATAGCTGGGTCAAATGGTGGTTCCATTCTCAATTTTCCAAGAAATCTCCATACTACTTTCCATATTGGCTGCACCAATTTGCAGTCCCACCAGCAGTGTATGAGTGTACCTTTTCCCCCCACATCCTCGCCAAACTTATTGTTGTTTGTCTTCCTAAGAGCTGCCATTCTGACTGGAGTGAGATAAAATCTTAGAGTGGTTTTGATTTGCATTTCTCTAATTGCTAGTGATAATGAACATTTTTTCATGTCTTTGTTGATTGATAGTATATCACCTTCTGAGAAGTGTCTGTTCAGGTCTTTGGCCCATTTATTGATTGGGTTATTATTTATTTATTTTTGGTGTTTAGCTTTTTGAGTTCTTTATATACCCTAAAGATTAGTGCTCTGTCTGATGTGTGAGGGGTAAAAATTTGCTCCCAAGATGTAGGCTCTCTATTCACCTCACAGATTGTTTCTTTTGCTGAGGAGAAACTTTTAGTTTGAGTCCATTCCATTTATTGATTCTTCATTTTAATTCTTGTGCCAGAGGAGTCTTATCAAGGAAGTTGGGGCCTAATCCCACATGATGGAGATTAGGACCTACTTTCCCTTCTATTAGAAGCAGGATCTCTGGTTTTTATTCCTAAGTCCTTGATCCATTTTGAGTTGAGTTTTGTGCATGGTGAGAGATAGGGGTTTAATTTCATTTTGTTGCATATAGATTTCCAGTTTTCCCAGCACCATTTGTTGAAGAGACTATCTTTTCTCCAATGCATGTTTTTGGCACCTTTGTCTAATATAAGATAATTGTAATTTTGTGGGTTAGTCTCTGTGTCCTCTAAAGGCCTGTTCATTTCCTGCCTATTTACTGAGAATCTAGTGTAGCGTGTCCTTTCCTGACAAGGATAGACTCATTTTAGAAAGGAGAATTGGATAACAGCAAGGATTATAACTTTTATATGTCACACTGGTAAACAATTAAATTGAGACTCCTCCTCTATGAATTCCTAGTGCATTTTAAATTTAAAATTAATTTCTTGAAGCATATTGAATAATCTGTTTCTATCAATCAACTTTCCTGAATCTTATACTGTTCTTTCATTACATATTTAAACAAATATTCATGCTTTTCTTACTATAAAAATTTATTCTAGATAATTCCAGAAGTAGAGATGTGAAGAAAAAAAGTCAATAGAATTTGTAATTTCCCAATCCAGAGTTATTGGGTGATATTTTTCTATGATTTCTCTTTGTATTCTATATACATTGAAAATATGCAATTAGAATTTACATATTATTTGTGACACTTTCATTATATATATCTTAAATATATTTCCACCAATAAATGCTATGGTAAACCCTCATCAGTGTATATTAACAACAATCTTTCATTTGTCCAACACTATTCTAAAAGTTTGATGTGTATTAACTCATGTTCTCTCAGAACAATCCAGTTAGGTAAGTATTACTATTAGACCCATTTCGCAGATGAGGAATCTAAGGGACAGGAAGACAAAATTAGTTTCACAATCCACCTAGATAATGTGTGTAAGATGCAGGATGTGCACACAACTCTTTCCCTAGTAAATTCTCTTTTCTATCATCCTCTTGAATGATCTCACTTTTATTCTTTCTTTTCAAATCTCCCAAGTTCTAAGAATTCCCTGTGCCTTTTCACAGTTTGATAACAAGTTTCTCACCTTTTCCTCTGGCTTGTTGGATCCAGTATGTCATTGCTTCTGCCATCAACTGTTTTTCTGGGTACTTGCTGATTTTGCTATTACTCTCTTAGCTAAGTCTTCTAAGAGGCCTGTTTCTTTGTTTCTCTTTCCCAGGCCTATCTGTTCATTTCTCATAGTGTAAACCAGGCTGCCTGTGGGGCAAGATTTGCTGAATATTAGAGGATGATATAAGGGAAGTTCAACATAGGTACTAATATAAAAATGGTTTCTCTTTGTGCTGCTGTTTTAGTCAGCTTTGGCATTGCTGTGACCAAAATACCTGACCAAATACCTCTCTTAGAGGAAGAAAAGTTTATTTGGGTCTCATAGTTTTAGAGGTCTTGGTCCATAGATGACTGACTCCATTGGTCTGGACACTAGGTGAGGAAGCACATCATGGGGGAAATGCCAAGCAAAAGAAAGTTACTCAACTCATGGTGGGGTCAGGAAGCAGAGAACAAGAGAGAAGGGAAAAAGACTGCAAGGAAGACATACTCTTCCAGGGTATGCCCCAGTGACCCACTTCCTCCAGTAATGCTCCACCAGTGTACACAAATCAATTAAAAGTAGGATGGATTGATGAGATTACTGCTTTCATGATTCAATCATTTTACTTCTTAATATCTTGCATTCACAGGAGCTTTGGGGGAACACCTCATATTCAAATCGTAACATTATGCCCCGCTCCCCAAAAGCTCATGTCCACTTCACACTGCAAAATGCATTTATTTCATCTCCAAGAATCCCATAGACTTAACAGTTTTAGCATGGTCCGAAAGTCCAAGTCCAAAGTCTCCTTTGAGACTTAAGACAAATTTTTGGTTGTGAGCTCCTGTAAAAATTCAAGCAAGTTACATGTATCTAATATACCATGGTGCAGAGTAAATATTTCCATTCCAAAAGGGAAGAATGAGTATAGAAACAAGGGATAGAGCCAAAGTAAGACAGAAACCTCACTGGGCAAACTGGTCCTGTAACTCCACCTGTAACTCTGCAAATGGAATGTAAGACACATGATAGAGACATATTACTTCCAAAGAGATACTATTTTCTGTTAGATACTTTTACCACCTGCCCATTTTGTCTTGCTGGTTGTAGCACCCATAGTTTCTCTTTTAGTCAGCTCTCCACATCCAACAACTTTTCTATGCAGCCAGTCCATTTTACTGGCTTTTCTTAATTCCTGGGGTCTCCATTCCAGCTTTGACTTTACCTTCTCAGTTTTATTCATCACCCTCTCTGGCATACAGAGACTACAACCCTGTTACACCTTGCTTGGCCTTGAAGGCCTTCCTTTGAAATCTTGGTTGAGGTCTTCATGACCCCTTAATTTTAACATCCTGTATCATGTAGAATCATCATCAGGTGGACGATGCCAAATTCTGCTGCCAATTTGCACAATATCTGGACCCTGTGGAATCATGGCTGCAGTGGCTCCAAGTGTCTGCATGTCTCAGCATAGCAAAAAAACTTCTTAGGCACCCTAAGAAGCAGGGCACCCCTGTGATCTCCTCTCAAAGGAATTTTCTGTATGCTGGAGCTGATAGTGGGTGTGTTCTTGCAAATTGCTCAGATATCTCAAGGCATCTTTCCTAGTACCTCTGTGAAAAGTATTTAGCATCTCTTTATGTATTATAATCTCTATAATTTTCACACCTTTCTGGCCCCAGCTTTACATATACTTTTCTGGTTGAACTGCAAGTTTTAAAAATCCTTTAACTCTCCTTTCTGTTCCCTATTCTCACAGTAAGCCTGGATAAAAGCTGCCAGCAATATCCATGCCACAGACTGAATGATACTTGCCTTGAAATTTCCTCTATCATTTTTTTAAAAAATGTTTTTTAGTTGTTGATGTACCTTTACTATTTATTTATTTATATGTGGTGCTGAGGATCAAACCCGGTATCTCATACATGCTAGGCAAGTGCTCTGCCACTGAGCCACAACCTTAGCCCCAGGAGAAAGTTGTTGTTGTTATTATTTTTATGGTGCTGGGGATTGAACCCAAGGCCTTGTGCATGGGAGGCAAGCACTCTATCAACTGAGCTATATCCACAGCCCTCCTCTATCACTTTTAAATTCAGCCTCAAACAAAGTCACAATGCATGGGCAAAATGTAGCCAAGTTCCTTTCTAGAATATAACATAAGTGCTTGCAGTTCAACTTCAATGAAATCCTCATTTCTTTCTGAAACCTCACGAGTACAGTTTGTATTTCTATTGGATTCTGGTCTTCTGAGCTACCCCAAGAATCACCCATGTACAACACTTTAGCCTTTTCCAGTTTGCACTTCTAAATTTTGCAAATTTCTTCCTGAAAATAAGCTCCAAAGACTTCTGAACCACATGATCAGATTAGTTCTAGCAATGACCCCACTTATTGGACCAATTTCTGTTTTAGTCAACTTTTGCATCACTGTACCAAGATAAATGACAAAAACAACTTGGAGGAGGAAAAGTTTATTTGGGACTTGTGGTTTCACAAGTCTCAGTTCACAGATGGCTGACTCCTTAGTTCGGGGTCCTAGGTGAGGCAGCACATCACGGAGAAAGAGCCTAGCAGAGGAAAGCTGCTCAACTTATAGCAGGGACAGGAAGGAAACGGTTGGGGAGGTAAGGGACCATGAATAAAGTATACCCTTCCAGGCATATACCCTGTGACCCACCTCCTCCATCAAGGCCCCACCTGCCTGCAGTTACTACCCAGTTGATTCAAACTAGGATGGACTGATTAGATTCCAGTTCTCACAATTCAATTATTTCAACTCTGAATATTCCTGTATCGATATGAGTTTCAGGAGACATCTCATATCTAAACCACCTCCCTTGTCTAACCTACTGCTGTGTCCATTTGATAGGTGTCAGCTTCAAACCTCTCCATATTCTGAGTTTAACACCTTGTCCCTGTTTAGGCTTATTTCCCAATTCTCATGTTTTGTCCTAAATGGCCTTTTTATAGTCTGCAGTAAGTGGATGACTAAAGAGGTAATACCTACTTTATTTAGGGGAGAGCCTACTCCTAACCACAACATTGTGCAAATTATAGTTAGAAAATTACATTAGAAAATAATGTCAAATGCTAGTTTATTGGGCTATTCAAACTTTTTTTTTTTGGTGGTACTGGGGATTGAATCCAAGAACATTCAACTACTGAACTACATTCCCAGCCCTTTTAAATTTTTATTTAGAGACAGGGTTGTGGGGCTGACCTTAAGCTTGCAATCCTCTTACCTTAGCTTCTCAAGTCACTGTGATTATAACCAGGCACCATCATGCCCAGCTATTTAATCTCAATTAATATTGCATACTGGAAATCAAAAGTTCAGTTTAGTTTTATTTTACATTTTTCTTGCATCAAAGATGAATCCCAGGTGGATTTGGAGATGGCAGAATAGAAGAAAACTGCAAGTGGTGCAGTGTCTTTGGGCCAAAGCAGTGGGTGTACAGCTTCTCAGAGAGGTGGATCAAAGAAAGATTTTACTAAAATTCAGTCAGTATTGGATGTTCAGAGTGGCTTAGGGACTCAGAAATTTGGGTACAATAAACAACGAATCAATAGTACATTGGAGTCATCCCACTGCTTCAATAGCACCAATTCATCACAGAGGGAGGGAGAACACAGATTTGAAATAGAAAAACCTGAGAGAATAAAGGCTGCCTAAACTTAGCTGATTCAGAGGCTGCGCTGTACATTGGTGCTTGAAAAGCATGCTCTGCATCCCAACTGGCTGCAGAGAGCTGAGGCAGGAGCCATCCTGGGGCTACCTTACTGTATCAGTGGTTCCTGGAGATGAAAAATCAGAGTCAACTCTTGCTATGATATCCTGGTGTGAACTGGTGGCCTACGGTGTGCCTGGCGGAACATGAGTGAAACAGGCACAGATGGAGAAGAATGTACTCAGGTGAATTCAAGTTGGAAGAATAAAGTGCAACCCAACTCACTTTCCTTTGAGTCTTGTACTCAAACATCCAACTGAAGCAGACTGAGTAGGTGAGGATGAATATGCTCCACAACGAATACACTTCTATGGACCGCAGTAAGTGGATGATCAGCCCTTCTGCTCCATGGTTGTAATTCTTGGGAGGCTCCTGGGAATCAGTCCCACACCAGATGACAGTTATGGTCTAGCCTTAGGGGTGTATCATCTAATCTCTCCAAAGCAGACACCACCAACAAAGATCCTGGACCTGAGTAGAACTAAGCTCCATCTGCTGGAACTCCCCGCACAGAATTTTGCATAAGGTTTACCCTGGAAGTGCACCCATCTGATCTGAATGGACAGAACTATCTGACAGTACTTCTTAACCCATCCTACCTCATACTGGTGAGAGGGGAACTTGAGTTTTATATGAAACAGCTACAATCTTAAGCTTCTCAAACTGGTAGCTCAGAGAGAAACACAAAAACAGGAAGGAGTTAACAAGTTAACCCTTGCTCTATCAGTATATAACTCAAGAAGAATTGGAAAGAAAGATTGTTGGACATAGATAGTAACTACTTCTTTTTGTGTGTGTGTGTGTGTGTGTGTGTGTGTGTGGGAGTATGTGTGTATGTGAATTTTTGTGCTGTTTGGTTCAGGGATACATATACATCTTTCTTTCTATCTCATTTTTAACATTTTAAAAATGTAGTTATATTTTCTTGCCTTGTCTTCTGAGGCTTTGAATTTTTTTGGATTGTATATTTTGGTTTGGTTTTGTATTATTTTCATTTGTTTATTCCTTATCTTGTTCTATTCTCTTCTCCTGCTAATGGCCAAATTCCATTGTTTTCTCTTCCTCTCTTCCAATACTTTGCTTCTTCTATTTCCCCCTTCCTTCCATATAAACATCACATGCCACATCTCTTCTGCATTCTCTCTGTTCACTTTTTGAAACTTTAACCTCTTTTTCTAACTTCTTAACACATTTTCTTTCAAATAACTGTATTTGTACCACATTTCAGAACTAATTGTGCTATATAACTCCTGCCCCTACCATTAATACTGCTGGGATCATTATGGCTGTGAATGATATATTTGACACCTGTTGTTTGCTTTAAAGGTAGATCTAGTTTATGGTTATTGTTTTTACTGCTGACAATTGTTAACCCTGAGATAGAAAAGGAAAGGCAGTTGAGAGTAGGGAAGGGACAGTAAAGGTCAACAAGAGGGTAAGCATGAGAATAGCTTCAGCATGTTATAGAAGAGTTTCTGTATCTCAAAGGGTTTAAGTTTCTATTTCATGGAGAACAACTGTGAAATCCAAAATCCGGCCTGCACCTGCATGTGGGACAATTGAAATATCAACAACTAATGAAGAAGAGCTTATCAACTTCTCCTTACATGCTTTTAAAAGAAGGAATGCTGTAAGACTTTCCCAGAACTGTGCTGGGAGTTCTGCATCTTTTACTCTTGTTTTAAATAAAATTCCTACTTGCTTGCTTACCTTGGCAGTATTTTTGGTGTTCATTCTTTGACTCTGTGTAACCTGATCCTGATCCTGACTCCTGACATAACAAACCCAACATTCTGGGTTTTTTTTTTTTTGATGGTAATTAATATTGAAGATGACATAATAGAAACTGGGTACTTAATAAGTGCTTTGTATTGTTTGTAACAGTTGTTACTATCGTTTATTTGCCCTATTCTGTGAGGTGCTGGGACCTACACTAAAAGTTCACAGGTTAGAGACTTTGTTAAACTCAACCAAACGACAGTGCACCTTAATTAGTGACATAAATTAATGATACACTTCAGCTCTACTTTAATATAAAGAATAAAGAAGACAAAAACCTAAACTAACAATTAGACTATGTAATTTCTAGTCCATTCAAGTTGGAGTGGTCATTAATATACTAGAAAACATAGTAGATGCCTACTATTGAATTTCTGATTTAGGACATTTTTTTTTTTTTTTGATACCGGGGATTGAACTCAGGGGTACTCAACCACTAAGCTACATCCCTAGCCATATTTTGTATTTTATTTAGAGACAAGTTGCTTAGTGCCTTGCTTTTCCTGAGGGTGTTTTTGAACTTGTGATACTCCTGCTTCAGCCTCCTAAGCCGCTGGGATTACAGATGTGCACCATTGTGCTTGGCTAGTTTATGATTTTTAAATTGTGGGTACTGTCGTTAAATGCTGACCCTACCATTCCTGTATAGGTGGCCAATAGTACTACAGATGTCAAAGTAAGCATTTGAAAGTGTAACATAAAGCTGTACATTTGTTGTTGGCATTAGTGCCACTCCTGGCTCACGCTTCCTCTAAGAGTGGCTGGACAGAGACTGGGTCAATTCAAGATCACAGAGAAGAGATCCTACAGCTGAGAAATATATCTCAACCAAGCAACAGTGAATCTCACTTCACACACAACCTTCTCTACCTGAGACCTGGTATTATTCCAACTCAAAGAACTTAGGAGACAAAAAGCCCTAAACAGCAAGGACCCAAGGAGAAACAATTAGACAAGGATCTAAGGTCCCAACCCTGACATCTACTCTTCTATCACAAACAGAGAGAAGTACTAGAACAAATAAGATAATTAGACACAAAAAGACACACATAACAAAAAGAGGTATGGGAATCCACCTCAATCGATGCACAAGTTCAAGACTTCTGAAAACCTGAGGAAACAGGCAAACAAATTCCCCATTTCCCCAATCCATAACCCCCGCAAAAAGGATCTCACTGATAGTGAAGTGGAAAAAAATGTCAGAGAAAGATTATTAAAAAAAGATTATTAAAATGTTCAATGAACTAAAAGAATAAGGAATTAAGAAAGCAGTTACAGAGATGAAACACCACTTTAATAAAGAAATAGAAATAGTGAAGTAGAACTCTTAGAAACGAAAGATACAATCAATTAAATTAAAAACTCACTTGAAGCCATCACTAACAGATTAGAATTAGGAAATAGAACCTCAGCCCTTGATTCCAACAAGAAGATATAATGATAGTAAATGTTTATGCTCCAAATATCAATGCACCAATTACATAAAAATTACTCCATGACATTAAATCCCATATAGACCTCATCACAATAATAGTGGGTAATTTCAATATACCATTTAACCAATAGACAGGTAATCAAAGCATAGAATCAATAAAGAAATCTCCAACCTAAATAACACTATAAGTAAAATGGACCTAACAGGCATCTACAAAATATTCCATCCCCAAACAGTTTAATTTACCTTCTTCTCAACTATTCTAGGTTATGAAGCAAATCTTAGCAAATACAATAAGATTGTAGCATCCCATGTATCCTATCACATCATAATGGAAAGAAACTAAAAATCAACACTAAGAAAAATAATAGAAACCATATAAACACAAGGAGATGGAACAGTATTCTCCTAAATGAAAATGGATCAAAGAAGAAATGAGAATAAAAATCAAGAAATTCTTAGACAACAGAGAGAAGAGAGATACAACATATCAAAACCTCTGGGACTGTACAATAGCAGTTTTAAGGAGAAAATTTATAGTACTGAGTGTATACATAAAAAAAAAAAAAGATCCCAATAAGCTTGTGCTCTATATCAAGGCCTTAGAAAAAATACAGGCTAATTCAAAACCAGTAGACTATAGGAAATAATTAAGATCAGAGCAGAAATCAATTAAATTGAGAATAAGGAAAAAATACACAGGATCAGTGCAACTTAGAATTTGTTCTTTGAAAAGATAAATATGACTGAGAAGCCTTTAGCTAAACTAACCAAAAGAAACAGTGCAAAATGCAAATCAAAAAGATCAGAGATAAAAAAGGAGCTATTACCACAGACCCTTCTGAAATCCAGAGGATTATGAAAACTTATTTTGAAAATTTATACTCCAATAAACTAGAAAATCTGGAAGACACTGACAAATTTCTAGACACATATGGCCTTCCCATATAAAACTAGGGAGATATAGAAAACCTAAACAGACAAATATCAAGTAATAAAATTAAAACAACAATTAAAAGCCTTTCAAGAAAGAAAAGACCAGGACCAGGTGGATTCTCAGCTGAGTTCTACCAGGCCTTTCCAGAAGAACTAACACCAATCATTCTCAAATTATTCCATGAAATTGAAAGAGAGGGAATCCAGCACCCATTCATGTTAAAAAAGCTGGAGAAGCCTGGGATCAAAAAAATTATCTTAATATCACAAAGGCCATTTAAGATAAACCCAAAGTTAACATCATAATAAATGGAGAAAAACTAAAAGCATTTCCTCTAAATTCAGGAACAAGACAAGGCAGTCCACTCTCACTACTCCTATTCATTATAGTCCTTATAATATTAGCCAGAGTGATGAGAAAAGAAAAGAAAATCAAGGGGATACAAATAGGAAAAGAGGAAGTCACACTATTTCTGTTGGTCAATGATATGATCCTATATCCAAAAGACCCCCTCAAAACTCCAACAGAAGACTTCTAGAGCTTATTAAAGGTGTTCTGCAAAGTAGCAGGACACAAGATCAACACCAATAGCTTTTCTATACTCCAACAGAGATGATTCAGTCAAGGAAGAATTCAGAGAAACCATCCCATTCACAATAACCTCAAACAAAACAAAACAAAACAATAACCAAAAACCAAACCAAAAACCACTTGGGAATTAATTTAAGGAGGTTAAAGAACTCAATAATGAAAATTATAGAACACTGAAGAAAGAAATTGAAGAGCTTAGAAGATTGAAAGACACCCCATGTTCTTGTAAAGGCAGAATTAATATTGTGAAAATGACCATACCACCAAAAGCAATAGACAGATTCAAGGCAATCCCCATCAAAATACCATTGACATTCCTCACAGAATTAGAAAAAAAATATTTTAAGTTCATTTGGAAGAATATGAGACATAGAATAGCCAAAGCAATACTAAGCGAGAAAAGCAAAGCAGGAGGCATTACAATACATGCTCTGAAATGATGCTACAGAGCTGTAGTAAAAAACCCAGCATGATTTTGGCACCAAAACAGGCATAAAGACCAATGGAACAGAATAGAAGACACAGAAGCAAATACCCATAGTCATTTGATATTTGACAAAGGTGCCAAAAGTATATTTTGAAGAAAAGACAGTCTTTTTAACAATTAGTCCTGGGAAAACTGGATAGGTATATATAAAAAAATGAAACCAGACCCCTCTCTCTCCCCCAGCACAAAAATCAAATGGAAGTGGATCAAAGACTTAGGAATTAGAACAGAAAGTTTAAAACTGCTAGAAGAAAACATAGGGTCAACACTTTATCAAATAGGTGCTGACACAGACTTCCTTAACAAGTCCCCCAAAGCACAAGAAATAAAACCAAGACCCAAAGTGGAATGCCATCTAACTAAAAAGCTTCTGCACAGAAAAGGAAATGATTGAGAGTGTGCAAAGACAGCCTACACAATGGAAGAAAATCGTAGGAAAATCTACTCCTCCAATAGGGGATTAACTTTACACTAAACAACAACAACAACAACAACAACAACCAAACCAAATAACCAAATCAATAAATGGACAAAAGAATAAACAGAAACTTATCAAATGCAGAATCACAAATGGCCAACAAATATATAAAAAATGTTCAACATTTCTAGTAATCAGGGAAATGTAAATGAAATAAAAACTACACTAAGATTTCATCTCACTCCAGTCAGAATGGCAATGATTAAGAATACAAACAATAATAAATGCTGACAAAGTTGTGTGTGTGTGGGGGAAAGGCAAACTATACAATCCTGTAGGACTGCAGACTGGTACAACCAATCTGGAAGGTGATTCCTCAAAAACCTAGGGATGGAACCACCATGTGACCCAGTAAATGGTGGAAATGTGAAGTGAAATAAAACAAACTCAGAAACTCATAGGATAAATGTTTTTTCTCATATGCAGAAGCTAGAGTAAAATAAAGAGAAAGGGAAGGGAAGGATAGGATCATATAAAGATAAAGGAAAAATCAGTAGTGTATAAGAGATCAAGAGGCAGAGTGGAAGGATGAGGAAGGGGAGAAAATGCAGAATGAATTCTTTAAAAATTATGGTATATGCATATGTAAATATATGACAGGGCACTTCACCTTTATGCTTAGGTAGAAATAAATCATACATAAATTAACAGATGAGGGAAAGGAAGTATAGTAAAGTTGAGGAAGATGAGTAGGAGAGGGAAGGGAGAATGGGAGGGAAAAGGGGCAGGGAAAAAGGTGGGATCGTGAACTGAACTAGAATTCCATGTGTGTATGTGTTTGTTGGGGTGAACCCAACTATCATGTACAACTATAAAGCTCTATTGAAAAAAAAATGATTGCTAAAGTTTCATTTTTTTGGTGTTGTGGTTCTTACCCTATATTACCTATAAGCCACTAATAAACATCTTACAAAAATAGGTCAGAATTTACAGCACATAAGACACAGAGAGACAAATGTTACCGTTTCCTTCAAGACTATTCAGTGGCTCCTTTCTTTATATTTGTGTGGTGGAATTTATATAAAACATTTTAAAAAACAAATTTAATTCAAAGGTATATTGAATTTTCATTTCTGGGGAAGCAGAACACTATTATAACCTTAAAAATCCATTTGCTTAGATTATATCAGCAAGGTTTTACTTAAAAAGAAAACACAATAGCAGTGAAACAAAAACAAATCCCCCCTAAAACAAATGAAAAGCCTATAGTTCCATCCACTAAACAAGATTAGATACAATTAAAAATTCTTTTGGTATTTATAATTACTATATAATAATTTCATTGTAAAGATGAACCACATTTGTTGAAACATTTCTCTATTTTTGCACATTTAGATGACTTGCAATCTTCCATTATTTTTAACATAAAGTTGTATGTAGAAAATTTCATTTTTCTTTGACTTCTTTGTGAGTTAATTCTTCAAAACATTTAAGGGAGAAATAATATTAATTATACACATATTTATGCAGAAAGTTGAAAAGAAGATAATACTTCCCACCTCCATGAGTTTATCAAAAATAGATTCTAAGACAAGCCAAGAACATCACAAGAATGGAAAATTATAGGCCAAACCCTCTGTTTCTTGGCTGTCTTGTCCTGAGCTGCCTTCTCACACCACACACTTCCAAGGTGAAGTTCTGCCTCACCTGGAACCCAGAGCAATGAAGTCGGTCATCTATGGACTGAGTCCTATGAAGCCTTTTGGAGGCTGGGAGGTCAATGGTCAAGGAGCTGACATATTTGGATCCTGGCACAGAGGCCACCTTCTTCCTGTGTTCTTACATGGTAAAGAGAGGCCTGGCTCCAGATTCCCCTTCTGTGAAATGCCTTTCCTGTGTGTCTTCAGTGGAACCAATCTCCGTTCCACCATACCCTCGTTCTTTCAACTCCCAGCAGTGTGACCTAGATCCAATTTGCATGAGGCAGCGTTGGAAAGAGTACATGTAAATTTTGTTTCCAAGGAGTCAGCAGGCCTGGTTCCCAAACACAGCTGAACTGCTTATTGGCAAATTATTTCTCTGATCCTTAGATTACTCATCTGAAAAATGGGAAGAATAATATCCATCTCATAGTATAGTGGTGAGGATTTAATTAAATGGGATTCAATAGTCTTCAATTCCAAAAGCGAGAAGCATGGTGAGAGAAGGGGAAAAGATAATAAAAACATCAAAGTGCTACTTGTAATTAATGTAGGTTCTAAGAATATGAAATTTGATAAAATTAAGATATACATTGACTGAAGGATTTCCCTGGCAGATCTAAAGTAAAATTTACAAGTTTCAAGAGACCAGTGGGAGTACAGACTCATTCCAGGATTTAGGTCACACCCATGGCATAGATGATATTTTGATAATATTGAAATTTGATGTTTGGTAGTCAATTATTTATGTAGAGACTCAGATTAAACAATTTACTTAATAATTTAAACTAAAAAAAATTACGGGCCAATATTCCTTATTACCATAAATGAAAAAAATTTAAATAGAAGAAATAAGATCCCCCAATATACCATAAACATATATATCAGGATCAGGTAAGTTTATTCCAGGAATGCAAAATTTGCTTAACATTCAAAAATTAATTGATTAAATCATAACATTAACAAATAGTAAATCTATATGATCACCTGAATAAATGCAGAGAAATTATTTGATAAAAATCCAACATCTACTTCTAATAAAAACTCTCTGCAAACCTGGGCTAAATAGAATTTCCTTAACTAGACAGAGGGCAGCTACAGATAAACCTCACCTAACATGTAACATAATGGTGAATTAATCCTCCTTAAGATCAGAAATGAGACAAATCCTTATTCTGTTCTTATCACTTCTATTCAATATAATAGAAGTCTTAGTGCAATAAAATAAGGAGTAGAAAAAGCATACTGAGTGAAAAAGAAGTAAAACTCTATTTTGAGACAACACGATTATCTGTATAAAGCTTTTAATAGAATCTTTAAAAATAGCTAATAAAAGTATTAAGTTTACAAAGAAGCAAGATAAAAGATAACATACAAAAGTCAATTGTATTGCTAGATATTGGTAATTGGAAACTAAAGTTAAGTAAGCAATACTGTTTATGATAGTATAAGAAAGATATTTAGGAATAAATCTATCAAAATATGTATAATACGTACATACTGAAACCTAGAAATTAAAAAAAATTGAAGAAGATCTACATAAATGAAGATGTATACTGTGCTCATTGGTTGGAAGACTCAATATTGTTAAGATATAAATTCTAACGAAACTGACGTACTGATTTAATGAAATCCTAATACAATACCAGTGCATTTTTTTAGAGAGAGAGAGAGAATTTTTTAATATTTATTTTTTAGTTTTTCGGTGGACATAACATCTTTATTTTTATTTTTATGTGGTGCTGAGGATCGAACCCAGCGCCCCGCGCATGCCAGGCAAGCGAGCTACCACTTGACCCACACCCCCAGCCCCCCAGTGCTTGTTTTTAATAGAAATTAATAATCTGATTCTAAAGCTCATACAGAAATGTAAAGAACATAGAACAGCCAAAAAACTTTAAAAAGAAAAATTTGAAGAACTAATCTCACCTGATTTTAGGAGTTATTTTAAGATTGCAGTGATCAAGAAAGTGTGGTATGGTATGGGTAAATAGGCAAATAGATCAGTGAAATAGAATACAACTCCAGAAACCTACACTTAACGGCACATGTCATTGGACAATAGTTTTTAACAAAGGTATGTAGATAATTTGGTAGAGAAAGGTTTGCCTTTTCTGTAAATGAAGTTGGCACAATTGGATACAATTTTTGTATCAAGTACAAAAATTAACTTTGATTATAAAACCAAGTGCAATATGTACCACCATAGAACTTCCTGGAAAAAACTTAGAAAGTTTTTGTGGTATTGAGTAGGCAAGTATTTTTTAGGCATTATACCAAAGTGTATGTTTCATAAAAGAAAATTGATAAATTGGGTCAGGGTGCATTGGCCAAGAAAAATGGGAACCAAAAAGAGAAAAATTTTACATTGTATAAGAAGAGCAGAGACATTTTCCAAGGCTATGCGTTTCTAAGCAGGGTGTGCTAGGCAGGATCAGGAGGGCAGAGCAGAGTTTTCTCATGGGAGAAGCATTTCTTATATGAAATGGAGCCTCAGGGTAAAATGGAGTTTGTCTGGTGGAGGCACATGTATTCTGGCCCCTAATAGACTCTAACCTCAATAGTTAAGAAACAGGCAAAGGACCTGTAACTTCATAAACCTATTCTAAATAAACCTGAAATGAAGATGCTAAATAATTGAAAATATCCAGGAAGAAAACATTTTAATAATTGAATAACTGAATTATTTTACGTTTTATTTTTTATTAGTTCTTTTTAGTTGTTCATAACATTGATTTGTTTTGACATAGTTATAAAACCATGGAATATAATTTGCTCTAATTTAATCTGTAGTACTCCCCTTTCCCTTTCCTCCTCCCTCCCTCTGTTCCCTTCTATCTACTTTACTGATCTTTCTGCTATTGAATAATTTATTGTCTAAGTAATAGTTTTAGTCAATAAACAAGATTCTAGTCCTAATACTTACACTACATCTCTGTATTCTTGGGTTTCATTAACCTTAAAGTTAAATCCTTTTTTTTTCTTTTAAGCTCCAATGTTATTTGTCACCCAAAAGGTCATCAACTTATAGATACTCTTCAGGAGATGACAGTCAACATAAATTCAATAATTTATACATACACTTTATAAAGACAACTAAAACAATAATTATCTGAAAAAATCATTGGGAAATATGACAGAATAGTGCATTAAAGTTGACGTGTTAGGGGCACTGCTACCAGGAGAAAGCTTGATATTCAATCTCAAACTCATATTTTGAAGAAAGAATCTATGATGGATCTGGCTTTGATCAGGGGTATATAGGAGGATGGAAAAATGAAGAGGATTTAAGCAATTACATCAAAGAAGATATCTGAATGCAAAAATATTATATTTGACATCATTAGTCATCATTGAAATGTAAATTTAAAACCATGAGTACCAGTATATACTTATTAGAATGGCTTAAGTTAAAAACACCTACCATACCAAGTGTTAGTGAGATGTTAGGGAACTCAACGTTATTGAGTTGAGAATAAAACATTCATTGCTGGTGGGAATTAAAAACAGAATTATAACCAATTTGTTAAATAGTTTGTCAGTTTCTTAAATAAAGATATACATATTCTACAATCTAACTAGTTTACTAATATCCAAGAGAAAGAAAAATATGTGTACACAAAAGACTTTTATATGAATGTTTATAACTGATTTACTTATAATAGCCCCGAATTGGATGCAATCAAATAGCCAAATAACAAGTGAATGGATAAACAAATTGTGGAACATCTGTACAATGGAATATATGTTTGGCAATAAAGGGGCATGGATGATTGATGTATGTATGCTACATTGGTAATTATCAAAGTAAGTGTACTGAGGAAAAGAAGCCAAACGAGATAATACAGCATGTGATTTATTTCACATGAAATTACAGAAAATACAAACTGATTTATCATGACAGAAAGCTGATGAGGGGTTGTCAGGGAATGGGGGGCAAGGAGGGTTAGGAGAGAGGAATCACAAAGAGATATAACAAAATTTTGCCGAGGTAATGCATATATTGTTGATCTTGAATGTGGTAATGGTTTTATAGGCAGATACATATGTCAAAACTTTTTAATTGTACACTTTAGATGAGCAGTATTGTGTGTCTATATATCTACGTGTACACTTATCTGTATACATATATGTCAATAATGCTGTTAAAAAGAGTTAAACCTCATTTTAAACCTCATTTGCCAGCTTTGCTTTTTTTTCAATACTAAATATTTGATTCCATTCTGCCTTATGTGCATGGTTTCTGATGAGAAATTTGTTGAAATTCTTAAACTTGTTTCTCCCCCCCCCCTTTTTTTTCTCAAAACTTTTCTTTTTTTCTCTTTGGTTTTACTTTCTGAGTATATATATATATATATATATATATATATATATATATATATTTTTTTTTTTTTTTTTTTTTTTTTGTCATTTATTCTGTTTGGTGTACTCAGAGCTTCCACAATGTGTGGTTTGGTACCTGTCATTAGTTTTAGACAATTCATGGCCATTATTACTTGAAATATTTCTTTTGCTCTGTTTATTTCCTTCTGTCTCTGGCATTCCAGTTACACATGTTTGTACCTTTTGAAATTATCCTATAGTTCTTGGATGTCCTGTCTGTGTAATTTTTTTTAATCTTTGCATTTCAGTTTGGGAAGCTTTTACTATATTCAAGCTCTCCGATTCTTGTCTGTGTCTTGTCCACAGGTGATCTCATCAAAGACATTCTTCATTTTTGTTAGTATATTTTTTCACATTTCCTTTTGATACTTTCCATAGGTTCCATTTCTCTGCTTACATTACCCAGATGTTCTTACATATTGTATACTTTTTGCATTAGCACACTTAACATAGCAAACATAGTTATTGTAAGTTTCTGAATGATAATTCCCAAATCTGTGTCATGTCTGACTCTCTAATTTTGCTTTGTCATCCCTGACGTGTTTTCTCTGCCTTTTGGTGTGCCTTGAAATTTTTTTGTTGTTGTTAAAAATTGAACATGTTGTATTGAGTCATTAAAATTGAGGCAAATAGGCTTTTAGTGTGGAGATGTCCACATGGGCAATGTTTAGTGTTTGCTGTAACTCTAGTTGTCATAGATTTTACATTGAGCTCAAAGCCCTTGTTTTTCTCTCTCTTGTTGCCCTTGGTCAGCCAAAGTTCCTCCTTGGATAGAGCCTGCATCTTCCAGCCTTTCAGCTGCAACCCATTGGAATAATACTGGAGCACAATTGGTGTGCTGGCAATGTGTGGGCAGGGAAAAAATTCTATGATTGAATTTCAGTCTTTTAATGAGCCTGTGCTATCATTTCATAAGTGTCTTTTAGTTTTAATTTTACCACTTATGTGAACCCAGAAAGCTAAAAGGTATTGGAGTTAGGGAACTTCCTACCTCTGGGTGGAATTGTGCTCTAGTAGTCTTTTCCCCTAGAAAGTAGAGCATGCTTTAGGCATTTCCCAGTGATTACTTCCTCCTGGTCCCTGCCTGAGCTAGTAGACCATCTTTCTTAGCTTTTCATTATGAAGACCTGGGCAGTGTTTCTGGCGATAAAAACCATGAAAGTGTGGGTGTGGTCATTCTCTAAGCCTGCAGATCGGAGTCTGACCTACACACTAGTCCACACACTGTCTCCAACAATTCATCACAATTGCCATCTGTTTCTGCCAGTTTAAGACTCCAGAGTCCCCTCTGATTCAGGTAAGCAAATCTCAGCTCTAAGTGTCTGGATTTAGCTATTTCTAAGTTTTTTGATGGTGGTTTCCCTTCTAGCTTCAGTTCTTTGGTGGGCCCAAGAAAAGTCTGTGGTTTGCATTTTGTTTGGCTTTCTTTTTCTTCTAAGGATGACAGTGATAACCTCTTAGCATTTTAGATGTTGGAACTGAAGTAGGAAAACATGTTTTTTTTTTTTCCAGTTTTGGACAAATTTTCTAAACTCTTCAAACTCTTCATAGTATCAAACTATGATCACTAGAAATTAGAAATATCTCCTTTTCCTCTTTCCAAAGTGGAAATATGTTTCTTGCTTTCTTGGAGCTCAGTCTAATGCACAAGCTGACCATTTAAACACAGGAAGATTGGTGGTTGATAGAGATGAGCACAGAGGAGAACTAATCTAGCCTGCCAGGAATGGGCAGAATATGGCGACAGCACAGATTCAGGAAACAGGAGATACTGAAGTTGGGTCTTTTGTGAGTTAACAAAAGGCTGAAGACAGAGAGATGAGAGAGCAAATGTAGAGGCACAGAGATGAAAGAGAAAATATCAGACATTATTGCTTAGTATTTTTGAGTGCTTTGCTTATTTTTTTGCAATTAACTCCTATTGTTTTATGCTACTTAATTTAGAACACTCTGCAGCACAGAGGGAGTGTTTGCAGATGGCCTTTGTACCTCCAATCTCTTTGTGGCTACCCTAACCCAGGACAATTAAGAATCTATTTTCTATTGAGTTATAAATGAAAACGTGATACATTCATTTCAATTATAATTTGTTTCTAACATCTTCATTTGTGAGATTGTAAAACAAAGGAAATCCTTAAGTTTCGTGTGTTCTGAGAATTTGTTTTGTGAGAAATGCTTGAGACTAATTAATGAGAGTAATAACAGAATCCTGCAACTTGCAAGATGTTCAATTAACCACAGCTGCCCTTTGGGAACATTCCCTGGACTTCAGCAATCCATTGAAGGTTTTGAGAACCTAAGGCAAGGCTTCGAGCCTAACACAGGAGAGGATTGTCTAATAATTAGAACAACAGACAGGGAGTTGGTTACCTTGAATTTTTTGCTTTAGCAAGTTTTCCATCTGACCTTGGGCAAATTGCATAATCTTTTGGGGCTTCTTTACCTTTCAAATGCTGATAATACTTGCTTGATTTTAGGCTTTTTTAAGGTCCTTGGATAAAAGCTGTTTTAAAAGCTTGTTGTTTTATCAGGAAATGCCAGATTTAGAAGTTATTATTAACTATGGTAGGCATGTGAATTCACATCCTCCCTCCTCCCAAGATTAGAAAAACCTACCATCAGAGTTCAACTGCTGGGTTGCCATGGACACAGAGTTCTTTCATGATATTTTGTAGAGCAGTTAACAGTCAGTAGTACTTGCGGGTAAAAGTTGTGTTTTCACTATTCCTTTCAGGTCAACATTATTTATTTATTGGCTGCAGACCTCATTATATTCCACTGGGTGGCTTTATAAGTGTCACCACCATGAACATCTGATATTGGTTTATAATGTAAGGGAAATAACCTGACAAAAATGTAGAATCCCACATGGTAAATAAATGAACATGCTTTAAAAAAATAACACTAAAATCACAGGAGGAAGAAAACAATCAGTTTCTAGTGGAGAGCTTACAACAAAAACAAGACTCTCCTGTGGCCATAACCAGGCTTCCATTCACCATGGCTTCTATAAAGTTTAACCAGGTTGGTAAATATTTATGCTGGCAGAAATAACATTTTCTTTATTTCATCTCATTTACATTCTGTGAAGTATTGTGCTTCTTTTTTTTATCTCATTATTTGTTGATGCTTCAAAAAAACAAAGAGAAAATTATTATGAGTGGTGCTGTTAAATCCTTTGAGGCAAGTGTCTCCAAAACATAGCAAGGTATTTGTTCCTGAACTATTGCCTCTTTCCTTTCTTCTTCAGTTGTTTGCTTATGCAGAGCTAGAAAACATGTTAGGTGTAAGGCATGATAACTTGTTGACAAATAACCAAGAAGCCCTGGCCCGAATGCTTCTCTCAGGGGGGATGTTCTGACTGAGCAGTGGCTCCTTCCGTGATCAGAGACTCAGAGGAAACCTCACTAGGCCACGGAATTTATGTGAATGGTTTTGAGAAGTTAAATTTTATATGAGTTTATTCCTTTAATTATTAAATAGTATTACGTATCTACCATATGTTGGGTATAATCATAGGCATGGAGCAATCAAAGATTAATAAAAAGAGCCCATAATTTCCAGAGATTTCTAATACAGTGGAAGAAATTGACATCCAAACTATGTCATTGGAGTACTTCTAGGTCTAATCAATTTATGGGTAAAATTGAGTAATGTAAACTCTCACATCCTCAATTGTTTATGGGGATTCCTAGGAGTGATTCACATATGCTTAAGGACAGTCCTTATATCTTCTCCAGTTGTTCTTTGTGCCCTGGCTTTTGGTGTCCCATGAAAAGGCAACAACATCTTCTCAAGCATCTAGAGACAGGAAATTGTCTGGGATCAACTCCATATCCATTTTTTTTTTTTCTGGAAAATGGATAAATAGTGGTAGCATTTAAAAAAAGGAAGTGGTAATAAAAAGCAATTTTTTTGGGAAAAAAGTGAATGTCATATGTTTTGAGTTAAAGGTGTCTGTGAGACACTGAAGTGAGGATGACATGCGAGCATTCTCTGTTGTTGCTCAGGAGAAGAATGTGTAAATTTGGGGGTTTATCAGCATATAGTGGCTGTTGAAGCTATGTTTGTTGAGACTGCCCTGAGAAAGTGCTTAAAGAGTGGAGGAAAGAGAAATATGTTATAAAGAAGGAATCTAAGCTTCCCATTAAAACCATGTTTCAAGGGGTGAGAGACTGGAGAGAACATAAAGGGTACCTTAAGTGAAGGAGTCAAAGGGATCACTACAAGGGAAGAGGGGAGCCAAATATAGGGGATTTGATGGCCAGATACAGACTTCAAGATTTCCCAGGGTTTTTTTTTTTTTTTTTTTTAAAGTCTGCTCCATTTAATGGATGAGAAAAGTTGAAAACTGAAAGCTAGAGGAGTTTCCTCGATAAAATTCTAAGCTTACCAGTCTCATGCTTCAGTTATCAGCTCCATCCTCCAAAGCCAAACCCAAACAAATCCCACTCTTTTGACTTTTATGCATATGCACTCAAGACAAAAACTGGAAACTGAATAAGATGCTACTTGCCAAGAACAGAGAAAACAAATAAAAAGAAACACACAAAAAAACCTTGAGGAACAGAACATTTAACTTTTTTTGAGTTTATAGTGTTAACAATTTTCTTTTATCAATTCAGTTTTATTTACTTTTGCCTTAAGTATTTCTAAATTTATACCTGCCACTTCTATTTTTATTACTAGTATATATTCATTTGAAACCCAGATATATAAAGTTTGATTAATCATAGTCCTTGCATCATGTCACACTATTGTTAGATCATTACTGGGTACTTTATATTTTATAATATCTGTATACTGACTACCTAATCCAAATCTAGAACATTCCCAATAACTATATTTACCTATGTGTTTTGCCCTCATCTCAAATCTCAAAGCAACCACTTATACTTCTTTTTGTGATTATTATTTTTTGTCTTAAATATTTATATGTATCTATATGCCTAAATAATACATTTTCCTTTGCTTATTTTAAAACTTAAAATGGGCATCAAACTATATGTAATCTCCTGGGACTTGCTTTTTTCACTTCATATTATGTTGTAACAATTCATACATAATGTTATTTGCAATAATATGTTTTACTGCTGTGTAACAAACCCTGATTCTTTCTTTTTCTTCTTCAGTACTGGGGTTGAACCCACTGCCTTGTATGTGTAGGCAATGCTCTATACTAAGCTACATCCTCAGGTCTTTTAAAATTTTATTTTGAGACAGTGTCTATTAAGTTGTCCAGTCTGGCCTCAAATTTGCCATCCTCTTTCCTCAGTCTCTCTTGTAGCTGGGATTACAGGTATGTGCCCTCATGCTGTCTACCATGGTTCCTTTTTATCCATCATATTTGTCAAGGGGCACTTGGGTTGTTTCAACATTTTAGGGCTTTTCAGGGCTTTATCTCCAAGTGGCAGATGATTTCTGGGATGGTTAATTTTGTGTGACAACTGTGCAATGGATTGCTCAGGTATCTGATCAAACATTTAGCAGACCTATGAAACCATTTTCAGAATAGTTCAGTATTTGAGTTTGTGGGCTGAATAAGGCAGGAGTTTCTCCTCATTGTGAGTGGGCATCGTCCAATCCATTGAGAGCCTGAACAGAACAAAATGTGGACGAAGTTTGAATGATTGCTGGAGCTGGAATATTGATCCCTTGCTCTTGGGGCTCCTGGGTCTCGGGTCTTCAGACCTCAGTTGAAATCTGTATCAACATCTCTCCAGATCTCAGGCTTTGGAAAGTCACTGTCTGTCCTGTGTCTCCGGTTTACAGAAGGCAGATAATGGGACTTAGCCTCCATAATTGTGTGAGTCCATATCTTACATAGTTTCTTAGCTCTCTCTGTCCCGCTATCTCATCCCCCTTCCTGCTGGTTGTTTCTTTTGAAAACCGGAATACAGCTTCTACTTACATTTCCTTTACCTAAGGTAGCTAAGGGGCAAACCAGCTCAAGGGAAGATGATGGAATATTTGATGATGACACTGGTGCAGCCACTTGGAAGTGAGATTCTTAGGCTATAGCCTAAGCTTATGAATATTCTGTTTTACAAGTTGTTATCCAAGTTATTTATGCATATTTATGCATTCAATAGCGGTATAAAAGAAATGTAATTTATTTTGTAAAATATCTGAGAAATTTCTTCACAAAGGCCCTTTTCTGAAGCAGTTTTTGAGCTTTATTATTTGTACTTTCATTTAAAATAAATGAAGACTCTTTTTATTTCCAAATTGATCTCAGGGACACTTTACCACTGACTCACATCCCCAGCTGTTTTCAATTTTTATTTTGAGACAAGATCTTGGTAATTTGCTTATGGCCTCACTAAATTGCTGGCCTTTAACTTGGGATCCTCCTGTCTTAGCATCCCGAGTCACTGAAATTACAGGTGTGAGCCACAATGGAGCAAATGGAGACATGTTTATGCCTGTTTTTTTTTTTTTAGATAGAATAACTGATTGGTTTAAATAAATGAGTATCAAATTTCTGGTGTTTTTGTTTGTCAATCCTTTCCTTTCTTTGTATCTGGTAATGGTACTTGATCTTTGGCTTATTGGACCACATTTCCTCATTGCATGTAATTGTAATGAGTATCATTATACTTTGGTTCCTTCCCTCTTTTTTACCATGGGAAGCAATATAAGACACAGCCTATGTGACCTAGAATATCTTATTCCTTTGCTACAAGTGATTGGGTTATCAGTGGGCCTATGGGCCAATAATTTTTTTTAAGGATATTTGGGGGTGGGGGGGAGACAGAGAGAAACTGACACTTAATGAGATTAAGAATTGTAAGGCTCATGTATATCTGAAGCTGTCATTGGCTGTCTGCCCTAGACATCTGAACAAGTTGTCTGAAGAATAAAGCCAATATAAAAGGTAAAAAAAAAAAAAAAAAAAAAAAAGCTGAGTATAGGAGGAAGAGATACAGAGCCTTGACAGTGTGGTTTCATCTCTTTGATTTAGCTGTGCCTGAAGACCAGTTCCTGAACTTTTCAGTTACATGAGCTAATACCCTCCCTATTTTACCTAACTCATTTTAGTTGGATGTTTGAGAGTCCTAATGAGCTACTTAGTGACAGGGATAATATCTGAATCCATGTCTTCAATCTCTGGTTGGACTCTTCACCCACAAATCTTACTGTGCCTCTTGGGCTTTGCTTTTCTGGGATAAATATTACCAGCTTCAGTTTTCACATTGAGTTCCGTAAGTAGAGATCTCAAGAAAACTTTGGGTGTAGAGGGCTTTAAGATTTTGAGAAACCATTTGGAAGGTTACATCATGAGTAATGTGTTACAGCACAAATTAATATACTAGACAATTTTGTCATTGTTCCCGAGTCTAGAAATTGATTCTTGAGTTCCCTGGTCCATGGCACTATAAAAAGATACACATCCATCACCTTATACAGGATGGTGAGATTTTTATCCTTGTACTTACCTCAAAGTGACAAATAGTTAATTAGACACATAAAACACTTTCCAACATAGACAGTTTTGAACTTGAAGTTTTGCTGCTAACAGTGAGAAGAATCCCAAAAGGTGCAGGGGTCTGAACACTAAATAAATCCAGAACCCTCTCCAATGTCTCAGTAATTGCCAAGTCAGCTGGGAGACTAATTAATCAAAACAAATTCACAATTAAGCCCACAAAGAAGCACTAATTAGGATGCCTAGCAGGGGGAAAATGTGCTGAAAAGGGAAATCTGCAAAGCGAGAAGGGAGAATGGTCTTGTCTTGGCCTGTCAAGGGCAGTGCCACAGGGTAATTGTGTGGGCAGGGCTGCACCTTGTTCTTGTTCTGGCAAAGGTGCCAGTCATCAAGGGGAGGGCTGCAGATGCAGGGCCCTGCCGCCTCCCAGGTACATGCAGGAATCTCATGCCTGGCGTTCAAGGATGAGGCCTGTTCCTTCCAAGAAAGCAAGAACTTCTAGATTCTTTCTCTGGGTCTGCACGTGTGTAGCAGGAAACAAGAAACACAGAGGCCAGAGGTTCTAAAGAAGCCCTGTTTTTTTCTATTCATATCCAGTGAGTAGGGCTTGTGGATAGTGGAGAGCAGCTTTCCCGTGGGCTACTTTATGACTTTGGTTTATATTACTGACATTCACTGCCTCTAAATCCCTATTTCTGCATATCAAGGCACACTTGATCTCACATGGAGCCTACCCTGCTTCAGTTCCATAATAAGTTGGAACTGAAGCAGGTAAACCTTTGACATTTGCTGTCATTGACTTGTTATTGATATTTGATAATATTGAGCTATGATATTGGCTACTGTCTTGGGACTTGAAAAATTTTTACATTGATTTTTAGTTCTAGTCTCTTATTGGGATCTTGGTTTCCTCCTTATCATGCCTCCCTCTTAGAATACTGTTTCCAAACCTTTGATAACGTGTGCTGGATAAAAACTGACCACCAAAGTCCTGATGCTGATCACTTAGTCATTAAACAGACACGGGCTGACCTTTTAAGTGAGAGAATCTGGCTAGAGTCCCAACAAACCAATTTCCTCTTCTTTTTGTGGGCATGATTGTATTATAGTTTTCAGTTTGCTCTATAAGTAGTACAAGCAGTGTAAAACTAATACAAATAATTTTCTCATGAGTTAATGGTGTTGCTATTATAGCACACAAAGTTAAGAGACCATCCTGCTCATTATCGTTGTGGTGGGCTTCAGTCCTGGGAATGGAGACGAGTCCCACATCTCCCTCCCTTCCCCTGAGAGATACACACTCCATTAGTTTTTCATTTTCCACAAGCATCGGTTTTTTAATATTTTTTCTTTTATCTCAGGGGAATATCAATCTGTACAGATTTATTATTAATTCCCTGGTAACATGCTTAGCTGCTCAAAATTTTTTTACTGTTGCTTGTAAAAGAAGGCCTGCCTGTTCTTGAAATTTCAGGGACTTCCATCATTTTGGGATAAAATATTACCCTGAGAGAGATTGTAAGGAGAAGTATAGGAAAAAGCAACTCCTTCTGCCCCCCCACCCCCCACTCCCATCTGCCTTTCCTCTGGAACAAGCAACAGCCACTTCAGTGGAGGCTGCTTTTCCATTGGATCCTATGCTTTTTCTCTATAATCCTTTCCTTCTAAGAAATCAGATTTGTACTTACAATAACATTCCCAGAGGAATGTAACTCTTTCTGCAGAAACTCCCTCTCCCTTTTTTTCTTTCTTTAAAAATATTTTTTTCAAATTTGTTTATCTCTCACAGTTTCATTTTTAAGGGACTTCTTTGATATTTGGGGTATCTTACATATGTGGCTATGTCAAAGCACATTATTTATTGTTATTATGTACAATCAAGTATTTTTTCAAGAAGCTTCAAGAGTAGTCTGCATATATTATTTATTCAACAAATATTGATTAGAGATCCACTAGGTGTCAGAGCTTGGCTGGTACTAGAGATGTGACCTCTGCTTTCAAGAGACATGTATTCTAGTGGAAGACATGAACATTAAGCAAATAAACATGTTAATAATTTTATAAAAGACTGTAGATAATTTTCTTGTCAGTCAATTAAGCTGCTGGAATGTAGAAGGATGCAAGCATAAAATTGTTTTGTTTTTTACACCAACTGCTGTTTTTTATATTTATTGTCCCTAACTTAGAATGGTTCAGAATATGATTTTCAGACTTCATGATGGTGTGAAAACAATATGCATCCAGTAGAAACCGTACTTAGAAAGTTGAATTTTAGTCTTTTCCCAGGCTAATGAAATGCAGTCCAGTTTTCTGTGTGATCATCAGCCCCATGATCACGAGGGTAAACGATCCCTATGTAGTACTCCGTTGCTGAACTATGATGCTGGGTAAGTTAGGTGTATTAAGTGCATTAGAGTATTTTTGACTTATGGTGGTTTTATTGGGACATATCCCCTTCACAAGTCGAGGAACAACTGTATTTGTTGAGTCTTCCTTTCCCACTGTTAAGTGACTTTTGGAGTACTTATGTAAATGTAAGTTCCAACCCATACTAATCCAGGCCAGTTTAGAAGTTCACTTTATTTTCTGATCCATGGTTTATTTTCCTCTCCCAGTTGGGCCTGCTGATGAGAGGGATGTGCACTGGGAAGGGAGACATGGTCATTTTGTCCTGACTCAGTCTGTTGTTCTGGGCCTTATCAAGTGTGGGTGTTGGAGAAGTGCTTGGGAAAAGGAGAATTACAGAGAGGGGACACAAATGTTTGTAATTAACAAGCACTTCAAGTGATAGCTACTCTTTAACCCTACTCACCATGGTCCAGTTGGTGATCATCTGCTGCTAGGGCCCCTCCCATATAAGGCCAATCTCTTGGTCAGGGTACAGCCAGGTACCTCCTGATTTGTTGCCTTTTACAGTGTCTACTCTGCCCAGGGGAAGTGTGGGTATGTCCTTGTCATAGGGCTGATAGAATAACCAGAGCAGCCACTGTTGCATGCTTCCTGCCCTATAGTATTTCCAGTTCTTCATTTCTCTGCTTAGACCATTCAGGGAAGATGGAGAGGTGTACTGCCTAAGCCCTATGAAGATCATAGTATTTTCTTTTCACACACCACCCCAATATCTGTGAATGATTCTCTTAACCTGTGCACTTGGCTTGGGGGAGGAGGATACTTCTCCCCAAACTATAGCTTCCAATAATGCCTTTTCCAAATACTAATGATCTATTATATGAGCTTGAATCTGGGTAATACAACAGGGCTTGTTCTGCTACCCATATATCTTGTGGGTGGCATTTGGAAGTCTCATGAATAATACAGTTGTACTTTGTGCCTATTGTTCTTAGCATTGGAGCTTTAGTTGCTGTCTTAGTTTTCTTTGATTAAACATAATACCAACTGGATAAATCATAGAATAAAGAGTTTTATTTTGGTTCATGGTTCTGGTCCATGGTTAAGGGCCACATCTGGTGATGGTCTTATTGCTGGTAGAGTTCTGACAGGGCACAGGAGAGATGGAGGGCATGAGAGACCTAGCCAAACCAATCATTCTTGAGATAACCTATATTAGTCACCTAAATGGATTAATACATTCATGAGGGCAGAGACTTAATCACCTCTTAAAAGTCCCATCTGGTCTTACCTCCTCATATCTGATAATGGAGATTACATTTCAACATGAGTTTTAAAATTAGAACCATATTAGTTGAAAATATCATAAACTGGAAAAGTTCCCCTTAATGACCTGTTATAATATGTACTATGATGAAAAGTTTAGGATGTTATGAGGGTGGATAAAAAGATGATTTCATGTAGATTGGGGTGGATGGGAAAGTCAGATTAAGAAGGTGTCCTTAAGGAATTGATTTTCAAGCAGATACTCGAGGAATGGATAGGAATCTAGGTTAGGAATGGTCAGGTGGTATGGTTTCCAGGCAGAGGAAACAGTGAGGGACAGGCCTCAAGGCTAGAAGAAGCTTGGCTCTGTAACAGAATAGAGGGACTTCTGAAATGGCAGAGGAAGGTCTTTGGTGGAAGTTCTTCCCAATAAAACAACAATGTGGTAAAAAATTATAAAACACTATCATTTGAAGTCCCTGGAAATTGTACTATATGTTCTTTCAAGAAAAATCTATGAATCTTGGTAAGGACAAAGAGAGTCTGTGGCAAGTGTTCTCATGAATTATAGTCTTGCCTCCCTTTGTCCCTCTCTCCTGTATTTCAGCTGCTTTAGCTGGGACATTCTATTCCGGGTAGGCACAGTCAAGAGGATGGGGCTTCCTTCCCCCTATCCCAGTCCCTAGTCTGGAGCTATGGTTTTACCCAGCAGGCTGCTGGTATTTCTCCTCCCACTCATCATTCCCCCATGCTTGTGTTGTAGAAGCTCTATTCCTGGCAGGTATGGCAGAGAGCACCAGTCTCCCTTCCCCACACAGCTCCCACTTATTAGGCAGAATTTCTGTTCCTGGCAGTGGGCTGAGAATACTGGGCATGACTATCCCTTCTCCAGCTCATTTGTAATACAGATGTTCCACAGGAGGAGGGATAGGCCAAGAAGATCAGAGTTTGTCCATTACCTCCCTGTGCCCACTCACAGTACTGGGTGACATGACTCAGGAAAGAGAGGTTCTGCCCAGAGCTCTGTGTCAGTGGAAGAATCCTTGCAGAAAGGCCATAAGGACAACTTTCTCCACAGTTCAAGAAAGTTTCTTCAGAACAGGGAGTGGAGAACTCTAAGTATTTGAAAGCAATTAAGAGGAGATTGATAATTCCCTGATAAAAGTAAAATGGCAGAGTAGAAGCTTCATTGGGAAAAATCAGTGAAGGAAATGTCCAAGAAGAGCTTTCTGGAGATCTCAGTCAACTCTGGAGGTTGGGAAGGCTGTGTGCAGGCTGCATCCACACAGGAGTGCTCAGAGGGAGATGTGGGATGGACTTGAAAACTTTCCCTTCAGGTACACATCCACTAATATGGGGCAGAAGGTTCACTGACACAATAGGCTTAACTACTCACTGGACATTAACTAAATAATAAGCTACCTGTGGTCAACTTCTAGAAATCCAGGCTTCAAAATATAACAACTCCTTCCTGGCAATGTGAAAACACAAGTGTATATTGTGGTGGCTAGTTTTATGTGTCAACTTGGCCAGGTCTGAGCACCCAGATATTTATCAAATAATGATCCAAGTGCTCTGTAAAAGTAGTTTTTAGACATGATTCACATTTAAATCAGTAGACCTGGAGTAAAACAAATTACTCTCCATAATGTGGTGGGCTGTTTAATCAGTTGAGGGTTTTAACAGAAAAAGAGTGAACGAGTCTTGCCTCCATATTGCCTTCACATTCAAGCTACACCACCAACTCTCCCCTGGTCTTCAGCCTGCTCATCTACCCAAAATTTTGGACTTGGTAGCTCTGAGGAATGCATGTGCCTGATCCTCTATTCCTTAAAATAAATTTCTCTATGTATATCCTATCAGTTGAGTTTCTTTGGAATACCCTGACCAGTACATAATGTCCAAGGCTGTTCCCTCCAGGTACCACAAAAGAAGGAGTCTTCAAGCTTTTAGTCCCTGAATGAATGTTGGTGTCCAAAATAGAAACTATTTAAACTGTGATAGCAGTCACTAAGCCACACACATACCAAATAAAGGATAAAAGTCCAACTGGCTAAGGAGGCTTAATAAGTAGAATGTCCATCAGGGGTGACCTATACATATCTAGACAAAAGGAGAAAAATTGGGAATAAAAATATGACCAGGAACCTCAGTATCTGTATATTGTAAGGGAAACTGGCTTCACTGAATTAGTTCAACCATCACCAAACAAATAAATGACTAACAAAACAACTCCTGGGAATCAATAACTAAAGTTGCTGCAAAAAGTTGTCAAAAAATTTCTAGTTTTGAATAAAAGATTATGGGATGTAAACAGAAAAGTACGATTCATATGCAAAGGAAGAAAAAAAACTCTCAGGAATAGAAATTGCCTTAGAAAAGGTGCAGTAGGGTACTTAGCAAATAAAGATGTCAAAGTAACTATTACAAATATGTTCAGAGAACAAAAGGAAACCATACTCAAGGAATTAAGGAAAGTCATGATGACATGTATCATCAAATACAGAAGACCAGAAGGAAATAAAAATTATAAAAAGATAAATTCATACATTGCTGGTGGGACTGCAAACTGGTGCAGCCAATAATGAAAGCAGTATGGAGATTTCTTGGAAAATTGGGAATGGAGCCACCATTTGACCCAGCTATCCCTCTCCTCGGTCTATACTCAGAGGACTTAAAAACAGCATACTACAGGACACAGCCACATCAATGTTTATAGCTGCATAATTTACAATAGCTAAACTGTGGAACCAATCTAGATGCCCTTCAATAGATGAATGGATAAAAAAGTGTGGCGTATATACACAATGGAATATTACTCAGCAATAAAAGAGAATAAAATCATGGCATTTACAGGTAAATGGAGGGAGTTAGAGAAGATAATGCTAAGTGAAGTTAGCCAATCCCAAATAACCAAATGCCAAATGTTTTCTTTGATATAAGGAGGCAGATTCATAGTAGGATAGGGAGAGGCAGCATGGGAAGAATAGATGAACTCTAGATAGGGCAGAGGGGTTGGAGGGGAAGGGAGGGGGCATGTAGTTAGAAATGATGGTGGAATGTGATGATGTGATGATCATTATTATCCAAAGTACATGTATGAAGACACGAATCGGGGTGTGTGTGTGTGTGTGTGTGTGTATGTATTGTATACAACCACAGATATAAAAAATTGTGCTCTGTATGTGTAATAAGAATTGTAATGCATTCTGCTGTCATATATAAATAGAAAAAAATGTAAATTCTGGAGTTAAAAATGAAAAAATTTTGCAAGAGGAGTTCAACAGTAGATTTGAATTGACAGAAGAAAGTATCAAATTTGAAAATGGATAAACAGAAATTATGCAATCAGAGTAATAGATAAAAGGGTAAAGAAAAATAATCAGAGCCTCAGATAAATGTGGGGCACCCTTATGGACATAGTACATGGACAAGAGAGACAGAAAGGGAGAAAAGAAATAATATGTTAAATAAAAGTTCAAATTCCGTTGACCTCTCAAAAAGCTTGACAAACTCCAAGTGGAATACCTGCAAAATGATCCATACTTAGATACATCAAAATCAAAATACTGAAGCCAAAGTTAAAGGTTAAGATTACCAAAATTATCAAAGACAGTATTCATTACATCTCCCCCTCCCCCATCTCTGTCTCTATTTCTGTAGCTCTCTGTCTCTCTTTTTTTTTTTTTTGGTACCAGAGATTGAACCCACGGGCACTTTACCACCAAACTATATCTCCAGGCCTTTTTATTTATTTATTTTTTATAATTTTGAGACAAGGTCTTGCTAAATTTGCTGAGGGCCTCACTAAATTGTTGAGGCTGGTGTCCAACTTGCAGTCTTCCTGCCTCAGCCTCCAGAGTTGCTGGGATTATAGGTTTGTACCACTATGCCCAGCTCTTCTTAACTGACTTAAAAAGCAATTGTATAATACAATGTGTGTATATTTATATTGTTGGATGTATAATGTACAGAAGCATCTTATGTTTGATAATGCTAGCACAAAGAAGGAGGCTGTGAAGAAAGCTGTGATTGAGGAAGCGACACCAGATGGCAATTCACACGCGCAGGAAGAAATATAGAGAACCACAGAGGGTAAATAAGAAGGTTTGTATAATAAACTCTGCAAATATATACTCTCTCTCCTTTCTTTTCTTAACTTATTTAAAACCCATTACATTATAAAAGTAATGACAATGACAAGTATTGTTGGGCTTGTAATACACAAACACATCATGTATAACAATAATAGCACAAACAAGGCAGAATGGGGGAGAAAACTATCCAGAAGTAATGTTTCTATATTTCCAAGAGATAAATCAGTGTGAGTCTTAATGCTAACAAGTTAAGCTATACACTTTAAATATTAAATCAATTACTAGGAAAATAATTTAAAATACCATAAAAGGCCTGAAAATGGTACCAATAAAACATATCTACTTATACCAAAAAAGGCAATAAAGGAAGAAGAGAGGTACAAAAAATAGGAGGTGTATAGAATAAAAAAAGAATGGCTAGACATGGTGGCACATGCCTGTAGTCCCAGCTACTCAGGAGGATGAGGCAGAAGGATCACTTGGTTGAGACCAGACTGGGGCAAAATATTGAGACCCTTTCTCAAAAACAAACAACCAAAAAAGAAAACACAACAAAACCCAAAAGCAAAATGGCAAATGTAAATCTAACCATATCCAAAGTAACATTAAATGTGAATTGATTAAATAATCTGATCTAAAGGCAGATATAATCTTAACAAAAATAAAAATATTCAACTATGAGCTGACTATAGGAGATATACTTCATTTGGAACAATATATCTAAAATTAAAAGGATGAGAAAGGATATATTCTGTAATTAATATTTTAAAAGAGTAGAAATTATTAAGCTAATATGAGACAAAATAGATTTCAGAATAAAAAAATTACTTGAGTTAAAGAGGAATATTTCCTAATAATAAATAGAAGATTATCAGTCTAGATGGCTTCACTGGTGAATTTCACAAAATATTTAAAGAGAATGAATCCCATTTTCCCTATATTCTCCCAAAATATAGGAAAACTTTTCATTTCATTTAAAAATAGGAAAACTTTTAAATTTATTTAAAAACATAGGAAACACTTTCCAATTCATTCTATTAAAGCTAGTGTTATTTTAATACTAAATCCAGACAAAGAGATCACATAAAACTATAGGCCAACATTTCTAATGACTATAAACACAAAATCAACAACAAAATATTAGGAAATTTGCTCTATAAAAAAAGGACAATATGATGAGCGTGATTTACCACAGCAGAAAAGGTTGCTTTAACATCTAAAAATTCATAAAAATATACTATGTCCTATTGAGGAATTTGGAGCCCGACCCCACGGACTGTAGATCGTAGCCAACTTTTTCTTCTATCAGACGGCGTGTCTCTGATTTGATATCAAGCTCCTTGATCCATTTTGAATTCACTTTTGTGCATGGCGAGAGAAAGGGATTCAGTTTCATTTTGTTGCATATGGATTTCCAGTTTTCCCAGCACCATTTGTTGAAGATGCTATCCTTCCTCCATTGCATGCTTTTAGCCCCTTTATCAAATATAAGGTAGTTGTAGTTTTGTGGATTGGTTTCTGTGTCCTCTATTCTGTACCATTGGTCCACCCGCCTGTTTTAGTACCAGTACCATGCTGTTTTTGTTACTATTGCTCTGTAGTATAGTTTGAAGTCTGGTATCGCTATACCGCCTGATTCACACTTCCTGCTTAGCATTGTTTTTGCTATTCTGGGTCTTTTATTTTTCCATATGAATTTCATGATTGCTTTCTCTATTTCTACAAGAAATGCCGTTGGGATTTTGATTGGCATTGCATTAAACCTATAGAGAACTTTTGGTAATATCGCCATTTTGATGATGTTAGTTCTGCCTATCCATGAACAGGGTATATTTTTCCATCTTCTGGACTTACTCAAACTAAAAAGTTTTTTCTCAGCAAAAGAAACAATAAGAGAGGTAAATAGGGAGCCTACACCCTGGGAACAAATCTTTACTCCTCACACTTCAGATAGAGCCCTAATATCCAGAGTATACAAAGAACTCAAAAAATTAGACAATAAGAAAACAAACAACCCAATCAACAAATGGGCCAAGGACCTGAACAGACACTTCTCAGAGGAGGACATACAGTCAATCAACAAGTACATGAAAAAATGCTCAACATCTCTAGCTGTCAGAGAAATGCAAATCAAAACCACCCTAAGATACCATCTCACTCCAGTAAGATTGGCAGCTATTAGGAAGTCAAACAACAACAAGTGCTGGCGAGGATGTGGGGAAAAGGGTACACTTGTACATTGCTGGTGGGACTGCAGATTGGTGCAGCCAATTTGGAAAGCAGTATGGAGATTTCTTGGAAAGCTGGGAATGGAGCCACCATTTGACCCAGCTATTCCCCTTCTTGGTCTATTCCCTAAAGACCTAAAAAGAGCATGCTACAGGGACACTGCTACATCGATGTTCATAGCAGCACAATTCACAATAGCAAGACTGTGGAACCAACCTAGATGCCCTTCAATAGACGAATGGATAAAAAAAATGTGGCATTTATACACAATGGAGTATTACTCTGCATTAAAAAATGACAAAATCATAGAATTTACAGGGAAATGGATGGCATTAGAGCAGATTATGCTAAGTGAAGCTAGCCAATCCCTAAAAAACAAATGTCAAATGTCTTCTTTGATATAAGGAGAGTAAGTAAGAACAGTGTAGGGACGAAGAGCAGGAGAAGAAGATTAACATTTAACAGGGATGAGAGGTGGGAGGGAAAGGGAGAGAGAAGGAAAATTACATGGTAATGGAAGGAGACCCTCAGGGTTATACAGTGGAGGAGGTAGAGAGAGAGGAGGGGAGGGGAGGGGAGAGGTGGGGAGGGGGGAGGGTGGAGGATGGGAAAGGCAGTGGAGCACAACAGACACTAGTATGGCAATTTGTAAATCAATGGATGTGTAACTGATGTGATTCTGCAATTTGTGTATGGGGTGAAGGTGGGAGTTCATAACCCACTTGAATCAAAGTGTGGAATATGATATGTCAAGAAATTTGTAATGTTTTGAACAACCCACAATAAAAAATTAAAAAAAAAAAATATATACTATGTCATTAGTGTATACTAGGAAAACAAACTGTTTTCTCCTGCTACATTCTTAAAGTACTTTTCTGTAATCATATGTGTTGAGATTTTCCCCATACTAAGTAATTCTGCAGATGCTAGCTAGGTGTCCTATAATTCAATTCCATTCTAATATTATCTGTCCTGAGATAGCATTAGATATCACAGAGTAAGGGCTCAGTCTCACAAGACTGCTCCCACTTTAGATACCAATCATAAGTCCCAGGTTGTGGCTTATGCTTTTGAACACTAGCTGTAAGTTGAGGTTCCCAAAACTGCTCCTTTGGGTTTGATAATTTGCTAGGATGATTATAGAACTCAGAGAAACTGCTTACATTTGGCTGTTCTCTTATTGTGTTTTCTGATGCTAAAACAAAATATTCAAGACTAATACCTGAAGAAATGAAGTTTAGTTCACATTTCTGGGGATTCAGTAGCATGATGTTGGCCTTCTGATGAGAGTCCCCCTGGCTATATCACAACATGCTAGATGGCATCATAGATACAGTTCATACTAAAGGGAGAGATCACATAGTAAGGCAGAAAGTCAGAGAGATTCCAGGGCGAGGCTTTCTCTTTTTATGATAATCTACTCTAATCACATTGGAATTAACCAGGATCCCACAAGAACTGCAATAATCCTCCCCAAGGAGCTGTCCAAATACCTAACCACTTTTCACTGGTCCCTATCTCTTAAAGGTAACAAGACACTAGTGACCAAACTTCCTGCACATGAACGTTTGAGGCACATACTCAAACCACATCCATAGTTATCCATGGCCTCTGTGGTTATCCAATTATAAAGGCCATTACAAAGGATACAGTGAACATTTAGACAGAAGAGATGCATAGGACAAGAAAGAGGGAAAGGGGCACTGGGCTTCTATGCCTTCTCTGGGTGTACCACCCTCCTAGCACCTCCATGTGTTCAGCAATGTGGAATCTCTCTAAACCTTTCCTTTTAGTTTTTTACAGAGGCTTCCCTATAGAGGCATGATTTATTAAATCATTGGCCATCAGTTATAAATTCAACCTTGAGCCACTCTTCCCTCCCCAGAGGCCAGGGGGTGAGGCTGAAAGTTCCAACATTTTAATAACAGGGTTGGTTCCCCTGGCAACCAGACATCATCCTAAAGCTATTCAAGAGCCTCTAACCATCAGTTGTCTTATTAATAAACAAAAAGGTAATTTTACATTGGAGATGCCAAGGGTTTTGGAACCACATGTTGAAAAACTGGACAAAGACTAAATATATTTCCTATTAAAATTATAATATCATGAGTGGAATAAAGGGCAAAAGGTGAACAGAGGGCATCTTATTAGATTAAGGAAAAGCATTTCACAAATTCCAACATTCTTTCATTTCAAAAACACTGAAAAAATAAAAGCAGGAATAGAAGGGAATTTCCTAAACAACCAAGGGACAATTTAAAAAAACTCGGTTATCTCGTACAAAAGAGCAAAAGAAGACAGACTTGACTTTTTCCTCTCTAATATTAAGAACAAAATGAGAACGTCTGCTCTTGCCACTTTCATTTAGCCTTGTCCAGGAGGTTCTAGGCAGGCAAATTAGGCAAAGTCATGGAATAAAAAGCATCCAGACTGGAAAGGAGGCACTGAAACTATTTCTGTCTTCAGATGGCTTGTATAGATCTGTTGCAGATATTCTATAGATAAAATCCCAAGGAATCCACTGACAAATTATTAGAACTAATTATAAAGTTTAGAAGGAATTTAGGATATAAAATAAACATACAAAATCAATTGTATTTTTATATACTAGCAATGAAAGTTCTAAAAATTGAAGACAATTCCATTTATAATAGCATTTAAAAAGAACATTAGACTTAATAATGATTTTAACAAAAGAAGGACTTACATAATAGAAAGTATAAACTATTTTTTAAATAAATAAAGTTCTAAATAAATGGGAAGATATTTTATGTTCTTGACTCAGTATTGCCCTCTTCACAATATTGTCTTCTGTTTGTTAACTGCAGATTCAATGCAGTCTTTCTCAATGCCAGCTGGCATTTTTTCCCCCAGAAATTAAAATGTGATCTTAAAATTCATACACCAATAAAAGGACCTGTGATATCTAAATCTTAATAAAGCACAAAGTTTGAGGATTCACACTTCCCACATTCAAAACTTCCTGCAAAGTAACAGTTATTAAGACTGTGGTATCATCAAAAAGAATAAATATACAGTTCAATGTAATGGAATTGAGAGTCTAGAAATAAAGTCATACATTTATGGTCACTTGATTTTTGACAAGGGGGCCCAAACAACCCAATGAGGGAAAGAATAGTGTTTTTTAAAAAAACAACAGTGCTGAGGCAATTGAATATCAATGTTTAAAAGAATAAATTTGGACTCAAGTCTCATACCATGCAGAATATTAACTCAAAATACATCTTAGACCTAAATATAATGGCCCAAACTATAAAAATCTTATGAGTTAATAATGAATTGGGTTAGGCAATGAATTTTAGATATAACAACAAAAGCACATGTGACAAAAAGCAGGTAAACTGGGGCTATTTCAGAATTAAAAACTTTAGTGCTATAAATGATACCTTCAAGAAAGTGGTAATACATTCCATAGAGTGGAAGAAAATATTCACAAATTATGTATCTGATAAGGGACTAGTGTCCAAAAACTATAAAGTACTCTTGAAACAAATAATAAAAAGACAAGTCAAATTAAGAAATGGGCAAAGGATTTTGTGTGTTGGGAGGTGGGAGGGGGCAGCCTATCACTGAGCTACCTCCCTAGACCCCTTTTTAGATTTTGAGACAAGGTCTTGCTCCTTTTCTCAGGCTTGCTTTGACTTTTTAAAAGAATTTCTTTTAGTTAATTATATATAACAACAGAATGCATTTTGATTCATTGTACACAAAAGGAGCACAACTTTCCGTTTCTCTGGTTGTATATGATATAGAGTTGCACCATATGTGTAGTCATACATGTATTTAGGGTAATCATGTCCATCTCATTCCACCATCTTTCCTGCCCCCCTGTCTCCTTCCTCCCCTCCCTCCCCTTTGCCCCATCAAATTTCCTCCATTTTTCCTATGCCCCCCTTCCCCCATTATGGATCAGCATCACTTATCAGAAGAACGTTTGGCCTTTGTTTTTTTGGGATTGGTTTACTTTGCTTAGCATGATATTCTCTACCTCCATCCAATTACCTGCAAATGCCATGATTTTATTCTCTTTTAATGCTGAGTAATATTCCATTGTGTATATATACCACAGTTTATTTATCTATTCATCTATTGAAGGGCATTTAGATTGCTTCCGCAATTCAGCTATTGTGAATTAAGCTTCTATAAACATCAATGGGCTGTGTCATTATGGTATGCTGATTTTAAGTCCTTTAGATATAGAGTGAGGAGTGGGATAGCTGGGTCAAATAGTGCTTCCATTCCAAGTTTTCTAAGGAATCTCTATACTGCACCAATTTGCAGTCCCACCAACAATGTATGAGTGTGCCTTTCCCCCCACATCCTCGCCAACACTTATTATTGCTTGTATTCTTGATAATTGCCATTCTGCCTGGAGTGAGATGAAATCTTAGAGTAGTTTTGATTTGCATTTCTCTAATTACTAGAGAAGTTGAACATTTTTTCATCTATTTGTTGATTGATTATATGTCTTCTGAGAAGTGTTTGTTCAGTTCCTTAGCTCATTTATTGACGGGGTTGTTTTATTTTATTTATTTATTTTGGTGTTAAGGTTTTTAAGTTCTTTATATATCCTGGAGATTTGTGCTCTATCTGATGTGTGTGTAGTAAATATGTTCTCCAGTTTGTGAGCTTTCTCTACATGTTATTGTTTCCTTTGCTGAGAAGAAGCTTTTTAGTTTACTAGTTCTTGATTTTATTTCTTGTGCTTTAGGAGTCTGGTTAAGGAATCCAGGACCTAATCCAACATGATGAAGATTTGGGGTTACTTTTTCTTCTATTATTACCTTGAATTTTTAATCTTCTTGCCTCATCCTTTCAAGTAGCTGCAAATATAGTTGTGGACCTCCACACTGACTCATGGTCAATAAACAGATAAAAACCTTTTTTGGCGAGAAAAGTGAAAAGCCTTCTTGAGAACTTTAAATAATAATAATAGCTCTTTAAGGGACTGAGAAGTCATTTAATATACACTTAGGGTATAGAGGTTGAGAGTGCGGGCTTTTAAATAAAATGGACCCAAGTCCTAGTCCTATCCTAGAAACTGGCTGGTTTTGTTAACTACCTTTTAAAAATAATACCAAATAACTCATAAGCACTTATATGCCAGGCATATTTCTAATTGTCTTACCATTTTATCTAAGTTCACCATCAATGACAACATTCTAAGTAATACAAGTATTATTTTATTAATGAAAATGAGAAATAGAAAAATGAGAAACAGAGTACAGAGAGGATAAGTAACTTGCTCAGGATGACACAGTCAGTAAGTGATGGAGCTATACTATAAACTGAATCTAAATCAAGATTCATATTTTGCAATACTGACTCAATTTTCTTGCTACCGAAAATAAAGAAAATACTGGCATTTATTCCATAGAACTGTGAAAATTAAAGAAAAATATAAATAAAATACATGGTACAGAGCCCTGAAAAACTTTAAAGTTATTCAAAACTGTTTTTCATGTAGGTTGCTTTTAACTGTGAAGTTATACTTGGCTTACCACTGCAGTAAAATAATTGGCTTAGGTACCTTGATTTCTTCTACAATAATTTCATCATCATTTAGTGTTTTAATTTAGTGTTTTTATACTTATAAAAACATGAAGCCCCTCAAACTGATAGACTGAACTGGGATTGGGGGGAGAAGGAAGATCTAGCTGCAGGCTGGGTACTGTTTTGGAGGGGCTGTATCTTCCCAGTCAGCAGGATTCTGGTGTGGAACTCCCGAGTGTTAGAATTCTAAACTCAAATGTGTTGTCCAGGTCTTGTTGAAGGTATTATGATGATTGTGAGCAAATTCCTCATAATAATGTGTGTGTGTGTGTTAAGGTAGCTGCAATGTTTTTTTTTTTTTTTTTTTTTTTTTTACTTTGAATGTTAGTTGTTACTTTATACAAGTGCCTTTTTAAAAATATATTTTTGGTTGTAGATGAACACAATACCTTCATTTTGTTTGTTTATTTTTATGTGGTGCTGAGAATCGAACACAGTGCCCCACATATGCTAGTCAAGCACTCTACCACTGAGCCACAACCCCGGCCCACAATATCCTCTAAGAGTATACTTGAAAGCTTTAATGCCAAATGCGACAAAATATTCTAGATGTGTATCTGGAACAATTGAAAATTAGGAAGATTTTATTCCATGTTGAGTGTGCGCGCGCGCACACACACACACACACACACATACACACCCCTCTCTCTTTCTCTTTTTACCCCTCCCTTCCTCCTTCCACCTCACTCTCTCCTACTTGTATTTCTCTGGGGGTCCCTTACTAATTGCATATACAGAAGAAAAACTTGATACTTTTTAACTTAATATTGCCTTTGGTTCACAGACTTCTTGCCTGTGGAGAAGGACACAGCTGAAGGAGGGCCAAGGAGGGATCCTTCAAGTGTGGGGTCCAGGACAGGGGCCCCACTGGGACAGGGAGGGGACAGTCCTTGCTGGAGAGCAGTGCATCTTCAGAGGCCCTTCCACTTTACTCTTTGCTTATTTGGTTTCCTTCCTGCTTTGGACTCCTCTCTCCAGAACAAAGGTTCTTTGTTTTTCTGAACCATCCTCCCTCTTTCTCTTTGTCCCTCCTGCCAAATTTTACCTAATCTTTTGAGCTTTCTGGATGCAATGGAGAATCTTCCTCTTGTGCTTGTGCTATAGGTTTATTTGAATATCTTTTTCTGTTTTGTTTGAGGAGAATTCTTAGCCCTTTGGCAGGAGGTAAGAAAAAGTGAGGGGGGAAATACACAGAATGCAATCAGAGTAATACTTCAAGAAAGGACCATGGTATATGTATTATGTTTCCAAAGGATTATGTAATTGTTATTTTATAGAGTTAATATGAATTAATGACTGCTGATTTATAAACACTGATGAACTATGAATTGAAGCAAGATGTTAAGAAACAAAAGTATGTAAATATTTAACAACAGAAAACACTTAATTCTTTGCATGTCAGGTACCAGTGTATAAATACCAGCATATATTGACTTATTCAACTATTTCATGAAGTGGATAACATATTCGTTTCAGTTTTATAGAGGAAGAAACTGAGGCACAGAGAGACTATGTAAGTTTCCTAAGGTTATACACCTAGAAAGTAGCATAGTCAGAATTCATACTTTGGTATTAAGTTTACTTTTGTATTAAGAATTATTAGTATTGGGGCTGGGGATGTAGCTCAAGCGGTAGCACGCTCGCCTGGCATGCGTGTGGCCCGGGTTTGATCCTCAGCACCATATACAAACAAAGATGTTGTGTCCGCCGAAAATAATAAATAATAAATAAATACTAAATACTAATAAATAAATACTAAAAAAGAATTCTCTCTCTCTCACTCTCTTAAAAAAAAAAGAAAAAAAGAATTGTTAGTATATATTCTTTTTCTGTTTTCAGAGTCCTACAAGAAAGAGGAAGGCCTGACTTTGGGGAGTCCCAACAGACTAAGTCCAGGCACTCACTCCAAAAGCCAAATGGAAAAATTAATGGTGAAGTAGGAAAGAATTTATTGAGTATAAACACACTGTGAAGACAAGAGGGACAAAGCATCCTCAGCCCTGTCTTTAAGGAGCTAGTGAGAGCTTTGGGATTAAATAGGGGAAGGAACAAGGTGGTGGTGGTGGATTGAGAATTATGCATGGTCAAGCAGTTTGGTCAAACCACGGCCTAGTTGGTGATTATTAGTGATAAGAAAGTTGCTGCTACCTGGAGGGGGGTGGTTTGGACTCATCACAAGATGTTTATCAATTAGACTTGTTCTTGGATTTAGGTGACTGCATGAGAGAATGACTCGGGGAAAAGGACAAGTCAGAAAGGCAAAATGGAGCTAGTTCCTTCAGGTATAGAACAATGACTAGAGACTTCTGGGTGCCATTCCAGTGATTTGGAACAATGTGTTGTAAAATTTGGTTGTTGGCAATTTGTTCACTATGATGTCCCTGTCAATCTTGAAAACACCTTAGTTATTCTTATCTTGGTGCCTTCAACCTTGAAAGGGAAAGATTACCAGCTTTAGATGAACCAATCCGTAAATGACTAACATGTCTATGTGCAGAGCTGAGCAAGAGTCTACCAAAGTTTAAGGTAGCAAGAGACAGATTGAAAACAAAGGCAGAGATGCCAAATTTTATTATTTTCATTATGTATTGGGCATTTGCTGTCCAAATGAAGAGTCATGGCATTTTAGCAAAAGCAACCTCTAAGTCCCTGTAATATTTCCATCAGATGGAGATAGGTCAAAAGTTGTCAAATCTGTTGTGTCTGCTCATCTTTGGAAATCAGTGTTTTAGCCATATCTGCAGAAATGGAATTCAATCAATTTCCTTACTGGGCCCTCTGTGTTTTCTTAGAAACTCTCCTTGTATCAGGCAGTGAACTTCCCTTATTTTTCTTAAGGTTAGAGTTTGTTCAGCTTAACCTATTGCTAGAACTTTCCAGTTTGCTTTTCTTTTCTTGCCTATTTTCCCTTACTACCTATTGATAAGCATTGTGAAGATCTTTATATTATGGGAGACCAAACTATGCCTCTCTAAAGTATGAAGGATTATTGAACTTATTCTTAAAGACCAAGAAAAGCTGATGCAGATCTCTCTGACCTCTTTTATTTGACAAAATGAGGACAGATTTAAAAAGACAAAAGGTATCCATTCCCCAGCAACCCCAACAGAGGTTAGTAACTGTAGACCATTATGGACTTTGAGATGAGACCAGAGGACTTTATATTATAAAGCTTTACTAACTAGCCTTTATCTGCTATGTGCTTGTGCTTCTCCAAGTTGCTGCTAGCAGTCTCAAATTCCTTTTCCTTCATGTTGCTATATCCCTAAAAATGTACTGTTTTTTATTGAAGATATTATGTAAGCTAGAATTCAATACTACTTCTTTGAGATTTGCTCATTCTCTGTGTGCCTCCCATGAATATTTGAAAGACACATCATATGAATTAACTTGTTTTTCTTTTGTTAATCTGTCTTTTATGACAGGTCTGTTCAAACTATGAACCTTTGGGGATTATGATTTTTCCCATGCAACAGTCAAGATCAAAAAAGCTGCGAACTACAGATTTAACTGTCTTGTTAGTCTTTTTTATTTTTATTTTTTAAGGGATAATTCTTCTAAACTTTTAAACATAGTTCAAACATACACCATGAATAGAAATAATATTTATTAAGCAATAGGAAATTTGTTTCCCTATAAGTTTATTTGGAATTCATTTTTGGAAATATGTGGGTATGCTTATTTGAGGAAGTTCATTCTTCTTTGAGGATTTAGAAAGTAAGCATAGATCCTTGAATTTGATGAATGTCTAGCTGATTGTCCATGTACCTTATTTTTCAAGGAATGGATTTACTGTTCTATATGTACTATATTTATTAGATATAGTATATTTACCATATACTATATTCCTTACTGGTTATCAAATAAATCAGATATAAAATAATGATGACTTATAAAACACATTTCCAAATTTATGAAAGGAAAAAGAATCCTACCTGATTACTTGCAGTTGACAGCAAAATTGTGAGCACTAGATTTTTTTAAACTTGAGTATCTGCTTATGTGACAAGTAAACATTTTACCACAAATGGGTATAAAATAATGTACTTATTAAAATTTAAGTGTAATTACAGGCTAATGTTCTGCAGAAAGTATGTCTTTTAAAGTACATTTTTTTTTGTTTAAAACATCAGTCAGCAAATATGGAGTTGTAATATTGAGAGACAACTATACCTCAAGAATGATAAAAGCTTTGTATTTGTCAGTGATATGTCACAAGACTTTCTTGGATTCCCTGGTATTTCAATAGCACTAATAGTATATACCATAATTCTTGCTTTTAAAATTGTTATAGTCTATTTTGTGCTGGTATAGTAGAATGCCATTTATAATGAGCAGAAATTATGCTTTTTCATTTTCTATGCTTTTATATTTTACTTTTAATTTTAATTTGTACATTATAATTTCATAATTGGTACATTATAATTATATATAATATTGGGATACATGTGACATATTTGCATATGCTCACAATTCTAGAGGTTGGGAACGCCAAGAGTATTTTTGCAGACACATGGAGAAGGCCTTCATACTGTGTCATCCCTTGGTGGAGATGGAGAGCAAGAGAGCCCCTAACTTTTATAACAAATCTACTCTCTACTCTTGTGATAACTGATCTGCTCCTCTGATAACTAATCCGTTCATGGGGGCAGAACCCTCATGATCTGTTCATCTCTTATCAGGCTTCACCACCCAACATTGTTGCACCGAGGACTAAAAGATTCCAACACAGGAATTTTTGAGGACACAGTCAAATAATAGCAAGGAAACTGTTGGCTACCAGATGTAACATCTTTTTAAAAATATCTTTTCAAGAAAATAAAACACATTTAAGTATATCAAATATCTATATTGAATATATGCCTGTATCCAGATTTCTGAAACATTAGAATATGAAGAAATCTATATCTTAGAATTAAAGCACTGGGGAAAATGTACATACCAACAAATGCAATAAAATACCTGAAATGGTTAAACAAACATTCCAACTGTCTTTCTCCTTTTTAATAATAACATTGATAAGATCAAGTGCCATTTGGGGGCTTTCTGTTTTCCAGACATTGCCAACATCTGCCATGAACAATCATATTTCATCCTCACATTGATTTCTTCCAGATGAATACCATTATTATCCCTGTTTCAGAGACAATGACATTGTTTTTAGGTTTAGAGAAATGGAATATTAGAATGAGTGCTTGCCTTTAAATATATGTAGGGGAGGAAAAATAATTTTATCATCCTGGTTCTAAGCTGGGATGGATCATTGTAACGAAAGACAGGCTAACAAGAAAAAGGTAAACAAAAATTTAATAACATATATACATACCTCCCATATATATGCAAGATACCTAGAGAAATGAGTAAAACTTAAAGTGACCTTCTCCACTGATGAGTGTCTAGTAAGTTAGTCCTTCCTCTGTTCCTGGTAGAGAAAGGGAGATCCTCTGATAAATGGAGATTTCATTTATAGATATATACATAGTACATTTCTCTTATAAAAGAATAACTTATGTTTTCAGACCACCCTCTGTGGCTGCTGTTTTTCAAAATAACCCTTATATAATGGTCAACTACCCATTTCTCATATGTTAGCTCAGTTCACATCTACCATTTCTCTAATTATAAGATGTAGGAAGAGAAAGAATGAGATTTCTGCTGCTGGTCCTCCTCCTTATTCAAGTGCTATTATTAGTGCATTATAGTTATGTGTAATGGTTGGGTTCCAGTAGGATGCCTTGGTAACCATTTTAAGTGTCTGATTTCAGAAGTAGAGGCGATATAAGATGAGTTTTGTGACAACCTATTGGTCAGACTCCATTCGGCGAGTCTAAACCACACTATTTAGTAGTGTGGATGTGAGAATTAGTTACATAGATGAGAGTGAATGTGAAGCTCACCTTTTTGAGATCTGTAGTTTTGGTATTGAAAATTAATTTCTCCTAATAGATTTTGGAGTGTGAGTGAGAAATAGAGTAAGGGATTTTACAAATTAAGGAGACTTCCAGCCATTGGTTGTATCTTAGTTTGATTTCCTCCAAAAGCTGACTCTAAGACAAGGATCTGAATTCAAGTATTTTATTTGGAGAGATATCTTAGAAAATCTGGTGAGGGAAACATGGAAATGTGGGAATTCTTATGTTTGTTTGTTTGATGAAGAGGGACAGCGTGCTGAAGTATGGTTGTACAAAGTTGGTCCTGTGTCATCTAAGAAATATTAAATACATTTGTATACTTTTGTCTAGTTAATATCTCTGTTGTTATTTGGTCTTCGCTATAAAAACACAGAGATGGGTGGGAGAAGAATTTTTTCCTTCTCTCCAAAATTAAAAACATCAAAATTCACTTGCCAAAGCTTTACTGTAGCATTTTTGTCTGTGTCGGCCCTTTGTTGGCTACCGCTGTAGACTTATGATAGATTTGCTGAATTTAAATATTAGATATTTTTAACATTCTATTTTGTGATATAAAGTTTGACTTTATCTGTGAGGTAAGAAAAAAAATGTCTAAAGTAATTTTAACCTGTCTTATGGTATAAAGTATAATTTTGATTTTAGCTTTAAAGAATATACTTGAAAGGGTATTTTATCTTTATTGCTTGATGGTTTGTTTCTGAAATTAGAATCTAACTTTGCTTAATAAATTATCAACATAGGCTGATATATATATAAATAAAAGAGACAAACAGAAATATGTTTTGATTAGCACCTGCCCTCCAAAGCACCCTATACAAAAACTTGAGTCCGAGCACAACCCCATATCTCCTTGTTTAATCAAACTGAATATCCTGGTCTACTTGATCTTGAAAAAGTTTAATGCTGAAATTTCAGCCTGAGTTTTATTTATGAACTAGTTTCCTGTAAAATATGCATGGGCACTTGAAATTAGTAATAATGAGTAGAATATATACATAATTTAAAAAAATACATGGATCATTTCCTGTCTTTTCTTGTGGTTAAAGTGGACTAGAACAGTGACCTCCTACAGCTGCCATTATCATTCCACATTTCTCTTTTATTGCCCATCAAACATGTATAGATTTAATGACCTGGAGAGGGATCAGTGAAAATTCTTCACAGCACTGCATGTTTATTAATGGGCCTCCTGTTCATTGTGATGTGATAGTGTCAGGATTATACCAGTGGTATTGCAGGAGGCAATTAAGAGTTTCTTTATTCCTGATAAAAAGGAAATTAGACACTGATCAGCAACACAGAGACAACTTGATATCCTGGCAAGTGCGTGGGGAAAGGACAGAAGCAAGAGCCACAAGGATGTTAAAAGGTGGGAAGATATTTAATAAGTTTGCTTTGTTATAGGACATGACAAGGAGAAGGAGCAACAGAGCTGGAAAAGAGGAAATCATGGGGAAAATATTTTAAAATGGAAGAAATGGAAGTCTTTGCTGGGGCTCTTAGCTTCTTTGGCATGGAGGATATTTATTCATTCAATTAAGTTTATTTCAAGATAAGAATAAGTTCTTGATTTACCATACGTATGAACGTATGGAGGTTGATGTGTAGAAGTATGAGTAATTAGTGTCAAATCCTTGCCCTCAAATAGGGAAAAAAATCTTAGGGAATTACTGATTGAAGGTTGAGGTAGGAAGTTTATCAGGTGATCCAGGCAGCTGACAAATATTTATCGAGGAACCAGTCCCTGTGCAGATTGTTGGACTGAGCCTGTTAGAGGAGTGTGAAAGAAACAAGGCACACCCCTAATCATGCTGAGACACACATGACAGAGAGTATCACACCTTTACCTAGGATATGATTTGAAATCAGTCAGTAAGACAACATTTAAGAGAGATAAGAGCCAATGTTCACTAAACCATTCATTTTATTCTTTGTATTTAGTATATATTAAGTGCCTACCATGTCAGGAGTTACTCTACATGCTGGGAATATCGAAAAGACTACTATATCGAACAGTCTATTACTCTTCTAGTAATGTTTTACTAGCACCATTTCCTTTCATTACACAATCACCCTTGTTTGGGGCTAAATTGAGAATCCTTAAAATTCATATGTTGAAATCCCAGTCCCTAGTACCTCAGAACATGAATGTACTTGGAGATAGGGACTTTAAACTAGATGTCCTACTAACTCTGATCCCTGTGGACAGTGGAGGCACATCAACAGCCTGTTGTAGGAAAAAAACAAAACAAAACAAAAAACAAAAACTGGCTTCTGAGAGCCTATTGGCAGAGGCAGTTGACTGTCTCCCAAAGATTCTTACCCTTTCTCCCATGCATGACTTTTGGGTTGTGGGGTTTAAGTCATGATGTGCCTTCTTTACCTACCCTTCTTCCTCATTTGCCCTCAAGACCTGGGTGCCCTGGGTGACCTTGGAAGCCAGGTGTTAAGGATGGCAGAGCTTCCCTCAGCTTGAGCCCCTGCATGACTTTCTCCCCTTCCTGCCAATCACAAGTCTACAGTGCACTCTGTGGAATATACTTGTGTTGTATCAAAGCACTTGGCTTTTTATATTTACTTATTATGGAAGGTGTCTTTACCTTAACTAATTCAGACCTTGAAGTAATGATGTTGACTGTGGGAAAGATGATATAGTCCACACTACCAAAAAACAAAACAGAACTAAACCCCAAACAATAAAACAACTCAGGTGACATTAAGAAATTCCATGAACAGAGTAGCAAATTAAAGAGGATACTTTTTAGTCTTTTAATTAAGAATTCCAAACTTTGAATTTCAATTTACAAGAGAAAAATTTTTGATATTGACTTTTAATTTCTTTGACATTAACGTGAAAAGGACTTAGTCTTGAATTTCAAATTCTCACTGGGAAGAAAGATAATAAAAGGGCTTTATGTTAAAACTTTGGAAATTTTGGTTGTAGGTATTTTGTTAGTGTGCTTTATTCTAATATTATTTGGTCTCATTGCAGAACATATGAAATGCTATACTAGACAGTGTTTCTCAAATAGTATTAACTGGGAAATGGAAAAGAGTTGGTTTTATGTTCTGCCTGTAGAATAGTGTTGGAAATGAAAATTAACCTATGTACAGTTATGGTCTAGATCAGAGTCTTCTTGGGGGAAAAATCCAATTGCTCAGCAGGAGCAGTGGTTGCTATTGGGGATGGTTCATAGAGGCATGGGAATAGGACTGCTCTGATAGAAGCCACTTTCCTTCTGTGCAGATGACGGTCATACCCTTGCTTGTGGGAATGTTTTTCCTAACTGTTGGTTTCCAAGACAGAGGACTTTCTGCAAATACTCCTGGCCCATGAACTCTGTCCCTAGGAGGATGGTCCATTTGGAAAAAATAGCAGAACATGTACGGCTCTGTCCCTGTCTTCCTTCTTGGGAGAAGTCGGGAGACCAGGAAGCCTTCTCTGCTCCTCCATGAACAGGCAGCTTCTGCTTTCATCCAGTCATTGCCATCACCAGGCCGTGAGTCTTATGTCTGATCCAAGTCACATCTTCCAAGTTGCCTTCCATTTGGTATTCCAGGTGGTATTTTAATCTTTCTTCTGCCATTTTTTTGTTTTATTTATCAAATTATTCAATTTTAGAAGCCTAGAAAAGAAAGAGGAATTTGAGTTTTTTGAACCCCTTAGTAGGTGCCCACAAATAAGATCTAATGTGAAGTTTCTATCTTTGTACTATGGATGTCAGTCATTGCCTTTCCCAAGTGTCTGGCTTTTCTTTTGGGTCAAGATGGGTACTTTAGTGTCATAAAATCTTTATAATTTTGATAATTTCTCTTTTAATGTCAAGAAAATATTGTTTATATGTATAGTTAGCAATATGTCCTTATCCAAAGGCAAGACAGGAGTGTGACTTCAGGGCTCTGCGTGCATCCCTTCCAACCCATGTAGCTAAAAATAAAAAAAATAAAATAAACTGTAGAATAATAAGAATAACACACTCACATGGTAATTATTACATGCTAATCACTGTTAAGTGCTCTGTGTAAATTAATTCATTTACTTCCCATAGTAAACTTATGATAAAGGAACTATTTCTATGATCAGTTTATGGATGATGGAGTATAGCTAGTTTGTGACAAAGACAGGATGCTACTGTGGGTAGACTGACTCCAGAGCCCATGCTCTTAACTATTATGTTGTACTTCTGATAACAATAACATGATAGCAGTGAAGCAAGTCATTATGGTTTATATGTTAGGTGTCCCCCCAAAGTTCATGTGTTAGACTATGTAAGAAAGCTTATATGTGAGAGGATTAGGTTGTAAGAGCCTTAATCTAAGCAGTGCATTATTACTCTGATAGGGATTAACTGGACGGTAACTGTAGGCAGGTAGGCTGTGGCTGGAGAAGGTAGGTCACTGGAGGTGTGCTTTTGGGATATATATTTTGTCCATGGTGATGAATTCTCTTTCTCTGCTTCCTAGTCCCCTGTTCCCAGATGTTTTCCTCTGCCACTCTTCCAACATGATGTTCTGCCTCACCTCATGCCCTGAGGAATGGAGGCAGTTGCTATGGATGGAGACCTTTGAAACCATACATGCCAAATAAATTTTTCTTCCTCTAAAATTGTTCTTGTTAGGTCTTTTGGTTTCAGCAGCAAAAAAGTTGATCAAAATATGGAATATAAGAATGTTTAGCAAAGTTTTGTATTTTTCCCATGATAATGCTATTTTTTCTTATTTTGAAGTATCACATATCAAATTCTATAAAAATCTCTCTTGGTCTTTCTATCTCTCTTGGTGTTTTTGTTTTGCTCAAACCATGTTTTAGTCCATTTAGACTGTTATGACAAAATTCCATAATCTAGGTAGCCTATAAACTATAAAAAATATTTCTTACAATTCTGGAGGCCGGTAAGACCAAGATTAAAGCAGACTTGATGTTTGTAAAGGACTTACTTTCCATCTCATTCACTGTGGCATTACTTGATGCAAAGAATGAGTAGTCTCTTCAGTGCCTCTTTCATAAGGGCATGAATCCTGCTCACTGGGGCTCTGCATTCATGACTGAATCACCTCCCTAATTCTCCATCTCCTAATACCATCCCTTTGGGGTTCAGAATGTCAGCATATGAATTTTGGAAGGAGACCACCGTTCAGATGCTAACAGAGTTTAAGTACATTTTTAGTCTAGCTAGCTATTGGGTAATCCAACAGTGGAGCTGAGTGAAGACTGGCAATCTCAGCACTGAGTATACATATGACAAAAATGTAATATGAGTGACTGTGGGATGAAAGAGGAAATACCATATTCTTTGCCTCCAAACCAAAAAGAAACAAATGATTTGTGTCTCAGCTGCTTTTGCAGCACTTCAAATTCACATAATTAAAAAAAAAAAAAATCAGAGAGGTTTCTTACCTTCTAAGGCCTTCACCAGACTGCCTTCTTTTCAATGTAATGAATCATCATTGCTCAATGATCTTTCCAAGGGTGCGTATCTCTGGGACCTAAGATCTCTTTTACAAAAGCTTTCTCTTGTTTGATTTGTTAATGCTCTTAGTTAAAATGCAGTTATTCCTTTTGAAGATTAAAACTGCTATAACTCAGTGGGTTTTAAATATTTAAAAACTGATTTTGGGCTAAAATTATTATACTTATAGAGATTATCTGATGTATATTTGGGAACATTTGTCCTTGTATCTACACAATTTTATTTTATCTATGAGGTCAGAATGGAAATATTTCTGACCTTAAAGAAAAGTATGCTATTGGCTTTTGTTGTTGTTTTTGGATAACAAGTTTCCTGGGGACAAACCTCTCTTAAATTTTGATTTAATTTCTGCTGCACCCATAACATAGCTCTTCCTTGTTATGTCAAGAATGATTGAATTGTAATTAGAATTATAATTGGAATAGTTTTCCTCATCAGAAGGAAAACCCCCGCATCCTACATAGAAACTAGTTGTTATATTAAGAATATGCATAAAGTACAGATAAGTGGGAGGAGGGGGAAAATAGAAATCTATAGAATTTGATACCTGCTATTTTGCATTTTGGAAATGGCAGCCAAGGGGTAAGGACTTGATGTTACCTGAAACTCACCGTCCTATAAGATGTGGTTCTAGTCTCACTAATGTAGATTTATTTTTTTATCCTTTGGTTATCTTGAGCCTCACAGTTTCTATATACACTCCTCCTTTATTTCCCCACTTGATTTAAAATGTTGTATTATTATGGTTTTGAGATTCCTGCTTTCGGGTTCCAAATGTTATTATTCAAACTTGTGACACTGAGGTCACATCCTGGTCTTATCTCAGCTTCCAATCTGCTGAGCAATGAGCCACCCCTGCATTAACATTTAGAATACCCTTGCTGACACAATGGCCTACCCATTTGCCATACAAATGTAATCAAATCTATTAACGCCTTTATAGATCAAGTTTATTTCTTCTTTATGGAAAGCAGTTGAGGAGAAATTGTACAAAGGAACAAAGAGGTTGTCGTCTGGTGGGTATAGATGAGGGAGTTTTCCCCTTCCAATTGCCTCACAAATCACATGAAGCATTTTTTGTTTGTTTGTTTAGCAATAAACTCTGGAGCTGAAACTTGGGTTGAATGTAATTTTCTTTGGGGTAAGATAAGGATGAGTAGGGAAATTAGTTGTTTGGGAAGGAAGATGTATAAAAAGAATTTTTTTTCTAGTATGATTTTTGGCTGGAATCTCATGAGACACAAATAATTTCTATTGAGATCTACTCTCTCATTTAAGATAATTCTGAAATCAGAGGGATTTGTTTGTTTTTATTACATTATAAGGGAGGTACATATTGTACATTACCAAATTGTATTTGATCCCAGTTTGTGCTGACATTTACATAAAAAGAGAGGAAAAAATAAGTATCTAGGCAGAAGTAGGAGAGATGGGTGATGAAATTCACTGAACACAATTTGGAGAATTACAATTCTAGGTATAAATGTTTGAACTTTCCATGTCATAATAAGATATTCCCACTAGAGGTCAGTAGAAGGCAAGTGAATAAGAAGGCTTTCCAGCATGAAGTCTCCCCATACCCTGGCGTTTTCTCAGATTTAACCCTGGTATTTTGAAGAGCTTTCTTTCAAAGATGACTAAAAAGTGGTATTTGAGGTTTCATGGTCAAGGGGAGCAAAATAAAGAACTTCAGCTCCAAAAAAAAAAAAAAAGGAAACAAAAAATAGTTTTCACTGTAGGAACATTTCTGTTGCTGTTATAATCAAAAAGTGAAAAGTGATATTTATTTCCCTGGTCTTTTGGTGTGGATTTTGCCTGGTGTTGTAAAGCCTACTGCACGCAACGTCCAGTGCCTTCCTGTACTGTGGGAAGGCAGCTCCTGACTCTGGCTCCATCCATCCAACAGCACTCTTCATTTTACTCATCAATGGCATTTACCACATTGTTTATTAATTTTTCATGCACACACCTTTCTCTTGAATCACTTTGCAGGTTTCTTCATGACAGGCATCTCATCTTAGACATTTAAAAATCCCCCGGGTTTCGTGGTGCAAGCCTATAATCCCGGTGGTTGGGAAGGCTGAGGCAGGAGGATTTCAACTTCAAAGCCAGCCTGGGGAAAAGCAAGGTGCTAAGCAACTCAATGAGACCCTGTGTGTAAATAAAATACAAAATAGGGTTGGGATGTGGCTCAGTGGTCCAGTGCCCCTGAGTTCAATCCATGGTAAACACCCCCTCCCACCCTACAAAAAAAAATCTTCAGTATTTTGACATTGCTCAATTAGAACATTTTAGGCAGTCAAAAAAATTGTGGAAGATATATACAAGTCAACCTATAACATGTTTTCATTTTATAGTTTTTTTTTTGATGTGTGTGTCTTTTTCATTCCATAGAAAATTTATAGTAGGTAAACATCTTAATGCTCTGTCCTCTCATAAAATCAATCAGAATTATTATGTCATAATTTTGTCTTCTGTTTACTTTTTAATTGTGGGTCAAACCCAGAACTAAAAACATCTTCAGATTTAAAATGCAAAGAAAAGAGATTACTGTCACTTTAACCATAACTGATTTTCTTGCATAAAGTCAAGGATTTCAGAGCTTTTCAAATTGATGGGTGTTAGTCTGGCAAGCAGTGAATTCTGGCCCTCAATTCTCAAGTTGTCAGACTATTTCACAGACCTGCTACATGAGACAAGCCTATTGAATATTATTCAGACATTGACCATTATGTTATTTTCTTCTGGCAAGCATTAAGCACTTTCCCTTTAAGATGAGCTTCTGTGGTTTCCCTTGGCTTTGTATATTTGGAAATCCTATAGAAGAAGTAAAAACTCAATCTGAAAACCAGAGCACTCTCAGCTTTGGCATCCACCTCTTTCATGGTAGGTGGCTCAACATGGTGCCTTTGAACACACAGCCCCAGTGGGAGCCCTATTATCTGCTAAATATTTCTGAAAATGTTTATACAGAACGTGGAGCACAGCAGGCTTCCCCCACCCCTATACTGACAGCTAAGCCTTTGAAATGGCAAATGCATAGACCTCCTAAGCTCCTCCACTTGGCCCCTGCTGTTGACATTTTCAAAGTTAACATATAAAATGAGTCCATTGAATAATATTTTTGAAGATTGTACTGTCCAAACTTTATCAGGGTTCACAAATTAGCTCTAAGATGACATCTGACTTATACAGTGTGAATTTAAAATGAAAATCAGACTGATTACATTCAAATGGATCCTTTATAACTTCCAGAACACATTGTCCAGGCCTCTCCTTGTTCTTCTGAACTTGGTTTTTTATTTACTGGTGTGATTTCCAGACTTGTAGTCCTAAACATTGAAGCCATGTAGTCTCTTGGGAGCCTTCTGGTTGAACAATACCTACACTTTAGAGGTCAGGAAACTAAGAGTAGTACAGGATATTTGAACTACATAAGAGGTAGTTGGACATTTGTGGGGCAACTTTTCCCCTATCAATATAATTAACTCTTTCTAGGTATTATGGTTGAAGATGGTGTGAATAGTGATTGATATTATAGTTTATTCACCTACTGACAAACTCACACCATTTTGGTACTATGGAGGTTAACAAGGGAGTTATCCATTTGACATCCATGAGAATGATGGACAGAGTCAAATAGCATCATTACTGTTTAAAGTCATTCTTCTCTACCTTGCCTTTTCCTTCTTAATCTTGAAAGAAAATGGATATACATAAAGAAAGATGGTATGTATTAAAGCAATGGACAAATGTTTTCAAGGTAGTGGTTATTTGGGGGGAAGAGGCATTACAAATAAAGCTGGGTTCCTACACAGCCCTTTTGAGCTTGTCCTTAGAAGTAAGTAACAAGAAGTAGTGGGTTGCCTGAGCAAAGCTACAGTTCTTTGGTGATTGTTGAAGAGAGGTTGCCTTACTTAAATTTTTTTGAAACTGCTCTTTTTAAAAGAGCATTTTTAGGTTCATAGAAAAATAAGAAGGTATAGAGATTTCTTATATTCTGTCCCTACACATGTATTGTTTCTCCATTATCAACATCTCCCACTGAATGAGGTACATTTGTTGTAATGGATGAACAGATTTTGACATATCATTATCACTCAAGGACCATAGTTTACACTCTTGGTGGTGTACATTTATGGGTTTGCATAAATGTGTGATGGCATTTATCAACCATTATAGTATCATACAAATTGGTTCCACTGCCCTCAAGTCCTGTGCCCTGCCTATTCATCACTTCCCCCATATTTTTACTGCCTCCCTTGTTTAGCCTTTTCCAGAATGCCAAGTAATTGGAATCAAACACTATGCAGCCTTTCTACACTGGCCTCTTTCATTTAGTAACATGCACTGAAGATTTATCCATATCTTTTTACAGCTTGAAAACTCATTTCTTTTTGGTATCAATTAATATTCTGTTGTCTTAGATGTATTATAGTTTATTCACCTACTCACAAATGTCTTGATTGCTTTGAAGTTTTGGTAATTGTTAATAGTCACTATAAGCATCCGTGTATAGATTTTCATGTGAACATAGAGTCTCAGTGGTTTTGGGGGAAATACCAAGGAGTGTAATTGCCTGAACCCATGGTGAGAGTATGTTTAGTTTTGTAAGAAACTGACTGTATTTGGCGGTGAGAGTGATAATACCCAAGAATAATGGGTAATGTCTCAGTGCCATTGTAAATGTACTTTCTGTTCATTTCAACTCATAAAATGTTTACCAAATACTTATTATGGTTCAAGTGCTGGGTATAAAGTGGCAAACAAAACAATCTATTTTCTCATGGAATTTATATATATATTTAATTTTTTTTTTTTAGTTGTAGATGGACACATACCTTTATTTTCTTTCTTTCTTTTTATGTGGTGCTGAGGATCGAACCCAGTGCCCCACACGTGCTAGGCAAGCTCTCTGCCACTGAGCTAGACAATGAACAAGTAAGAGCTAAATCCTAACCAGAAATACTGGGCACGATAAGGGAGCCAAAGAGTGATGGCAGAAGAAGGGGTGATGTTTTATAATGGTAGTTGTCTTGGGTATTGTGAGGGGGACTCCAAAATGTCTAAAATTGCTTATGATTTCCTCTGGAGAGCCCTTTATCCTAAGTTGGAGTCTCTGTAGCTTGTCTCCCATTCTGTCACCTTGTCTCAGCTAACACACAAGCCACAATCCCAGTCCTTAGCCTCCAGTCAGCATTCCCTTTCCTTGTGCCCCAACCCTGTCATAAAGAGCCTGATCCCTGCTGTAGCTTTCAGGTCCCTGGTGCAGCATTAGCTGCACTGGCCTAGTTTTGTGTTCTTGTTTGTGAGTCACACTGAAGAGACTGCTATTAAAAGCTTTTCTGGCAAATGATGCCTGAGCATTATAAATCGAGTTGAGAACCTGGAAAAAAAGCAAGTATAAGAAATAGGTCTGTGGCTATTCTGGATTTATTCTTGAAAAAATTATTATTTTTTTGTGATGGAAAGCCCAATAAGTGAAGTCTTATCTAGGACTGAGGTTTTCTAAGTACAGTTTCATAGCCAGAGAACTTGTGAAGAAAATTAGCCATTTGGCATACTCTTGTTTGTCAGAAGAGATTTTGATTGAAATTGGCTTTTCATATATATCAAGTGGATGGTTCTTTTTTTAAATTTTTATTGTTGGTTGTTCAAAACATTACATAGTTCTTGATATATCATATTTCACAATTTGATTCAAGTGGGTTATGAACTCCCATTTTTACCCCGTATACAGATTGCAGAATCACATCGGTTACACATCCACTGATTTACATATTGCCATACTAGTGTCTGTTGTATTCTGCTGCCTTTCCTATCCTCTACTATCCCCGCTCCCCTCCCCTCCCCTCCCCTCTTCTCTCTCTACCCCATCTACTGTAATTCATTTCTCCCCCTTGTTATTTTTTTCCCTTTCCCCTCACTTCCTCTTGTATGTAATTTTGTATAACCCTGAGGGTTATACAAAATTTCCATTTCCATGCAATTTCCCTTCTCTCTCCCTTTCCCTCCCACCTCTCATCCCTGTTTAATGTTAATCTTCCTCTCATGCTCTTCGTCCCTACTCTGTTCTTAGTTACTCTCCTTATATCAAAGAAGACATTTGGCATTTGTTTTTTAGGGATTGGCTAGCTTCACTTAGCATAATCTGCTCTAATGCCATCCATTTCCCTGCAAATTCTATGATTTTGTCATTTTTTAATGCAGAGTAATACTCCATTGTGTATAAATGCCACATTTTTTAAATCCATTCGTCTATTGAAGGGCATCTAGGTTGGTTCCACAGTCTTGCTATTGTGAATTGTGCTGCTATGAACATCGATGTAGCAGTGTCCCTGTAGCATGCTCTTTTTAGGTCTTTAGGGAATAGACCGAGAAGGGGAATAGCTGGGTCAAATGGTGGTTCCATTCCCAGCTTTCCAAGAAATCTCCATACTGCTTTCCAAATTGGCCGCACCAATTTGCAGTCCCACCAGCAATGTACAAGTGTACCCTTTTCCAAGTGGATGGTTCTTAAGTGCATGATTTTTTGACCTTAGAAAGGTCTACTCCTTCCCCAAATGACTCTCCCATAGGATGTTGATTTCTTCTTTATTCAGTAGGTATCTATGTTCAATAAACAACTTATTGTGGCATTTGTTTTGGGTAGGCTTTGCCCCTTGCTAAAAAGTAGGTGACTGTGGAAACCATGAGAAGTTAATTGTTACCAGTTGTTAGTACATTTCTCTGGATCAGCTGTAGATTTTTCTCTGTGACTGTGCTTATTGTGGGGAGCAGTGTAGAGGTGAAGAAAATTTAATATTATAAGGCATGAGAAAAAATAATGAAGAAATACTCTGGAGTGGAAAACAGAAGACAAAGTCCCAATTTTGGTGAAGGATAGGGTATTGAGTGATTCCATTCTTTATATTCACTCTCTTAATATTTTAACTGATACCCACATATAAGCATGATCTTCAAAATATTTATTAACTGGCATATTAGTTAATACAATATACCAGAATCAGATTTCTTCAAATAAACAGAACCAATAGACTAAATAGAGATAAGAAGAGTTTTACTATGGAACATGGCTCGTGTGATTATGGAGGCTAAGAAGTCTGGTGATATGCTGTCTGCAGGCTGGAGAAGCAGGAAAATCACTGCTGTAGTTCAGTGAGTCTAAGACCCAAGAAGGGACTTAGGTTGAAGACTCTGAGGAGAAGACAGATATCCCAGTGTAAGAAGACATAATTTGTTGTTCCTCTGTTGTTTTATTCTATTTGGGACAGTTGCCCACGTTGGTGAGGGTGGCTCTTTATTCAGTCTACTGCTTCAATGCTATCTCTTCCAGAAATATGCTTACAGACACACCCAGAAATTATTTTTACCAGCTATTGAGGCATCCGTGAGCCCAGTCAAGTGGACATATAAAATTAGCCATCCCTCTGGTATGGCTTTGAAACCAATTAGAATAGACATTATGCACATTAAACCAGAGGGATGCTACTGAATGTCTGTTTGGCTTTATTCAGATTTGATTTCTTGGTTATAAAGTAAATTGAGAGGAACAATAAAAATAATGCATTAATAAACTAGTTTACTTGTTTACTCTAGTTTAGAATAAATATAATGATCTAAATAATAAGGCTCATCTTCCTTGTCCTGAGTCAGTAGGTAAATTCAACTGGTTGCCTTTTGGCTTTGGTGGCCATTTTATTTCTCTTATATTATGTATACTATTTTTGATTCATGACTTCTAAACACTGTAGTGGTTATTTAACAATAATTCTCCTGGTATTTTTAGGCAAGTGTTCTACCACTGTGTTAGTCACTTTTCATTACTATGACCAACGTGCCTGAGAAGAACAACTTATACAGGAAAGGTTTATTTTGGATCATGGTTTCAGAGGATTAAGACCAAATGTGGCCAGCTCTAATACTTTAAGCCTTGGATAAAGCAGGACATCAAGGCAGAATGATGTAGGGGATGAAAGCTGCTCAGCTCATGGCAGCCTAGAAGCAGAGAAAAAGGAAAGGCCAGGAGGGGAGATAAAACTCTTCCAGGGAATGCCCCCAGTGACCTGCTTTTTCCAGCTAGGTTCTACCTCCCAGTAGTCCATTCAACTACGAATGAATTACTCAGTCCACAGAACCCTCATGATCTAATCATGTCCCCCAAACCCCAGCCCTGAGCACATGAAACTTTGGAGGTTATTCCAGATCTACACCAAAATAACCACTGAACAAATCCCCAGTCCCTTGTTGTTGTTTTTTTAGAATAGACTAGCAACTCTTCTTTGAAACAGAGTTTACAGTCTCAAGAATATTTAAGTTCATTGTATACAGGCTGTGTTGTGTTGATTTGTATGAAAAAATTAAGACGTATTCCTAGTATCAATTTTTTTATGAATTTTAAAAATTCAGTATAGGTGGGGCGCAGTGGTGCATGCCTATAATCCCAGTGGCTCTGGAGGCTGAGGCAGGAGGATTGCAAGTTCAAAGCCAGCCTCAGCAATGGTGAGGTGCTAAGAAACTCAGTGAGACCCTGTCTCTAAATAAAATACAAAATAGGGCTGGGGATGTGGCTCAGTGATTGAATGCCCTGAGTTCAATTCCTAGTACTCCCCCCCCAAAAAATTAGTGTAATTTCATCTGATATTGTATTAATTATTTGTAACCATGGTAGGCAGTTAGCTCCTCTTCCAAAAATTGATATTTAACTTTAAAGTGTATGTAAAGAATAATTAAACCACTTAACATACTATATATTTTATATGCCCTTGTCATGATAGAAATAACCATTTTATGATCTTAATTTGAGAAACAGGAATGCTCAATGATCTGGGAATCCAGTGACCCTGTTTTGGTTCTGACTTTAATCTAATCATGTGAATTCCCTTCTCTGGTTCACGAGTTTCTCATGTATAATGTGGGAGGTTAGACAAGAGAGATTTTAGAAAATTATCTATATAATGTGCTAAAAATGAGAACTGTGTCTTACAGTATTTAAGTTTTCTTACTGCTGGAAGTAAACCAGAATACCCTATTTCCTATAAGAAAGGCACAAAACTAGATAGTATGTCTATCAATGAATAATTTGAAGATTAGGGTGAGCATATCTTGATTTTGTCTTTTCAGCATCATTCTTGTGGTTGTGGAAGGACTGTCATTTACAAGGACTGTCATTTATCCCTTGCCACAGTGTTGGGGACATAATCCAGACTACTCCCATTCCCTCGCTGGTGATTGGTCCAAGGGTAATACTGGCCAATTATTCTTTTATGGGACTGACACATGGAAGTTAGGAGAGACCCATTTCTTTGGGGGAATGCCAGCCTAGAAAAATGTAAATGTAGAGCTTTCCATGGCCATTGCTATGGAAACAAGATTACAGACTCAGAATTTAAAAACAAGACATTGGCATTCAGTAAGGGCCCTATGGCAAAAAGAAATAAAATGAAGGCCTGGTGTTTAGATGTGGGGCCATCACACTCAGGTTTCCTAACACATCACAATTATGGGAATTCTTAGAACTGAGTATCAGCCAAGATACCTTCAGGATTTTCCGTGTGGTCAGAAGGTCTTCCTAACACTCACTTAAGAAAGAAAGAGAAGGCATTTTCATTCTTGTCACAGAAGGAAGAGCCACACTTTCCATGAGATAGTAAGCCTTACAAATGCTATTTGAACACAATATCAATAATTTGAAGGAAGTCACAGAATTTTTCCAGTATAACATTTAGAATTTATAAAATATTACAACATTTGTCCAGCTGAGTAAAAGTTAAAGCTCTCTTTGTTGGCCTTTTAAATCTGTGAGATGAAATTCATCTTTTTAAAAAAATTTTTTTTTTAAATTGTAGATGAATACAATACTTTTATTTTGTTTACTTAGTTTTTTTTTAATGTGGTGCTGGGGATCGATCCTAGTGCCTCATGCATGCTAGGCAAGTGTTCTACCTCTGAGCCACAACCCCAGCCCCCAAAGTCATCTTTTTTTAGAGAGGTTGATTTCGTTGGCACCATATTCCTCATCACATGGAAGAGTCTGGATAAATTTGGAAAGAATGAGTCCCAGAAGAGACTGAAAAGAGAAAGCATGGCTGAAAAAGACCAAACCCTCCTTGAGAATATCATTTGAGGTCCTATACCCGCCCAGAAAATATTCTCAGAATCTCTAGGGTTACCATTTATATAGGCAAAATTTCCTTCTTGCTTGAAGTATTTAAAGTTCTGTTTCTGCCACTACCTGACTAAAAAAGTAGAGAAGGATTTCATCTGCCTTAGAAGCTGGAAAGTTGTGTCCCTCTTTTTTTTTGACACATAGATTTGCATTAGCTGCCCATAACTCTGACATAGTTTAGCAACTAAGATAAATTGATTTTTCATAAAACCAGATAGGTAACTTCTTTCAAGTTGCCTAGCTTAGCATTCTGACATATAAAACTTATACTTGCTTTGGCCTGAGTCCAAATCTCTATGGTGAGTTAGACTATCAAAATCTGAAGTTCTGATAGATGCTTGGTGTATTTGCCTTCTGGAGAGATTCTTGCTTTGTAGAGAATGGTCCCATCTCTTGAGACAAAATTTCTCTCAAGGCTTGGTAAAAATTATGAGGCATATGATATATGCCTTTGAAATAAGAGCATTGTTTTCATTCCTACTTCTTCAACTATCATCTATCAATATTGCCAACAAGTTGGATATAGGTGTTTTTTTTAATCAGGGGGTTTAAAACATTCACAATAGATCACTAATTTCCTTTTCCAAACATGTCTTCTTACTTTCTTCTGTCCAGCTGATTCATTATTCTCTGTAAGATACATATTTTATCTATTTATTTATTTATTTTTGCATTACAATTCTTAATACACCATTATATCATAATTTATCATATCTCTGATTATATATGATATGAAGATACACATTTTTATAACATTTTTAAAGTCATAGATGGATATAATACCTTTATTTATTTAATTTTATTTGGTGCTGAGGATCGAACCCAGTGCCTCAAACATGCTAGGCAAGTGCTCTACCATTGAGCCAAAACCCCAACCCCACACATTTTTTAATTAATGCATAAAGATGGTAAAACAGTGTCATATAATATAGTAAGTACAGATAGCATGCTCTCTCTGTCCTGTTGCTCAGCTTTCCTATCCTCAGTGCTATTGCCATTTTGGGATCAGATCAGTCTTTGTTGTTGGGAACAGTGTAGGATGTTCAGCACCAACCCTGGCCTATGGTAACATCTTCTCAGCAATGACCATAACATATTTCCAGACATGGTCAAATGCAACATAAGGGACAAAATTTCCCCTGAGGTCAAGATGTATAGTTGTAGCTCAATTCCGTGACAGAACACCCTACTCCTTTGAAGTTTCTGTAGATAACATCAGCAGAATTTTGAGAGTCTAAAATAGTGCTAGATACTTAATAGGCAATAAGTAACTGTTGACAGACCAACTGGCTCTTTTATGAAAACCAATTCATCTTTTTTATTTTTTTAGTATCATCTTTGTTTCTGAAATAAATCTTGAAGGGACTTCTATTTCAATCTTTTGTTCTTTTTTCACATTTAAGTACATCCACATGTGTATCTTTGTATGCATACCTGTGCATATATATATATATATATATATATATATATATATATATATATATGTATATGTGTATATATATATATATAAAATACATGTGAATAAATATACAAGTATACCATACACATTTCTACACATAAATGTCTGTCTACCTACCTATAAGGGACTATTTCTTCCCTATTAATGTCATATAAAAATTGTCAAAAAAGGTGGATTGCTACATATATGTATACGTTTTTTAAATATATGAACACGCACATGCACACCCCATATATCCGTATAAACAGCTACTGTTATTGTTTTTCATTTTTGAACCTATTACCAAAGGCTCTGGTTAGGAGGTAGTTTTGGGTAAAACTATTGCATGGAGAAATTAAGAGAGAAAATGAACTATGTATTGAAAAAATAAAGAAAAAAGATAATTCAAGTAATTAAAGGACTCAACTAAAAAATAGGTGGCTTTGGTTACTTTGCACCAACTAAATTATCACCTTTCTTTCCATCCAAACCTATTCAATCCTTAAGGCTCCCATATTTGAAAAATTTCTTGAGTTACATATATATATATATATATATATATTTTTTTTTTTTCTCATTTCTACTCTCATATTCTCCCTTAATCCATGTTAATTCATTCTCCCTATCACTCCCCAGACTACTCTAGACAAAGTCAAAACAGACCTTTATGTTGCTAAATGCAAGACTCTTCATTGCTCTGAATTCAGATGCCTTTGACACAGGTGACCCCTCCCTCATCCTTGAAGCACTTTCTTCACTTGGCTTCTGGGTGCCACACTTTCCTGGTTTTAAGATGATTTTTTTCTCCTTTTTAGTTTCCTTTGTCAATTTTCCTGCTTCTCCATAACCTTTTGTTGTTTGAGTCATCTGCAGATCAACCCTTTAACTCCTCCCTTCTCTGTCTATTCTCACTTTTTCATTTTTGTGGCTTTAAAGATCATCTGGATTCTGACAACACCTACGCATTTATTTCCATTCTCGATCTTTTTCCTGAATTCCAAGAATCCTATATCTAACTTCCTATTTGACATTTCTACTGGGATTTCTAGTAGGCATCTCAAAATAAACAGATATACAACTCAATCTTTTCCTTAAAACCTGCTCTCACACTTCTTCCCCATCTCTGTATGTAGCAGTCGCATCTTCTCTTTGCTTATGGTAAAAAATTTCTTTCTCTCATATCCAAATCCTGTCAGCTTTACCTTAAAATACAGCTAGAATCCGGATACTTCCCAGCACTTTCACTGTTACTTCTCTGGTTCAAGAAACATTATCTCGTGAAAATCATTTCAATGGCCTCCTGACCCATGTTCCTTTTTCCACTCTTGACCCCTATAATCTCTTCTCAAACACATTAGTCAGTGTGCTTTTTAAAAATGGGAGTTGGATTTTGTCACTTCTCTGATCAAAATCCTCCAGTGGTTTTTCTGTCTCACCTGGAATAAAAGCTTTAGTCTTTAAAGTGGCCAGTGAGGCCATTCTTGATCTGGGCCTCTGCCACTTTGACCTCATTTCCTATTATTCTTTCTCATTATTCCTATTCCCTCCACTCCAGGCATGCTGGACTTCTTGCTGGGTTTTGAACATGCCAGGCACATTCTCATTTCAGGCTCTTGGTATTACTGCTCCTTCTGCCTGAACTGCTCCAAACCCAGAAAGCTACACAGAGCCCTGTCTCACTTTCTTCTCTATAAAAAAGGATGGATATAGAACAAATATTTTACGGTTTATAATCATGAGGTCTCTATCACAATTTCTCAACTCTGCTGTTGTAGTACAAAAGCAATACATACAGGAATGAGTAGGGCTATGTTATAGTAAAATTCTATGTAAGACGCTAAAATTTGAACTTCTAATAATAATTTTCATGTGACATGAAGTGTTGTCTTTTTTTTCCCCAACCATTTAAAAATGTGTAATCTATTTAGTTTACTGACCACATTTAACAGGTAATGGGCTGGATTTGGTTCATGGGGCATGTTTTTTTGACAGGTACTTTAACTCTGATTAAATATCCTTCTATAATCATGCTGTTTGACATTCTACCCCTTATTTCCTATTTCTCTCTTTGCTTTATTTTTTTGTGACATTTGCCATATACATTTTACTTGCTTGTTGTCTTTTCATACCAAAAATGAGCTCCATAGGGCTAGGAGTCTTGACTTTTTCTTTTTTTCATTGCTGTCATCCTTGTGCCCAGAACAATGCCTTGCTCACATTGGATGCTCAGTAAATATTTGCTGAATGAACATTTGTGAGTAAGTGAATGAATGAAAGCTGGGATCTGATCAATCACCTCCTCCATGAGGCATTGCCAGACTGCCTGAGGTGGAAATGATTTTCCCCCATTGCATTTCTTTGTATTTATTCCCTCACATGATTTGTTTTACATCTGATATTGAATCTTTAAAAGTGTTATGATTCTATCATGTGGTCTCTTCTGCAAGCTATGATATGAAGCCAGCTCTGTTTTACTTCTGAGGTATGAGATAAATTGGAGGATTTAGTTATTACTTTCAACATGGAATGGACTTAGGAGTCAGTCCAGGTCACAAAGCTAGTAAATGACAGCACAAGGAATATGAACTCAAGAGCATGTTCTTTTGACCACTAGACTGTATAAATGCTTATATTTAGTAAGTCATAGGAAAGTGTTTCTCTTTGTGATTTAAAAAAAAATACTTTTTAGTTATAGGGGGACACAATATCTTTATTTTATTTTTTTTTTTTTCAGGACCTTCATAAACGTCAAAGATCAGGTTTCCTCTACCTAGTTTCTCCATGATCTTCAATGTTCAACTTATATTTTCTAGTAGACTCTAGCTGTTTCTTGTCTATACCAAGCATTGGATACCTTCTGAAGTTTAGCTGCTGCTTCTGGATATAGTTCATTGGCCAGAACATAGCTATAATAAACCCACAATGAGCTGATCTATGAAGTTTTACTTTGGGTATTCATGAGCTCAACTAGTATTTGGAAATCTCATTTCTATCTAAGAAGCAAAGGATTGATATCCTATGACTACTCATGTTACATATTTCTTCTGCCTTCTATGGAAGGTCCTTCACTTTGAGTAAGATTTTTTTTTTTATTTATTTTTATTTTTTTAATTTTTATTGTGGGTTGTTCAAAACATTACAAATTTCTTGACATATCATATTCCACACTTTGATTCAAGTGGGTTATGAACTCCCACCTTCACCCCATACACAGATTGCAGAATCACATCAGTTTCACATCCATTGATTTACAAATTGCCATACTAGTGTCTGTTGTGCTCCGCTGCCTTTCCCATCCTCCACCCTCCCCCCTCCCCACCTCTCCCCTCCCCTCCCCTCCTCTCTCTCTACCTCCTCCACTGTATAACCCTGAGGGTCTCCTTCCATTACCATGCAATTTCCCTTCTCTCTCCCTTTCCCTCCCACCTCTCATCCCTGCTAAATGTTAATCTTCTTCTCCTGCTCTTCGTCCCTACTCTGATCTTAGTTACTCTCCTTATATCAAAGAAGACATTTGGCATTTGTTTTTTAGGGATTGGCTAGCTTCACTTAGCATAATCTGCTCTAATGCCATCCATTTCCCTGTAAATTCTATGATTTTGTCATTTTTTAATGCAGAGTAATACTCCATTGTGTATAAATGCCACATTTTTTTATCCATTCGTCTATTGAAGGGCATCTAGGTTGGTTCCACAGTCTTGCTATTGTGAACTGTGCTGCTATGAACATCGATGTAGCAGTGTCCCTGTAGCATGCTCTTTTTAGGTCTTTAGGGAATAGACCAAGAAGGGGAATAGCTGGGTCAAATGGTGGCTCCATTCCCAGCTTTCCAAGAAATCTCCATACTGCTTTCCAAATTGGCTGCACCAGTTTGCAGTCCCACCAGCAATGTACAAGTGTACCCTTTTCCCCACATCCTCGCCAGCACTTGTCGTTGTTTGACTTCATAATGGCTGCCAATCTTACTGGAGTGAGATGGTATCTTAGGGTGGTTTTGATTTGCATTTCTCTGACAGCTAGAGATGGTGAGCATTTTTTCATGTACTTGTTGATTGACTGTATGTCCTCCTCTGAGAAGTGTCTGTTCAGGTCCTTGGCCCATTTGTTGATTGGGTTGTTTGTTTTCTTATTGTCTAATTTTTTGAGTTCTTTGTATACTCTGGATATTAGGGCTCTATCTGAAGTGTGAGGAGTAAAGATTTGTTCCCAGGGTGTAGGCTCCCTATTTACCTCTCTTATTGTTTCTTTTGCTGAGAAAAAACTTTTTAGTTTGAGTAAGTCCCATTTGTTGATTCTAGTTATTAACTTTTGTGCTATGGGTGTCCTATTGAGGAATTTGGAGCCCGACCCCACAGTATGTAGATCGTAGCCAACTTTTTCTTCTATCAGACGGCGTGTCTCTGATTTGATATCAAGCTCCTTGATCCATTTTGAATTCACTTTTGTGCATGGCGAGAGAAAGGGATTCAGATTCATTTTGTTGCATATGGATTTCCAGTTTTCCCAGCACCATTTGTTGAAGATGCTATCCTTCCTCCATTGCATGCTTTTAGCCCCTTTATCAAATATAAGATAGTTGTAGTTTTGTGGATTGGTTTCTGTGTCCTCTATTCTGTACCATTGGTCCACCCGCCTGTTTTGGTACCAGTACCATGCTGTTTTTGTTACTATTGCTCTGTAGTATAGTTTGAAGTCTGGTATCGCTATACCGCCTGATTCACACTTCCTGCTTAGCATTGTTTTTGCTATTCTGGGTCTTTTATTTTTCCATATGAATTTCATGATTGCTTTCTCTATTTCTACAAGAAATGCCGTTGGGATTTTGATTGGCATTGCATTAAACCTATAGAGAACTTTTGGTAATATCGCCATTTTGATGATGTTAGTTCTGCCTATCCATGAACAGGGTATATTTTTCCATCTTCTAAGATCTTCTTCTATTTCTCTCTTTAGGGTTCTGTAGTTTTCATTGTATAAGTCTTTCACCTCTTTTGTTAGGTTGATTCCCAAGTATTTTATTTTTTTTGAAGATATTTTGAATGGAGTGGTTGTCCTCATTTCCATTTCAGAGGATTTGTCGCTGATATACAGGAATGCCTTTGATTTATGCGTGTTGATTTTATATCCTGCCACTTTGCTGAATTCATTTATTAGCTCTAATAGTTTCTTTGTAGAGCCTTTTGGGTCTGCTAGGTATAGAATCATATCATCTGCAAATAGTGATAATTTAAGTTCTTCTTTTCCTATTTTTATGCCTTTAATTTCTTTCGTCTGTCTAATTGCTCTGGCCAGTGTTTCGAGAACTATGTTGAACAGAAGTGGAGAGAGAGGGCATCCCTGTCTAGTTCCAGATTTTAGAGGGAATGCCTTCAGTTTTTCTCCATTCAGAATGATGCTAGCCTGAGGCTTAGCATAGATTGCTTTTACAATATTGAGGTATGTTCCTGTTATCCCTAGTTTTTCTAGAGTTTTGAACATAAAGGTATGCTGTACTTTGTCAAATGCTTTTTCCGCATCTATCGAGATGATCATATGGTTCTTATTTTTAAGTCTATTGATGTGGTGAATAACATTTATTGATTTCCGTATATTGAACCAGCCTTGCATCCCTGGGATGAATCCTACTTGATCATGGTGTACAATTTTTTTGATATGTTTTTGTATCCGAGTGGCCAGAATTTTATTGAGGATTTTTGCATCTAGGTTCATTAGAGATATTGGTCTGTAGTTTTCTTTCTTTGAAGTGTCTTTGTCTGGTTTAGGTATCAGGGTGATGTTGGCCTCATAGAATGAATTTGGAAGTTCTCCCTCCTTTTCTATTTCCTGAAGTAGCTTGAAAAGTATTGGTATTAGTTCTTCTTTAAAGGTTTTGTAAAATTCTGCTGTATACCCATCTGGACCTGGGCTTTTCTTAGTTGGAAGTCTTTTTATGGTTTCTTCTATTTCCTCAATTGATATTGGTCTGTTTAGGTTTTCTATATCCTCCTGACTCAATCTGGGCAGATCATATGACTTAAGAAATTTATCTATGCCTTCACTATCTTCTAATTTGTTGGAGTATAAGGATTCAAAATAGTTTTTGATTATCTTCTGTATTTCTGAAGTGTCTGTTGTGATATTGCCTTTTTCATCCCGTATGCTAGTAATTTGAGTTCTCTCTCTTCTTCTCTTCGCTAGCATCGCTAAGGGTCTGTTGATTTTGTTTATTTTTTCAAAGAACCAACTTTTAGTTTTGTCAATTTTTTCAATTGTTTCTTTTGTTTCGATTTCATTAATTTCAGCTCTGATTTTAATTATTTCTTGCCTTCTACTTCTTTTGCTGTTGTTTTGCTCTTCTTTTTCAAGGATTTTGAGATGAAGTATGAGATCATTTATTTGTTGGTTTTTTCTTTTTTTAAGGAATGAACTCCAAGCAATGAATTTTCCTCTTAGAACTGCTTTCAATGTGTCCCATAGATTCCGATATGTTGTGTCTGTGTTTTCATTTATCTCTAAGAATTTTTTAATTTCCTTCTTGATGTCTTCTATAACCCATTGATCATTCAGTAACCTATTGTTCATTCTCCAAGTGATGTATGCTTTTTCCTTCCTTCTTTTATCGTTGATTTTCAGTTTCATTCCATTATGATCAGATAAGATGCATGGTATTATCTCTACTCCTTTATATTGTCTAAGAGTTGCCCTGTGACATAATATATGATCTATTTTTGAGAAGGATCCATGTGCTGCTGAGAAAAAAGTGTAACTGCTTGATGTTGGGTGGTATATTCTATATATGTCAATTAGGTCTAGGTTATTAATAGTGTTATTGAGTTCTATAGTTTCCTTATTCAACTTTTGTTTGGAAGATCTGTCCAGTGGCGAGAGAGGTGTGTTGAAGTCTCCCATGATTATGGTATGGTGATCTATTAGACTCTTGAACTTGAGAAGAGTTTGTTTGACGAACATAGCTGCACCATTGTTTGGGGCATAAATATTTATGATTGTTATGTCTTGTTGGTGTATGGTTCCCTTAAGCAGTATGTAGTGTCCCTCTTTATCTCTTTTGATTAACTTTGGCTTGAAATCTATTTTATTTGATATGAGTATGGACACTCCTGCTTGTTTCCGAAGTCCATATGAGTGATATGATTTTTCCCAACCTTTCACCTTCAGCCTATGTATGTCTTTTCCTATCAAATGCGTCTCCTGTAGGCAGCATATTGTTGGGTCTTGTTTTGTGATCCATTCTACTAGCCTGTGTCTCTTAATTGGTGAGTTTAAGCCATTAACATTTAGGGTTATTATTGAGATATGGGTTGTTCCAGCCATATTTGTTTATTTATGTTACTAAACATGATTTGTTTTCCTCTTTGATTATTCCCCCCCCCTTTACTGTCCTACCTCCCACTGTTGGTTTTCATTGTTATTTTCCATTTCCTCTTCCTGTAATGCTTTGGCGAGGATGTTTTGAAGAGATGGTTTTCTAGCTGCGAATTCTTTAAACTTTTGTTTATCGTGGAAGGTTTTAATTTCATCCTCCATCCTGAAGCTTAATTTCGCTGGATACACAATTCTTGGTTGGAACCCATTTTCTTTCAGTGTTTGAAATATGTTATTCCAGGATCTTCTAGCTTTCAGAGTCTGTGTTGAAAGATCAGCTGTTATCCTGATTGGCTTACCCCTAAATGTAATCTGCTTCCTTTCTCTTGTAGCTTTTAAAATTCTCTCCTTATTCTGTATGTTGGGCATCTTCATTATGATGTGTCTAGGTGTGGATCTCTTATGATTTTGCACATTCGGCGTCCTGTAGGCTTCTAGGATTTGGGGTTCTGTCTCATTCTTCAAGTCTGGGAAGTTTTCTTGTATTATTTCATTGAATAGACTTCTCATTCCTTTGGTTTGGAGCTCTGTACCTTCCTGTATCCCAATGACTCTTAAGTTTGGTCTCTTAATGTTATCCCATATTTCTTGGATGTTCTGCTCATGGTTTCTTAACAGTCTTGCTGAGCTGTCTATGTTCTTTTCCAGTTGAAATACTTTGTCTTCATTGTCTGATGTTCTATCTTCTAAGTGTTCTACTCTGCTGGTAGTATTCTCCATTGAGTTTTTAAGTTGGTTTATTGCTTCCTGCATTTCTAGGATTTCTGTTTGTTTGTTTTTTATAACCTCTATCTCCCTGTATAATTGATCCTTTGCTTCCTGGATTTGTTTGCGTATTTCGTTGTCGAAGTGATCTTTCATTGTCTGATTTTGCTGTTTAATGTCTTCCTTGATACTCCAGATCATCTGAAGCATGTATATCCTGAATTCTTTATCTGACATTCCATCTGCTGCAGCTGTTACCTCTTCTAAAGTTGCGTTGACCTGCATTGCTTGTGGTCCTTTCTTTCCTTGTCTTTTCATACTGCTTGCGTATCTTTCCTGCAGGTGCGGGCGGCGGCTCTGCTCTCTCCTTATTCCAATTGGGGTGTCGTGGCTACCACGCCGGCAGGTCACTGGGCCTGTTCTGGGAGCTGGCGGCGGCTCTGTTCTGCCCCTACTCCAATTGGGGTGACGAGTGTACCACGCCGGCAGGCCTCCGGGCCTGATCCGCCGGTCGGTTGCAGGTTTGCCTACCCTGCAGGCGCGGGCGGCGGCTCTACTCTGCCCCTACTGCAAATGGGGTGACGTGTCTGTCGTACCGGCAGGCCACTGGGCCTGTCCCGCTGGTCGGTCGCAGATCTGCCCACCTTTCGGGCACGGGTGGAGGCTCTGCTCTGCCCCTACTCCAATTAGGGTGTCATGGCTACCCCGCCTGCAGGATGCTGGGCCTGTTCCTGGCACGGGCGGCGACTCTGCTCTGCCACTACTCCAATTAGGGTGGTGTTTGTACCACGCCGGCAGGCTCCTGGGCCTGATCCGCCGGTCTGTTGTAGGTCTGCCTACCTTGGAGGCGCGGGCGGCGGATCTGCCCTGCCCCTCCTACCACGCCTGTGGACCCCTGGGCCTGATCTGCAGGTTGATCACTGGTCTGCTCACCCTGCGGGCACGGGTGGCAGTTCCGCTCCGCCCCCACTCCAATTGGGGTCACGTGACCACCATACCGGCAGGGCCTGATCCGGGCGTGGGAGAAGGATCTGCTCTGCCCCTACTCCAGTTGGGGTGACGTGTGTACCACACTGGCAGGCCACTGGGCCTGACCCGCCAGGCTGACACAGGTCTGTTTACCTTGCAAGCGCGAACCGCGGCTCTGCCCTGCCCCTCCTACCACGCCCATGTACCACTGGGTCGCGGGTCTGCCCACCTTGCGGTTGCGGGTGGTGGCTCCGCTCCGCCCCCTCTCCAATTGGGGTCATGCGGTCACCACGCTGGCGAGCCGCTGGGCCTGCTCCGGGCGCTGGCGGCGGCCCGGCTCCTTCCCTCTGGCTCGACGACAAATTGAGGAGACTCAGGTGACTGTGCCTCACCCCCCCTACCAGGAGACCAACTGCTTATGGCACCACTGGTATTGATGAAGTTCCCTCCTCCGCCGCTTTCTGCAGATGTCAGATCTCTGCCATGTTGGTATCCTATGCGAATGGCAGCATTTCGTTCCCCTTGCCGGGCAACCAAAGCACCGGGTGAGTCCTGACTGGCCCTCAGCAGGACCCGGACCGAGAAGCAGTTTCCGTGGGCTCCTAGCCCCGGGCCAGGGAAGTTCCGGGAGCTGGAACTCGGCCACTCCGTGCTCGGTGTAAGCTCCTATAAATGTAAGCTCCAAGAAGCAGTCCCCGCGGGCTCAGTTCCGGGAGCCGGAACTCGGCCGCCCCGCGCTCGGTATTCACTCTGATAAGATCAGGTTCTAAGAAGCACCCAGGCGCTGAGCCCTAGCAATCTGTCTGCAAGCCGCAGGCGAATTGCAGCCTGAAATTACCTGTTCTATGGCTGAATGAGCTGCGGTCAGTCAAAGACAGGGGTGGTGACGTCAGTTTACCAACATGGTGGCTGCTGGCCTCCTCTGTGGTCTGACCGGTGTGGAGAACCGAGATGGACCGCTTCCTTCCCCCGTCTCGAACCCAGAATTCAGCCCTGAGTACGGTGCTTGCGCGGCTGGCAGAAACTGCAGCGCTGTAACCCTGCGTCTCTATCCCAGACTTTAGCCGCGGGGCGATTTGCTGAATAAGCAGTGTTACCCTCCGTGAGACAAACCTCTCGCGTTTGAGTCCCCATAGCCGATCCTCGTGCGATGGAAATCCTTCCTCCAGGTTCCGGAGCACCCCACTATTGCTGGAAATTCCTAACAAAATATCCTTTAGCCGTCCTGACTTGTCATACTCCCACACAGTGAAGCAGCACACGGGGACAATGCACTCCCCTCGCCGCCATCTTCCTTCTCCTTTATTTTGTTTATTTATTTATTTTTTTAATGTGGTGCTGAGGATTGAACCCAGTGCCTCACATGTGCAAGGCAAGCCCTCTGCTACTGAGCCACAACTCCAGACCATGCTTGGTGATTTTTAAAGCTACGTACAAATGTTACTTCAAATAAACATTATGAAAAGTTTGTATTATTGGAATTGAAACTCAAAGCATTAGGAGCAGCTACTGGCAGAAGAGGAGAGTTACATGTGAAAATACAGAGATTCCTAAAGGTATATGAACCCATGAAGGCATGACGGAAGAGAGAAGGAAAATGTGGCATTGAGCAGTTTGACCAAACCCTTTCCTAGTTATCTTGATGAACATAGAAGGCTGGGGGAGGGCATTAACACTTAGAAATTTGATCCCAGAATTTTCTTTACATTTAGAGCTCAGAAAGGGGAATAATGACTTGGTATTTGTAGCACAAATCTCTCTCCTCCTTGTCAACACACACAAAAAAGATCCTTAAACCAATCAGGCTAGGATAATGGTTATCCCAAATCTTGCTAAACTAAGGGCACTAAATCCTTAGAATTGTTTCAAAATGTAAAATAGGAAGTGATTTTTTGTTTAAACTGCAGAATTTAAAAGCCAAGAGAATGGGATCTGTCATTCAAAATGCAAGTGATGGTCTCAGACAATATTACAGCACAAATAGAAATTCCTGAATGCAGAAGGCAAGGATTCTGCTTGCTACACCTGTACGGAAGAACCAATGAGGTAACCATTGGGAATCAGTTTTGTTAAAATGTAAAATACATAGGGAGCAAGCATTACATTTTTAGAGGCATCTCTTAATTAAACAACTCAGTATTCAATACCTAGTTAAATGAAATTAAGAGCAGAAAGAAAGCAAGTGGACAATATTTTGTTAAGTATCATTCCTCAGAAAGTATGGGGTGCTATAGGAGACTTACAGGGCCAAATTGGTAAGATCACAGAGTGGGAAGCAAGAGAAGGGAATAGAGTCAGATCATTATGAAAGATCTTTTAAGTCATGTTAAGGTATTAGAATCTTACTTAAAGACAGGGAGAAGTCATTGGAAATTTTAGAAAAAAATTGTATCTTAATGTTAGTGTTGGAGAGGGAGAAAGAATTGCTTAGGAAGATGAAATTAAGAAGTTGATATAATCTCTTAAAGAGATAATGATGGCTAGCACTTAATTTAGTATTTAATTTGTGATGGGCACTTTTCTAGGTACCTAAAATATATAATTACTAATTTAAACCTAGGATTATGTGGTGGATGTTATCTGTTTTCCCACAATACAGATAAACTGAGGTATAGAGTGGTTAAGAAATATCCCCAGTGTTATACAGTTAGCACTGAAATTGAGCTTTGAACTCACTCTGTCTTCTTAATCACTGTAATGTACTGGCTGTACTAGAAGAGTCTAACTGAAGATGGAAAGAAGAAAACAGCCAAATATAATTGGGAGATTCAGTATTTAGTGATTCATTGATTTTCTGGAAAGAAGGTGGATGTTTTTGCTATGAAAATTTTTAGAAACTAGGATGATTTTATGGAGATAGGAGATTGAATTTGGTCATTTTGAAATTGAAAGCCAATGGGATGTTCAATGGACAGTTGACAGTTGTATTAAGGACCTGACGATCAGGAGAGAAATCTGGGCTGTAGCTGCCCATTTGAGAGGGATATTAGGAGGAGAAGTCAAGCAGGGGGTGTATGAAGTGAGGAATGGGAAATGAGAGGGTCCAGAACACAGTGCGGAGTTATCCAAAACTTTGGGGACAAGCAGAGGGAGAGGAATCTATTGGAGCTTATGAAGGAGTAGCCAGAGAAATAGAGGAAATGGGATGATGAGTGTCCCAGGTGGTGAGGTAAGTGAGACCAAGAGAGAAGATGGCCATGTGAGCAAGATGAGGAAGTTCAGCTACAAGGCGGAGGAGGGGGCAGAAGCCAGATAACATGCTGGAAAACAAACTGAAGAAGCAAGACAGTGAGTTGAGATTGTATTTTGAAGAGCTTTGAGAGTGAAAGAAGAAAGATGGAGTGATAGGTGATGAAGAACATGAGGCTGAGTGAAATGAAAAAAACCTGGGTGGTCATACCTCCTTTGAACTTATAAATCAGTGATTTTTGAGAATCAGTTATTTTCTTCATCTGCCAGAGAAGCATACCAGAGCTCCTAGATATATTAGAATAAATCTAAATGGTTTTAACAAAGAGACCATAAAAAATACAGTTACTCAAATGAGATAGATGCTTATTTCATTTCCATGTAATAATCTAGGGAAGCTAGTTTGTTAGGCAACTCCACTCTGCAAGGACATCTAGTTTCTTCCATTTCATTTTTCTTCATCCCTTAGGAATGGTCTTGGGTGTTAGATTTCTACTGTGCCTTATCTGATTTCTGAAGGAAGGAGGAAGAGAGTGTAGAGAAGGCACTTTCTGTATTAGTCCATTTTGTGTTGCTATAACAAAATAGTAGAGGCTGTATACTTTTCTATTAAGAAAAGAGGATTATTTAGATTCCATATCCGGAGGGATTCAGGGGCCAGGTCTGCTCTTTTATAACAAGTTGCTCTTGTGAGAACTTGTTTCACAAGACTATGAAACCCTTCCAGGGGTAATAACCCCCTAGTCACCTAACTACTTTCCTTTAGGCCTTATCTCTAAAAGTTTCCACCACCTCAACATTGAGGACAAAACTCTGAAAACATGAACTCTTGGAGAAAAAACCACATTCAAACCATAGCAGTATTCCTTCTGTCTAAAACACTGGCCAGGAAAGAGACTATCACATACCACATGTGACATGTCCACGATGTCACATTGTCATGCCCAACTGCAAGAAAAGTCGTCTATCTAGCAGCAGGAAACAGTTTTTCTGGCCAGTCACATGATTTACTATAATCTTATTTCTGTGTAAAAAAGGGAAAGAGTTTGGAAGATAGGTTATATTCTTCTCATATAGGAATAAGGGTTTAACTATATACTATTGAAAAACATTTATTCTCTAGAAAAAAAATCTCAAAATTGAAACATTTTCTGGGAGTTAGGAGGAAAACTATCTGATTGGTCTAATTCAAAAATGAATATCTTGCCAGGTGTGGTGGTGCATACTTGGAAGGCTGGAAGGCTGAGGCAGGAGGATTGCAAGTTCAAAGTCAGCCTCAGCAATGGTGAGGCACTAAGTAACTCAGTGAGACCCTGTCTGTAAATAAATTATAAATAGGGCTGGGGATGTGGCTCAGTGGTTGAGTGCCCCTGAGTTCAATCCCTGGTATGACGCCCTAAAAAAGAATATATTCATAATTGAAAGCTGATTAGCTTTTGGGAAACATTTGCATTGCTAAGGAGACTGTTATAGTTTTCAATCTGATAAACTAATGAAGTCTAAGAATATTTGCTTAATAATAACAATTAAGCCATTTTAAACCTAGCACTTTTTTAAAGAATTAGCCATTAGGTTAGAAACATATTTTGGGAAGAAAACCTTTCTCTACATACCTCACTGCTTATAAGCTTGGGCCTTTTCTTCCTATGAGACAAAGAATGGATTTTTTTTCCTTAGATTCAACCGAGGTTACCTATCCCTATAAGTCAGTTGCCACTCATGAATTTAAGAATTGTACCAAGCCAAAGGCAGATGAAGGTAACAGTTTAAAAAATTATTTTAAGAACACAAATTATATGTTGATCATTGCATGAATTAATTATTTCTTCCACTGCGAGCTTCCCTTCAGATTTCATTATGGTAAACCACAACCCTGCAATTTCTCTTTTAACTGACCGTCATTTATCTGTTCTCTGTTATCCAGCACAATGCAGAGAAGTTATGTAGGGAAACATTTGAATATTCAAATAGATGTCACAGAGCTCACACTTTGAAAGTTGAACTTTTTTTTTACAGAGTTTCTGAGACTTCTTATTCATAATTATTGCACGCATAAGTCACATGGCCTTGATTATCTGGAGGAGAGCAGCAAATTAGGTAGGAAGTCAGCTAGACACTAGAGGCAGGCGTACTTGGGGCACAAAAATATGAGAGGTAAGAGTGAGTCAGTGAAGAAAAACCACATAAAACTAAGGGATTCTTGAGCTTTGGAGATGTAGCTCCATATTCTTAAATAATTTCTGTAGTTATTAGATAATAAAAATACCAGGATAAGAATTTATGGTCTAAATAGTTTTAGAGGAGTATATCTGTAGGGTTGTTTTAAGTGGAAGTAAGAAAACATTTTTTCTATTATATTTTGTGTCCTGGAAATACTTACTTAAGGAAGGAAAAAAAAAGTTTTTTCCTCTTTGATGTAAAGAAACATGAGACAAACTTTTCAAGTAGATAGCATCTGTCTATGTCACCGTTCTATTTCCTTCTATTGACTCCATTGACTCTATTTTTGACCTCGTAGGGATTCTCATCACAGACTCTTTCCCTCATTCTGACCAAAGCCTCCACAGTGGCTTACCATCTGTCTCATACAGCACTCTCCAGAACCCTTAGGCCCTAAGTACTCCTGCCTAGGCTCCTAGGAGCATTTGATATGTGTAGGTGAATTAATAGATATATAAATTTAAAAAGTTTTTAATACTTCTAAATTATTTCTATATTTTCTTCAGATTCAAGATTCTTTTTAATTCAAATACTTTCCAGGAGTTAGAAGGAAAGCAATCTGATTGAGTTAATTAAAAATGGATGTGTTCATGATTGAATGCCCATTAACCTTCTGGGAAGTATTTGCATTGCTAAGGAGAATGCCTGATAATCCAAATGAATATCTTATTTATAGAATTTTTGGCAAAGAAATAAGGTGAGACTTTAAGAAAATAGGCTGGTTTAGTAATGGTATTGGGCAGAAGAGGGCTGGCTCAGGCAGATTAACCCTACCTGGGAATCTGTTTTCAGGGTGAGTCGCTAAATCTGCCTTTACCTTTTTATAACTTCTTCCTATCCTTTCTTCCAAACCAATAGGTTCTCTATGAGCACATAAGTGTTTTCAGAATGGCTTTTATGTTTCAGTAAAGTACAGAGCAGGATGAAAGTGATGACAGGCATTTGTATGAATGGGTCATTGCTAAGTCAGGGACTGCTTGCTTCAGAGATGGATTTGGATCTTTGTTACAGAGGAAGTTAGTTTTGGCAGAGCAATTCAAGTTCAAATGCAGAAACTTGAATGTCTTGTGTAAGGGTGGTTTCCACATTCAAGATAAATTTCTGGATGAATCTAGTGAATTTTCGATAAAACTCTGGATTGGTTAAAGAGGGCAGGGGAGAGAGAGAGAGAGAGAGAGAGAGAGAGAGAGAGTGTGTGTGTGTGTGTGTGTTTGTGTGTGTTTTTCTACAGTGGCAGGCTGGAAAAGGTAGTTTAGAATGAGCAAGAAAAACAAGATTGGCCATGTATCTGGAGAATAAAAGTCAGCCCTCCTTCCCATACTTCCTCCTTGCTTTCTCTTCCCTCCTTCTCTTTTTCTCTCTGCATTTATCTTTCTTGCCCTTCATGTAACAATTTTTATTGGTTACTACCTATGTGCCAGGAATTTTATTCTATAAATAAAATTAGGGTTTTGTTGTACTCACCTATTAATTTTATTATGAAACCACACCCGATTGTAACTCAATGGGAATCCAACTTTGTTTGATTTTCTGTAATTAACTGATCTCCAGTGGTTAGTGGATGTTTTGTGATCCTGATATGTTTAAGGGTTAATTACCTAATTATAATGAAACATATGGCTCTTATTTCTTTTATGCCTTATCAAATTTTTTCTATTCAGAGCATTAAATCAATGAAATCTCTGATGAAAGTCCTTCTCAGTGGATTTCTCAATAAAAAATAAATGGAGAAAAAGTTAAGTGAATATGCATTTATTTAATTTTTTCTATATTATAGGATTGAGTTTGGAACTCATATGTATACATATTTTTAATACATATCTATCCAAATCTTGAAGTAACCTTAGATAGTAGTAATGGCTTGCATTTATTGAGCTCTTAGTAGGTACCAGGCATTGCAATAAGCACTTCACACTAACTCTTAATCCATTTTACAGACAGGGAAAAGAAGTTGAGAACGATCAAATCACTTGCTTATGGTCATATAAGTGGTAGGCAAAGAACCTGCTCTGGAAGCTCAGAGACTATCCACAGCCATACACTATGCCTCATCTCTGATTCTAAGGATCATTGGAGTACTTAGAATGAGTTTTGTGTATGCCATTTAGAGTAAGAGTTATATCTCTATGTCTATCTCCTTAACCATGTCGTGTATATTTTTAAAGATTTTGTTAAGTTTGTTTGGATAGAAGTTAAATTGATAAAAGAGCTAAAAACCTTTCTGCCTTAAATTGAGATTTTTTGCTGTATCAGGAAGAAGAGATTGATAAGAACTGTCCTGGTATTTTCTTCACTTTTTCTATTTCTGTTCTGAGAAAGAGTGAGATGAGTTTCTGACCTATTTTTCTTCTACTTAAATAATATTGCTGACAGCCACAAAGAGATTAGTTTGAGTAAGGGAAATCAAAGCTATTTCCTATTTGAAAATGTTATTTCTTCTCCTCTGGAGATCTTTTAAACAAACAAACTACATACATACATACATATAACAAATGTTTATTTCAGAAAAATTAGAAACATCTGGAGAACTTTAAGGCTAGAATAGATTCTTTTGCCTGCTTGAAAATTAAAAACAAAATGGATCATCTTTATTCTCTTATAACCCTGATAGTTTTCTTCTGTAGATATTATTGACCAATTCTGTGGATAATTCATAGGATCACATAACAGACTTCAGTTTCTTAGCCAATTTTATTTTGCTCTAACCGATTACCACAGACTGAGTAACTTATAAATGACGGAAGTTTATTTGGCTTATGCTTCTGGAGGCTGAAAAGTCCAAGATCAGGAGGCTGCTCTTGGTGAAGGCCTTCTTGCTATGTCATAACATGGGAGAAGATATCATATGCTCAGGGAGTGTACCAGAGAGAGCACAAGTCTGGGCTCAACTCACTTCATAACAAATTTGCAAAAACTACATTATTTCATTCATGAGCACAGAGGTCTTTAATCACCTTTTAAAGGTTCCACCTCTCAACACTGTTGCATTGGGGATTCAGTTTCCAACACACGAGTTTTAGAATATTCAAACCGAAGCATTTTCTGTCCAATGATAAGATGGCAGAGTAATGTTCTTAGTCATGCTTTTGACTCATGAAAACTAGAAGTTTATATTTACTGAGTTAGGGATGTACATTTTAAGAACCATACAAAGTACTGTTCTCTTTAGGTTGATGTTACTTCTTTGGAAATAAAGACCTTTTAGGAGATGTTTAGTTATTTCAAAGGACTGAGAAAATAGAAAGCTATGCCCTTAATAAAGAACATGATGACTAAGTCGCCCGGGATACTCTGATTTCTTCTAGAAATAGTACAGCTCACCCAGCAGAATTTTATTACCAAATTTTCTTTCTTATTGTGATAGACAAAATAATGGCTCCCCCCTAAAAGATCCATATCCCAATTTCTGCACCCATTAATATGTTACCTTACATGGCAAAAAACTTTTTTCTGTTATAATTAATTTCAGGATTTTGAGATGAGAAGATTATCTTGGATTATCTAGGAGGACTCAAGTAATCAAAAGTGTTTTGTAAGTGAAAAACAAACAAGAGAGTAAGGAGAAAAAAGAAATTTCAAGATGCTGCACTGTGGATTGGGGCTGTATGACAGTGCAGACAGCCTCTAGAAGCAAAAGGAAAGGGAATGGATTTTCTCCTAGAGCCTTTAAAAAGAATGCAGTATTGTCAATATTTTGATTTTAGTTCACTAAGACCAATTTCAGACTTTTGACCTTCAGATTTGTAAAATAATAGTTACTTTGAGTTATGAAGCTTGTGGTAATTTGTTATAGCAGCCATGGGACACTAGTACCTACTGAGGATTGTACTAATAGCTATGACACAGGCCTGAAACCTCTGACTTTGGAATCTAGTGCGTATGTAAATGACCTTATTGGTGCTGAAATTTGGGATAATGTTGCTTGGGAGACTTTCACAGACTTACTTATTTTTGTATTTTTACACCTGCCTCTTATAGAAAAATCTAAGGTTAGTAAACTGTCTGGAGTGAGGTATGTCTGACTTTGTCATAAACAAATGCTGAATGATAATCATTTGGGAAAGGGAAGGGAAAAGGAAGGTAACATAATGTAAATTTTTATCTAAAAGGATTTATTAAAATCAATAACATACCTTACAATTTAAGGAAAAAACTGAATCATTTAGATATGTTTTCTGAGAGCCTAATTATATAACAAGTACCTAAATATGAGGATTAAAAATATATGCTTGTTACCTGAGATGGCTTAATAAGAACTTTGGGTTTCTACATACACCTCTAATAGTAACTGATCCAGATAATGTTTCTGAGGACTGTAATACATCAACATACTTTCTAATCGTTACATGAGGCAAAATTATTGCTTAGTGCATCTTACTGATGATTTGACTATTGGAAATGCATGTAAGCCATCACTTAGTATATGATGTTAAGTGGTGTTGTTATATTCGTTGGAACTGAGATCTCAAAATCATAAGGCCCATGTTCCAATGTTTTCTTTTATTTTTTGTATAGGACTTTTGAAATTCAGATACACTCACTCTTATTCTGTGCTGCTACAACTGAATACTACATTCTGTATAATTTATAAAAAAACAGAAATGTATTTTCTCATAGCTCTAAAGAATGGGAAGTCCAACATCAAGGAACTGTCAGATTTAGTTGTCTGATGAGGTCCTGGCCTCTATTATTTGGGGTGGTACCTTGAATTCTTTGCATTTTCGTATGGCACAAGAGAATAAGAGTGCAAACACGTTCCCACAAGCCCTTCTATGATAGCATTAATCCATTCATGGCAGCGGAGTTCTTGTGATCTCACAGGACTCCACTGAACCCCACCTTCCAACACTTTTACATTGGTAATCAAGTTCCATGTGAGTTTTGGAAGGAATAGACAAATTGAAAGCAGCACATGTTCCTCTTATCTGACAAATGAGGAGAGCCTCTTAAATTAGCTGTGCTATGTATAAAATGGGATTACGTAATATCAACTCTCTAAAAACTTGAGGTTTAAGAGAATTTGGGAAACTTAAAATGTCTTATTGCATTTACAATTCTTCACTAGCTTAGTAGACTACAAAAATGTAACGTTTTTATTGACACCTAGAATACTTATTTAGCTGGAAGGCCCTAATCCTTGACAGTTTTAGATAATGGAGAAATAACCATGTAAGGAATACTATAGTGTTTTGAAAATGCACTGATGCTGGTTTTTGGTAGGTAATGATGGCAGTCTCTTTTCTCCTTTCTGGCCTACATTTAGCCCCAGTTGGCCTTTCATTGACAGGCTTGCTAATTTCTTTTGTCTATCTAGAGAGTTTAAGCCTGTATACTGTGACTAATGATACCTTTTCCTTTATCCTGTTTCATTTTTCATTCCCATCAGTTGGGGAGATACTGACTCTGAAGTACAGTTATGTTTTAATGTCTTGGGACTGATTTTTTTTCCATAGGAAGTAAAATGAATGAGAAAAATATGGTTTCAATATCAGAATCTTGCTTTAAAACAACTTTCAGTAATGAACTGTTTATTTTATTGAGACACATCAGTATAACTTTGTTTCTGCTCCGTGCTAAGCATTTCAAGATGACATCTATTGTTTGTTACTTTTAATGTTCTCATTAACCCAACACTTTCGAATGAGTCATAGAGTTAAATTATTTCAGTATCTGAAAATGAGGATACTGTCTAGGAAGTTGCTACCCCAGCTTATTTGGATGGCCTAAAGGAGCTAATGCAGTTTTCCAAGGTGCCTGTGGTCATCTGGAAGACACTGAATGACTACAGACTTCCTGCAAAAGCAAATGTGTAATACAAAAGCCATAGCTAAAAATGTGAAAAATATACTAAAAAACAAAACAAAACAAAACAAGAAAACAAGCCCCAAAATGTTAGTTTAATTCTTGAGACCATAGTGTGAATTCTACTATAGAAGGCTTAAAGAATCACTATGGAAAACATACTTTCTCCTGTGGGTTCTTCTTTCTTCGTGATTTTTCCTTCTAATCCTTTCTCTTTGCCTGCCCTTTCAATCATTCCCCCCGGGTCTGTCTTGACCCACTCACTACATTTTTTATACTTTGAGTTCTTCCTTCATCTTATCTGTTTTATGGTATGAAAAAGGTTATTCTTTGTTTATATACTCACCTCTCATAGTACCAGACCTCCAGTTTTTGGTGGGGAATTGATGAACTCAGTTAAAGAATTGCATTTCCCAGTCTCTGTCATACTCAGGTGGGGCCATATGGCTTGAATCAGACTAAAGAGTTGTAAGCAGTAGGGGGATGTAAGACTGTAGGGTAGCCTCCTAAGAGGTGCTGGGATGTGCTTTCCTGCCCTTTCCACCTTCTTTCAGCTTCTGAGAATGTAGACATACTGGATGTGGCTTGAAAAACCAGACTGGATGGGAAATAACTTTGAGGATGGAAATCATACCCTGAGAAGGTGGCACAGAAAGTTAACTCCCTGGTGACAGCTTGTAGCCATCGTATCAGTCTTAGACTCTCCATCTCTGGATTTAGAGAAGTAGATCGTTATTTTGTTAAAATCACAGATAATTTGGACTTTCTAATCTGTCTAGATAAACCTACTCTTTACTGGTTAACAAATTTTCATGCTGATAACTACCACCTCTTTTTCTCTAACTGTTCTTCTGAGCCTCTGATTCATATTCCTTATTGACATCCCATAAGCACCTCAAAATTATCTTCTGCAGACCAGAGTCATATAGTGTCCTTTCATTTCTTTCCCCAATCTTCTGTGGTTCTGTTTGGAATTTTACCACCAGTCTCATTATCCAAGGAGAGCACTTGTGTTAATCCTGGATTCCTTCTTTTTATTTTCTCCTCAAATCCAATCAGGCATCAAATCCTTCTGTTTTTTCCCCCATACAAATACTTACCAAGTTTGTCTCCTAACCCTCCATCCCTCTCATATAACCCCAATTCAGTTTCTCATCATCTCCAATCTCTCCTACCTATTTAGGAAGTAATTCGACTTTTGATTTTATTCCCCTCATACTATTTTTTTACAATGCTGTCAAAAAGGATTTATTAAAAAGCAAACTGGATCACATCAATCTCCTGCTTGAAACTTTTCAAGAGCTCTGCAGCAATAGGCCCCTGATCTTGGCACACAGGGTTTTGATCTGCTCTTACTGTCTTGTTTTTTCACCACGGCTGCTCTCCATTCAGTATTTTATACTCCAGTAACGTTGCAATTCATAGTTTCTGTAACGTGGATTTTTCATGTGGATTGATCATGTTATTCCCTTTTCTTGAACTTTCCTCTCTTCTACCTTATCCTTTCATAGCTAATTTTTCTTTTGTATAGTCCTGTTGTTGTTGACTTAATCTTCTCTGATCTCCAGCATGAACACTTCCTGGACTGCTATAGTCACCCGGCTGTGGAGGCTGCTCCCATACTCCAGGACCAGTGTTCAGTGAGAAGGAGCTAGGGGAGGAGAAAAGAGGAAGAAAGGGACACTGAAGTAGCATTGCTGTGTTTAGCATGCTCAGTTAAATTGAGTTTCAGGTTAATATATGAGGGTTTTTTTTTTTGTTTGTTTGTTTGTTTAAATCTGCTTCACTCAGTGTTTAGAACATCATTTATACTAAAATTCTTGTGTTTACTTGAAATACCAACTTTCTTGGGCATCCTGTACTTTACCTGACAACTCTACCTGGAAGGCACATTAGCATACTCATTTTTGCCTGAGTCTCTTTCTGTTCTTACTTGTGAAAATATTGATGGCAGGGAATTGACTAGTTTTAAACATTGCTAAGGTCTGCCCTGACTCAAGGCCTGCTGAGAGCCACTTGTGAGATAAAGAAGCCGTGCGTGTGTGCTGCACACACACTGAAAAGAGACAGAGCAAGCGTGAGTGAGCTGGAGTGCAACTTGTTCTCAAAGGGGGAGAAAACCTGCAAGAACACTCATTTCCTTTCATGCAGAGCTCTTCCCTTTCAGGTAGGGGCAACTGTGAAACAAATCATATCCTTGTCTATCAGGTTTTAATTGAGCTTGTTGAAGTGTCATCCTAAATCACTGCAACCTTGTTTATCAATCTGAAGAGGAAGAAAATGCATGCTCCACTCAATTCAGCAGCTTCATAGAACCTTAGGAAGCCCCTCAGAAGGCAGCAGGGGTCAGAAATGTCACCAGCTGTGGCTCCCGCCAGTGAAGGAATCATTGAAAGACTTCATCACAGAGTACAGATGAGCTGGGCCAGCCTGGCAGTTTCCCTAAGGTGCAGAGGGAGGGAAATAGCATTTCTAGAGCACCTGCCACTTGGCCTCTTATGCTCACCACTTCTTTAGAGTTCTGCACACCTATGCTCTCGGATGTAGGATCTGCTTTTACATAATACACATGAATATATCACTAAGTTACACTGGCTATTTTGACATTGTATGAATACGAACATTTAAATAATGGATGATGAAATAACACAAAGAACTTATTTTGCTTGGTTGTTTGGGTGGGTCTAGTTATGTTCACTGTGAGCTGCAGAGTTCCTTGTTCCTGTGAAAATGTGATTTTTAACCCACATAGTCACTGTGTTAGGTCTCTCAGCCTCTTGCTTTTCTCCTTTCTCACAGCTGGAATCACAGCAGATGGGGTTATTGAATGTAGAGAAAGAGATAAAATTAACACAGGTAATGAGCAGTAGTTTTACTGATGGTGAAATTTTCGTTCACTTGGGAAAATTCCAGACTCTGAAAACCCACAATAAGATAAATCAAAACCTAGTTTGGGGAAATAAAAAAGGTATAGCTGCATTTAACATTTATTGAGAGCTAGCATTGCCCTTCACATGGCATGAGGTAGAGAGGCAGCTTGGGCATTGGCCTCTGTTTCTACTTTGTTGTCTAAGAAAAAGGTTTTTAGAAGTTGGAATCACTTCATATTTTAATTGGTTCATATGGGCATTTAAAAATATGCATTTAGTTAGGAGGATGCTACTTGTTCTTTAGACGCTGGTGCTTTCTCTTTGTCTAGACCTACTCAGGAAGCTATGGGCAGGTTCATGCTGGCTGCAACTGAAATGTCCCAAGTAAGCAAGATGCTGTTTTCACACTGTGAGCGGAACCTAGTGCTGTAATGATCCCTGCAATCCTTCCTCCATCCCTCCCTCCTATCCTTTCTCCCTCCCTCCCTTCCATCTTTTCTCCCTTCTATAGCGTATTTCAAGTATCTATTATTCTCAGTGCTAGAGGTAGAATAGTCAACAAAATAACTAGGGAGACACACTTTAATAATTATCTATCTATCTATAATAATTATCTATCTATCTATCTATCTATCTATCTATCTATCTATCTATCTATCTATCTAAACATAGCATATGTTAGGTACTGTCATTCAATAAGGAGAAAATTAACCAAGGGGGAGCTAGGAATTCTATGTATAATTACAAATTACAAAGGCAGTGGTTAGGAAGCTTTCACCAGGAGATGGCAATTGAGTAAAGATCTGAAATGAGGAAGCAAACAATATAGATTTCTGTGGGTGGAGCGTTTTAGGAAGAGTGACCAGCAAGGGCAAAGGCCCTGAGGTAGGAGTGTACCTAGAGTTTTCAAAGAATAGTAGCAAGTAGGCCAGCATAAGGAAAGGGGAGGGGAGTAGGAGATGTAGTTAGAGAAGGAATGGGGGTCAGATTGTCTAGGGCTTTGAGGTCTTTGTGAGGACTGTGGATTTTGCTTTGGGTGAGATGGGAATTGATCTGAGGGCTTTGAGCATTTTAAAAGAACCACCTGGCATTTTAAAAGAACCACTCTGTCTGCCGTTTTGATAACAGACTGAAGATGGGCAAGGGAAAAAGCAGAATCCTAGATAGGAAGCTATCACATCAATCCATGCAAAAGCATCATAGACTAGGTGGCAGCAGAGGAGATGAACTCTGCATAGATTTTTGAAAGTAGAGTTAATAAGATTTGATAATGGATTGTGTACAAGGCATGAAAGAAGTTTGGGATGATGCCGAGATTTTTAGCCTTCTACTGAAGTGAAAAAGATTGTGAGATGAGCCGATTTTGATGGAACTAGCAAAATCTCATTTTAGGCATGTTATCTTTCAGATGCCTACTAGACAAACTAGTGAAGAGATCAAATAGGCAGTTACACAGGCCAGACTGGTTTTCAGGGGAGAGGTGCTGGATGGAGATATAACTTTGGTAATTATCATCATACAGATGATATTCATAGGTATGAGATTGGATTAAATTACAAGATAGAAGTCAAAAAAATGTCCCCAAACTAAAGTGTCAGATACTCTAAATAGTTGAAGGAGTGATGAAAAAGCAGACAAGGCATTTGGGTTGATTTCATAATTTAGCTATTGTGAATTTTGCTGTCATATACACTGAGATAGCTATATCACTATAATATGCAGATTTTTAGATCTTTCTGGAAAATGTCAAGGAGTGGGATAGCTGGGTCACATGGTGGTTCCAACTCAAGTTATTCAAGGAATGTCCATTCAGTTTTCCAGAGTGGTTGCACTACCCTGGGATCACACCAACAATGTACAAGTGTATCTGTTTCTTCACAACCTTTCCAGCATTATTGTTCATATTCTCCATCATTGGCATTCTGACTGGAGTGAGATGAAATCTTGTGTGCTTTGGATTTACACTTATCTGATTACTAGAGATATTAAATATTTTTTTTTTACATAAAAAAAGCAGACAAGGACCCTGAGGGAAAGCATCCAGAGGGGAAAAGGGAAAGCAGGGGCATGTGATGACCCAGAAAGTAGTGCAGAAAGGGAAAGTGGAGGGAGGACCTACAGTAGAAATGGTGCCATTGGGGCCAACCAAGATGGCCTCTGAGAACTGTCCATGTGGAGGTGCTTTGTGGCTCAACCAAAGGGATAAGAGAGGAAGGAAAAGTGAAGATTATGAGTACGAAGATCTCTTTAGAGGAGAAAGTATTGGAAAGCAGACTAGCCAGAGTCAAAATCCAGGTGAAGAGACGTTCCATGTCCCCCACCCCTCCCCCTCCCCTCTCCTCCCATCTTGAGGAGGAGAACCTACCAAGGGCAAAGGCCCCAAAGTAGGACTGTGTCTGGTATCTTAATAGCAAGCAGATTTGTCCTTCCTTTTTCTTTCTTCTTTTTTTTCCTTCACTTTTTATTTTGAATTATCAAATAAAATATTAAAAGAAAAATGAATTTAAAACCTATAGAATCCTTATAGTTTCTAAATGTTAAAAGAAAGGTGACATTGAATCATTAGGGAGTGAGGGAAAGAAGGAGAGGAGGAGGAAGAGCATCCAGGATAAACATTTTGGGGTTTAGTTACATTGTTTTGGTTCTGGTTCCATTGGATTACTTTGGACATGTTGTTTAACATCTCTGGGCTCTAGAACCTCATTTACAAAACAAGAAGAGTTGTTTCTCTAGGATTTCTGTGGGAAAATTCTACAGAGGGCATCACAAGAAAGCAAAATATAGCCTTAGTGGGAATTTAAAAAGTATTCATAAAAGAAAGAGTAAGTTGTAATGGATAGATTAACCTAGTTTTAAAATTGAGAATCTTTGCCATGTTCTATGTCAGGTTTATCCAGTACAGGTCATATCTTATTTGATTAGCCAAGAATATATCCCATCTTAATTATCTTAATGCAGCTGGTAGGTAGGTGCATGGCTTTATGTGATGAGTCTTTATTCCTATGCCCTAGGACCTTAATATTGGGAAAGCAAAACATAAGTATACAAACATTTAAAATGAAAAGGAAATACAAAAATTTTGTAATATGGAATTTGGTAAGATAAATTATTTCAATTACCAGTTTGCAAAATGCAATACTGGCAAAAACATTATGCCGATTTCTTTCAGGGTAATACATTGCCAGTGTAATATATTTTAAAAAATCATTAAATAGTCATTAACATTGTCTCATTTACTGTGCACTTAAGTGAAGAAAGTCAATTGTTTTCCTAATTCTGGAATCCAGGCTTGTTCCTGCAAGAGGAGTTGAGGTGAATTTGAACCACCTAGGAAATACAATTCTAGAAATGTAAAAATAGGTTATCAATCTGGAAATAGATTATCAAATGACAATAAAATTAAAACTTTTAGAACTTTTCTGCAATCCTTCACAGTTGATTAAAATCTTATAAAATATCTGAAACACAAAATTGGTAGGTAGATTGTACAGTTCTTTCTTTAATATCACTTGTAACTTTTGGAAGAACATGGTCCTGTAAACCAATGCAGAGAAGACCTCCAGGACAGCTGAGAATGTTATTGCCATTGTTTGGTAGCTCTGATATTTTAAAGAAAGCAATATACTCTTTTGTATGCTTCTTTACCTTTAAAAGTGGGTGGCATCTATTAGGAAACTGAAAAATGTAATCCTTTCTTCACTGAAGTCCTCTTTTCTATCAATTATCTCCCCATTATTTTCTTGTTTAATACCTCATGTACTGGCACGTATACTTCTGTTTTATTTTTTTCTCTTTTGGTGCTGGGGATGGACCATAGGGCTTTGTATATGGTAGGAAAACACTCAAAGACTGAGCTTTACCCCCAAGCACTTATACTTTTTTGCCCAACCTCTCTCTATTCTTTTCCTTTCACCCAGATTTCTTTCTCCTTCTTCTCTCTTTTAAAAAAAATGCTTTGGTGATAGAGAATACCTTCTGAGTTTGAATGGCTACTTTTCATCTCATTTTTAGCCATTTTCTTAGTGTGGAACTTACATACTATAGGCTTTCAGCAAGTACTTATTAACTTGGACAAAGGACAACTGAATTGCTCTAGAGTCAGTGATCTTGAGTCTCCCTCAGGGAGGCTAAATTGGCAGTGCATTAGAGCTTAGATAAGCTGGATGTGTACCTAATGCAAGTTCACATGACTGTTTTCATCAGTGATGCCCACATAAAAGAAAACAAAGCGATACTTTTAGTACAGTTATTGTGATAAGTAGGCTTTTCAAATTAATGTCTCTGAAGTTATGTTCTTCAAATAGAGAAAAGCTACCATAGACTGAATTATGTCTCCCCAAATTCACACATTTGAGTCCTTAAATCAGAAATGTGACAGTGTTTGGAGATAGGCCTTTCGGGACACAATTAGTTTTAGGTGAAGTCATGAAGGTAGTGTCTTCATAATGAGATCAGTGCCCTTAGAAGAAGAGGAAGAGACACCAGATTTATCCTGCATGTGAGAATATAGCAAGAAAGTGGCCACTGGCAAGCAGGAAAAGGGCTCTGTTTTAGTTAGTTTCTGCATCACTGTGACCAAAATATCAGGCAAGAACAACTTAGAGGAGAGAAGGTTTATTTGGGGCTCAAGGTTTTGGAGGTCCTTGTCCATAGATTGCCAGCTCCATTGCTCTGGGCCCAAGGTGAGGCAGCATATCCATGGGGGAAGGGCCCAGTGAAGGAAAGCTGCCCAGCTCATGGTAAGGTTAGGAAGTCAGGAGAGAGGGAGAGAGGGAGGGGAAGAGAGAAAGAGACAAAGTGCAAAGGGGGTCACAGGGAAGATGTACCCTTCCAGGGCATAACCCCAGTGACCCACCTTTTCCAATCATGCCCCACTGGCCTATAGTTATCACCCAGTTCATTTAAACTAGGATGGACTGAGTAGTTCTCCCAATCCCATCATTGCACCTTCTCTTAATATTCCTGCGTTAACGGGAGATTTGGGGAACACCTCATATTCAAGCCACGTTAGGACCTTACCAGAAAATAAACCCTGCCAAATCTTGCTCTTGGACTTTCTGGCCTGTGAGAGCTGTGAGAATTTCTGTTTTAGTGGCCAAAGCACACCCAAAGTAAATACAAAATTTGTAAATACAAAATTTCTCTTGTGTGATGCCATGGTATACCATTATTCTTCATTAGATAAATAAAGAAATGAAGTCTATGTCTTAGGACAAATTACTTAAACATCCTAGACTTCAGTTTTTCATGTATTCAGTGGAGAAAATTGGTGTAGCTCAGCACTGTCCAACAGAAACATGATACAAAACACAAATTTGCTTTTGAAATTGCTAATATCCATATTTAAAAGGCAAAAGGATGCAGGTAAAGTTATCTTTTAATTTATTCAAAAAATCTTTTGAAATTGAAATCAATATTATAAAAATTATTCATGAGATATCATATGCCAGTGAGCTTTCCATTCAGCTCAGGGATGACCTTGACAATGGCTTTCACAGTGCTAGTGAATGTAGCAATGATATTCTGGGCAGCCTCATAGCCCTCACATCATAGTTTCCCCTAAGGGGACTTTCATGGTCTTCTGGGTGGCAATAATGGCATGACTGTGGTCATGAATCCCCCCATGATGCCAGCATTGTCAGGGACAACCTTGGCCAGGGGGTAAATAGTTGGTGGTGCAACAGGCTTTACTGATGATCTCCAGGGAGTTGCCATATTTCTAATGGTCCATGCCCATCACAAACATGGGGGCATCAGATGGTGTAGAGATGATAACTTTGGGATACACTCTTCAAGTTAGCCTTGGCCTTCTCGGTGGTAGTGAAGACACTGTAGGACCCCAAAACATACTTGGTACCAACATGGTTCTATTTGATGTTGCTGGAGTCTTCCTTCTTGCAGATGGAGATGGGCTTTCATTGATAACAAACTTCCTGTTCTCAGCCTTGAATGTGCCACTGAAATTTACCATGAGTAGAACTATATTACTACTTTGGAACATGTGGATCATGTAGTTGAGGTTAATTAAAGGGTCATTGATATCAATAATATTCACTTTGTCAGACTTAAAAGCAGCCCTGGTGACTAGGTACCCCAATGTGGCAGAGTTTTTCTATTTTGTCCTTTACCATCATGTGTTAGCAACATGGCTGGCCCTGCACAAGAATATGTGGCTGGCTGTTGAATGAGGAAGAGCAGAGAGCCAGCCTCTATCTTTATAAAGCTTAAACACAAATCATGATAAACTGAACACCATTTTATTCCTCCATTCCCCACCTTTCTATTGGTCTTCATTCTTCCTCAGCAAAACACGGAAACAGTTACACACCCACACACACCCACACACCACTTACTTTAGACTTAACCCCACAAACAATTCTCCTGCCAATCAAGTGCTATTGAAATAGGCACATATATGCAGTCATGACTGAGCTGGATTTAAATAGGAGTCTCTGCTGTATAGCAAAAGGTCTGGTTTGGGAGATTGTACCTAATTTTTGACCCATGGGAAGATTACTTCTTTTTCAGCAATTTTGCCAACTCCACAAGTAAGTTGGAAAGCATATGAACACGAAAGCAGTATTATGGATGGCCTATATATTCTGCCACTGTTTGAGCCCTGGTTCAATGGAATGACCACATAGTTTACTGAACATCAAAGGAGTGTGAAGTTTTTCTTGAAAATTTTTACTTTTGAACAGGGGTGGAAGGGAACGGTGATAGCCCTGGATGCTGTCATACTGCTTTTGCCTTAGAGGAATGCTGGACACTTCTGAGGACCTCATGTGTGAGCTCATTTTATCTTTCAAAACATCTCCTTTATATTAATTTTCATTTTGATAGACTCATGAGAAATAGTGGCAGCTCTAATAACATGAACATTAAAAAAATCCCATAACATCAAGATTGCATATTTCCTACTGATTAGTATTTTTTTCCTTGATTAAATTATGCATTTTTAATACAAGTCCTTCATTTCTCAACAGTAACACATGGTACAGTCCTCCCTTGATATAGACCAAATACATTTATGGGTCCCTGTTTGGGCATATATGGAACTGCTTTGAACTTCAGGCTCTGCATATGAAAGAGATCCAAAATGTTCAATAAATGCTTCTGCTACAACCTCTCATGTGATCTCTCTGAGGGGAAAAATAATCTTTCTGTTAGGCTAGTGAAGGTAAATGGAGATATTGAAGGTGGTGGCTTGCCCAATGTTACTAAAATACTCACTATCAAATTAGCCAAGAAGGCTTAATGGCTAAATCACATAGAAGAGTCTAAATTATAGATTAGGTTTATCTCCAAAGTTTGTTCTATTTCCAACTGGTTTAGTAACTATATAGATTGTCACCCTGTTGCAATATTATTTCTTGGCACTAAACATTCAAACATTTAATGATTTTATGTTGGTTTCTTTAGTACCTCTATCTCAGTATCTTCTTTATGTTTCATGTGATGCTCAGGGAAATCTAGGCTGGATTTTTGGTCTACTTATGGCTAGGTGGAAAGTGCATGGTACCTGAGGGTTTTTTTCTCTGATTCTTTTGTTCTGAATTTCAAAACACTACATGTTCAGAATAAACGTTGCACTAAAGAAGGTATTTTCAGAGTAATTTAGGGTAAGATTTTTCTCTGTGAGCAGTTTCTTATCCTAACTGGAGGTCCAGATCCTTCTATTATTTGGTCTTAGGTTCTTTACAAAAATATAAGAATTTATACTCACAGAATCACTGCATGCAGTGATTCTGGAAGAGAACTATGCCCATGGAAGCTATGACCCAGGATTGCCCAATGCTTGGTTTTCTGAGGTTTAATTGAGAAGAGGTAAATTTGGCTAAGGAGGGAGACTGCACCCATTCACTCTGAGTTATAGTTTGCATTTGTGTTCCTGTATCCACCTTTAGTCCTACTTACCTATATCCTAGCACCTAGACAATGTGATTTTTCTAAAATATAAGTCTTTGAAACAATTGTCTTGATTAAATTTTACCGCAATTTTACCCTATACTATCAGTTTAATATTGGGTTATGCTGCTTTAAATTAACTCAAACTCTCAGTCATTTGGGGGAAAAAAAAAGGTTTAAACCTTACTCATCCTCTATGTATTGTGTGATTTGGTAATATAGGATGGCTATTTTGCCTCACACAGTCATTCCAGGTCCAGGCTGGCAGAGGTCTTATCATCTGGGTGTTGCTGGTTGCCATAGCAAAGGTAAAGAGCCCATGAACGTGACACAACTGCTTTCCTATGTTTAGTATAAGAGGTGAGGCCAGACCTAATCATATTTTACCTCCTTTACTTTCAAGAAGGGAACAGATATTAGTAAGTGCTGTATTCTTCATTGCCCTTGTCATAGAAGTTTTTCATAATTTTGTCTTTGCTTTAATTACACTTGCTTCCTGTCCCCTTTGGCTGGGGCTTTAACCCAGGGTCTTGTGCATACTAGGCAAGATATCTACCACTGAGCTACACCCCCAGCCCTTTTTATTTGGAAGACAGGGTTTTGCTGAGTTGCAAAGGCGGACCTCAAACTTACAACCCTATTACTTCATCCTCCCAAGTAGCTAGGATTATAGGAGTGTGCCATCAGACCCAACTCTCATTTGAATCCAGTCACAGGGAACATTTTGCAGTTCCCAGACTGTGTTATCTCTCACAGCTTAGTATCTACATAGGCAGCTTCTTTGCCCAAAACACCTTTCCTAAATCTTTTATTTTCCTTATGATGCAGTTCAAAATTTCTTCCTCTGGATAGGAAGATTTTCCTGACTTTCCCCGCATTTTATTTATTTTTAGCTATCACAATGCTCTGTTATTTAACATCTGTTTAGCGCTTGCAGGGCTGGCTCTGTATGGACTCAGTCTTCCTACTACACTGTCCAGAAGTGTCTTGGGATCAGAGATTGTGTAAAGAAAGAAAAAGGAGACAGGCAAGGTGCAGAGGCAAAGTGGCAGAAACCCCTTGTCCAAGCTGCCAGCTTTATTTATATCAATAGGTTACATTAGGTCACTGGCATCATTATTGTTCATTGGATCATTAGGCAGGTTATAGAGTTAGCAACATTATGCAGCTTGTTCTTCAGTTGCACACTATAGCTGCAATGTGCAATGTTAGGAGCTTTGTGTAGCTCTCAAGAAAGTCTATTGTTTAAAATTACTGTTATGGGGACAGGTTCAGACCCAGCAGAGCTTGTTGAAATATTTTGGTTGTTTAACAAGAGAGTTTCTTTGTTCCCAGGAGCTGTGTGCCTGCAAGGTTGAGGCTGATAAGACTCTAGCACAGACCCTCCTCATGCAGGGCATTGCTAGAGCAGCTATGCATCCCATGTTTGTGCACAGAAGTTTTCCTAGCAACCAGGCATTCAGTGCCTTTGCAAAGAAACTTCCTAGCCACCACGCATGCCACAGTCATCGAGCCATCAGAAACCCCAATCCCAAACACAGAACCCTTACAAGATTGGGCTCTAATTAAATTTGCTGAATTTCAAACCCTTATCAAGGAGTAGGTGCTCAGTAAATATTTGTTGAGAATGAATGAATCCTGGACTTTCTTTGTTAGTAAGTGAAAAATGGACATTACATTTAGAATCTGGGAAATTAAATAGATTTATACAAAAAATAATAATGAACATCTTATCCTTTTGGATGTCTGTATTCAGACAATAAAACTTCATTTTTAGAGGAGTTTTTATGTTTATTGTGGATAAAATTAATTCTGTGAAAAGGATAATAGGGTCTAGATGAGGATTTCTTTTTCTCCTTAGGAATAATATCTCTATATCAGTTTATAATTTTGATGCCCTTTACATCTGCATTTTCTATTTGTATAATAGCATTTGTGAAAGTTGCCTGTTCAAGCACATTGATATCACCTGCCTTTTCCTTGAAATTTTTTGGGAAGGATTTTGTTACTGATTATTCTGACCCTTTGTGTGATATTGACCCCCCCTTTTTGCCTCTTTTATGGGTGGAATTGTGTCCACTCAAATATGTTGAAGTTTTAACTCCTATACCTATAAATGTGACCTTGTTTGAAAATAGGAATTTTATAGCTGTAATTTAATACAATAGGTGTCCTCACAAGAAGAGGAGAGACATAGATACACAGGAGTGCAACATTGGAGTGAGGAAACTCTGAGCCAAATAAGGCTGAGGACTGGTGGCCACCACCAGATGCTAGAAAAAGGCAAGGAAGAATTCTACCATGTACTTTAGAGGTTAGCATGGCACTTCTGGATCCCTAATTTCAGACTTCAAGCTTCCAATGCTGTGAGAGAATAAATTTCTCTTATTCCAAGACATTCATTTTGTGGTACTTTGGCAGCACTTGTAAACTAATAGAGCATCTTTCCAATTTTCTTCCCCTATAATATATGGAATATAAATTAGTACTCTAGTCTGGATTTGCCAGCAACATGCAAAAATAAAACTACTTTGTGAACTAATGAAGGGTTGTTTACACTTTTGAAAGGGACTATTGTAAATAAACTTGGAAAAATATTTGAAAAAAGAAGAAAAAACTAAACACCTTTGAACCCTTCTCTTATAAAACACCCTCATTGCCAAGACTGCTGTTCCTGTCAGGATAGTTCTGGATGAACTGAGACCAAAATAAAGGCAGGAAGCCTTCTGCTATATGAAAGAGACCTGGGTGACCCCAGGAACTCTTAGAAGAACTAAGTACTCGAACTTTTGCTAGATTTGGTCAAAGGACATTTAAGTCTTATGTTTATACTTTTCAACGTTCCTTCTTATGTTATTCAGGCTGTAAGTAAGAAATACGTTTCCAAGAATCTATTGAAGCTAGTGTTCTGGAAAGAAAATTATGTCCCAATAGGAAAATTTGCTCAGGAGAAATTTCAAAGTGAGGAAATGGGCATATTCCTTGTGCCAATTCAGTTGGTAAATGAGGTCATAGAGTGTCAGGAGGCAGCTGTTGTGTTCTGGCTCAGTGTTTCAGAGTGTAGTTACCAGCCCTGTGGGTGTCAGGAGAGAGTTGTGGAGGTAGTGGTAGCAACTTCTCATTTCTCATTTTCTGCACCGTGTTCCTAACTCTAAAATTTCTAGTGATGTCACCCTATCTCCTGATAATCCAGTTTTTCTTAAAGCTTTGCATATGATTCTCTGTAATGATTTCTAGTCCTTTCAAGGAAACCAGTAGAGGAAAAGAAACTGGTGGGGGTGTGGGGGGAGGGTGGGTGGGAAGAAGAGGAGAGAAAGGGGAAATACTGGAAGGATATTGGCCAAATTATATTCTAATATTGTGTGCCTGTATTAATAAGTAACAATGAATCCTACCATTATGTATAATTGTCATGCACCAATAAAAATATGGAAAAAATTCTAGTCTGTTAAGAATACTGTGTCTGTTTCTTGGACTAACCTCTGATTAACAGAAATTTGGATTGGTTATTTGACTTGGTCGAATTTGAAGGTTTTGATATATTTGGTACTGCTGGAAAATTGAATCCAAGTAGTCAGTGGCATGTGAGCAAAAGAATTCCTTAAATTATCTTGTGGCATCCCTAGGAATAAAGTGCTTATGGAATGCGAGGCTTTGGCAGTTGGGTTTATCTGGAGACTCTATTGCAGGGATGAAGAAAAAGGACTATGGGTGATATGTTTATAGTCCTGAAGAAAATCTTTTATTCTTTGGAGTTGTACTGCTGGTATAACTGAAATATTAGATTATGGGTTGCTAAAGTACAACATAAGTTGAATTAATATCCTTATCAGGTTTTTTTTGGTCAATGTTTGAACATTGATTTATTGGGAAAGAGTTAGGACATTGGAATTACTCTAACAATTTTCAAATAGCCTAATGGTGCTACTTCAGCACTTCAGTTACAGGGGTTAACTAACTCTTTTCCTTGGTGTTATTAAGAAATTGAGTTTGTTATTTGTGTCCTGTAAACACAAATTATTTGTTATTTGTGTCCTTTGAATATTTATGTTCTTTAAACATTACTATGTTGAAGTTCTAACCTTCAGTTTGGATATGAGGAGTCTAAGGAAGTAAGTAGGTTTAAATGAGGTTTTAGGGATGGCACCCTGATGTAATATGTTTAATGTGTTTATAAGAAGAGAGCTCATGTTCTCCACCAGCACCCACAGAGGAGGGGCTATTGCTAGGACACAGTGAGAAGGCAGCCATTTACAATCCATGAAGAGAGCAGTCACTATAAACTGACCGTGTTGTCATCCTGATCTTGAACTTTAAGCTTTTATACCATGATAAGATAAATTTCTGATGTTTAAGGTACCCAATTTATGGTATTTTGTCATAGCTCAAGTCAACTAATACAGGGCCAAACCTTACAATTATAACTGTATGATAGCATGGGTTAGTGGTCTTAAATGCTAGATTAATATTTTCTCTGAATTGATATTCTTAATGCCTGACCATTGCTGTTGTTGGTACTGTTATTTTCTGTGCAAATTTATTGGAAGCCACCCTGCTTCAGGGAATCAGGTTTGGGAAAATAAACCTTATATTTTACTTGACTGATAAAAGCCTGAATTCAGTGTTGGTAAACATTAAATAAAGCTGACTTCACAGATAACCTGTGGAAGAAGAAATGCAAAGATTTAGTTAAGGTGCTGAGAATATTGTAATATAGCTTTCACACCACTTCGCCTCTTCTTATTTATATCTTCTCAAAGGGCTCAGAAAAAAAGTTCCTTTTTCAAAGAAATTCAGAAGTGCTTTGGTAAAGGACACTGTTAAAAAGTGTTAATAGATATATTTGTTTGCTAGGGCTACCATAACAAAATTCCACAGACTAGATGAATTAAACAAGATAAATTTATTTTCTCACAGTTCTGGAGGCTGCAAGTTCAAGTTCAAGTCACCTTCATTCCCCAAAAATTTTGAAGAAAGTTGTGGCCTTTGTATTAGTCAGGGTTATTAGGAGGAAAGAAAAGCCATTAAGATGGATGGATTGACAGATTTAATTAAAAAAATTGCTTATATGCTTTAATTTGTAGGCTTTTTGCAGGCTGAAAAATCATAAATAGGAGCTGAAGCTATTATCCTGGGGCAGAATTTCTTAACTTTGTTCCTGAGCATTTTCATCCGATTGAATGAGTTCTACCCATATTATCAAGAATCTCCTTTACTTAAAGTTAACTGATTCTATATCTTAACCACATCCATAAAATATCTCTAAAGCAACAGCTAGATTAGTATTTGATTAAAATAAATGGGTCCTATATCCTAGCCAAGTTGATACATAAAACCAACCATCAAAGTTTCTTTTGCAAATGTCTATTCTTGTTCTGCAAATCAGGTCCAGGATTACTACAGGTCCCCAATGGAGACTGAATGATGATCATGGGAAATAAGTTACCATTTTATCTAAGAGCCTTATCTTAGATTTTATCAAACCAAAGCCAAAATATCTGGGCATCTTGCACATAATAAGTATAGAGTAGCTTTTAACTCTGATGATATTGAAGACTTGGTATGGATAAATGTTTCTACCAGGGAGCATGGGAAATGACTCCAGTTAGTCTGCAACTTGAGGTAGCTACTTGGTAATTTTGGACTTTTACAGCACAGAATCAACAAGCAAAAACACCAACCAACCAACCAACCAACCAAACAAACAAAACCCCAGATACTATTTTCAGTGATTGGTTGTGACTATAATGGGTTTATTTTATTGAATGATTCTTATACTGTGAAGACAAGGAGAAATATGTCTGAAACTGAAGGTATCCTCTGCAGTGCCTCCAATGCTCTCTTCTAATGTCAAGTAAAGCAGTTAATGAAATACTGTCATGATTCCATGCTGACAGGGACATTAGTGATGGAGATACCCAAGATTGAAGATTTGCATATGCCCACCAAGTATAAAATAATACTAGCTAGCATCTTGTTGAGAGCAAAGGGAAATGAAATGTGTAGAAATGTGTAGTTGAATAGAAGGAAATCAATTCCAATAATGCCTTATAACAAGTTTCATAACAGAGGACTGTAGTCTCTCTCTCTCTCTCTCTCTCTCTCTCTCTCTCTCTCTCTCTGTGTGTGTGTATTAATGAATATCCTTCTTTTCCCACCCATTTGTTTAGACACAACATGTTGGGGGCAATTTACATTTATATAGTCCTTAGCTGACAGGATATCAAAGCAAGCTTGTAACTGACCTACAATAGGAAGAAATATCATCAATAGCACCTAGAGATAGACATAAATCCAATGATTAAAATCTTTGAGTTCTTATATTGGGGAAAGAGTAAGCTTTTTTTTTTTAAATTTCTGTATAGAATGTTTATATTTTACTGTATAGACAGATAATGTTTTTGCTATTATTATTTGGAATTTTAATGTCATTTTAAATGGTATATGTATATGGGCATTGGGAAGCCAACAGAGGGACTATGCTGGATATCATTCCTAACTCTGGTCTATCCACCAGGGGATGGAAAGATTAAATCACATTTCCCAGACCTGCTAGCTTCTTAGACTCTAGATTTAAGCAAGATTCCACTAACTTGGTCTGTGGACATGAGGCAAACCTGATGATGTTTGTGCAGGCAGGTGTGGTTTTGGAAACGTTGGCAGCTGCGGCAGCCAGAGGCAGAGTTGTAGATTTCATGTACTTACTCCTAAGGTATCTGGAGGTAGTGACAGAGACATCATGGCTGGACTCAAGGTTCTAGGACCTAGTCAGCTGCTTTGTAAATGTCCTGAGGCAGTGTCAGAGGATAACAGCTTCCTGATCCTGGATCAAGCTATGAACTCTTGATTCAAAAGGTTCTTATTCATCTATCTCTCCAGTACTTCTAATGATTTTCTGAGCATTTGATTCCTTGCATAATAAGACTGGCTTAGCAAGGTATAGGGGAAATAATAATGGCTATTATACCTAACATTTAAAGAACACTAAATATATTCTAGGCATTGTATCTAGCACTTTTCAGGCATTAGTTAATAATCACAGCAATTTCATCAGGTAGAATCTTGAAGTATTCTCATTTTTACAGATGAAGAAATGGAAGCTAAGAGATATGGAATGACTTACACAAAATCACAAGGCTAGCTGAGTGGTGTCAGGACTCACATATGGAGAGTACAATTCCAGAACTCACAGTATAACAACAGTACTGTGTTGCTTTAAAATCAGAGTATGGGGGCTCCATTCCTACCTCTAATAGTTAGAAAATTACTTATCCACTCTTTACTATGTCTCCCACCTGTACAGAAAGCTTCTAATACCCTTCCTGAGGTGGAAATTAGTACTCAACAAGTTAAGTCAAAGTAATTTCAAACACTAAGAGAAGTTATAATTCTATTAATATTGCTGAAATTACACTACTAATGAGTTTACCAGATTTTTTTCCCTTAACCAAGGAAGATAGGTGATTACATTCAAAAGTATTGAAATATTTGAAAGGGGAGAGGGATCCTAAAAGAGAAGAAAAGCCTCTGGATAGGAGGTTCAGAGTCCTTTCTCCTTCTCCTTCTTCTTCTCTTTTTAAAAATACCTTTATTTTATTTGTTCTTTGTATTTTTATGTAGTGCCAGGATTGAACCCAGTACCTCATGCATGCTAGGTGAGCGTTCTATCACTGAGCCACAACCCCGGCCCCCCCTTGCTTTTTTTTATTTACTTGACAATTTTGGTTATAGCGGTCCTTGAATGTTTATTTATAAAAAGCAGTAATTGGGCTTTATTACACCCTCCTTTTCTGTTCTCACCTCTGTCCTTCTCTGGCAAGGACTCAGCTGATTGTTCTCCATCCGACTTGGAATCAATATTCGCTTGAATCCAGTTTTTGGTGGCACAAGAAAATGGCATCTTTTCTAATTATTTCTCAGGGATACTCCAGCCTCTGTGACATCACACCCCTTTCTGTCCACACTACATTGTTTCGCCCAGTCATGTGGTTTCTGGTCCTCCTTTGTTCTCTCATTTAATGGTATGAATTGCTGTATCTCCTTTAGAGATGAAGATGTTTTTAAATAATAATTTTTGTTTTTGGATGAACCTACAACCTACCTTATCATATGAAACTATAACCTTAATTGTAATTGTGATAGAGGTTAAAATAACTTAAAAAATCATTTTGTGTTCCAGTACATAGAATGCTTTTAAATGATTTTGAACCCTTGACAAGACGACGACTAGCTGTAGGCAGTTCTGTTACTTGTGTATTAAATGTTTACACATTCTGGCATATGCTCATTTCCTGTGAAGCATGGTGTTTATGTTTCTGGAATGTTGATGTAACAAATTCATGGATTTTGAAGTTGTACTGGAGAACTACATAGTTCATAGGTTTATGGAAAAACAGAAGTTTTTGAAGCTTCAATTGTCCAACATTAGAATCTGTGTGATGCCAAAATTCAATTATCAAAGATTTCTGGCAGTTTTATTCTACAATAATATTATTGGTTTGGCAACTGAATATCAATCATGAGATCTTCATGGTTAAGAAAGAAAAAATATCTTGCATGGCATGTCAATCTGTGTTTTTGTCATATATATCCCAGTTTATATTTATTGTTTTAATGGAGTTGCAGTTTTCACTGATTCCTTAATTTAGTCTCTCAATATAAATTGGTTTAACTAAAATTTGGTCAGAAACCAATTTCTTTCTGCTTCCTTCTTGAAGCACACTGGACAAAACAAAGCCACAAGGATAAAAGAGTATGTTTTGCAAGATGCAGTTATTTATCTTTGAATTTTGGGCACTGTTATTATTCTTCTGGGTGTTGAAAATTCATTGTACAGAGAGTTCATTTGAGAAATTAGAATTAAGAAAGAGAATAGGATAAATTATTTTAAATTTATTTTTAATATGTGACTTGGTTTTATTTGAACCATGATCAAATCAAGAGGTAGATATTGATGTTAATATGCAATTAGAGGCATTTCATATTTTGTGTGGGGCAAAGAATCTATGTTCTTCAGTTAGAAGCCTTGGGAGAACCATCTGATGTATTTAGGTGACAACCTTCAGCTTTTAAATGATCATTGCTTCAAAATATTTTGACTTCTAAATAGAAAAAAAGTTTAATGGTTGTTGAATGGACAGGCCAAATGACAGCAGGAAATTGGCATAGAAAATGAAAGAAGAGAGCATTTCCTGTTCACATGAATTTGGGGCAAACCTTGGTGTGGAAGAGGGAGGGCTTTGAATTAAACCTGAGTAAAGTGAGCTGGAAGGAAGTGAACAGGAGGATAGACTATGTCAAGGTCAATTGATGGATAAATTTTCAGATAGAGCAGTAGAGTGGAATTACTAGAAAAAAATGTTATTGTTTTATCTTTAACTCCACCTCTATCTCTGCCAGTAATGGAACTGAGGCCTCTCACATGCCAACCATGCACTCTATCATTGAGTTGTGCCTCCAGTCTTATAGGAAATTTTCTTTCTTTGTAAAATAGGACTAGTAAATTCCTGTAGCTTTCATGCCTATATTATTGCAGTGACCCTTGTCCTAACATTTCTTGGAGGTGTGTCAAATACTAAAGCTTTGTTTGTGTCCTTTTACTTTTGAAGGCAAATATCAAGTTCTTCAACAGGTGCTCAATGGTTCTCTTATACTTTCCCATGGGAATGAGGGACAGTACAGGGGAAACACTTCTTCTGTTTTTATTTTTATTTTTTTATTTTTTATTTTTTTTTTATTTTTTATTTTTTATTTATTTTTTTTTTTTATTGTTGGCTGTTCAAAACATTACATAGTTCTTGATATATCATATTTCACAATTTGATTCAAGTGGGTTATGAGCTCCCATTTTTACCCCATATACAGATTGCAGAATCACATCAGTTATACATCCATTGATTTACATATTGCCATACTAGTGTCTGTTGTATTCTGCTGTCTTTCCTATCCTCTACTATCCCCCCTCCCCTCCCCTCCCCTCCCCTCCCCTCCCCTCCCCTCTTCTCTCTCTGCCCCCTTTACTGACATTCGTTTGTCCCCCTTGTATTATTTTTCCCCTTCCCCTCACTTCCTCTTGTATGTACTTTTGTATACCTCTGAGGGTCTCCTTCCATTTCCATGCATTTTCCCTTCTCTCTCCCTTTCCCTCCCACCTCTCATCCCTGTTTAATGTTAATCTTCTTCTCATGCTCTTCGACCCTACTCTGTTCTTAGCTACTCTCCTTATATCAAAGAAGACATTTGACATTTGTTTTTTAGGGATTGGCTAGCTTCACTTAGCATAATCTGCTCTAATGCCATCCATTTCCCTGTAAATTCTATGATTTTGTCATTTTTTAATGCAGAGTAATACTCCATTGTGTATAAATGCCACATTTTTTTTATCCATTCATCCATTGAAGGGCATCTAGGTTGGTTCCACAGTCTAGCTATTGTGAATTGTGCTGCTATGAACATCGATGTAGCAGTGTCCCTGTAGCATGCTCTTTTTAGGTCTTTAGGGAATAGACCGAGAAGGGGAATAGCTGGGTCAAATGGTGGCTCCATTCCCAGCTTTCCAAGAAATCTCCATACTGCTTTCCAAATTGGCTGCACCAATTTGCAGTCCCACCAGCAATGTACAAGTGTACCCTTTTCCCCACATCCTCGCCAGCACTTGTTGTTGTTTGACTTCATAATGGCTGCCAATCTAACTGGAGTGAGATGGTATCTTAGGGTGGTTTTGATTTGCATTTCTCTGACTGCTAGAGATGGTGAGCATTTTTTCATGTACTTGTTGATTGACTGTATGTCCTCCTCTGAGAAGTGTCTGTTCAGGTCCTTGGCCCATTTGTTGATTGGGTTGTTTGTTCTCTTATTGTCTAATTTTTTGAGCTCTTTGTATACTCTGGATATTAGGGCTCTATCTGAAGTGTGAGGAGTAAAGATTTGTTCCCAGGTTGTAGGCTCTCTATTTACCTCTCTTATTGTATCTTTTGCTGAGAAAAAACTTTTTAGTTTGAGTAAGTCCCATTTGTTGATTCTAGTTATTAACTTTTGTGCTATGGGTGTCCTATTGAGGAATTTGGAGCCCGACCCCACCGACTGTAGATCGTAGCCAACTTTTTCTTCTATCAGACAGCGCGTCTCTGATTTGATATCAAGCTCCTTGATCCATTTTGAATTAACTTTTGTGCATGGCGAGAGAAAGGGATTCAGTTTCATTTTGTTGCATATGGATTTCCAGTTTTCCCAGCACCATTTGTTGAAGATGCTATCCTTCCTCCATTGCATGCTTTTAGACCCTTTATCAAATATAAGATAGTTGTAGTTTTGTGGATTGGTTTCTGTGTCCTCTATTCTGTACCATTGGTCCACCCGCCTGTTTTGGTACCAGTACCATGCTGTTTTTGTTACTATTGCTCTGTAATATAGTTTGAAGTCTGGTATCGCTATACCGCCTGATTCACACTTCCTGCTTAGCATTGTTTTTGCTATTCTGGGTCTTTTATTTTTCCATATGAATTTCATGATTGCTTTCTCTATTTCTACAAGAAATGCCGTTGGGATTTTGATTGGCATTGCATTAAACCTATAGAGAACTTTTGGTAATATCGCCATTTTGATGATGTTAGTTCTGCCTATCCATGAACAGGGTATATTTTTCCATCTTCTAAGATCTTCTTCTATTTCTCTCTTTAGGGTTCTGTAGTTTTCATTGTATAAGTCTTTCACCTCTTTTGTTAGGTTGATTCCTAAGTATTTTATTTTTTTTGAAGATATTGTGAATGGAGTGGTTGTCCTCATTTCCATTTCAGAGGATTTGTCGCTGATATACAGGAATGCCTTTGATTTATGCGTGTTGATTTTATATCCTGCGACTTTGCTGAATTCATTTATTAGCTCTAATAGTTTCTTTGTAGACCCTTTTGGGTCTGCTAGGTATAGAATCATGTCATCTGCAAATAGTGATAATTTAAGTTCTTCTTTTCCTATTTTGATGCCTTTAATTTCTTTCGTCTGTCTAATTGCTCTGGCCAGTGTTTCGAGAACTATGTTGAACAGAAGTGGAGAGAGAGGGCATCCCTGTCTTGTTCCAGATTTTAGAGGGAATGCCTTCAATTTTTCTCCATTCAGAATGATGCTAGCCTGAGGCTTAGCATAGATTGCTTTTACAATATTGAGGTATGTTCCTGTTATCCCTAGTTTTTCTAGAGTTTTGAACATAAAGGGATGCTGTACTTTGTCGAATGCTTTTTCCGCATCTATCGAGATGATCATATGGTTCTTATTTTTAAGTCTATTGATGTGGTGAATAACATTTATTGATTTCCTTATATTGAACCAGCCTTGCATCCCAGGGATGAATCCTACTTGATCATGGTGCACAATTTTTTTGATGTGCCTTTGTATCCGAGTGGCCAGAATTTTATTGAGGATTTTTGCATCCAAGTTCATTAGAGATATTGGTCTGTAGTTTTCTTTCTTTGAAGTGTCTTTGTCTGGTTTAGGTATCAGGGTGATGTTGGCCTCATAGAATGAATTTGGAAGTTCTCCCTCTTTTTCTATTTCCCGAAGTAGCTTGAAAAGTATTGGTATTAGTTCCTCTTTAAAGGTTTTGTAAAACTCTGCTGTATACCCATCCGGTCCTGGGCTTTTCTTAGTTGGTAGTCTTTTGATGGTTTCTTCTATTTCCTCAATTGATATTGGTCTGTTTAGGTTGTCTATATCCTCCTGACTCAATCTGGGCAGATCATATGACTTAAGAAATTTATCTATGCCTTCACTATCTTCTAATTTATTGGAGTATAAGGATTCAAAATAATTTTTGATTATCTTCTGTATTTCTGAAGTGTCTGTTGTGATATTGCCTCTTTCATCCCGTATGTTAGTGATTTGAGTTCTCTCTCTTCTTCTCTTCGCTAGCATGGCTAAGGGTCTGTCGATTTTGTTTATTTTTTCAAAGAACCAACTTTTAGTGTTGTCAATTTTTTCAATTGTTTCTTTTGTTTCGATTTCATTGATTTCAGCTCTGATTTTAATTATTTCTTGCCTTCTACTTCTTTTGCTGTTGTTTTGCTCTTCTTTTTCTAGGATTTTGAGATGAAGTATGAGATCATTTATTTGTTGTTTTTTTCTTTTTTTAAGGAATGAACTCCAAGCAATGAATTTTCCTCTTAGAACTGCTTTCAATGTGTCCCATAGATTCCGATATGTTGTGTCTGTGTTTTCATTAATCTCTAAGAATTTTTTAATTTCCTCCTTGATGTCTTCTATAACCCATTGATCCTTCAGTAACCTATTGTTCATTCTCCAAGTGATATATTCTTTTTCCTTCCTTCTTTTATCGTTGATTTTCAGTTCCATTCCATTATGATCAGATAGGATGCATGGTATTATCTCTACTCCTTTGTATTGTCTAAGAGTTTCCCTGTGACATAATATATGATCTATTTTTGAGAAGGATCCATGTGCTGCTGAGAAAAAAGTGTAACTGTTTGATGTTGGGTGGTATATTCTATATATGTCAATTAAGTCTAGGTTATTAATTGTGTTATTGAGTTCTATAGTTTCCTTATTCAACTTTTGTTTGGAAGATCTGTCCAGTGGTGAGAGAGGTGTGTTGAAGTCTCCCATGATTATTGTATGGTGGTCTATTAGACTCTTGAACTTGAGAAGAGTTTGTTTGATGAACATAGCTGCACCATTGTTTGGGGCATATATATTTATGATTGTTATGTCTTGTTGGTGTATGGTTCCCTTGAGCAGTATGTAGTGTCCCTCTTTATCCCTTTTGATTGACTTTGGCTTAAAATCTATTTTATTTGATATGAGTATGGATACTCCTGCTTGTTTCCGAAGTCCATATGAGTGATATGATTTTTCCCAACCTTTCACCTTCAGCCTATGTATGTTTTTTCCTGTCAAATGCGTCTCCTGTAGGCAGCATATTGTTGGGTCTTGTTTTGTGATCCATTCTACTAGCCTGTGTCTCTTGATTGGTGAGTTTAAGCCATTAACATTTAGGGTTATTATTGAGATATGGGTTGTTCTTCCAGCCATATTTGTTTATTTATGTTACTAAACATGGTTTGTTTTCCACTTTGATTATTTTCCCCCCTTTAGTGTCCTACCTCCCACTGTTGGTTTTCATTGTTATTTTCCATTTCCTCTTCCTGTAATGTTTTGCCAAGGATGTTTTGAAGAAATGGTTTTCTAGCTGCAAATTCTTTTAACTTTTGTTTATCGTGGAAGGTTTTAATTTCATCTTCCATCCTGAAGCTTAATTTCGCTGGAAACACAATTCTTGGTTGGAACCCATTTTCTTTCAGTGTTTGAAATATGTTATTCCAGGATCTTCTAGCTTTCAGAGTCTGTGTTGAAAGATCAGCTGTTATCCTGATTGGCTTACCCCTAAATGTGATCTGCTTCCTTTCTCTTGTAGCTTTTAAAATTCTCTCCTTGTTCTGTATGTTGGGCATCTTCATTATAATGTGTCTAGGTGTGGGTCTCTTATGATTTTGCACATTCGGCGTCCTGTAGGCTTCTAGGATTTGGGGTTCTGTCTCATTCTTCAAGTCTGGGAAGTTTTCTCGAATTATTTCATTGAATAGATTGCTCATTCCTTTGGTTTGAAACTCTGTTCCTTCCTGTATCCCAATGACTCTTAAATTTGGTCTCTTGATGTTATCCCATATTTCTTGGATGTTCTGCTCATGGTTTCTTAACAGTCTTGCTGAGCTGTCTATGTTCTTTTCAAGTTGAAATACTTTATCTTCATTGTCTGATGTTCTGTCTTCTAAGTGTTCTACTCTGCTGGTAGTATTCTCAATTGAGTTTTTAAGTTGGCTTATTGCTTCCTGCATTTCTAGGATTTCTGTTTGTTTGTTTTTTATAACCTCTATTTCCCTGTATAGTTGATCTTTTGCTTCTTGGATTTGTTTATGTAATTCATTGTTGAAGTGATCTTTCATTGTTTGATTTTGCTGTCTGATGTCTTCCTTGAGACTCCAGATCATCTGAAGCATGTATATCCTGAATTCTTTATCTGACATTCCATCAGCTGCAGCTATTACCTCTTCTAAAGTTGAGTTGACCTGCAATGCTTGTGGTCCTTTCTTTCCTTGTCTCTTCATACTGTTCGCGTTCTTTTCTTCTTGGTGAAACTGTTGTGCTATTGAATTTTCCCCCTATATATTTATATTGGTCTTGTATAGTTGCAAAGTCTCCCTCGCAGGCACGGGCGGCGGCTCTGCCCCTCCGCCAATTGGGGCAATGTGCCTATCACGCCGGCAGGCCGCTGGGCCTGCTCTGCCAGTCGGTAGCAGGTCCGCCGTCCTTGCAGGCGCGGGCGGCGGCTCTGTCCCTCTGCGGGCCGCTAGGCTTGTTCTGTCGGTGGTCGCCGTTCTGCCTACTTTGCAGGCGCAGGCAGCGGCACTGCCCCTCTGCAGGCCTCTGGGGCTGTACTGCCAGTGGGTCGCAGGTCCGCCTACTTTGCAGGCGTGGGGGGGGGGGCGGCTCTACCCTTCCTCAGGCCACTGGGCCTGTTCTGTCTCTCGGTTGCAGGTCTGACCTGTTCTGATGGTGGTCTCAGTTCCGATTACCTTGCAGGCGCGGGGGGGAGGGGGCGGCTCAGCCTCTCAGCAGGCGGCTGCTCCTCTTCTGCCAGTGGGTCGCAGGCCCGCCTACCTTGCAGGAGTGATTGGAAGCTCTGTCCCGCCGCGGGCCACTGGGCCTTTTCTGTCGGTGGTCACCCTTCCCCTACCTGGCAGGCGAGGGGGGTGGGGGGCGGCTCTGCCCCTCAGCAGGCCGCTGGGCCTGCTCTGTGATTGGTCCCAGTTCCGTCTACTATGTCAGCGCAGGGGGAGGGGGCGGCCCAGCCTCTCAGCAGGCGGCTGCTCCTCTTCTGCCAGTGGGTCGCAGGCCCGCCTACCTTGCAGGAGTGATTGGAAGCTCTGTCCCGCCCTGGGCCACTGGGCCTTTTCTGTCGGTGGTCACCCTTCCCCTACCTGGCAGGCGAGGGGGGTGGGGGGCGGCTCTGCCCCTCAGCAGGCTGCTGGGCCTGCTCTGTGTTTGGTCCCAGTTCTCTCTACTATGCCGGCGCAGGGGGAGGGGGCGGCTCAGCCTCTCAGCAGGCGACTGCTCCTCTTCTGCCGGTGGGTCGCAGGCCCGCCTACCTTGCAGGAGTGATTGGAAGCTCTGTCCCGCCCTGGGCCACTGGGCCTTTTCTGTCGGTGGTCACCCTTCCCCTACCTGGCAGGCGAGGGGGGTGGGGGGCGGCTCTGCCCCTCAGCAGGCCGCTGGGCCTGCTCTGTCTTTGGTCCCAGTTCCCTCTACTATGCCGGCGCAGGGGGAGGGGGCGGCTCAGCCTCTCAGCAGGCGACTGCTCCTCTTCTGCCGGTGGGTCGCAGGCCCGCCTACCTTGCAGGAGTGATTGGAAGCTCTGTCCCGCCCTGGGCCACTGGGCCTTTTCTGTCGGTGGTCACCCTTCCCCTACCTGGCAGGCGAGGGGGGTGGGGGGCGGCTCTGCCCCTCAGCAGGCCGCTGGGCCTGCTCTGTCTTTGGTCCCAGTTGCCTCTACTATGCTGGCGCAGGGGGAGGGGGCGGCTCAGCCTCTCAGCAGGCGGCTGCTCCTCTTCTGCCGGTGGGTCGCAGGCCCGCCTACCTTGCAGGAGTGATTGGAAGCTCTGTCCCACCCTGGGCCACTGGGCCTTTTCTGTCGGTGGTCACCCTTCCCCTACCTGGCAGGCGAGGGGGGTGGGGGGCTGCTCTGCCCCTCAGCAGGCTGCTGGGCCTGCTCTGTGTTTGGTCCCAGTCACTTCTTCTGTTTTTAATCTAAAGAAATTATCTTTTATTCTTGGCTTAACTTGAACACTTTTCATATATTTGAGGAGGCTGAAGTGATGAGGTTCACAGAATCTTCCCACAGCTCTCTTGTAATTTCCATTTAGTTTCTCTAGTTCCAGATTTGGAATGTGGGGGTACTTGTCAGACATTATTTTGTTCTAGATTTTTTGCAACATAGAACAGAGATACAAAAATGCTCATTTTAACTTAGTTTTATAAGTTCTTACATTTCCTTAAATTTTTTTTCTAGCTATTTTAAGAATTTTTTCTACCATTAAGTTCGTTTTGATTCACAATGTTAACACTTCTGTAATTCAAACTTTCTCTCCTCCTCTACTTGATCTTTTATTCTGGTTTGTCACTTAATTATAACCAAGTAGATTAATGGTTGATTAATTTGGAAATGACTTACCAATTGACCATCCTTGCCTCCCATTACTGCTCTGATTTAGAGAACAGGAATCAATAGCATATTTCTATATTTGGGTACCAAAAAGACCAGTTTGGCAATAGAAAAGGAAACAATGTAAAAATGACAGGATGGAACTCTACTAGGCATCAAATTTGACATTTTGGTTTTTGTCTTTTCAAATATATTTTATGTTTTTTAATTCCCTTTTTATTTTTTAATTTGTTCTAATTAGTTATACATGACAGAAGAATGCATTTTGGCACATTGTACACAAATGGAGCACAACTTCTCCTTTCTCTGGCTGAACATGGTACAGAGTCACATCGGTAGTGTAATCATACATGTATACAGGGTCATAATGTCCATGTCATTCCACCGTCCTTCCCATCCCACAGCCCCACACCTCCCCTCACTCTCTTCTGCACAATCCAAAGTTCCTTCATTCTTCCCCATCCCTCCACCCAATTATGGATTAGCATCTGCTTATTAGAGAAAACATTTAAGAATTTTTTGGGTATGGCTTATTTCAGTTACATAATATTCTCCAGCTCCATCCATTCTTAAAAAAAATTTCAAACCATTTGGCTAATCTAGACTTGGTTTTGCTCAGATACCGGCTCTTTTCCAGCACATTTTGCTTTGTTTCTCTCCTTGGATCCGTTCTTAATTATTTCTGTCAGATTGTGTCTTTTATTATTTGTGTTTAACTTCTCTTTGCTGATCATTCTTTGTTCTCACCTTTGCATACAAATGAACTTAGAATAAAAGACCAATTTGAACAGGTTTCAGTTGAGAGCCTCAGATATGGTTAACATTTTTTTTTAATGTCAATCTCCTTATTTTTATGTTGCTTTAACAAAATATCTGAGGGTGGGTTTCTAATAGAGAGGTTTATTTGGTTTATCATTCTGGTGGCTCCAATCAGCAATTCAGATTCTAAAAGGGTCCATTGGCTGCACCACAACGTGGTAGAGAATTGAAAACAATGCCAGCTGAGTACAGAAGGGACATGTGTGGGAACAAGGAAGTTTAAGAGGATAGAGGGGCCGGGCTCATTTTTTTGTGTAACAACCTACTCTCCAAAACCAATCCACTCCTGCCAGACCTTATGTACTTCTGCAAGACAACCTTAATTCATTTATGAGGGTGGAGCTCTATGACCTAATTACCTTCTACTAGGCTCCACCTCTTAAAGATTCTAGCACCTCAACATCCTCACCCTGTGTAACAAGCCTCCAGCACACCTTTGGGGGACAAATCATATTTAAACCTTAGTAATCTGTACTTAATAGGCTGTATCTCTCTCTCTCTCTCTCTCTCTCTCTCTCTCTCTCTCTCTCTCCACACACACACACACACACACACACACACACACACACACTGAGGATTGAACTCAGGGGTGCTTGACCACTGAGTCACATCCCCAGACCTATTTTATATTTTATTTAGAGACAGGGTCTCACTGAGTTGCTTAGTGCCTCACTTTTGCTGAGGCTGGCTTTGAACTCACGATCCTTCTGATCAGAACAATTTAGAGGGGGAAAAGTTTATTTTGGCTCAGGATTTTAAAGGTTTAGTCTATGGTGGGTTGACTCTATTGCTTTAGGTCCATGGTAAGGCAGAACGTTATGGTGGAAGGGCCTGGCAGAGGAAAGCTGTTGAGTTCATGACAGCTGGAAAACAGAGTGGGAGAAAGGGAAGAGACCAAGGAGAAGATGTACCCTTCCTGGGCATACCTACCTCCTCCAGCCATGCCCCACCTTCCTATAGTTACCACTCAGTCAATCCTTTCAAACTAGGATGAACTGATTAGATTATAGCTCTCACAATCTAATCATCTCACTTCTGAATTTTCTGCATTAACACAGGAGCTTTTGGGGGGCTCCTCATATCTAAATCATAATACTGCTGTTTTAATAAAATTACATTTTTTGTTGTAAATCAATATATGCTTATTATACAGAATATAGAAAATGTAAAGAAGAAAATAAAGCCAGCTCTTATTTGATCACACAGAGATAACAACTATTATCATTTTGGTGTATTTTCTTCCAGTAACTTTTATGTGCAAGTTTAACAAGAGTACTCACATTGTATGACCGGATTATTTCTATTTTATTTAGCTGTGTGAGCCATAGATCTAGAACACTGTACTGTTAAATGTGATGATTACAGATATCCTTGTTTGGCTTCCTAGTTTAGTAGTAATGCCTTTCCCAAAGTGCTTAGTGGAATATTAATAGGCAGTATTCATTACAAGTGTTTTGTTATAAGTAAATTAGAGAAACAGAAGGTTAATAAGTTTATGTTGTTTTAACTGCAGAAATTCTCAGATATTTAAATATGCTCATACATATTATGACATGAAAAAGGAGGGGTTACAGCATTCAAATTTTCCAAATTTATATGAGTGCAGAATCTTTGATGTTTCTCAAGAAAGCCTTTTATGAAATACATTTTAGGAAATTCCTCTCTTGGGTTTCACTTTCAGCTTCATCTGTTTGGGCTGCTGTAACAAACCACCATAGACAGGTAGCAATACAAACCACAGGAATTTCCTTCTCAGAATTCTAAAGACTAGAAACTCCAAAGGTGCTGGCAGATTTTGCGTTTGGTGTGGATCCTCTTCCCATTTCATAAATGGCTGTTTCCCAGCCACATTAATGTTTATAGCAGCACAATTCACAATAGCTAAACTGTGGAACCAACCTAGATGCCCTTCAGTAGATGAATGGATAAAAAAATGTGGCATATATACACAATGGAATTTTACTCAGCAATAAAAGAGAATAAAATCATGCATTTGCAGGTAAAATGATGGCTCTGGAGAAGATAATGCTAAGTGAAGTTAGCCAATCCCCCCAAAACAAATGCCAAATGTTTTCTCTGATATAAGGAGGCTGATTTATAGTGGGGTAGGGAGGTAGACCATAGGAGGAATAGAGGAACTCTAGATGAGGCAGAGGGATGGGAGGGAAAGGGAGGGTGCAGGGGGTTAGCAAGGATGGTGGAATGTGATGGATATCATTATTCAAAGTACATGTATGAAGACACGAATTGGTGTCAACATACTTTATATACAACCAGAGATACGAAAAATTGTGCTATATATGTGTAATAAGAATTGTAATGCATTCCACTGTCATTTTTTAAAAATCAATAAAAAAATAAATGGCTGTTTACATTCTGTGTCCTTGTGTGGCAAAAAGGGCAAGGGAGTTCTCTTGGGTTGCTTTCATGAGGGTACTAATCCCATGCATGGGGTTTTACACACCATGACCTACCCATGTCACATATGTCCCACCTCCAAATGCTATCAAACTGGGGACTAAGATTTCATCAGATGAAATTTAGAACATAAACATTAGTCTAAAGCAACTTTAAATCATGATGTTGTCCTTGGCTTTAGATAGGTGATATATTCTAACAAAGCTAACAAAGAATGTTAATTCTAGTTTGTGAAGTTGCTTGAAATTTTTAAAATCAGGAAAGAATGTTGTTTTATTATGTATGTTTTTGTGCATTTTTTGCAGTGATTATAAATAGTTTTTTATTTTGATTTATGTGATATAATATGCTAATAGATTCCTGACTATAAATTCAATTTTATTTTACTAGCTTCTGCTTTCTAAGCCTCTATCACTGCATGTATAAACTAAAGATGGTAATGATATCTCCCTCAAAGAGATGTTAGAATTAAAAATGAAAATGCACATAAGGTGCTTAGCACTGTTCTTGGAAAATAGTAAGCTATTATTAAGATGAAAATAGCTTTGGCTACAACCCATAAGTTTTGATAAGTAGTTCTCTAATTTTAATTTTTTCCTATGAGGTGTAATTGTTTTTTTAATGTCCTTTTAAAGCCAATAGTTATGTAGGTGGATGTTTTACATTTTCATTTTGATTAGTTAAAACAAATTATTAATTTTTTGCTCTATGGCACTGTGACCGGTGGCTGTGAATTGACTAGTTTGCTTTAGAAATTTAAGATTTCTCTATTATGGAGTAATATTTTATAAAAAATTTAAAAAAAAATTGGCATTCCAAATATACTTGGAAAGATTTTTTTGTAGAGTACAGAATTTATATTATAATATATTTATATATTTTAAATATATATTAATATATAATTATGGATTTAAATTGATCAAGTTGTTCTAATTCTCAGTAAGAAATATTTATGAATTTGTTAATTTTTGCCTTGAAACTGAGAAACTGATTTTTTAAAAAATATTTATTTCTTTTAGTTGTACACAATGCCTTTATTTTTACTTATTTATTTTTATGAGGTGCTTAGGATCGAACCCAGGGCCTTGCATGTGCCAGGCAAGCGCTCTACCGCTGAGCCACAACCCCAGCCTGAGAAACCGATTTTATCTGAAATTATCATTCCTACTTTTTCATTTAAGTTTTTTTTTTGACTACTTGATCTGTTATTGCAATTTTGTTTCTGTCAATTTCTTCCCATACTTTTTTTTTTTTTTTCTTTTTTGGTGATGAGGATCAGGAGTAGGGCCTTATGCATGGTAGGTAAGCCCTATACACTGAGCTTCATCCTTTGCTCTCTTTCTTTTAACAGTTTGAACTCTATCTTTGACACTCTGATTAAAGATTTATAATTTGTGGTATCCTTGTTGGATTGTATATTTTGTCAACATAAAATAACATCCAGCTCAATTTTTAATTATCATTTTGTTTTTCTGAAAATGGGTGGTACTTATTTTGAGTGTTTTTTGTTGACTTCTGACTCTGAAAAAACAAAACAAAACACCCAAGACTGTGTTGTTCAGTCAAAGATGATGGTAAGTGGGTATTTAGTAAGTTTGGGGATTTGGTTTAAGGTTGTTCTTCAAATGCAGGCATCTGAGGAGGATTAGGCAAAGTTTTTGATGTTAGTTTACAATTGATAGACACAGAAGGATGGGGATTTTGACGAAATTCCTTATGAATGAACGTTTGTTTGATAATGGGAATGTTTGCTTGTTTAGAAACTCTACTTTTCTGAGAAGGGATATTTACTCTAGTGCCTGATGAAGAGGCAGATTAAGCAGTTTATTGCTTAGAAAGGTTTTAAAGGGGTTCATGAAACAAACAGTAATGTTATTTGAAACTTTATGTTCCTGTACAAGAATTTATTCGAATATTAATTTCTTGTTAATGTAGACAGTCAATTGTGGATCCTATTAAATCTGTGATTGCAGGCTGTATGTTTTCAATTTGATAAATAGCTGCTTGTCTTTTTTCAGGATGGGGGAGAAAGTGAAGATTGAACCCAGTGGCTCTTTATCACTGAGCTTCATCCACAGTGCTTTTAAAATCATTTATTTATTTATTTATTGTATTTTGTTTTTGAGCTGCTCAATTTACTTTTATTCTTTTTTTTTGTTCATGACAGTAGAATGTATTTTGACATATTATACATATATGGATCCAGTACAACTTCCCATTCTTCTGGTTGTACATGATGTAGAATTACATTGGTTGGGTATTCATATAAAAACATATATGAACATATGAAAGTAATGTCTGATTTATCCTACTCCCAATTTCCCTCCCTTCCCTTCATTCTGCTTTGTCTAATCCAAAGTACTTTAATTTTTCCCTAATCCCCTTTATTGTAAGTCATCATCTGCATATCAGAGAGAACATTTGGCTTTTGGTTTTTTGGGGACTGGCTTATTTCACTTAGCATGGTAGTCTCCAGTTCCATCTCTTTACTGGCAAATGCCATAATTTAATTTCTCTTTATAACAGTAATATTCCATTGTGTATATATACTATATTTTCTTTATCCATTCATCTGTTGAAGGGCACCTAGACTGGTTCCATAGTTTAGGTATTGCGAATTGAGCTGCTATAAACATTGATGTGGCTGAATCACTGTAGTATGCCAATTTTAAGTCCTTTGGGTACAAATAGAGGAGTAGGATTACTGGGTCAAATGATAGTTCCATTCCAAGTTTTCTGAGGAATCTCCAAATTGCTTTCCAGAGTGTTGCATCAATTTGCAGTACCACCAGCAATGTATGAGTGTACCTTTTTTCCCACATCCTTATCTACATTTGTTACTTTTATTCTTGATAACTGCCATTCTGATTGGAGTGAGATAGAATCTCAGTATAGTTTTAATTTGCATTTCCCTAATTACTAGGGATGTTGAACATTTTTTCATATATTTGTTGACTGATCATATTTCTTCTGTGAAGTTCATTTGCCCATTTATTGATTGGATTATTTATTTATTTATTTATTTATTTTGAGTTCTTTATATATCCCAGCAATTAATGTTTAGCGTGATATCTCCATTTCCATCCATTTACTGGCAAATGCCAAACTTTCATTTTTTCTTTATGGCTGAGTAATATTCCATTATGTATATACCATATTTTATTTATCCATTCACTTTTTGAAGGGCATCTAGACTGGTTCCATAGTTCCATAGGCTCCATGGTGTCTGATCTAATGCCTAGGTCCTTGATCCCCTTTGAGGTTTGTTTTGTGCAGGGTGAAAGATAGGGTTTTAATTTCATTTTGCTACATATGGGTTTCCAGTGAGACTGGGTCTTGCTAAATTGCTTAGGGCCACTAAGTTGCTGAGACTGATATTGAACTTGCAATCCTACTGCCTCAGCCTTCTGAGCCATTGGGATTACAGGGTTGTATCATTTATTTGTTTTTTAAAAACATTTTAATGCCACTTTATTTTAGGTAGGTTCTTGGAACCAGTGTGTACAGTCCTGTACCACATAATTATGGACCATATTTATGATATAGTTCCTTAAGATTATAATGGAACTGAAAAATCACTTTCTCCTAGTGACTGTCCATGTGTTTGTGCTGAGGCTCATGTAAACTACCTAAGGAACTGCCTTTCACAGAAAAATCAACCCATACAATTATGTACAGTACATATTACTTGATAATAAAAGATTGTTATGGGTTTATATATTTTCTATATTATACTATCAATATTTTAGAGTATATTTCAACTAAATGAAATAATTTTTGAAAACCAGAATTCTGTTACAATGACATCAGCTCATATCAGTACATCTTGTCTTTACCTTGTTTCTTGATTATATCAAGAAACCATGTCAAGTGATTGGCTTATTGGATAGCATTTTGCCTAAGTACACTCTATGATGTTTGCAAAATGACAAAATCACCCAAAGATGCATTTCTTAGAATGTGACAAATGACTGTATTTAGGTTATGACTCAATATAATTGAAGAATTTTGTGTTATAATAGAGGAATTTAAGCTTTTTGTATTACACTCTAAGATGTTAACTCTATCTCATTTTGAGTTTTCTTAGTCTTATGAAATGTGGCTGCTTCCTTTAGTTTTATCTTTTCTGGTAATCAAGAGCTTTAGTCCTCATCAATTTTAATATAAACTCAAGGTTGTAAACTCAGATAACCATTCTTAACTGAATAAATGCTAACTTTCATCTCTCTTACAATGATTATTTTTGATGTTCATATTCAACTTTTTCACTCCAATTAGCAAGTTATTTAAATTTAGCTTCACTAGCTATCCTCAGGATACATCATTGTGTGTTTGTATCTTAATGTTTCCATTTTTGATCTCTTAATTTTGATTAACATTTGATATTTTTAGAATGTATCACAAGATATTTTCTTCTTTTTTAATAAAATTTATAAAATATTTTTTAGTTGTCAATGAACCTTTATTTTGTTTACTTATATGTGGTGCTGAGAATCAAACCCAGTGCCTCACACATACTAGGTAAGGGCCCTATCACTGAGCCACCACCCCAGCCCCCACAAGATATTTTCAAGAAGGACATAGAGATAGAACCCTTCTATATCTGAGAATGTCTTCTACTGTTTTCAAAAGTGAATGACATTTGGCTGGGTTTAATTAGTAGGTCACAGTTTTATTTTCTTGAGTATTTTATATCTATTGCTTCATTATTTTTCTGCCATGTAATTCTAGAGACATCAGAGTCCATGAGGTTTTGTTCTTTAGCAGTTAATCTGTTTAGTTTTTTCTGCCTTTGCATAAGATTTTTCCCCTTGATTGTGTAACTTCTGAGAAACTTAGCAGAATAGTTCTAAAAACTCATTTCTTTTTATTATATTTCTTAATTCTTCTTATTTTTCAAATACTCTTGGTTGTTATTTTCATTCCATATTTCTTGAAAATACCTATAAGTTTTGGATCAGTTCTAATTTCTTGTCCCTTCATCTAATGTATTCTCATAACATTTTAATTTTATTTCTTTATTATTAGTTATGTTCTTTACAAGTAGTATGTTTACTTTTGTTCAGCTCTTATAATTTTGATTTCCTTGAAACTTTTAAAAATCTTATTTATATTTCTTTAAATCTTACTTTGTTGTCTTTGTATCTTATATAACTGAACTTCTATTTTATTTTTTTTTTTAAATTTTCTGTAGACTTCCTGGCCTTATACAGCACAAATGTATTGCATTCTACTGAAGATACCATAAAATTTTCCAAAATTTTCTCTTGGTTTTTCAATGATACAAGGTTCAGAATTTTGTTCATTTATGCAAGTTTTCAAGAATAATTTTTCCCTTTCTCTTAAGATTTCATTATTTTTTTAAAGGCCACCTGTCACTCCAAACATTCAATTTCATATAAAGAAATAGAAGTCAGAGAATCTTAAGCATTATTCTTTTCACTTTAAAACAGAATCAGAAGGTGATCAAGTTAAAACATGAGGGATCTGAGTTAAGAGAAATGATATTTCGATATTTACTTCCTACTTTTAGCTAAAATTTTGAAATAACTGTTAAGAGTTGTCCAGATAGTCATATGCTTTACAGATCAGATGCTTACCTACTTCTAGATATGTAGGAACCACTACACTAGGAGGACTGTCACATTGTTATTCAGGTGGCTAGTGGACCAATTTTAACATTGGTATCTTTTATTTTTGAATGTAAATATATTAGAACAATTAGTAAGGGTATCTTGTTATGAGGTTTTCTTCTGAAAATATTAGGGGGATCATTTCAGTAATGTTTTAAATTCCTTGAAATCTTATAGGTGATTTTAACTCTAAATTATTTGTTGATAAGTACAAGTTGCTTGAGTAACTTGGTGATCTACCATTAGGTTTATAATTTATTTTATTTAATGTATAGGGTTATATTCATAATCATGTTCACTTATTATTTTCTATTAGGTTCAATCCTCAGTAGTACAAAAAAGAGACTGGTTAATGTTCTCTGGTTTTGGAGCTCAATCATGATTACATTAAGTGTTTGCCCTAATATTTTTAGTTCTGCTATTATTGGATATACATATATTATATGTTTATATATACGTGTGTGTGTATATATATACATATATACAGTATATTTATTTTTGTTTTTCATTGTAATTCAAGTGTTTATTCAGAGAACTTGGGGTTCAATACCTAGCACCCCTCAAAATAAATAAATACTTTCATATAAGGCTGAGGAAGGGGACTTCAGATTGGCATGAGAATCAAATCATTTTTTTTTCCCTTGCAGTACTAGGAATCAAAACCCAGGGCCTAGCACATGCTAGGCAAATGTTGTATCACTGAGCTGCATCCCCAGCCCTTTTTTAATTTTATTTTGAGACAGGGTCTCACTAAATTACTCAAGTTGACCTAAAGTTTGCAATCCTCCTCCCTCAGCTTTCAAAGTAGCTGAGATAACAGGTGTGTGCCACCACACCTAGCTGTAAATCAAATCTTTCTTATTGCCACACAATGAAATATTTGCAGATGAAAGGCCTGGCATTAGCTTCAAAATAATCTGGGAAGGGAAGGAGTGATGAAAAATATTGACTGTGTCTTAGTAATGGTTGAAATGGGGTGGCAGGTCCAAGGGGGTTCATTTATACCATTTTCCCTACTATTTGTGTGTATATAAGGACTTTGGAAAGGAAAGAGGTTTAGGACTTGAGAAATCTCTCTCTCTCTCTCTCTCTCTCTCTCTCTCTCTCACACACACACACACACACAAAAAGAACTGAAAACAACTGAGAACTGAGAGTATTTACTGATTATCTGAATGTTAAGCACTCCCTTTTATAAAGAATAAACCCCCCCAAAACCAAATGCTGAATGTTTTTTCTGATATAAGGATTCTGATTCATAATGGGGATGGGGTGGGAACATGGGAGGAACAGACAAACTTTAGATAAGGCAAAGGCAGGGAGGGGAAGGGGAACATAGGGGTAGAAAAGAAGATGGAATGAGACAGACATCATTACCCTAAGTACATGTATGAAAACACAAATGGTGTGACTCTATTTGGTGTTCAACCAGAAATATGAAAAATTATGCTCTATTTGTGTAATACGAATTGAAATGCATTCTGCTGTCATATATAACTAATCAGAATAAATAAAAATTGAAAAATTAAAAAAAAGAAAGTGACAGAAAAAGTCATTTATATGGCTAAGTGGAAGTTATTAACAGTGTCTGTTGAAGATTTCAAGGACATTTTCATTTTTATGTTCCCCCAGTTATTATAGCAATTCAGCAGGCAGTCATATCCTTTGCCTCTTCAGGTATGAAATGGCAGCTGCTGAAGAGACACAGCATGGTCACTGCTCACACAGTGGAGCAGAAGTTAATCACCGTTTGAAAACAATTGGCTGACATTAGACCAGAGAGTTAATTGAAGGGAAACTATTGAGACAAGAATTATACTCACTTTTAAAAAGTTTGGCTATATGACTAATTGTTCACATCATTAAGAATAAGAACAGGAAGTTGGATTTCCTAAATTTTAATAAATTTGGTTTACTTAACTTTTAGATTAGCTTAATCTAAGTTTACTTTGTTCCCCTCTGCTTTTTTTTTAAATTTTTTATTGTTGGCTGTTCAAAACATTACATAGTTCTTGATATATCATATTTCACACTTTGATTCAAGTGGGTTATGAGCTCCCATTTTTACCCCATATACAGATTGCAGAATCACATCAGTTACACATCCATTGATTTACATATTGCCATACTAGTGTCTGTTGTGTTCTGCTGCCTTTCCTATCCTCTACTATCCCCCCTCCCCTACCCTCCCCTCCCCTCTTCTCTCTCTGCCCCCTCTACTGACATTCATTTGTCCCCCTTGTATTATTTTTCCCTTTCCCCTCACTTCCTCTTGTATGTACTTTTGTATAACTCTGAGGGTCTCCTTCCATTTCCATGCAATTTCCCTTCTCTCTCCCTTTCCCTCCCACCTCTCATCCCTGTTTAATGTTAATCTTCTTCTCATGCTCTTCGACCCTACTCTGTTCTTAGTTACTCTCCTTATATCAAAGAAAATCACATTAGACTGTTCAATGTCATTTGCCTTTTTTATAGTTGCAAGAACTTTTTTTTTCTTTTTAAAGATTTAGCTTCTCACACACTTTTACAATGAATTTTGTCTTTTCTCCCAAGGCCTGCTATCCAAAGTCACTGGATAAAAGGCCTTATAAAATCTTTCCTGGGTTTTAAGTCTTTGTAATTTTTAAATCCATTCACTAATTTAGTGCCATTGAGCTCTCAATCTTCAGTGGGACTTCTTTTCATTTAATGGTCTTGCTTTCATTGAGATAAAGATATCTATTTTTAAAACACCTTTAATACCAAAGGAAATTGAAATTATTAATTGAATTGTTCTGTTTCCCTGTACAGAGGATTTTCTAATCCTATACTCTGTCAATTGTGTGCTTAGAAAGGAACGAAAAGGAGGTTAGTGAGGATGATCTACATTTTGGAATTAATGCATTCTTTTTGGAAATATGGCAACTATAATTTCAAGGTCAGCCTAGGAAGAAATAATATTTTAACAACATATTTCCTGTTCACGAAACTTCATATGCATTTTGATTTCTATAATCTCATTTGATTTTGGAGAGAGAAAAGTCTGGTGTAATGTAATGTAGCAGATCTTTGTCTCCAAGTCAAACTTCCAAAGTTCAAATCTCAACACCATACTTTTTGGCTTTGCAGCATTGCCTGGGTTGCTGGGGTCCCAGATGACTCATGTTACTTATGTCTAATGTAATAGTCATGCACAATAATAATAATAATAATAATATTGGCTATGCCATTGACTGTTGAATTGTTTTAAGGATTAAGTAAATTCCTTAGAATAGTCCTGGTCTAGAGTTAAATTACTAAATATCATCATCATATCACTACCATCAATATTCAAGAATTCAGGCTAAAATATGATAACTGGAGTCCTTAAACCTCAGATCCCTTTTGTAGCTGGGAATGACACTGATGGCTGCTCACTCCAACATCAGTTTCCCTCCTACCTAGCCAGCAGGCTAAATTGTGAAGTATAAGCCAGTCATGGCTCTCCTTTTCTCTTTTATCAGTCGTGGGTGTAAGTAACTGAGATCTAGCCAATGATGTATGAGAAATCATTTTATGGAATCTTCTGGAAAATATTTTCTTCTCAGTCCTGTGACAAAGCTCATTTGTCCTCCCCCCACACACCTTCAATGCTGTGATGTGAGGATATGATGCTTAAGTGGTGTGGCAACCATCTTCTAATCATAAGCCTATAAGCCTATAAACCCGAGGTATAATTCTGTATTTTGAGTGTGAGTGACAGACTAAAAAAAAGTAAACTTCATCCTTGAAGGCATTTTTGAATATGGGACCAACTCATGATTTGTGAGTTCCCCTTCAGAACTCTCTCTTATGCCTTACATTTTCATTTCCAAGAGGCTGACTGCTGTAGGGGCTACACTACACTCACTACACTAGGGCTTTAAATGAGATAATGATCACATTATGTCTCAAAACTTCTTGAGCTCTTGGAAGAGCCTACTATGCTAGTTTCAACTTCACCATGTTCATCATGAGTGTTTCTGGGAGGTCTTTCAGAAATGCCTACTGAGAGCCACACAGTGTCCTCTGAACACCACATGGTACTGGACATGGCTGCTGGGTTCCACTATTCCTGTGGCTAGGGACCTTGCTGCTGGATGCTGCTGCCATTCCTCTGCACTGTTGTCCTAAGACACTGCTGATCCCCTCTGGTTCTGCAGCACTGTGCTTTCTCCCTGCTCAGGAAAGATCTTTCTTTGTCTCTCACTGAACTGTCACTGCCACAGGTATGCTGAAGGCTCAAAGGTGCCAAAGCTATCCAGTGGTACAGGGAAAAGCCTCTGCACCTTCACATGCTACACTGTTGAGGGTGTTTCTAAACCTCAATATCTTGCAGAGGCTTTAAGGAATGTGGATCTTCTTATTTCTTAGCTTATAATCAGCTCTTTTCTCTTGAAAACCCCACTGCTTGGGATCTAGACTTAAAGACCATACATGGGACTGTTCCAGTGTTATGGGCCAGGCTATATGGGCAATGACCAAACAGACTCCATTTTACCTTGATATTCCATATCATGTAAGAAATGCTTCTCCCATGGGAAAGCCCTGCTTCTGTACCCATTAATAGTTACCTAGTATAACATACTTGGCAACACAAAATAGCAATTCTTATACAACGTAAAATTGTTCTCTTTGGTTTCCATTTTTCTTGGGCAGTGTACCTTGTCAGAGATTGATTGTCTAGACATTAGTAACTATTCTCTAACATGTACTGAACTACAGTCACTTCCCTTCTGCTTGCTTGCTGCTATGCCAACCTGGAAAGTCCTGTGGGAAATACCAATGTACCCATTGCATTGTCTGGCTAACTGCCCAATTCAGCTTCTGTACCTGCTTGCTCGCAGCTACGTCAACCCGGATGTGGTTTTTGCAGTTTTTCCCTTTAAATATCCTAAAATGCTCAGGCTCCGGGCTGTTCCTTGCAGAGACAGCTATGGATCCTGCAGGGGGGCAGTCGCTGGCTGTAAAGACTCTTCAATTTGGACAAAACTGGGACTTGGTGTGTTTTCTGAGTCACCTGCCCCATAACACCAGGGCCAGGCATGTGGCAAACATCAGAATTGCCACTTCACCAGTTCTTGGAAGAAGTATTTGCTATTTAGCTAGCTTGTTCTCTTCATCTTTTGCCATCTTAGTCTCAGTTATTTCCTGAGAAGTTCTTCATCTTTGAAGGAACCTAGATTCTGGGTAGTTTATCCCACCCATCATTTTTCCCTGAATGATCAGACTTGTCTAACTTGAGACAGAGGTACTACTAAGCCAAAAATGGAGACTTAAATAGGGCTCCCAACTCTTTATTTTGTCAAGTGTGGCTTTAAAAGAAGTGTCCAAAAATATTTTTACTACTATCTATTGTTTCCATTATATCATACATGAAAGATACTTTAAAATTAAAAACAATGAGAATGATGTGGTTTTAGGAAAAACTGTTTTTTTCAAAAATATAAAATTGAAATATTATACATATAAGCACAAACATTCAACAGTACCTAACCCTCAACATCATAATATATGTATATTCACATAGATTTTAGATTCAATCTTTAGATACAGATGTTGATTCAAAATAGGGGATTTGTATATTTAAAAGCTCTCCAGGTGATTTATAATGCAGCAGTGAGATTAGTTCTGGTCTCTTTTTCTCTTTTTATTTTCTTTTCCTTTTTATTCCCCACAAAGTGGTGAGAAAATCAATTTCAGGTCAGCAGTGGTCTATAGACTGACTCTTGGGACCCAGCTGTCTCAAATAAAAGCTGTAACTCTAGGTATGTAAGACTTCCCTGAGATACCAATGTCCTTTCTTCCCTCACTGAAAGTAGTAAGTGGTAAAATGTTACACGTATTAAAATTATTTGACTTGGTCCAGGTCAAGCACGAGATGTGGGTAGTAATAGATAATGGAGCCTCGGTCAATTGTCAGCTTCTGAGAAAATGTCACTCTGAGAATGATGTGAAGGATGAGTCTAAGCTCAGAAGAAACAAACATCATGAACGATTAGCAGCCTTTTTTTCAGAGTAGGAGTGGAGCAGCATAAGTGGCATGTATTTGCCATTTTTACTTTCTCTCTTTTTATATATACATATAATGGTTGAAAAAATATTAGTGGCTTTAAGTGGTCTAGTAGTCTTTTTGTTATTATAGTACAATATTCCATTTGTAACTGTAGTGAAATAATGCCTAAATTCCTGTCATTTCAAAAGTCTCTGTGCATTAAGAAGTCATTTGATCTGGAGCTGAGTTACAATGATTTCCTTTAAATCATGGGCACGGAGGAAGCTTGCAGTTTACTGATTGAACATTTCATTAGATCTTTGCTCCATGTCAGTTGTAGGCAGGGAGGTTAGGGAGAGAGTATGGAAAAGTTCTTACCTAACTGAAACTTAATCTTCTGAGGTAAGCAGATATCTAAATATATGATAAAAATATATACAAAGTAATTTTGGAAACAAAGAAGGAGAGGATTAACCCTGAATTTTAAATGAAGATGAAAGAGAAATAGTGTATTATTTCAGCCGAAATCATGATAAAAATTAATAGAATTTTCTTTGTTTCAAAGAAAATGTCCTGTAGAACCAGGGATGTATTGCTGAATGTCATCAATGAGTCTTTGGCTACAGATTTTGATACCATAACCTGGACATGATATTTGCTTTTTAAAGACAACATATAATAGGAAAGGCAGCAGAATACAACAGACATTAGTATGGCAATATGTAAAACAGTGGATGTGTAACCGATGTGATTCTGCAATCTGTATATGGGGTAAAAATGGGAGTTCATAACCCATTTGAATCAAAGTGTGAAATATGATATGTCAAGAACTATGTAATGTTTTGAACAACCAACAATAAAAATTTTAAAAAAAGACAACATATAACCTTATGGTGTTTCATGGTGTTTGTTTTATGTTTGAGAAAATTATATTATCTAAAACTATTACCCTAAATAGATTGTAAGGTGATCTATCCAAATAGGATGACGTATCAAAATAGGACCAGAGGAGAATGGTCAGAATGTTCAGACTTTAATCCTAGAAACCTAATTGTTACCTTTCTGACTATGGCAGGTTAACTCTTAAAAATATTTTCTAATTTCTCATCTGCAAAATAAGATTAATGATAACTACTACATTAGATTGTTGTAAATATTGAATAATGCATGTAGAAGTGCTTAGCACTGTGTCTGGCACTTAGTAAGTGCTCAATAAATGTTATTGATAACTAATATTTTTATGTGTTCTTGAGCTCTAAATCTGTACCTGGATCACAATAGATACTCAGTTAATATTTGTTGGTTGTGTTAAAATTAAGAACTCTTCCTATTCTTTCCTGAGGTTGTCCATCAGTCTGTCTGCTCAGCCATCCATCTGTCCTGGAATGCTTGCTGTTCCTGAGACTGATCGAGACCCACTCTCATTCCCCTTCCTCACAATCTTTTCTTCTAAGTCCACTTTCATGATCCTTTAATTCTTTCCAGCTCCCTTCCCAGGGTATTTCAGACAAACTTAAGTTAAAAGCTTTACTAGAATGGCTTAACTGTAGTCATTTTGATCATCAGGAAGGGATAGAGATGGTGAACCTACTGGGGAGACAAATGGCATGTGTATTTACGTAATTGAGACTGGGTATCTCTGAATGTGAGGGTGTGCTTCAGCCCATGACATTATATGCTACTTAAGGATAGTTTTAAGTAACTTTGATTTTCGTTTGTTTCCTCTCTTGGAAATAAATTGTAAGAGTAAATTTTTACCCTGAAAAAAAAATGTGAGAGAATGGATGGATATATTTTGTTCTTCACTGTATTCCTAACACCTGGCAAATTGACTTCTACCTAGTAAGTACTCAATCTATACCTATTAAAGGAAAGAATAAAAATTAGCAAATTGTTGAATTTATGATTTTGGGTTTTTTTTTGAGGGGGGAACGTTATGATTGAGTTCAAATAGTATAAATTGAAATATTGGTTTGGACCTCTGGATTTTTAAAAAACTTTCTTCAAGGCACATATGTGTTATGCATGATAGGAAGGTGTGTGAGTGTGTGTGTGTGTGTGTGTGTGTGTGTGTGTGTGTGAGTGCGTGTGTGTATGGGACATCCAGGAATCACTTTCATTGAACAAATCTCTGGAAACTAATTTTGCAATTTGTAATATTGCCATGTCAAAAGCTCATTTTACAGGTCTTAGTATTTATAGACTATAATTTTGAGTAAAGTGAAAGTATAAAGTTAAATCAAATTAATATCATGTATTTTTGGACTCCTACATCTTGTACAGATTTATATGCCAGTGATTCCAGCATTTGGTTCACCTTATGACTGTATACTTTGTTATTTGACTTCATGTATATTAATGTGTTAGATAAAAAAATAAAGGAGAAAATAATAAGATATTCACATCAAAAGTTGGTGCAATACTTTTAAAATCTAAATCTTGAGAGGAAAATTTTTACCAGAAAGATAGCTAAGCTTTTCAAATTATATTATATCCATAAACGGAACTGGGGTCTCAAATAGCATTTATCTCTAAGCCTGAGTTATAGTTCGCTTCATTGCTCCCTAAACATTGAATTTTCCACTGTGGGTGTAGGACATATGCTCTTGCAGCTCTGTATGCCATGGGACTCAAGTGTGGCACATTTACATTGGCAGCTCCTTGGGGGGGAAAAACAGCATGGAAAGAACTAAAATCTTACAGTAGAGGAGGTTCATAATACAAATGTTGAAGTGCTAAGCTTTCAGAAAGTAATAATTTCCCTGATTTTTATTAGAAAGAAGACATACAAGCATAGCGATGCATGGTAAATCAGCTTCTTTGCCTCTTTACCAGCTTTTATGATCGGCATTAATGGTGGCAACTGTCACAGAGATTATGGCTGCTTTATTTCAAGGGAGTCTAAGAGGCAGAGCGTAGTGTGAGTATTTTATAAACATATATTTTTAAAGTCAGCCATTTGGGCTTTCAGGGATGACAAACGTTTCTTACGAGGGCTTAAACAGAGAGAGGGACAGAGTGGAGGAGGTAAGAAAATGGGGGAAAATAGTATCATTTATTTGATGTAGAAATTTGGATGTTAGTTACAGTCCACTTTTTTTTTTGTCCACTTTTTTTTGTTAGCTATTTTGTTCTAGCCTAAGTGGTGCCAAAATTATTTTATTGATCAGCTATCCTGGGATTGAAAAAGCCACATTCTGACCAGAGCCATGTGACTATTACTTCCCATTATGCCTCAATATGGGCCTTCAGGGTGTAGTTGGTTTAACTATGTTTGTGATTATTCTGTGAAAGATTAAATCCCCTATCTATCACTTCCCAGGCCTTCCGGCTCTTATGTGAGGTTTACAAAGTCATAGGAAGGAGATAATCTCTGCCATCTTTCTTCTATTTTGGTGTGTTCTATATGTTTGATACAGTGAGCTAATGTATATGGCTATTTCCCAAAAGGTACCCCACACAAACTGTGTTCCTATTGAATAGCAACAGTATCATTAGCTAAAAAAGGAAACTTTCAGGCAGTTTCTTGTTTTAAAGCATTTCACAGATGGACCCAGATGTTAAAAAAAAAGACATCAACATTCCTGCCCTGTTCTCATCTTGGCTACTATTATACCTGCAGCTACAGAAGCCATTATGATAATGCATCAATATTTTAGACAATTTGTTGGTGCAGAAATGGAAGAAAGAATGAACTGTAGAATATCTGGCCCTTAGCCTATATAGCTGTCTTTATACTAATCTCTTCATCTTCTAAACTTCTTTTCTCCTTCACTCCCAAGTTGTTGGAATATTTCTTATGTTTATTTGTTTATTCATTTGTTCAGTCATTAAAAAAATATTTATTTAGTATTTAATGTGTGCCAGGTACTCTATGTGGTTGTGGGTATGCACTGGTGAGTAAAGAAGAAATTCTAATTCTATAGAGTTTGGATGAAGATGGCAGAGAAGGGAGTTAAGTGCTGGATTTGATCCAGAAAGATCAGAGAGGTTCCCACTGGAAGCAGCACCTAAATTGATAACCCAAGGATGAATAGGACTTAAATTCCATATTGGGTAGTTTTATAAGATAAATGTATATGAAATAACTTGTGAATTACAAAGCATGACACACAGGTTCTATTTTCTTATTAGTCTTCCTGTAATCAGGTAATATTAAAATGTTGGGTACCTTAAATATCTACACATACAGGGATCCTTACTGGGACAGCAGTATCAGTATTGTAAGTGGGCTAGGAGGGATCTTATTATTTATAATTTGTTCTTTTCCACATCCAGGTAGAATATACATTTTTAAAAGGTAGTGCCTTAACACCACCTGAATATGACTGAGCTTACTTAAACTTGGGGACTCAGGCCTTTAACCATTAAGAGAGGCTGGAAGGACAAACAGCTTTTATCCTCGAGTGGAGTCAGGGATACTAGCAGAGTTATGGCCTCTAACTGCCATGTGTATGAGTGGATGATTTTAGTGTGACAGAGAGACAACTTAGGTTCTTGTTCTAGTGTATCAATTGAATAGATGAATGGTCAAACACAAGTCATTCGATTTCATTTGGTCTTATTTTCCTCATCTGTAAAATGATGGTATATCTAAAAGACAACAGTCTATGATTAAATTCCAGTGCAATTTCTAGCTAACGTTGTCCTCAAATCATTTATCGGTAATTTCTCTTCTTTCCTACTAAAAATACAAATAAAGGGAAGGAGGAGGGGAGGGAAATGGAAAGTCCTAGGGAATGAGAGTCATCAGATTATGTGTTTGTATGAATATGGCACAATTAATACATATATTATGGATAATTATAATTTAATAAAAATAAATTTAAAAGGACTCAAAATAGAGCTTCAGTCACTTGTTTCCTTTACTATACAGAGCAATTTTGTTTCACTCTTAAAGGGAACAGATACACATTGCATGTCTGCTTAAGTATATTCAAAGGCATATGTGCAGTGGTGTGTATAGGCGTGGGCTGTCAAATGGCTGTGTTCTAATTATCTTCAAAATGAAAAATGTCTTTACACCATTTTGCTCCATTTACTTGTTTATTTGTACTCATTTCTTTTGCCTAAGGTATAGGTAAGATAATTTTTAGAAGGAATTAATATTTAGCATATGTGGGAACATATATAAATCGATGCCTATATAATGCAGTAGTTCCAAATTTAATGTGTACTAATATGGATGTACATCAGCAACTAAAATAAGATCACAGATATTTTATATAATGGAAAACAATGGTGGCTAAGTATATGTGGTCATTTCAGCTAATCTGTGAGGATGAATGTGGTCCAATGCTTGATTCCCATAATTCAGAGCTCTCTCCTTGAATCTGGACTATTGGCTTACTTTTTTCTTTATGAAACCACCTCAAATGAGGGTGCCACTACAATGAATAAATATAGATAATCCTTAAAAGAAAATGAAACATCTGTCATTCATAGTCGTGTAACAACAGGTAAGTTCATGAGTGTTAAAACAATAACTAACAATAGTTTCTTTAAAATTTTATTGGGGTCTCTGCAAGTGACATTGTCTCCCATTCCTCTGCTTGAGCATTAGTCATCACTTTTGGTTTGTAAGAAAGTGGATCATAAGCAGAAACACGTCAGGACAGAAACCTAACAAATGGGCCAATGTGAAGATTTGTATAACATTTTTCTGATGAAAGCTGATTTCTGGGCTTTATCTGTCCTGGAAAAGAGAGCTAGACTGCTGGTTGTCATTTATTTTTATTAGAATTGAGTAAGAAGTAGTCATGTGTTGATATACATGCTGATGAAGCGTCTATGTAAAACAGAGTCAGAGAATAGGCTGTAAAAGCAACAGCAAAAAAATCTTTCATACCTCTTACTTTTTTGTGGTAATCAAACAGCAAGCTGGGCCAACTGTTGCCTCTCTGGATTTGTGAAACGCCTGAGGGAAGGAAAGAAATCATATTTTTCCCCCTTTCTTTCCTTATTCTTACACTAGCAAGTACAGTTAAAATGTTTTTTCCCCTATTATTTTATAATTAATATAATTTCTGTTAGTTTTTATTATTGACAAAGAATATGTTGGTAAAGAACTAAATGAATGCTTATGTTCCATTTTGGTAATATAGAACTCCTTATCGTCATTCATTTTCTAGTGGAAAAAATAAGATGTTTTTGATTACTGGTTGTTCATATGGAGTCAATGTCTTAAAATTTGTGTTCGTACACATGCTCTCTCTCTCACACATAGACACACATACAGACACAACTGGAAATGAAACATTAAGTTGGGGTTCAGAATACCAGGACTCCAGGCTAGATATTGTGTGCCTGAGGTGGATGAATATTGGACTAGACTGCTAAGAGTCTCTGTTCCTTGAAGACCGATTTCTTACTGCTTCATCCCACTGCAGGAAATTTCCTAAGTCAAAGAATGCCTTTTTACCTTAGTTATCCACCCCATCCCAGAAGGCCATCCCAGGAGAGGACCTCATCATGTAACTGGCCAGAGGGGTAGGTACAAAAGCCCTTTGTAGCAGCTGGCATGCTCTTTAGTAGTGTTCTATTTGTTCTTGCTTTTGTGTTTCTTTACCAAATATTCTCTTTTATTTCTGTCTAATTTCTATCAACCTTGAAACATTAAATTACTCCTATTCCTTTCTTTATTATTTTTTTTTGTGGTGCTGAAGATTGAACCTAGGGCCTTGTGCATGCTAGGCAAGTGCTCTACCACTGAGCTACATCTCCAGCCCCTTTCATGAAATTTTATTATTTTTAATTGTTGCTAGATCTTTATTTTTATTTATTTATTTATATGTGGTGCTTAGAATAGAACCCAGTGCCTCACACATTCCAGGCAAGTGCACTACTGCTGAGCCCCAGCCCTAGCCCCTTTCATGAAATTTTTTAGTAACTCTACCACACACTGATTTCTTACTTCACTTTGTTTATGTGGTATTCAGACTCTTAAATTTGTTTCAATGCTTTCTAATTTATAAAATATCTTCAAAAGTCTATCTTGCTTGGATCCTTAAAACCACTCCATAATTTGACCAAAGCAAGAATCATTCATTATTTTCACTTTTTTATAGAGAAGCCCAGGAGTGAGAAAGAGTGGGCTATTTGCCCCAGGTCACAATGCTGGCATATGACAGAATAGGGATTCAAACCTGTGTGTGGTAGTTCTACCTGCTGTGTTCTTGCAACTTAACAAGTGCTACCTTCTCAAGATGCATTTATTATTGTCACATATGAAAGTGAGATGCACAAAAGCATTGAATTTGGCTTCATGTTTGTTCCTGTAGAAAATCTCCCCTCTCTATCTCAAGGATTCAGCCAGGAGTTTGTATTATTTGACTTATGGTTCTGCTGAACATAGGTGCATTGGTGCCTAGAATTCGTGTTTTGTATTTGGAAGGAAAATTTGTCAGTCTCCTAGGACATATCTTCTGGTTTTCAAAAGCAGAGAAGCTCTGCAGCAGAACTAAGGAGAATAGGGTCCAAATGCAGGTCAGGTTGGAGGAGAGAGAGGCTTCAAACATTAAAAGTTCAAATGTTGGCCAAAATTAATACTGAGAAATAAATCTTCCAGCTTCTGTTAATAGTGTGGGCTAGTGTTCTATCCTTTTTATTTTGAGTAAATAAAGCAATTACATGATTCCAAAATAAAAACTGAAGTAGATTCAGAAACATCTAATTTCCATTCCTGGTCCCTCTTTTCTGTTCCCTCCTTATCATTGTGGGTAACTACATGTTGAGGGTTTTTATTTTATTTTTATAAATATAAGTAAATAAACACATAGCCATACAAAAGGGGGCTTAATAAATATACTCTCCTGTACTCTGTTATTTTTATTAATATGTATTGGACATAATGTCATATTTGTACACAGGGATCCATTTTGATCTTGTTTTTATTGTATAGTATTCTGTCATATGAATGTATCATAGTTTAATAGTCTCCTGCTGAAATTTTGATTTTTTAAAAATAAAGTCATTTGTGGACTTGTTTACAAATTATTTTATACTTTTCCTAGTGTATACTAGGGAAAAAATTCCTAGATATAAAAGGTCAAATTGTAAATGCATCTGCATTTTTTTATTTATTGCTAAATTGTCTAAATGCTTTTTCTAGTCTGAATTCTTACCAGAAATTTATGAAAATTCTGTTCCTAACATTTTCCCTAATATATTTTACTGTCAAACGTATAGATTTCTAGATTTTAGATTTCTTACCTATCAATCTGTTTTCTTATGGTATTATTTTGAAATTCTTTTATTAAGCGAGGTTGATCATTTTTTCTTACTTTCAAGGGTCATTTAAGTTTCAGTCTGTGAGTTACCTATTCATAGTCTTTGTCCATATTTCTATTGCATTATTGATATTTTTGAAGGGTTTGGAGCTCTTCATATAGTATGTTGCCTTTTTTAAAAAAATGCCTAGCCTTATTTTGTGCTGTGATATCAGTTATAAATAATTTCTCTAGTTCTTAAATTCTTATTTTATTTTTTGCCTCTAAAGAATATATTAGAATTACTTGTTCATTTTTTTTCTTGAATTACAACTGAATATTGAGATTGGGAAAATTTTCTGGTGGCAGGCATTCATACATGTCTTCATCTAGTTTATATAAAATATAATTTTTACATTAAATCCTTTTGAATTTTATCCTGATACATAATGTGAGGTGCAGATCCAATTTCTCAGTCAAAGGATTTTCCAGTTGTCCTAAGACACATTATTAAAAAGTTGAACAGGTAATTTCTAGTCACATATTAATTTGAGGATATAGGTTATAAGAATATCAGAGACTTTTTAGAAGAAGAATGAAATGCTTTTTATATATATGTAAGCATCCTTCTGTGGCCCAATCATTTCTACCATTTATTTAATACCAACAATGTAATAGGTGTGTTACATGCATTTTTTTTCTAGTCCTCACAACAAAACCACAAGCTGCTATTTTGGGTAGCATTAAAATGCACCTAGGGAAACAGGATGAGATTCATAAGTTTCTACGTAACCAGAAGGTGACAGAGCTGTAATTCAAAGTTAAGGGCCCAATAATCTCCTTATCTTACCTAGTGTATCTCTCTTGTTCCTGCTTACATAAATGATGTTTTTGAGATAAATACTAATATATATTTATCTGAAGACCAAACTTATTATCTTTCAAACCTTTGCTAGCTTTTCCCCAAATTTCTCATTTCAAGTTTGACACTGCAAATTTTCTTGGAAAGTAATATTGTCTCAGCTTCTAGAAGATAACTAAATTAAGAAGCTAGTTTGTTAAAATATAAATCTTAATTTTCTACATAGTCCACTATAAATTTCTCAACAAAAGAAGATTGAATAGTAATGTAACGAACTTTTAATAAATATTGGGAAACTTTCCAAGATAAAAAATCAGAACTAGCAAGTTTTTAAAAAGCAGCAATTAAATGCAAACATAATGTTGTTGCTGATTATGGAGTCTCATTATGTGGTTTAGAGCAAAACTGGATTCATCTGCCTACTCTGAAAATCAGCATGACCAAAGGCAGTTATAGTCAAAAAGAAATAATTTCATCCAATTGCTGTGTCATCTGAGGGAAAATTATTGCCTATATCAATGCCCTCCAGTCAAACACCATCAGAAACACACCTGTAGTTGAATGATTTGGATTTATGCTTCTCATAATGAGAGAATGAGGCAGACCACACACCTGGCCACAGGAAACCACAGGGCATCACAGCAAGAGTGTAAAAAAGGGCTCATTACGGAATTTTGGTTTGTGTTAGGTGATTTTGGGGAATGTTTAACAAGATGGGCTTTGCTCTGGATTAGATGCTGTCAGGAAGCGGGGATAATGCTATGATTAGGTATCTTAATAAATCCTTTCTAGGAAAAAAAGACTAGTGTGAAGCTGAAGTTATAACAACATTGATCTTACCCAAGCCAGAATGTTTGATTGTTTTCCTGTTTTGGACAAAGTTTATAGTTGTTTGTGTTCAGAAATGTCACATGATGGTCTTGTTGTCCTGATCCACCATGGTCACAGAGTGCATCCTCTGATGTTGGTGTTCTCTGAGAAAGCATATTTTAAAAGAACACCATGACCCAACTGTGAGGATCGGTTTCCAGGTGTTAGAACTGCTTATTTTTCTTTTTTGCTCTCCAAATTATACACTACTTTTCCTTTTTTGTTCAATTCATACATAACAAAATATGACTATATTCATCAGAATAAACAAAGTTCCAGCTGCTGTAGCAAACAATTCCAAAATCTCAGTTGCCCAACACAAAAAGATTGTTTCTTATGTGCACAAAATCCAATGTAGATATTCATTATTGGGTCAGTATTCAAGCTGCATTCAACTCTGGCACCACATGCTGTCTGTATGTGTGGCTCACAAATTTGCCAGAGGATGGGCAGAAAAGGTGGAAAAAGCATAGCAGACAGTTAAATACCTCACTGTAGAAATGACACAATCCATTTTCCTTATGTTCCATTGGCCAGATTTAGTCACAGGTCCCCACATAGATATGAGGGAGTGTATTAGTCAGGGTTCTCCATTAAAACATAACTACAAGGATGTGTAGGTATTTACACCACACACACACCTCTCTGTCTCTCCTATATATAAATCTATAATATCTAAATATGTATATATTTGAAAAATAATGGATTTGGGTTCTAGATAAATATATACTAATTTTTAATCCCAAGACTTTTTTTTTTTTTTTTTTTGTGAGTACAAATTTGTTTTTCATAGGAGGAAAAGTAAAAAGGTGGTGGGGAGGGAGACAGAGACTGATTTTAAACAATTGGCTCACTTAATTATGGAGATACTAATCCAAAAACAGTGGGAAGGCTTTTAAGCTGGAGGACTGGGAGAATTCCCTTTTACTCTGGGGAGGTCTGTCCTTTATTCAGGCCTTCAACTGACTGGTTGGTGCCCATCTACATTATGGAGGGTAGTCTGCTTTACCTGAAATCCATGGATTTAAATATTAATTCATTCCAAAACATCTTCACAGAAACATTCATAATTGATCAAACATCTGGGAATCATGGTCTAGGCAAGTTGCCACATAAAATTAACCATCATAAGAGTATGTGATTTCTGTCTGGGATATTTCTCCAACCACCTGTTGTTGGTTATATAGAGCATGAATCTTTGGTTATCAGCCAACTTTCTTGATAATTTATTAACATATATTTTCACTAAAAATGCATGTTTTATAAGCATATGTTCATTCAAACACATTTTAACTCAGTGTAAACACCTTACATTTATTCAGCATTTAGTTTTATATTGTGTGTAATAATACAAGTGTAGTTATTTCCATTTGGTAGATGAAAATGAAACTAAGAAAGATAGGTGATTTATGTATGGTTATATGGTAAAAAAGTGAAAGACCCAAGTATAGAAGTTAAATCATTCTTCTTTTATCCACCACAGACAAAGATACAAAATAAATTAACATTAAATAAAATAATGGTTGGAATTGATTTGAAAAAGGCAATATTTGGAATTATATAATTAACTAATGGGGAAAATGTAGCTATGCGTATATTTAGAACATGAAAATAAAAATGACTTAATTTTAGTTTTTATATGTCTAATTATAATATTATGGACTATTCAGACCTTCTATATTGTGTTTTTATGAGTGTGTCTTTTTGTGCTCCAAAAGGTGATAAGACAGCATGATGTTGGGAATTAATTATACTTAGGGACTTTAATAGTAATTGAGCTTATGAGCATGTTATTCTAAGAGGGGCAGAGTTGTGAGCAAACCCATTGGAGCTGCCAGGTCTCTAAAGGAAGCACTGGCCAACAGCCCACTTCTGAGCGTAAGGTCAGTACACACTCATGGCTTCTGGGATGCTTTTTAAGATACTGCCAAGGCATTATGCAGCCAATGGAAACATCTCGGGAGAATCCCAATCTTACAGCTGTACCAAGTATACATTATACATGTGGAAGAGCAACAACATGTCTGGGTCTATTTTGATAACTCTATTTACTTCTTATAAAGACACCGTATCCTGGTACACAGAAGGATATGTGAGTGAATCAAATCAAGAATATTTGATTCAAAATGACCCTTTAGGACATTCTTGGGTAAGGTATATTAATTAATAACAAATTAAAACAGCTTTTTCTAACTGTGTCTATCTTCTCCCTTATATCCACCTGTTGTTAGTAAGGCCAAGGTGCAGGCGATCTCTTAAAAATTTCTGTGGCTTTAGAAAGAAGCAGTTGTGGATCTATCAATTCTAACCTTTCTGGTATCTGAACTGACATTCACTTTACAGAAGGGAGTGAGATGGAGAGACTGTGGGGTTGAATGGAGTGAAGCAAGTGGCAGCAGCTCAGAGCTGTGGAGAATGCTATGTGTGTTAGGTGGTTGCATGGATGTGTTTTAATCCGTTAAAACTCCCTAATGGTGTCTCTTTTTCTAGTCTTTGCTATGGATTCATGCTTGGTCTGTATTTATATCTGCTGTTAAGAGTGACATAGAAAGAAAGGGGACTATGGGTGGAATCAGTGCTTGGAGTAGGAAAAGCTCTGCACTATTTTCTTGGTTGTCAAGTTTCAACGATTCAGAACAATTGGCAATTTCTCTCTATATAGCTTTAATTATGTTTGCTGTCAGAGACATAAACTGCAGAAAAGGACAGGGCTAAACTGGATTGAGTGTCTCTAAATCTCCCTAATACTTATCAGTTCTGGAATTATTGTTCCCCTAAGAAATATTATATACTAAAATTTTTAAATAAATTATTTCATTTGAATTAAAGAAACCATTTAAATCTTTTTTATTTGTGCATTTTTACTATACAGACTGATGGGTTCATTGTGATAAATTCATACATGCAAATAATACATTTTGATCATATCCATCCCTGCCATGAGTGGGAACAGAACTATATTATTTAGGTAGCATTTTAGAAACATACACAGTTTACAGTTTTGATAAAAAGTTCACAGATTAAAAACTACTGAGTATGTAAAACCTATGTTAAACACTATATTCACACATAACATGAAGTAAACTTTAAGTTAACTTCTGTTTAATACTTATGAAAGAATCATTTTTTATGCATGAAAATCCCATTGTACTTCAAAGGATTTGCTCAGATAATGTGTGATAGATATTTTTAAAACATTTAAGTTCTTTTATCAGTATAAGAATAAAATGAACATTCATATTTTCTGTTAAGTACTTTATTGCTTAGTAAGCAAAAGCTTCATGATCTTTGGATTTAAATCACTTTAAAAAAGCACTTGTTTTGAATGTTACTCAGTTGATCAGATACAAAGTTACACATTAAATCATTCTGAAAAAAATGTGATTTAATTTGAGGTCAATTAGTTTGAAGAAATCTGTATTAAATTTGATTTCATAACATTTAGTGTTTCTATTTGATGATTTCTTCAATATATAAGTATCTCATTTATATTTTCATTATGTTATGTGATGCATAATCTTATGTGTCAACTTGATGGGATTACCAAATACTTGATAAATCATTATCTCTGGGTGTTGCTAGGAGAAATTAGCATACAAACTGGAGGACTAAATAAAAGAGATGGCCTTCCCCCAGCGTGGGTGGGACTCATTCAATCTGTAGAAGGGATGCATGGAACAAGATGGTGGAGGGAGGGGGATTTGCTTTCTGCTGGACTCCTGATTATATGAATTAGAACATTAATCTTTTCTTACACTCAGTAGACCTGGTTCTCAGGGCTTCAGACAGATTGGGATCTACACCACTGGCCCTCTGTCTCTCAGGTCTTCAAACTACACCACTAGTTTTATTGATTCTCTATCTTGCATATAATGAATAATGGGACTCTTCTAAGTCTCCATAATTGCTTGAGCTATCTGTAACTTATATCCCCCATTTCTCTGTCTCTGTTTGTCTCTTTCTGTCTCTCTCCCTATATACACACACATATATTGGCATTGCATATGTGAATAAATATATGTTTCTCCATGAACATATTTACACATGTATATTGGTATTAGCTCATGTCACACACACACATATGATGATGTATGTGTGTATACATATACACAATATGAGCTAACGCCAATATTTGTCATTCATTCCTGAAGAGATACTACTTGATGTTCAAAGGGAATATCAAAAAGAAGGACTCAATATAATATCACTCTTAACACAAAATTGTGTTATTTAATTCGTAAATCATTAACATTATTTCATTAGTGCAAAGGCCATGTTCAAAGAGGAGCTAGTGTGGCTTGGATAGAGTGAGTGGTTGAGGTTAAACTATACAAGATACTCAGTTAATGATTAGGAGCTTGAAATTTCTTAAAGGGAGAAAAGACATGAGTAGGTTTGGAGAAAGGAGTTATGTGATTTAATTTTGTTTTAAAATATTCACTGTGGGGCTGTGGCTGTGGCTCAGTGGTAGCGCACTTGCCTGGCATGTGTGAGGCATTGGGTTTGATTTTCAGCACCACATATAAATAGGCCTTTATCTTATTTACCTATCAACAGCTAAAAAAATTATTTAAAAAAATGCCACTGTGGTTACTGTGTGAAAAATTGCCTGAAGTGAAAAAAAAATGTGGAAGCAAGGAGAAGGAGTAGGAAGTTTCTGGAATAACCTAACACTTTTGAAGGTGGCTGGGTGGTGACATGTGTTGGATTTGGAACAACAGTAAATGTAGTATTCTTAAGACTTCCTAATGGATTAGATGTGGGGTACAAAGGCAATAGGAAAAACAAGATGACTCAGGCTTTTGAGTTTGAGCAAAGTAGATGCTGTATGGTTAATGTTTTAGTCAGATTTTTACTGCTGTCACCAAAAGATCTGACAAGAGCAATTACAGGAGGAAAAGTTTATTTTGGGGCTCATGGTTTCAGTGGTCTTTTCCATAGATGGCTGACTTCATACTTGGGGCCTGAGATGAGGCAGAACATCATGGCAGAGGAGTGTAATGGAGACAAATAGCTGGGAACATGGAACCAGGAATCAGAGAGCAAGCTCTCCTCATGGACAAAATATAAACCCCAAGGGTACATCCCCCGTTATCCACCCTCTACCTGTCTACAGTTACCACCAAGTTAATCCCTATCAGTAGATTAATGCACTGATTAGGCCCAACCTCTTGTAACCCAATCATTTCATCTCTAAACTCGTTTGCCTTGTCTTACACAGGAGCTTTTGGGGGACTCCTAATATCTAAACCATAATAGTTAATTATTGATGAAAATAAGGACTAAAATTTAATTGACTTAAAATTATTAAGACATGCAAAATGTCACATTGTTCATTTAATACTATTACTTTTGACAGCCAAGTAGTTGTACAAAATGTATGGTCAACTAATTATCCTACACTGCCATCGTACAATGTCTTTAGGACTTTTATGATAAAAAATTATTTGAGCTCTCAACACTACCATGCTTTCTTAAACACCTGTGTTGGTGACACAGTGAAGACTCCCAGTATATGGGAATGGCACTGACTTACATGACCTTAAGGTCTCCATTTATGTCCTCTACTGGCTTCATATTCTCTTTTTGGGACTTTTACATAATCAGGTAGGGTTCAAACAAGATCTTTTTTAGTATTTTGTTATTCTTTCTCTGGAAGTTTCAACTTGAGAAGATAGCTTCCTACTATATCTCATTATTTCAAATCTCAAACGAAATTTGACAAAAGAGGGAAACAAAATTAAGGGCACTAAGATTATCCCCATCCCCAAATTTCTTTCTAGATTTTATATTTAAGTAAGTAATATAAAACAGTGGTAGGTCTCTCTCTCTCTCTCTCTCTCTCTCTCTCTCTCTCTGTCTGTGTGTGTGTGTGTGTGTGTGTGTGTGTGTTTGGTACTGGGGATTGAACCCAGGGCCTCATGCAATGGTGGTAGGTCTCTGATGTTTAATTGCAAATGAAGTGGGACTCCAAACTTCAACAGGTTATTTTTCATTTCTGTTCTTCACCTTTAGTTTTCAGCAGAAGAATGTTAACACACAATCTGTTTTGGCCTCTGTGTTAACTCTTCTAGGCTTTTCCCAGATAATGAAGGACGAGAACAGTGAATAGCCCATCTGATCCAACATTGTGATAAAGATGATGATACACACTGCCTGTAGTCTAAACACTGAAGTGCAGAGTTATAATCACATCTGATTTGTGGACAGAGCAGTTGTCTTTGTCTTCAATCTCTTCTGGTGTATTGCTGTGAAATGCTGTCACAATGACTGATAGAGGGGTTGAAGTATTCAGGAGAATGATTCAGTTATACAGGTCGAAATGGTACCTTACTTGAGGAGCAATCTGTATGCCTATACAGAATAGAAAACCACCCACATGTCAGTGATTTCCAAGTATAAAGGAAGACAGACTGACTGCATTGCAAAATCTCTTTTTACTCCCTTGAGGATGCCCCAAATTACACAGATGAAACTGTAGTCTTTGAATCAAACCTAAGTAAAGATGCACGTAGTTTCCACATTAAGATTGGAATAACCATAAAGTAGGTTTTGAGATAATGAGGAAAAATACAAACTCATCAGACACTGTATACAAATGTGTGTGTATGTGTGTAATTTGTTTTTGTTTAACTGGCAGGTTTTCCTACAAGTTAGCTATCTTATGCACCTGTGTTTTAATGTTATTGCTATCTTTCATTTGTGTAACATGAATCAACAGAAAATTACTTGAAAGTTTACCTCCATTTTAAACTTAGTCTGTTACCACCAAGATATCTTTTTCTGGCTTTTAATTTATTAAGAATGAGTCTCAAAGGATCCAAGATTGTGGGCCAAAGGGAGGCAGCATTCTGTGTCGTTCCAAGACCCAGGACTCAAGCTGTGAGAATACTGCTTCGCTGTAAGCAAAATTCCTGCTCCAAAATGGGAATCATGGCCACTGTGCCCCTCCAGGGCTCCATGCCTCAGCGTCAGAGTAGGTTTCCCAACAACTTGCCCATGCAAGACTACCAGGTACCAGAGCAGGACCATCAACACCCCCGCAGAACTTTCGGCTGCCCACATGAGCAAAAATCACTGTTACCACTCCCACACAGGACACCTGGCAGCTTTCCACATGCAGGAACTCCAGCTACCATCCCTGTGTGGATCCCCATGTACCAACGTGCGGTTCCCCCAGTCGCCACCATCTTGGGACTCTGTAGCAGTGGAGATAGTTCCCTATGTGTAGTAGCCTGCCTGCACCTGGGAACTTCACACAGGCTCTGAAGTCAGCAGATAGCCACACACTGCACGAGTTTGTCTCTGAACTCATCCTCCAATGCCATTGCTCGGCTCTCCACCGACAAGACCAGACAGCCCACCATTGAAAGCAGGAACCTCCATCTTGGGCCACCTTCATCACCATCTTCAGTGTGGGGAAACTCCCTTTTTGGAACTCTGGCTGGCCAGGTACCCAGTGTCTAACTCCCGCTTCTCCCCAGCAGCAACTACCCTGGCACAGTGACACCCTGGTTAACTTCAGCATCCTGAGGGCAGAGATACCAGCTAACAACAGATGACCCCACCTATTGGATTAGAAGGAAACAGGAAAGACAAAGATTTCCAACCAAAACAATCCTGTTTCTTTCTTTAAGACTTTTTTCGCCTTCTCCCTCTATATTCCCCTGCCCTCACATCCCCAAAATATGTGAAACCAAGTACTTTGCATGAATTAGGATTTTGAGGACTGGGATGTCTGAAAAGTATATTATAGCTGTGATATGTATGTATGTATGTATGTGTGTGTGTATATATATATTTTCTTTTTTCTCACCAATTTGTAGTATATTTTAACATTTTTATTTTTCTCAATATATATGTGTGTTTGTTTTATGTAATCTAGTGTCTTCCCACTTACTTGTCTAACCAAAATTACTTGTCTACCTGTCCCTTCTCCTGCTACTAATCTTCCTCTTTAGATTTCTCTTTACACTTCCTAAGATATAACAACTCTATATCCTCACCTCCTACCTCCTCAGCATATCATCCTACACCTCACCCCCAGTTCTTTGTCTACCATCAGAAACTGTAAACCCTTTTACAAACCTACTGAGTATATTGTAGATAATAATTGAATTCACTATTTCTGTACATTGTGACCAAACTGTAAATGTCTTAATAGCAAACGTTTGTTTTTAGGGTCTATACTGTTTATATTGGGATCTGATAACATTGTCCCATAACTCAAAGGAGAGGTATTGGATCCCTACAGGGGCATTATAAACCTATAGGGTAAAAACAGTAACATCTTGGACCCACAGTGTTAGGAAGGGAAGGCACACAAGCAATATGAAAAGACAAGGGAAGAAAGTGCCCTAAACATGTTAAGATACCACATTATTAGAATCCATGGTAAGAACAGAGAAGAAATGACAGAGAAGGAGTTCAGGATGTACATAATTAAAATGTTCTGTGAATTAAAGGATGATATAAGAGAGCAAATACAGATGGCAAAAGATCATTTTGACAAAGAACTACATAAACAAATACAGGAAGCAGAAGATTACTTCAATAGGGCGATAGAGATACAAAAACAAAACAAAACAAACAAAACAAAACAAACAAACCAAAACAAACAAACAAAAAACTCAATCAGAAATCCTTGAAATGAAAGAAACAATAAACCAAAATAAAAGTTTAATTAAAAGCATCACCAACAAAATAAAATTTGAAGTTCTTAAAAAAAAAAAGCATCACCAACAGATTAGACCACTTGGAAGACAGGAATTCAGGTAGTGAAGACAAAATATATAATCTTGAAAAGAATGTACACAACATAGTGAAAATGATAAGAAACCACAAGCAGAACACTCAAGAAATATGGGATAATATTAAAAGACCGAATTTCAGATTATTGGGATAGAGGAGGGAATAGAGTTCCAAACCAAAGGAATGAGCAAATCTATTCAATGAAATAATATCAGAAAAATTTCCAAACATGAAGAACAAATTGGAAAACCAAATCCAAGAGGCTTACAGGACACCAAATGAATGAAATCACTACAGATCCACACCAAGGCATATTATAATGAAAATGCCTAACATACAGAATAAGGAGAGAGTATTAAAAGCTACAAGAGAAAGGAATCAGATTAAAAATAGGGGGAAACCCATTAGATTATGTGCAGGTTTTTCAACCCAGAAACTGAAAGCTAGAAGATACTGGAACAACATATATCAAGCTCTGAAAGAAAATGGATGCCAATCAAGAATCTTATATCCAGCAAAATTAAGCTTTAGATTTGATGATGAAATAAAAAGCTTCCATGATAAACAAAAGTTAAAAGAATTTACAACTCAAAACCTGCACTATAAACATTCTCAGCAAAATATTCCATGAAGAGGAATTGAAAAACAACAATGAAAATTGGCAGAGGGGGAAGGTATTACACTAAAGGGAAAAACTAATCAAAGGAGAAACCAAGTCAATTTAAATACAACAAAGAAAGAAAGAAACAAACAAAAAACCAACCAACCAACCAAACAAAAAACCAAACCAAAATGTCTGGAAATACAAATCATGGCTCAATAATAACCCTGAATGTTAATGGCCTAAACTCACCAATCAAAAGACATAGACTGGCAGATTGGATTTAAAAAAAAATCCAACAATATGCTGCCTTGAAGAGACTCATCTCATAGGAAAAGACATCCACAGACTGAAGGTGAAAGGTTGGGAAAAATCATACCACTCTCATGGATAGCAGAAGCAATCAGGGGTCTCCATCCTCATAGCAAATAAAGTAGACTTCAAGCCAAAGTTAATCAAAAGGGATAAAGAAGGACATTTTATACTGATTAAGGGAAGCATTCATCAAAAAGATATAATAATAATAAATTTATATGCCCCAAACAATAGAGCATCTGTGCTTATCAAGCAAACTCTTCTCAAGTTCAAGAGTCAAATTGACCACAACACAACAATTCTGGGTGACTTTAGCACACCTCTTTTACCACTGGATAGATCATCCAAACAAAAGCTGAACAAAGAAACTATAAAATTCAATAACATAATCAATAACTTAGAATTAACTGACATATATAGAATATTTTATCCTTCAACGAGAGAATACACTTTCTTCTCAGCAGCACAAGTATCGTTTTCTAAAATAGACCATATATTATGCCATAAAGCAACTCTTAGCAAATATAAAAAAGTAGAGATAGTACCCTGCATTCTATCAGTTCATAATGGAATGAAATTTGAAATCAATGATAAAATAAAAAATAAAGGCTACTCAAACTCCTGGAGACTAAATAATATACTACTGAATGAACACTGGGTTTCAAAAGCCATTAAGGAGGAGATAAAAATTTCTTAGTGGTGAATGAGAACATAGATAAAATGTATCAATCTCTTGGACACTGTGAAGGCAGTACTAAGAGGAAAGTTCATTGCATGGAGTTCATTCCTTAAAAGAAGAAAAAAATCAACAAGTAAATGACTTAACATTACCTCCCAAAGCCCTAGAAAAAGAAGAACAAATCAACACCAAAAGCAGTAGAAGACGAGAAATAATTAAAATCCGGGCTGAAATCAATAAAGTTGAAACAAAAGAAATAATTGAAAAAATTGACAAAATGTTGATTCTTTGAAAAAATAAGTAAAATTGACAGACCCTTAGCCATGCTAATGAAGAGAAGGAGAGAGAAAACTCAAATTACTAACATATGTAGTGAGAAAGAAAATATCACAACAGACACTACAGAAATAGAGAAGATAATTAGAAATTATTTTGAAAACTTGTACTCCAATAAAATAGAAAATATCGAAGGCGTTGACAAATTTCTAAAGTCATATGATTTGTCCAAATTGAATCAGGAATGATATACATAATTTAAACAGGTCAATTTCAAGCTATGAAATAGAAGACACCATCAGAAGCCTACCAACCAAGAAAAGCTGAGACAAGATGGATACACAGCCAAATTCTACAAGACCTTTAGAGAAAAAAAATCAATACTCTTCAATTTATTTCAGGAAATAGAAAAAGAGGCAGCACTTCCAAACTCATTCTATGAGGCCAACATCACCCTGATTCCAAAACTAGGAAAAGACACATCAAAGAAAGAAAACATCAGACCAATATCTCTAATGAACATAAATGCAAAAATTCTGATAGCAAATCAAATACAAAAACATATCAAAAAGATAGTGCACCACGATCATGTGGGGTTCATCCCAGGGATGCAAGGTTGGTTCAACATACAGAAATCAATAAATAAATTCATCACAGACTTAAATAAATAGACTTAATTTAAGAACCATATGATCATCTCAATAGACACAGAAAAAGCATTCCACAAAATACAGCACCACTGCATGTTCAAAACACTAGGAAAACTAGGGATAACAGGGACATATCACAACATTGTAAACTCTATCTGTGCTAAGCCCCAGGCCAACATTATTCTAAATGGAGACTAATTGAAAGCACTTCCTCTAAAAACTGGAACAAGTTTCTGTTTAACATAGTTCACCATTTCTGTTTAACATAGTTCTTGAATCACTGGCCAAAGAAATTTGACAGATGAAAGAATTAAAGAGATACAGATAGAAAAAGAAGAACTCAAGTTAGCACTATTTGATGATGATATGATTCTATACCTAGAAGATCCAAAACATTCAACCAGAAAACTTCCATAAGTAGTAAATGAATTCAGCAAAGTAGCAGGATACAAAATCAACACCCATAAATCAAAGGCATTTCTGTATATCAGTGACAAATTCTCTGAAAGGGAAATGAGGAAAACTACCCCATTTACAATAGCCTCAAAAAAAAAAAAAAAACACACACACAAAAAACTTGGGAATCAACCTAACAAAACAGGTAAAAGACCTCTACAATGAAAACCTCAGAATGCCAAAGAAAGAAATTAAAGAAGACCTTAGAAGATGGAAAGATCTCCCTTATTCTTGGATAGGCAAAATTAATATTGTCAAAATGACCATACTACCAAAAGCATTATACAGATTTAATGCAATTCCAAACAAAATCCCAATAACATTCCTCATAGAAATAGAAAAAAAAGTCATAAAATTTATGTGGAAAAATAAGAGATCCAGAATAGCTAAAGCAATCTTTTGCAGGAAGAGTGAAGCAGGTGGCATCACTATACCAGACCTTAAACAATACTACAGAGCAATAGTCACAAAAACAGCATAGTATTGGCACCAAAATAGATATGTAGCCCAATGGTACAGAATAGAGGACACAGAGACTAACCCACATAATTACAGTTATCTTATATTAGACAAAGCTTTCAAAAACATACATTGGAGTAAAGACAGCCTCTTCAACAAATGGTGCTGGGAAAACTGGAAATCCATATGCAAGAAAGTGAAATTAAACCCCTATCTCTCACCATGTAAAAAACTCAACTCAAAGTGGATCAAGGACCTAGGAATTAAACCAGAAACACTGCAACTAACAGGAGAAAAAGTAGGCCCAAATCTCCATCATATCCCTACTTTCTTAACAAGACTCCTATAGCACAAGAATTAAAATCAAGAATTAATAAATGGGATGGATTCAACCTAAAAAGCTTTTTCTCAGCAAGAGAAACAATCAGTGAGGTGAATAGAGAGCCTACAGCTTGGGAGCAAATTTTTACCACTCACATCAGAGCACTAATCTCTAGGGTATATAAAAAAAAACTCAAAAAAGCTTAACACCAAAATAACAAATAATGATAAATGGGCCAAGAAACTGAACAGATACTTCTCAGAAGGTGATATACAATCAATCAACAAATATATGAAAAATGTTCATCATCTCTAACTATTGAGAAATGCAATCAAAAGTACTCTAAGATTTCATCTCTAGTCAGAATTGCAGCTATTCAGAATACAAACAATGATAAGTGTTGGCCCATATATTGCCAGTGGGACTGCAAAATGGTGCACCCAATATGGAAAGCAGTATGGAGTTTCCTTGGAAAACTAGGAATGGAACCACATTTTGACCCAGCTATCCCACTCTTTGGAGTATACACAAAGGACTTAAAAAACAATATACTACAGGGACACAGCTACATCAATGTTTACAGCAGCACAACAGCACAATTCACAACAGCTAAACTGCGAAACCAACCAAAATGCCCTTCAATGGATGAACTTTTTTTTTTTTGATAAATGGATAAAGAAAATGTGGTATATGTACACAATGGAATATTACTCAGCAATAAAAGAGTATAAAATCATGGCCTTTGCAGATAAATGGATGGAGTTGGAGAATATAATGTTAAGTGAAGTTAGCCAATCCCAAAAAACCAAATGCCAAATGTTTTCTCTGCTATAAGGAGACTGATTCATAGTGAGGTTGGGAGGGGGAGCATGGAAAGATTAGATAAACTCTAGGGCAAAAGGGAGGAAAGGAGAGGGAGAAGGCAAGGGGGTTAAAAGAAAAGGTGGTGGAATGAGGTGGACATCACTACCCTAAGTACATGTATAGAGAAGATACGAATGGTGTGAATATTCTTTGTATATAAGCAGAGATATGAAAAATTGTGCTCTATATGTGTAATATGAATAGCAAAGTATTCTGCTGTCATATACAACAAATTAGAATAAAATATTAAAAAAGAATGAGTCTCCCTAAAGATAGTTAAGTATTAGAGCTTACTAACATTTTATAAAATTTTCACCTGATGAGGTCAGCAGTCTTTTTAAGCCTCCTGAAGACTGATACGACAAAACAAAGAGAAAGAATTGTGGAATCAGTGTATTTTAGAAGACAAATTAAGTTCTGTGAACTTTTTCTTCAGACTATCACAATGCAGAGGCAGTTTAAACTGATAAAATCAGTTGATTGGGAGACATATGTTATATTTTCAGGTGTGCCATTTCCATTTCTATATTTAACCTCTCGCCTTATTTGAAAAATGGGGGAAAAATCTGCTCCTCTTCAACTCAGTGGTGTATAATGAGTAGATTTTAAAAAGTTTGTGCAAAGTGAGACAGGAACTTCTAGAAGGGTAAAGTAAAGAACTTAGCAGGACTCTCTGTCATTAGGAAACAGTAAGTTAACTGGTGAGAATTAAAGATATAAACATGTAAAATCTTTACATTGTCCTGAGGCATACAGAGAATGAAGAAAAACATCAAGGAAAGCTGATAAGTCTCAATTAGATCAGAAGTAGTTGACTTTTGACTTATGATTCATTCCTTTGTAACACTCTCCACATTCACCCCAGCCCTGTGATGCTCAAGCTGTTATTGAGGGATTGAACTTGGGCACTCAACCATGAGCCACATCCCCAAACCTATTTTGTATTTTATTTTAGAGACAGGGTCTCACCAAATTGCTGAGCACCTTGTTTTTGCTGACACTGGCTTTGAACTCCTGATCCTCCTGCCTCCTCCTCCAGAGCTGCTGGGATTACAGGCATGGGATTACAGGATTACCTTGCTGGGGTGAGGTTTTCTTTTTCTTCAGCTCCTAATCAGGTGCTATGGTTTCCCCTCTGGAGGGGATGGCTGCAATTTCTCAACCTTCCCAGCCCCATGTTACGATAGTAATGACATAGACAGTATTTGGTCTTTGTGTTTGTCAGCTTTGTATTGCTAGGACAAAACCCTGAAATAGCTTATTAGGAGATAAAGTTTATTTTGGCTCACAGCTTCAGAGATTTCAGTGGGTGGTCATTTACCTAAGGGCCTGTGGCAAGGCAGTAAGGACAACACACTCGGAGTATATGTGGAGGAAGCTGCCCACACGTGCCCTTCTGCACATGGAACATTGGGTGACACTTATCCAAACCATAATGATCTCCTTTATCCCTCCCAGTCACTAAATGTAGAATGAAAACTGTACTCCAATATGATCCTAACATTCTTATTAAAATGAAAGAAAACCTAGAATAGGCAAAACAACAATATAAAATGGGAGTATTCATACTTCTGATTTCGAAACTTAGCCCCAAATAAAACTATCATGAACAAGACATTGTGGTAAAGATGTTAAGAGTAGACATGTAATAAAATTCAATGATCCCAGAAATAAACCCTCCTATTTATGGTGAATTGATCAATTGATTATTTTGTTTATTGTACTGGGGATCAAACCCAGAGATGTTTAACTGCTTTACCACTTAACCACATCCCTATCCCCCTTTTATTTTTTATTTTGAAACAAGGTCTCACTAAGTTGCTGAGGCTGGCTTTGAACTTGCAATTTTCCTGTCTTAGTCTCCTGAGCTGCTGGAATTAAAAGAGTGCACCCCACTGTGCCTGGCTGGTCAATTGATTTTTTTTTTTCAATTGATTTTTGACAAGGGTTTCAGGACAATTCAATGGGGATGGGTATAATCATTAAGCAAATAGTGCTTTAATACTGGATATACACATGCAGAAGAATAAAGATGGACTCCTATCTCACACTGTATACAATAACACAAAATGCATTATAGAACTAACTACAGGAACTAAAGATATAAAAATCTTAGAAGAAAAACTAAGAGTAAATCTTCATGACCTTGGACTAGGCACTGATTTATTAGTAGCAAAGGCACACTGATAAAGCAAAGAAAAACGAAAACATATAATTTAACTACATTAAATGAAGACAATCCAAAAGATGGGAGAAAAATCTTTGCGTGTTCTCTCTGATAAGAGACTTGTTGTATAACTCAAAAAGAGCTCAAAACCCAAGTAAAATATGGGTATAAGATCTAAATAAAAATTAGTCGTTAGAAAAAGGCACATCAAGATGCAATACATAGTGCTCCATTTCCAAAGACGTCTATAATGAAACAGAGAAGTATTGTGGAGAACGTGGAACCCTCATATGTTGCTGGAAGGGATATTTTTCAGCCGAAAGAATGATACTGATACATCTTACAAAATGGATGAAACTTGCTAAGAGATAGACACAAAAGGAAATATATTGTGTATTTCCATTTATTTAAAATATCAAGATGAGGTAAATATGTAGATATTCAAAGTCAGATTAGTGCTTGCCTAAGGCAGGGGATGGAGAGGACCAAGGAATAACTGCCAATAGGTGTGTGACTATGTGAATATGTTGAGGAGGGGGACAAAAATGTTCTCAAATTAGATTGTGGCAATGAATGCGTAATGCTGAGAATATAGGAAAAAACATTGAATTGTACAGTTTGGGTGAATTGTGCTGCTGAATATATCTTATAGATTTTTATAGGAGTACAACATTAACATTTTAAAACAAGTTTATTTAAAACACAAGTTTTTAATATTAATACATTTTTGACAAGTATATGTATCTTATTTACAGGGAGAAAAGTTAGGTACATTTCGTTTTTTTCAAAAAAGTTTTTGTCTCCATAGAATAATTTTAAGTGACTGAACTATTAAGCTTAAAACTAACTTCTTTAACTTTAACAGATTCTCTCAGCATATTTTAATAAGGAAGTAAGCCCATGATAACTATATGTTAAAAAAAATCCATCTTTATTGTATAGAAAAATTTAAAAAGCATCTGCATCTGTGCTACTTGGTATAAAACAGATTTCATTACCTATGACATTTTAATGAACAGACTTTTAAAACATTATTTTTGAAAAGATGAGTAATTTTTATCCTATAAGAAGCTTTATAACTTTTAGTTTCAAGGTTAACTTTTTCAGAAAAGTTCAATACACCAAAAAGCTAAAAATATAAATTACAACTTTGATATAATAAGATACTTACTGTTATTGAAATATGTTGAATTTACAAAGTTAATTTCCTAAATTTTACCTCTAGTTTTCATTTTAAGACCAAATATGCATATTTCTTTTTTTAATAATATTTTTTAGTTGTCAATGAACTTTATTTATTTATATGCAGTGCTGAGAATTGAACCCAGTGCCTCTTTCATGCTCTACCACTGAGCCACAACATCAGCCCCAAATATGCACATTTCTGCATCAGCTATATGTCCAGATGAGTGGAATAAGCATAAATTGAACAAGCAGGTTTTTTCCCAAGTGAGACCAATTGAAGACTTGAGGAGAATACATATGATCCAGTTGATTACATTTTGAATAAAAACCTAACACTTAAATGGGGGACATTAATAATAAGAAAAAACAGTGTTTGAAGAAAAAATGATCTAAATATTAATTACCTTCAGCCTGGAAATGGTCTTTATTTTTATTTGTTTATTTATTTATTTATTTTTTGTAGAAGTACTTTTATTTATTTTAACAAATAGAAATTGATCTATGGATAAGCAGTTCCAATCATATTATTGGTGGAATCAACACACTTCTTCACCAAAACCAGAAAGCAGCCAGGTCACTCTTCCTACCCCCATCTGTCACCATCTAGCCAACTTACATTTAAAAAAATATTTTATTTATTTTTTTTACTCATTCTTTTTAGTTATATATAACATTAGGATTCATTTTGACATAATTATAAAATCATGGACTATAATTTGCTCTAATTCAGTCCCCAGTACTTTCCCTTTCCATTCCCTCTTCCCTCCCCCTGTTCCCTTCCCTTGACTTTACTGATCTTTTCCCTAGATATTTATAGTTTTTTTTTTAATAACATCTATATTTTCCATTTGGGTGAAGGACTTTATAAGCATAGGCATTAATTGATATCTTATTATTATTATTATTATTGGTTGTGCAAAACATTACAAAGCTCTTGACATATCATATTTCATACATTTGATTCAAGCAGATTATGAACTCCCATTTTTACCCCGTATACAGATTGCAGAATCACATCAGTTACACATCCATTGATTTACATATTGCCATACTAGTGTCTCTTGTATTCTGCTGCCTTTCCTATCCTCTACTATCCCCCCTCCCCTCCCCTCCCCTCCCCTCTTCTCTCTCTACCCCCTCTACTGTCATTCATTTCTCCCCCTTGTATTATTTTCCCCTCACTTCCTCTTGTATGAAATTTTGTATAACCCTGAGGGTCTCCTTCCATTTCCATGCAATTTCCCTTCTCTCTCCCTTTCCCTCCCACCTCTCATCCCAGTTTAATGTTAATTTTCTTCTCATGCTCTTCCTCCCTATTCTGTTCTTAGTTGCTCTCCTTATTTCAAAGATGACATTAGGCATTTGTTTTTTAGATTATGCTATTACTTAGCATAATCTGCTCTAATGCCATCCATTTCCCTGCAAATTCCATGATTTTTGTCATTTTTTAGTGCTGAGTAATACTCCATTGTGTATAAATGTCACATTTTTTTATCCATTCATCTATTGAAGGGCATCTAGGTTGGTTCCACAGTCTTGCTATTGTGAATTGTGCTGGTATGAACATCAATGTAGCAGGATCCCTATAGTACGCTCTTTTAAGGTCTTCAGGGAATAGTCCGAGAAGGGCAATAGCTGGGTCAAATGGTGGTTCCATTCCCAGCTTTCCCAGGAATCTCCATACTGCTTTCCAAATTGGCCGCACCAATTTGCAGTCCCACCAGCAATGTACAAGTGTACCCTTTTCCCCACATCTTCGCCAGCACTTGTTGTTGTTTGACTTCATAATGGCTGCCAATCTTACTGGAGTGAGATGGTATCTTAGGGTGGTTTTTATTTGCATTTCTCTGACTGCTAGAGATGGTGAGCATTTTTTCATGTACTTGTTGATTGATTGTATGTCCTCCTCTGAGAAGTGTCTGTTCAAGTCCTTGGCCCATTTGTTGATTGGGTTATTTGTTTTCTTATTGTTTAATTTTTTGAGTTCTTTGTATACTCTGGATATTAGGGCTGTATCTGAAGTGTGAGGAGTAAAGATTTGTTCCCAGGATGTAGGCTCCCTATTTACCTCTCTTATTATTTCTCTTGCTGAGAAAAAACTTTTTAGTTTGAGTAAGTCCCATTTGTTGATTCTTGTTTTTAACTCTTGTGCTATGGGCGTCCTATTAAGGAATTTGGAGCCAGACCCCACAATATGTAGATCTGAGCCAACTTTTTCTTCTATCAGACGCAGAGTCTCTGATTTGATATCAAGCTCCTTGATCCATTTTGAGTTAACTTTTGTGCATGGTGAGAGAAAGGGATTCAGTTTCATTTTGTTGCATATGGATTTCCAGTTTTCCTAGCACCATTTGTTGAAGATGCTATCCTTCCTCCATTGCATGCTTTTAGCCCCTTTATCAAATATAAGATAGTTGTAATTTTGTGGATTGGTCTCTGTGTCCTCTATTCTGTACCATTGGTCCACACGTCTGTTTTGGTACCAGTACCATGCTGTTTTTGTTACTATTGTTCTGTAGTATAGTTTGAAATTTGGTATCACTATACCGCCAGATTCACTCTTCCTACTTAGAAATGCTTTTGCTATTCTGGGTCTTTTATTTTTCCATATGAATTTCATGATTCCTTTATCTATTTCTACAAGAAATACCGTTGGGTTTTTGATTGGCATTGCATTAAACCTATAGAGAACTTTTGGTAAAATTGCCATTTTGATGATGTTAGTTCTGCCTATCCATGAACAGGGTATATTTTTCCATCTTCTAAGATCTTCTTCTATTTCTCTCTTTAGGGTTCTGTAGTTTTCATTGTATAAATCTTTCACCTCTTTTGTTAGGTTGATTCCCAAGTATTTTATTTTTTTTGAGGATATTGTGAAATGGGGTGGTTTTCCTCATTTCCATTTCAGAAGATTTGTCGCTGATATACAGGAATGCCTTTGATTTATGCATGTTGATTTTATATCCTGCCACTTTGCTGAATTCATTTATTAGCTCTAGTAGATTCTTTGTAGACCCTTTTGGGTCTTCTAGGTAAGGGTACACTTGTATATTGCTGGTGGGACTGCAAATTGGTGCGGCCAATTTGGAAAGCAGTATGGAAATTCCTGGGAAAGCTGGGAATGGAACCACCATTTGACCCAGCTATTGCCCTTCTCGGACTATTCCCTGAAGACCTTAAAAGAGCATACTATAGGGATGCTGCTACATCGATATTCATAGCAGCACAATTCACAATAGCTAGACTGTGGAACCAACCTAGATGCCCTTCAATAGATGAATGGATAAAAAAATGTGACATTTATACACAATGGAGTATTACTCAGCACTAAAAAATGACAAAATCATGGCATTTGCAGGGAAATGGATGGCATTAGAGCAGATTATGCTAAGTGAAGCTAGCCAATCCCTAAAAAACAAATGCCAAATGTCTTCTTTGATATAAGGAGAGCAACTAAGAACAGAACAGGGAGGAAGAGCATGAGAAAAACATTAACATTAAACAGGGACGAGAGGTGGGAGGGAAAGGGAGAGAGAAGGGAAATTGCATGGAAATGGAAGGAGACCCTCATTGTTATACAAAATTACATATAAGAGGATGTGAGGGGAAAGGGAAAAAAATCAAGGGAGAGAAATTAATTACAGTAGATGGGGTAGAGAGAGAAGATGGGAGGGGAGGGGAGGGGGGATAGTAGAGGATAGGAAAGGCAGCAGAATACAACAGTCACTAGTATGGCAATATGTAAAAACGTGGATGTGTAACCGATGTGATTCTGCAATCTGTATTTGGGGTAAAAATGGGAGTTCATAACCCACTTGAATTAAATGTGTGAAATATGATATGTCAAGAGCTTTGTAATGTTTTGAACAACCAATAATAAAAAAAAGAAAAATAAATCAGCTGTTGATTTAAAAAAAAGTGGCTTAGTATTAGGATTTAGGATTTCTGCATGCCTAATTGTGCTGTGTCCTGCTGGTCAAGGTTACTTTTAGAATAGTAGTTGGTAAATGTTTTCTGTGAAGGACCAGCTAGTAAACATTTTTGGTTTTATGAACACTCAATTCTTTTTCATTTATTCAACTCTGTCATTGTAGTATGAAAGCAGACAAAGAAAATAAAGGAATGGGGATGGCTATGTTCTAATAAAACTTGGTACAAAACAAAAATAGGCCAGTGGGCCATCATTTATTCACCCCTGTTTTAGCCTTTAATGGCTTGGGAATAATAGTTTCCTTCCTGATATAAATTGCTCTTGGCTAGGAACTTAGATAGGTCTGTCAGGAGGATGGTTGATTTCCTTTGCATATGGGTCAGGAAGGTAGTCTCATGATTGTATTTATCCAGTTAGAAATGTTAACATTATTTATTTTACAAAAACAAACAATTATTTTTGTTTAAGAAGGATAAGAAAATCTTTTATGTCATGGTTTTAATATTAGAACTTTTGTTACTCTGATTTTCATTTCAAGTTTTTAATGAATTAAAAATCTTCAGCTATTATTATTTCTTTTAATCGGAATGTTTGCATTTGTATTTGTTCATCTGATCTTTAACAATTGGCTTATTCTTGGGTTGTCAGCTTTAGCAAACAAAAATGCAGGATTCCAAGTTAAATTCAACTTAAATGGGCATTTTATGTGGCATTCTTAGTTTATCCTTCATCCTGACACTTTCAGAGCATAATCAGAAAGTAAGTTGTAACTTACCGTTTGAGAGGTTACATCACCATCATTAAGGTTTGTTCTAAAGTTTCTTTCATCAGCTTGCATGTATTTTGCTAAAGTATTTCTTTCCACAATATTTAAAATACTATTACTAAAGCAAATTATACATGGTACCTACCTTCAAAATGTTAGCATTTATTCTTTTTTCATGTATTCTAGTTTTCCTAACTATCCAGCTAACTAACAACTCTGTTTATGTGAACCAATGTACTACATCTTCTATTTACCAATCACTCCTTTCTTTTCCTGGTAGTTTAGTTTTTCTTATAAGCCAATGATTTGCATCTTACACCTCTAGCACCTAGTCAAAAGTAAAATACATATATTTTAAAGTTTTTATTAATATTTTAAATTTTATCAAAATAGTACAAATTTATTTAAAAAGTAAAATCGTGTTAGTAGGCTAATATTTTAAAATAGCAATCACCTGCCCCATCCTTTAAACAAAGGTATCTGTAGCTTGAAGTAATCATGTCCACATTTTTGTAGTTGATTGATTCTATTAATACTACTATTTCTTGATTTTTCAGTTTATATATTATTTTCTGGTGTCCTGTTCCTCTTATTATTTTTCAACATATCTATATTACAATTTTTGCTTATTTCAGAATTAAATATTTATATTTTATAACATGGCCATTATTCATATGTGACTCAAAGAATGTTTTTTGATTACAATTTATTTTTATTCAAAATTTTGCCTAATATTGACATTTTCTTTTGTTTTCTATATACCTATTGTTAATTAATTTCTACTCAAAGAGAACTTTTCCAAGTTTCTTTGAACACATTATAATTTTACTAGCTTTATTTTAATGTTAGGGGCCTTCTTGTCTTTTTATTTAGAATGAGAATTGTGCTTTCCATATCTGTCACTTGGATTCATCCTATAAATTTCTTTGACCATCAGCCTGGAAATTCCTTGTGCCTCTATGATCTATTCTTTGTTTCTTGGCTTATTTTTGTTTTATTCCAAAATTTTAGTTTGGGAAAGTTATATATGAGATTCCTATGAGACATCTACCTCTATAGTAATAGGTACAAGAAATAGCTATAATAGGAGTTCAATAGTGATGTCTTTCCTCTAGGTAAGCATTTGTTAATCATTATTATGTAGCCCATCTATATAGTAGAGGTCATAGGGTACATGTGATCACTCAGGATGAGTGTGTAGAATAGAAGAGAAATTGGGAACTAAGGTTTGATAGCTAAATGAATATTGATGGTTAAGGAACTGGAGGTAGAAAAGGATTTGGTAAATTAGGTTGAGATTATTCAGTGAGGATTAAAAATGGAAAACTGAAAAATTACAAGCCAACAAAAGCCAAAAGGAGAATGTGGCCATCTGTATGAAGGAATTATTACATGATGGAAGAAGAGAAAGAATGTAAGTTCATTAACATGACATAAGTCATCACTGAACATGATGAAAGTATTTTTGGTGGAATTCTAAGGTATAATTTTAGTGGTTGGTAATCACAAAATAAGGAAGGATCAGGACTATGGAGTTATGGTTTACATGTGGTATCCCCAAAAGCTCACATGTGACAATACAGGAAGGTTTGGAGGAGAAATGATTGGCTTATAGCCTCAACCTAATAAGTGGATTAGTCCCTGATGAGATTAACTGAGTGGTAATGAGGCAGGTGCTGTGTGGCTGGAGGAGGTGGATCATTTGGGGCATGGCTGTGGCGGTATATATTTTGTATCCGGAGAGTGGAGTCTTTCTCTCTCTGTTTTCTGATCATCATGTAAGCTGCTTCTCTTTATCCACACTCTTCCACTATGATGTCCTACCTTACCTTGAGCCCTGAGGAATGGAGCCTTCTCTCTATGGATTGAGAACTCTGAAACTGTGAGCCATTAAGTAAACTTTTTCTCCTCTACAGTTGTTCCAGTCAGATTCTTTGTCACAGTAATGAAAAAGCTGACTTGATTAAAACATATGGTTAAATGCTCATGAGAAAAAAATTAGAAAAGGAGTTTGGAAATACAGGAAGAGTAGATAAAATCAAGAGAGTTAAATAGAAGACAAACAAAAGAATGGCTCTTGATGCTTGTAGCTTTGCAGGTTTTGTGGTTGAGAATTTGGGGGGCGGGGGATGGATTCCTTTCTTATCGTTTCTATGAAAAAGAAATCAGGCAGAAAGAATGGGTCAAGTTGAGATTTCAGGACCACAAGAATCTTTTGTAAAAAAATGATAGTGAGTTAAGAATTATTAGTGTTTTCAGGAACTATAGGGGTATTCAGCTTATACTCATGAACATAAATTTGTAGTTCAATTGTATAGGTTACCTAGTTGTAGAATATTTTATGAATTGAAGTTGCCAAGAAAGCATACATTTTTGTTCACCCAAAGTTGGGTCTTGTTGGATTTAGGAAAGAAAAGTGAAGACAAAACACTGAGAATACTGATAACAGGGCACAGAATCATGAGATGTAAAATCTGCAATGATAAAAAGTCAAGGGATAAATAAAAAAAAAACTTTTAAAAGTTATAACTTTAAAAAATTATAAAGTAGAAGGGCCAATATCTTTTGGAACCTGATGAGATTGGAGAATCAATATAATGGGAAATTGTAAGGGTACACAGTAAAGGATAACAGGCTATGTTCAGGAGGAGAGATGAGGAAATACCACATTTCAGAAGAGAAACTAATGTTATAAAATAAGCATATACGCTTATGGTATATATGGTTGAATTGATGTTAAGATTTTTGAGGTGAGATAGTGAAGTAACTGTTGGATATGTTGGTGAACTGATCAGACCCCTAAACATTAAATGTACCTAGGTTGATTTTAGGTCATGTAAAAGAAGAAAAAGTTCCAGGTTTCATATTATTTAAATGACATGATGTTTAAATGAGTAATTGTCTATGAAGAGAAGAGAGGAGATGCTTGACCCAGGATCCAGATTCTGAGTTAGGTATGAATGAATAAATGAACACACTGCCTTTGCAGGTACTTAGTGAGAGATGTCATGCAGGAGCATATTGGACAGGATAGGATGTTATGATACTGAATCAACAGCATCTTTGTCTTAGGGCTATACAAAGGAGTTTAAAAAAGAAGTCATTCTTAGGGTATGTGATGGGATTGAAGAGGAGTATTGAAAGACTGTGTCATAAGTGACAAATACCTATCAGAATTAATTCATCCTAATGTATGGGGAATATATATGTTGAAGGGGCTTATAAAATTTCTGTTTGACTTTTGATAGAATTGCATCTCAATAAACCTATTGTAAATTGAAAATACTGCAAGTTGAAATGCACTAAATATACCTTGCCTACCAAACATCATATCTTAGCAACACAGTACACTATAGAGATCTGTTGTTTACATTCACAGTTGCCTGGGAGCTGCATCTTGTTGCTGCTGCCATCCAGCATCAAAGAATTGCACTGCATATCACTAGCCTGGGAAATGATCAAAATTCAAAACCAGAAGTATAGAGTCTTCTTAAAGCTCTTCACTTTCTCACCTTCATCAAATTAAAACATTGTATGTTCGATCATTTTTAAGTTGAGGAATATCTGTATTAGATGTTAGCTTAAGAATATAGAAATTGTAGGCAAGAGAGGATGAGATTAACATCAGTTTGCCAATGATCTAATGTTCTGGCTTCTCATATGTGTGCACTAAGTTTGGTGTGAGACGTTCTGAGGGTTGGACAGATGCATATCAAATGTAATGCACAGAGTTCAGCATAAGAAGTTTTCACTGTGGTTCACAGAAGATAAAATTGGTAGATTAGCAGTCATTTGTTCTTATACTTTTTTCTAAGTCACCTGTGCATATATATTTTATAACATACTTCCATTTATTTTGACCTTATTATTTTCAAATTCAATCTTTCACCATTCTTTCTCATACCTTAATTTTTCCTCTATCCTCTTATTTGATCTTTTCTTACAGGTTTTCTTTATATTGCTTTGCTTTGCCTCCTAAAAGAAGGTCTTTTGTTCCCTTTACTAGTGAACCCAGGAAATTTCATTTCTTGGATTCATAAAAAGTGATGTGTGTTGGCAAGTCTCACTTTGAAATGACATATTAAAATTAAAAGACTTGAGTTATGTAAGATGGCTAAATACTAAGGAATTAGATTACAGGATCTTATTATTTTTAAACAATTTAGTCTGCAAACTTATTGTTTGAATGAAATACATTTCATGAAAAGTTTACACTTTAAGAAAAGTAATGTGAAAGTTATATGGGTCATATGATCATGATATTGTCATCTAAGTCCTTGAGATCCAACATTGCCCTATAATTCTAAAGATAATTGTATATGGTCTACCCTACACTTATTACAGTACCTCAGAATATCTAAAGTGATTTTCAACTTGACAATGTGCCATTTCAAGACTGTCACATTGTTAAATGTTAAAATATAGAGTATGTGAAAATCAAATGGCTTCTAAACTGTACAAACTTTCAATATACATTGATCAAAAATAATTTCATTGTTTTAAAAGCCATTAGAATAATGGAAGCAAATGACTTGTGACACTCATTTTTTTTTTCTATATTCACTTTAGTACACTACTCTGTAACGCATATCAGTCACCCCAAGTGTTCAGCACATTAAGGACACACACAGGCTGATTGGGAATAACATTATGATTAGTGGCAAACAGTGAAGTGGAGAATACAGGCAGATTAGTAAAGTAGATCTCACTGAAATATAGAGATATTCCTTACCCAAGAGATTGAATTCAGTGTATTCAGAAAGTTTCTGAAATTGTAAGAATTAAAATGTAAGAAATTAACTGAAGAGACAGAAATTGTTATTTTTTTCCTGAATATAAAATCAAGTCAACATGAGTGCCTAATGGAAACAACTGGAACTGACATCTGGTATCTTACCCACATGCTGCTTCAAATTGGTGAAAGGTTTTTGGAAAAGAATCAGCATATAATGCACAAACTTTCACCTAAGTATTACAAAGCAGGAGCTAGGATACTGTGCAACTAACCAGTTAGGGGACTGCTGGATCTTCCTCTTTCACAGGAATCATAAAGTAGCAGCTATAGCCTTTCCATCAACACACCTTGTTCTTCCTCTCCATATGACACACACACACACACACACACACACACACACAGAGCTGGACTTTCTGCTAACCAGTGCAATCTGAAACATTTTAGAGTTTTCATTTCCCTTTTCTTCTTCCTTAACTTTTTCTACTCTTTTTTATCTTCCTTCTCATTTTCTCATACAAATATTTATTGAATAAGCACTCTGTGCTAAACATTTTGCTAGCCTATGAATACTACATTTGTTTCTAAACAAAAAAAAAATCATTGAGCACTTATGACACCCATCACTTTTACTTAGAAGGATTTCATATGGTAGTATTAGCCCTGTTTCTCCCCCCCCCCTCTCTCTGAAAGAAAGAACAACAAAATTAGAGGCACAGCCATGCTGTTTCTATCATGCAATCCTATTTGATTTATGGGAGTATATTATAATGAGCGATTGTTGTTCAGTCTGCAAGGTAAAGGAATTTATGTAGAATTGGCTTCATATTTGGTACTTAAAAATGAGAAAGAATATAATTAATCATACTACCTTCATTTGAATAGTCATTAAAGATGCTCTCTGAAGTGTCTGCCATAGCTCCTAGGTACACAGTGGGCCCGGTGACTATACTTAAACAGGATTTCTCCGTGGCTTGCATTGATACCCCATGCTGCTGTGACAGCTGCTGCAGCACCCCCACTCAAATATGTGGTGCCTCATCATTATTTTTGATATCATGGGGCTTTTGCTATGATGTGAATCACATTTGTCCTAATAAACTTGTTTATTACTCATAATCTTGTGCTTCTATTTTAGGTTTATTATAGCTTGGAGGAGTTCTACAAACTTCTTGTGTTATTTTGGATAGCTTCAGATTTCTTAAATAGGAACTAGCAAATGTTGGTTTAGGTTTAGTGTGGGATATATTAATATGACCATATATGCTCCTTAACAAACAAAGGCCTTTATTTCGTTTAAGAAAATTAATCACAGTACTACTAGAAAATGTTCTGTTCCAGAAGCAGAATTTAGGAGCAATATTTTGCACTGTATTTTAATGAAAATGTTAGGTGGTATGGACAATTTCCTTAATTCATTCTGGTATTAATACTTAATTAGTATTTCATAATATTGTATTCAGCTCTTAATTGCATACCATGTGCTCACCTTTTTGTACCTGGCCACATTCCTAGATAGTGGCTTCATGGTTTTGGAGAATGTCCTTTGCCTGCTGACTTGGAAAATGGGAGAAAGGAAAAATGCCAGGAGTGTTTTGTTGTTGTTGTTGCTAGACACTAGTATTCTGTTGGACACTAGTATTCTGTTGGGCTCTGTCCTTCTTCAGTGCTCTCTGGTCCTTCTTAAAGATCCCCTAGTTCATACAGATTTGGAAGGGATGTGGTGGTGCTTTTACTGATTTTTCATGTCATAGAAATCAGCCAGAGAGGAGGACCAGCTTTGATATTGAGCAATCCATAGATTTGAGAGTCTATGACATTTGTGAATAACACTGATGATAATAGCATTTCTTGAATCTTCAGTGTCCTTATGTGTTTCACATGTATTAATTTAATGCATGCATTCACACAGACCTTATGACAAATGTAGTGTTCTGTTCTCCATTTTGCAGATGAGGAAGTTAAGGCACTTGCAGTTTCAGCAGCTTGTCTGGGGTCATCATGTAGTAAGCGGCTGCCCAGGGATTTGACATAGGCAGTCAGGGAAAGCGGCAGCAGGACACAGTATTCTTTAGAGGCACCCAAGCATCCCTTCTCTGCTCCTTGTTTCTTGCTTCCAGTTTGCCAGCTCTACTTTCACCTTTTCTTTCATTTATGCTAGACTGAGTCTGTTTTGCCAGCTGGTACTTGATTTGATTGATTTTCTTGTAATCTGTTCTTCTCCTTCCTGTGTGTGTGTGTGTGTGTGTGTGTAGGTGTGTGCGTGCGCGTGCGCACATGTATATGTCATATTCTAGATTTAGCCTCAGGAGTTGACTCACCATTAACCCATATGACCTTTGTTTGAATTAGAAAAGATTCCTTTCCTGAAGCCAATTTTCTTTCTATTATTGTACAATCTGTAGACCTCTGTGATGCTATGTGCACACTCACATGCTCCTGCCTCCTCACATCCCTGTCACTAACATGCTAGTGCTAATGCACACATTCTTGCTGCCTCTCTGCCAGGTGGCAGTTACCTAGGAAAACTCTGTTCCTAGTTCTTCCAATGGAGGGTAGGTATTGTGCTTTGAGATATGGACATATATGTATGGATATGCATGCATGTGACTGTGTGTGATTTCAAATGTGTATACTGCCCATAGGCCAGTGCTCATGATGAGTGGTTTCTTTTCTTCTTCTCAGGAATTATTTGAAGCCTCAGGATCTCCATTTCTGCTTTCAGTTCCTCATGTAAATTAGCAGAAGTTTAAGATACATGGAAAGTGGTGATTTTGAGTAGTAACTCTCTGAATACCTGTATATAAAGATCCTGCTCATATTTCCTGTTGAGAACTTTCCCTCTGTACAAATTAGAAGATGGTCTGTGGCCCAGTGATTCTGCTGGCTTATTCTTAAAATATGATATTTTTACCACCTTTCTATTATCACTAATAATTTAACTTTTGTAACAGCTACTTTACATGTACCACATCAATTGACTTTAAAAAATAACTCTGTAGCATAGATATCACCTCATTTTACAGATGAGAAAAGTGAGGCCCAGAGAGCTGCCAAAGGCACACAGCTAATGAATAGCAGAACAATAATTGTGACTCAGGTTAGTTGAATGGCAAGATCTAACCTTTTAAAAACTATATAAATCTGTCTCCCAACTGGATTCTAATAATAATGTACCTAAATTATCTAATCACTGAAAATGCTGTTTGTAAAACTTCTCATTTTTTTTTTGTATTTTTGTAATTTTTGTCAACTTAATAGTTGGAATCAATAATTCTTTCATTTATCCAAAACAACTCAGTGAAACTACAGAATTAGGGCAATCAATATATATTGATACAATATCAGAAAGTTATTTCAAGTATCATTCTCTGAATATTAACCCATCATTTTGTACAACAAAATGTTTTTGCTACACTATAAAAAAGAACATCTTATTGAGTGAAAAATCTTTAAACTTATCATGTTTTCCTCATGATAAAGTATCATTGTGCCTGGCAAGTATGACCTCAAAACAATCCCATTTTCTGATTTATCTTTCACCCATGCTTAGTCTCCTCCTGTACCTATTGTTCTGCCCAGCACCCCTCGTCCATGGTTGTTCATATTTACACATACATGCAAGCTAAGCACTGTTCTTGTTATATTTGTTTGAAGTCTCTCAGATTCATTCTAGTATTATCATTATCTTAACTGGAGCTGTTCCTGTCACCTTTTCATTTTTACCTCCTATTCACCCATTCTGATTTTTCTTCACCAACCTCATATGTTGTTACTTTATACCACTAATGAATTTCCAAGGCGATAATGTATGAAACTAAAGCCCATTTTGAATGGAGACATGCATTTATAATCCAAAGTAACTAAAACAGTAATAAGGAAAAGAATAAAACCTAGTATACTCCAAATCATAGTTACTGAGCACTATTTGTAAGTAGTTGATGATATTGAATACTGAATGTACTATTTGAGGAAAAAAATAAATAGCAGGGGGTTGAGGCCAGGACAGGAAGTGCCGACTCTGTGGTTATGCTCTGCAAGAAGACATAAATCATGAAGGTAATCAGATGTTCCTGGGAGTGGGAGTGTGGCTAGGATTATGTGATTAATGACATTAAGGGATTCTGTTCTGTGTTGTGAAGATTCAGAAAATTAGAGTTAAACTCTGCAAAATAGACTTTAAATGTGAGACTTTTAAAGGGCTACGAGAGTGGGTTGACTGAGAAAGAAAGATGATGTAATGGACACAGCAAACTGGGTGGTGTATTGAACAGAGCAGAGAAGGTGTGTGTCCAGCATTTTCATAACCATGTCAGGTGCAGGTGCTTTGTTTCGTTAACTTGATATGAAGGATGTGGATTCTGGAGCTATCATCATCAGATGACAGCCTGAAAAATGAAATGGATGTTTTGAGGGCAACTCTCATTTTATATTACAAAATAATGCTTTTATTATCAATATAATTTTGTATATATCTGGATGAGTCATGCAAACATATGTTTTCAGAACTAATTTGCAAAGGATAACATAAATAATGAGTTCAAAGCCTATAGAATTAGGGGCTGGAGTTCAAGGATCACTTTGTCCATTCTTATTATAGAAAAAAATTGTATAAAGGTGTCATTTCTATTCTGATAAAGGTGGTTGACAATTATTGTCACCTGTAAAACTGACATACTCAACTCACAGTTCATGACCAAATATAACTAAAGAACATTTGCCAATCTAAGGAATTTATGTCACAGTATGATTTCAGAACAAGTATTCTTTTTAATGCTTTCTACTCCAGTTACATGATAAAAATTTCCCCTTTAATATGTAGGAAAAGCTTACTACTTGGATATTGTATCTTAATCTTAGTATTAAAATTGTAAAGTCAATAGACTATTACTTTGACTACCTTTTGTTCTAAGCATCTTAGAAAACATTGAAGTATAATTTGCAAGATCTTTCTAAGGCTGACTGCAGGCTTTCTGCATAAAAGTTTGAGAAGTTGCTACAAAGGAAGAAACATTTCCCCTCATCGATTAGCAAATACAAGTTCCATTATAAATATACATGCATGTTGACCTTTTAGTTTGTTTCCAGAATACAAATTCAGTAGAACTCCCACGCGGTTGCACATGCTGTGATAGTATTTTGGGGCACTGGAACAAAAATAGGGACATCAATCTACCCACTTCATTGCAGAGCCCCTGTATGGAGTTTTATTGCTGGCTCCTCTGTGGAAGCAGAACAGAGCTCATGCCAGTCAGCAGGCCTGGGGTTTAAAGATTTCTTCATACTGGAGCTCTACAAGCTTAAACGAAGAGAAGGTTAGAGTCTTGGACAAATAAAACAAATACTGAGTGGCTTATAAAGACTTCCTTCTTTGATTTGAAAAGCAAATATGCCTGCACTGTTTGTCCATGAGTACATTGAAACAGGTTCGCACAATATAGAAGCTAAGCTAAGAAAACGATAACTTAAGACAAAAACGCCAAATAATTTTTCTTCCAGACAGGAAAGACTAATTGTCATTTGTACTGTTTTGAGGGAGTCTTTTAAATATGATGCTGCCAAACAAAACACCAATTGAGAGATTGAATAAGAAGCACTTCTATTTAGAAAGGTGTTTTCAGAGTCTTTGTACCAAATCTTACTCTGTATGTTCAGCAGTTGCTGGATAATTATTGCCTCCATGTATTGATGTGCTGTTGTTCTTTGTGTTCATTTACCATTGCTATGACAAAAATATCTGAGGTAAGTCAAAGGGGGAAAATTGATTTGGCTCATGATTTCAGAGGTTTCAGTCCATGGTTGTTGGGCCTCATTGCTTTTGGACCTGTGGTAAATCAGAAAATGATGGTGATAACACATGATGGAGGAAAAATGCTCACCTCACAGTGTCTAGGAAATAAGGTTAGAGAGAGAAAGTAAGAGAGGAAGGTCTGAGGTCCCAATATCCCTCTCAAGGGCACACCCCCAATGATCTAGCTTCCTTCCATTAGTCCCCACCTCCTAAAAATTCCACTACTTTCCAATAGTGCCCTGGGTTGGGCATTCCAACACATAGGCCTTTGGGGGACATGTAAGATCCAAACCATAACATTCTTATACTTTGCATATATTATCTGTAATTCCTGCCACTTTCTTGCAAAGAAGATCCTATTTACCAAATTTGACAGAAGAAAGAGAACCTAGAGAATAAATTCCAATTTAGTGTGAATTCCAGGTTCAAATGTTGATTCCCTATACACTCTCAGTGTGCTCTTGAGAGTTTCTTTTATTACAGGGAAAAAAGAATATCTTTCTCATCACTCAGTTCATAGTTGAAGTCTGTATAACAAAAGTCAGATTTACAAGAGAAAAGCATATAAACTTTATTAAATGTAACTTTTATATGACATGGAGGCCTTCAGAAGTAAAGAACCAAAGAAACAGGGAAACCTGAGCATTTTTTGTACTGTTTGATGAAACAGGTGATAGGTGGAGAATTATGATGGAACAAAGAAAGAATGAGCTAGGGTTCATAAACTAAGGGCATCTTAGCAAATTCTGTTTGTTCAGATTCTTCTCAATATCCACGAGTCTTTTCTTTTGAGCATAGGGTGGACACCTCTCATGGTCTTGGTCCCACCTGAAAGGAGAACCAAATAGGTTTTATGGCAAGCTTCAGGAAGGAAATTCAGAGAATTCTAGGTTTTATGTCCAATTTTAGGCAATAAGGAGTGATGGGAAGTTGAGAGAGAAGCTATGGTCTTCTGATGTTTTCTCAAATGCCAAGGTAGGGTGTCTTGAAGCCTATCATTAACATCTCTGGGCTCAAATTTTCTTCATCTATGAAATGTGGACATTAGACTTTCCTATTTTACAAGTTAATTGTGAAGATTAAATGAATTAAATTTGTAATGTTTTGAACAACCAACAATAAAAAATTAAAAAAAATATGAATTAACTAACTATATGAGTAGATATATACAGTTACTAAAACAGTGCTTGCACATGGGTAAACATTATAGAATTCATTGTTATTATAAGAATACTATAATCGAGTATGCTATTCTCTAAATGTCTACAAATTCTTCAGTTTTTAAAAATTTATTTGCTTTAGGCACCTGAGATAGTAGAGACAAAAGCAAATTTGAAGTTTCTAATTTTTTTTTTTTTTGTATCATGGATTGAACTCAGGGGCACTCAACCACTGAGACACACCCCCAGCCCTATTTTGTATTTTATTTAGAGACAGGGTCTCCCTGAGTTGCTCAGGGCCTCGCTAAATTGCTGAGGCTGGCTTTGAACTCATGATCATCCTGTTTCAGCCTCTCAAGCTGCTGGGATTACAGGCTTGTGCCAGGCCACCTTTTGTATTTTAATTTAAGGCGAACAGGAGAAATTTTATGAGAAGAGAACATCTGAAAAAAGACAGAGTATAAAGGGAAATCTGGGGGAAAACCTTCCTGATCATGAAGGGAGCAAATGTAAACACTAGAATGGAAGAGAACTTGGAGAATCTGAGGAGCAAGATCTCCAGCAGGCCATAGCACGGGGGAGTACATTTATAGGAGAAGAGGATGTAAGAGAGTTCACAGAGAACCAGATCCTAGAGGGCCTGGGAGACCATTGTAAAACATTGGCTTTTACATTGAGGAAGATGGAAGATATGGAAAGTCTTGAGAAAAACGATATTGATCTAACTTGTAAGTTTTCCTAGGAACCCTGTGATAATTTCCCCAAAGAAGCAAGAAGACCCCTTGCTATTGCAATTATCTAGGCAAGAAATAATGACGACTCAGGACAGAATGGTAGTAGTGGGAGTCTTGAGAAGTGGTTGGACTCTGGGTATAGTTTGAAAATAGAGATGATAGAATTTGTTTCTGGATAGGATGGGATGGGATGTATATGTGAGAGAGAAATAGAGGAGTCAAATGTTACTTCAAGGTTTGGGGCCTGAGCAACTAGAAGAATGAAGGTGCTTTCCATTAAGAAAAACTGTTGAAGAAGTTTTGGGGAAAAGGATCAGTTCCTGTTCAGTTGGGTTATGTTATGCTTGCGATGCCTGTTAGACATGCACGTGGAGACATTGAGTGGCAGTTTGAAGTTGAGAGGATAGGTCCTAGCTAGAGATCAAATTTGGAAGTCACCAGCCTAGGTGCACTTTTAAAGCATTGGAATGGATAAGATCACCAATAAAGTAGGAGTAAAGAGAAGAAAGATGAGGTCCATGGATTGAGCCCTGGAATTTCTCTGTCATTAAGAGGTTGGTCAAGGTGTGAAGAAACTAGCACTCAGGCAGACAGAAGGACCTGGTGAGCTATGAGAAAGTCAGGCGTGTGTGGAGTTTTAGAAACCATTTCAAGGAGGGAAAAAATGACCAAATGTATCAAATGTTGCTGAGACATTAAATGGGATGAAGATTGTGAATTGACTGTTGGTTTTAGTAATGATAAAGTCATATTGATAATAAGAGAGAAGTTTCAGTTGGGTGGTGGAGGCCAAGAAAAGATGCATTGGAAAAACTAACCTTGATAGTGAAAGAAAGCAGAAGTGACATCAGCTAGATTGATTTTTCTCAAGCAGGCAAGTGATGATGGTAGATTTTGAAAAGTAGAGATATTTACCTTAGCTAGGAACATGGACAGTTAATTTATAGTAATGACAGAGAAGGAAGAAAAAGAGAAAATAGGTGGGTTGGTGCGTGAGTATTAAAGAATGTGAAAGTCATTCTTTGAGTGTTTCATTTTTTTCTTAGGAGAAATAGGAAGGATGACCAGGAAATCCTGGGTTCCTGTGATGAAGACATGAACATTAATAAAAAGGCAGGATAGTCTTGAGTGCTGGATGGTCAGCATTGAGGCAGAAGAAAGGAATGGCAGTCTTACCCAGAGTTGCTGTTTTAGTATTCTCACTTGGCCATGGAGCTGAAGAGAGGGTTAGGCTTACTTCTTAGGGTTAGTATCTGGGGGTCCCTCTAGACCCTGAGGACGAAAAGTTGGAGGTGGGCAGAGAGCCCTCTTACCATGCACACTCAGATCTCCCTGTGTGATCCTTTCTTTAGGCTCCTATTGGTAGAAGGCACTCTCCCTAGCCCATTGCCCCATAGTTACTCAATGCTTCATCAAGGATAAGATCTAAAAAACTAAAAATAAAAGCTATAAATTGGAATAGAACATTAAAAGACTTAAATAGAAAATTATTATTACAATAGTGATACAGGATACTCAAAAAATACAGGGTCCAAGGGCTCATGAAGTATACAGATTGAGAGAGCTCCTGTTTTGGACTAGTTTCTCATTTGTATTTATTTTATTCATAGCCTGGGGTCACTCTTTTCCATTTTGATTAAATATATTTCCATTATTTAAAGATTATCTAGATAGCACAGATAATTTTGAAGACTTAGGGAAAGTATTCATCATTAATGAAGCAGTAGAAGGGATGGATTTTACAAGATAAAGCAGCATTCAATCAATTATTTAAATGTTACTACAAAATAATCAGAATTATTTTCTTAAACTGAGCTAGTGTTATTTTATACTCAGAATTCTTATATTGCATATTCATTTTTATAAAGTAGTAAATCCTTTTATGGGTCTCTATATGGGAGTAGAAAAATATTATTTTATTTTTAAACCACTATCCTCAGAAAGGAATTAGAAGTTGTTATGGGCATTCTGTGTGCTAGATATACTGTCTTCTTTAAAATAATCCTGGGACATAGGCATTATGAATTCTATTTTATAGATAAGAAAACTTTAGATTGGATAGGTTTGTAACTGCCCAAAGTCAAAGAGCTATAAAATGATAGAGCAGGAACTTAAATCCAAATCTGTCTGCTTTCAGTCTGTGCTAATAACCACTATGGTATGATATTGTTTGAACTCTTTCTACCTTGAACTTCTCACTCTGGACAATCAACCGGGACAGTTTTATGATGAGCAGGGTAGATGATTACTTATGTACTAAAGATTATCTCTACTTCCTCTCATTCTATCATTATGATTTTAGTCTTTTGGGTCATGATATTTTTTAGTCTTTGAGAATCCATTTATGTTTAAAGTGCTATTACTTGTGAAAGGTCATTCATTTAGCCATTATCAGCTAACATCTTTATTATTAGTCAACTATGTTGTATTAATTACCAGACAGTTTGACTGCTCCAGTGGAGAAAATATTCACCCAGGACAAGACCTGGAGATTGGAGAGGCTTCATGGGGAAATGTGCTAAAAGGAAGGAAATCTAGACTGGTAGGGAGGTTGTAGGCCAGATCCTTTACCTACTTCACAATTTGATTGAGTCACCTCTTTTGGGTCACAGTAGTGAATTTTACAGTTGAAATGGCCCTTATAGATCAAGTACTTCAAACCATCATTTTGGAGGTTGCAAAGCCTAGCCCTAAGATCACACAGCCGGATGGAGGTGGAGATAGGATTATAATTCACAGACCAGAGCCCTTCCCATTATTAGACTGCCAGACAAGGAGGTTGATGTCAAGCCTTTGAATCTTAATGTATTCACCCTTCTTTCCTATTTTGGAGTATGAGCTGGGAATTTTTTTCTTCATTTTACTATTTCTTTCAGAGTTTCTTTGACGTAAAACAAATTGAATTGCTCTTTAGTTTCTATTCCTCCCACCCCATTGTGAGGCTTCGAAACCCAGACCACTAATCTATAAATTCTACCCTAAGAATTGTGCAAAAGATAATCAATTACTACCATGCTTATGGGTCTAGAAGAAAAGATGCAAAGCTAAATTGCATGATCTTGCTTAAGACAATTCCAGTTGTCAGTATTGGGGATCCTGTCAGCAGTAAGAAAATGTACAAGTGGCAACTCCAGAAATCCTCAGAGGCTATTAACCCATAATCAGTCATCTCTACTTTCTTCCAGTAAAATCTCAAAATCTTATTGTTCTTATTTTCTTTTGATACTGGGGATTTAACCCAGTACCACTAAGCTACACCCCCAGACATTTAAAAAATATATTTAAAATTTTAAGAATAGGGTCTCACTAAGTTGCTTAGGGTCTTGCTAAGTTGCTGAGGCTGCTCTTGAACTTGTGATCTCCTGCCTCTGCCGAGATTGCTGGGGTTACAGTCCTGGGCCACAGTGCCTGGCTTTGTCCTCATTTTCTGACAGGTTCTGATTTGGAAGAATGAATGTAAAACAATGAATAAACAGTAGTAGAGGCTAAATATATAGAGAAGTAGAAGCTGTATATACAACCCTATGGAATATTTTAATCAAATAATTTTAACCATTCGTGACCAAAAAGAATATTCTGAACTTTGCAAATTACCATACATGATTCTATTAATTCCAGAACTTAATGTGTTGTACAAATTTTACCAAAAAAAAAAAAAAAAAAAAAAAAAGAGTTGGTTCTACAACCAATCACTATTCATTTAATCAAGTTTTGAAATTTTGCTTCATCTACTGTGGATGTTAAGCAAAACAGAAATGAATAGATTTAATGTCCTTTGAGATTATGTGGAATTTGGAACTATTGGTAGGAATTTATTGGTGAATTAGTCAATAGGTCATTTGCCTGGGGAAGTTGTAACCACACATATTGAACTTTGCATCTTCATCTGGTCTTCACCTTTGAGACCAGCTTAAAATCAGTCTGACCAAATTGACAAGGATATCTAGTACCATTACCATTTTTTACAGGTAGCTAGCCTGTGTAGAGAAGGCAAGCAGAGAATCAGAGAGTGGATTATGTGTTTTTAAATATGTTTGCAACTCAGTTTTATCTTATTCTTGAAGGCATTTTTAGGTGTAGAAGTCAGGAAAGTCTGTCACAATATCAACTCAACTCAGATGGTGACAGAAAATTCGTCTGGTGTGTGTTCTTTTTTTAACTGCATCAAATTATGGCCAAAGTTAATTTGATAAAAGTGAAAAAATGTTAAAGTTATCAGGAAAAAACAAAAAAAGCATGCCCTTGCCCCAGCAGATATTGGTGTATTTTCCAGAAGCTTATAAAAATAGCCAACACATCAAACAACTTGGAGACTTTAAAGTTTCCTTCCAGTTTGTTCTAACCTTTAATCTATATGTTAGATCTATTACTAAGTGAGAAAATGGACCTGACCCTCTAGTAGAGTTTTCTATCCATCTAAAGCAAAACAACTAATGCGAGAAAAGGTGTGGCATCAGAATCTTGCTGGTTTAGATTTATGATGGTGGTTCTTAGTTTTTAGTTATATCTAGTTTGTTGCTATGTCTATACCAATACCTACAATAACAATGATTTTGTACCTACAACCTGTTTTCAATTATACTTGTTATTCTTGTCGACGGGATAGGAAGAAACTTGAGTACACAAAGTTGAGTCACATACCTGGTTAGTATACTCACAGGGGAGTTTAGACATACAGGTTTAGTATTAGAATTGTTTTTTTAAGAAAATTATATGTAAATTACCATGCTAATAGTAAATAAACTTTGCTTTCTTTTTTTTATTATTGGTTGTTCAAAACATTACAAAGCTCTTGACATATCATATTTCATACATTTGATTCAAGTGGGTTATGAACTCCCAATAAACTTTGCTTTCATTGTTGCCTATTTAGCTTCTTCTAGACTTCTCCTCAGTAAAACTGCCAGTTATGTTTAAGAAATTCCTACCAGATTTTGAGTCCATGGGGCATCCTTCAGGTATGAAAAAAATGACTAAAAGGATGAAAAGAAGAAAGGATGAACGAAGTTACTGTGATGAATTAAAAAAAAACTTGACTCTGGTATTAATAATTCATCCTTAACAAATGTGAATTTATCTCACTAGACTGAAATAAGCACATTTAGAATAACAGAACAATTCATAAAACTTAATTAGAACTTGTAAAGTATTTATGTATAAAGTTTTTGCTGTTGATAGAATGTAATGGAGTAAGTAATGAGGGAGAAATGAGGAAGTAAAGGAATTTTTAGAAATAAAATATACATCACCATTAAGTCTACTATCACTAATATGAGTGACAGAGGATAATGCTGATGAGCAGACTATATGGCAGCCAACTGTACTGACAAACATGTAGCTCATGGTTCCATGAGGAGTTGACATATAATACTCATAAACTAAGTGGAATTCCCATGGGCTATATTCATTTTAGTTAAATAAGAAGTTATTCAGCATCAGAAGTTAAGGAAGAAAGGCATTCCTACGGAGAAACTGAGGACATTGTTCATTTGGTCTATCCGGTACACCTACCAGGTGTTTCACTAATGATGGTGTAACAATATGAGGACAGTGAGCAGAGAAACTAGTGAGTCAAGCCCCGCCCCTGGTGAAAATTCTGCTTTTTTAATTTTATATTTGTGTGAACAGGAAGGGACATTCTGCTGAGAAACCCTGCATCTTGTCAATGGAAACAGACTCAATGACTTAATAATATGTTATTTATGTTTTTGTGCAAGAACCTGTACCATTCTATTTTACCAAGACAAAAGAGGAAAGAAAATAATTTTTCTATAAAAGGAAGGTAAACAGAAGAGGCTAGAAAATTTCAAAACTTGGGAGTATATAGGTTGAATTATCAGTACACATGAAGGGAGAAGGATGGATCTTTGATCTTCCACGTTTGCTATAAACCAGGCACTTGATTACATATAGTGTTCTTATTTTGCCTTTCCTCTTCCCTCCTTCCTTACCCCACGTTCTCTCTCTTGTGCTTTCTTTTTCTTTCCTTCTGTTTTTTTTTTTAAGGTGTGGGTAAGGAAAACATTGGGACACTAGTTGTCAAGAGAAAATAGGTGAGAGGGCAGACATAAACTTTTCCCCTCCAATTTTGTTTGACAGAGAAGAATAAAAGGTAGTAAAGAAAGGTAGTAATTATTGACCCTTGGTATTAACTTTGTTCTCTTGGGTAAGCACATAATTAGGTTGTTCTTTAAAATGCGTATTATGTAGCTGGCAGCAGACTCTGGCTCAGATCCCATAACTTCTTATGTAGGCAGCTTTTAAAATGCGCATCATGTACCAAAGGAACTTTTCTGGTCTATTGGGTAAATATGTATTAAAGTAATTTTTAAAATACTTATGTACTCAATAGGCTGGAAGTGGTCAATGGTTTAATGAATAGTCATGCATTTTTAAACGTGTATTATTATTTATGCACTGACCCAAGTGAGGAAAGTCTTTAAAAAATGGCATATTCCTGATGACTGGGTAATTTTGCAATGAAATCTTAAAGTATTTCAGGAGAACAGGAACCAATTTTAAAATTACATTATCTCATTGTCCCTTCACCTCATTTTTCCTGCTTGCTCTTCCTCTTATGGGATGTATTTTAATAGGCTCATTTTATGGACTCCCTGCTGGCCTAATTTCATTTTCATAGATTAAAGCTGATTTACATTCTAATTGTAATTTTAATGTAGAATTTATCCTAGGTTGATTTATGGTATTTGGCACATAGTAGGCACTCAGTCAATATCTAATGAATTGGTTGTTTTACATATTTGTGTCATTTTTGCAAGCTAATGTTTATTAGCTTTGTGTCTTGTGCCTCATATGCTAAGCACAGTGTATGGGATCCGAAACTTCTCCAGCACAAATTTAAGACTATGCAGGTCATAAATAGATGCAGGCTTTACTTCCTGCTGCCTCTTCTTTGAGATATTAGCTTATCTTCTCTGTATCAGTTTCCTCCTCTATGAAAGGGGAACAAATAACTCCAATCTTAGATTTCTTACAGAGGTTTTTATGTAAACTACATATGAATTTTTTTAATGCAAAATGCCTAGCACAGTGCTTGATACCTAGTGAGCCCTCAGTAATGCCTTTTTTTCTCTTGACCTGAATTTCCACCCATAAGCATGGTGAATATTTATTTCTAGACAATAGAGGTTTCCAAACTCCACAGTGCCATAATCACACATATCCAGAAAAAAACCTTTCATAATTCAACAAGCAGACATCATTCTGTGATTCAGAAGCACAATAACTCAATAATTCTCAATGCCCTATTTCCAGACCAGGACCTCCATAGCGCGCGAACTTTTGCCATCAACACTACCCTGGGGATCCCAGAGCCTTGTGTGTTCCATCTTGCCCTCAGCCCTCAGGGTGGTGTTACCCCAACATTTGGGCTCTTTCCTTCTCCTGATCCCACATGTCCTGTGGGAGAAGAGGATGTCAGCCCTCAAAGGTCCCTCATGAATTTCAGAAAATTCCACAGACAAACAAACAACCCTCCCAAAAGTCAGATTTTCTAAGAGCAAGCTGGGGTAATGATATCTGCTGCAGCACAACACAGTAAATAGGGTCTTGAGAATAAGCATTATTAACATGCTCACTGAGCTGCCTCAAATCCTATTTGGAGGGAGGCATGGTATAAATAAATAAACATGCTCCCTGGATCTTTACTGTCTGAGGTTTAGCAAGCTGCTTCAATCTTGGAAAGGCATTAAAATTGCTGGTACATAATTGGATTTGTTTTATTATTAGGGTGCATATCTCTAACTTTTTCCATGTGTTCCACATTCACAAAGCAGAAGCTGTCTTATCTTGAAGGAAATGCTATCAGAGATGTGACCCTTGGGGTCACCCGAGGGATACAGCCAGGGGTGCACATTCTCATGTTCCAACTTATTCTCACTGCATGGTATTTTCAGCAGAGGCTGGGTCAATGGACAGGCTAGTGGTATAAGTGCTTTTTTACACTTGTATTGGTACATGGTGTCTTCATTCACTAGATAATTTATACTTTATATTGTCTGTGGCCTTGGACCAGAAGGCTTTGAACTGTTCAGTGATCTTATTTGAAACAATAATCTTACCTAAGTCTATTGCTTTTACCTATTGAAAGATAATTTTTATACATTTAATCTGGTATGTTGTTTTAAAATATTTTATGTGGCTGTACATGACTATTTTTAATAAATAATTAATACTTTTTTAGAGCATTAGTAGCACAAAGCAGTTTTTCTTTCTTAGTAAGAATGGAGACATAGAGGAGAGTTGGAAATGTTTTCAAATGGCTATTTGAAGAAAAGTCAGAAACATCTGAGAAAAGATGATGTTACATTGGAGGAATCTTCCTAGAGACAAACTTGGTTCCCATTAAGACTTAGGGGCACATGTAAGCCTTGGGCTAAAGAGGCAAAGTGGGTGCCTGAGGGGGACATTTTAGTTTTAAGGCCAGCTGATTGGTGGCTTTAAAGGAAAAGAATGATTTTAAGTTTAGAAGGTAGTCTCAAGTTCAAGTTTAGGTTCTCCAATTTAATTAGTAGGAACATAATTCAGCTTGGAGAAGGCTAAGAGGACACAGTCTGCCCTGGTTGTTAATAGGGCAGCTTATCTCTTTGGGGCTAGCTGAGAGAACAGATATCAGAGAGATTAGTTGAAGAATATATATCCCTGCAGCGATAGACACTGATATAACAGAAATTTTTCTCAGTGTAACTTCTGAGGCTCTTGCTTCAAGGTAAGAAAAGAGCTTTTTCAGAGTGTTCATTGAAGGGTGTGCATTGAGGTAGGGAGAGGGAGTTAACATGCGTGCCATGAATGTATTTAAAAATGGGGGCATATGAAAAGAACCTAAGAGAAGGTGCAGGAAAGATTGTTTTACAAGAAAGGCAGGTGCATGCCAGAGGCAAGGATATTATATGATAAGGAGGGATGACCTAGATGCACTCAAAATCTATAATCTCAGATAAAAAAGGTAATGCTGGAATCAAGACCAAGAGGTCACAGATGGCCCTGGGAGACCAAGATTCTTAAGATAAATGTGAACAAAATAGCAAAAAAAAATGTGGAGACATGTGTCTGTCAGTGGAATACAGATAGGTATACTTGCACAATACCTGCTGAAGGATTCTTTAGGGAGAGGTAGAAGCCAAATGTGCAGCTGGTTGGGATTAGATTACACTCTGAACATTCTCTGTGGGCATTCCTGGAATCAGCATTTCTTCTGCCCTTTCTGTTTGTTTAGAGGATCTTATGTACCAGGCAGTGCTGGCTGCCCTAGTTTCTGCTTGGCTGTGCAGGGATCAGATTATGACCTTTCCAATACACATGGTATTATCAAAAAACAAATTAACAATTTCTATCCATTGTCATTTAAATAAGAGATTTAATAATTTTTTAAGCCAAAGGGAGAAATTGTACCAACAAGAATATAGTTTTTCATAATGTCTCCAGTGGACAGCCAGGTAGTCTTAGCTGTCCCTCTGCTTTCTCTGCTGCAGGCTGCAGACCACAGGAATATCCCAAGAAGAGGAAAATGAGAGGATTGGCTTCCTGGGAAAAAGATTTCCAGGTTACTTGTCCTTGGTCCAGCTCCTCCAACTAGTCCTTTTTGTGGTCGTTGCCTTCAAATACTTTATTTTGTTAGAGCAGTATGTAAAAATTGGAGAGAAAGATGTGAGGATGTTCTGTATATCCTCTGCCCCACAGATGTGCAGCCTCTTTCAACTATCAACATCCCCCTCAAGACTGGTACATTTTTTACCTACATTGATTCATCCTCATCACACAAAGACCATAGTGTGCATTGGGATTGGGTTTTAGTGTTGTATATTCTATGGGTTTGAACACATGTATAATGACAGGTATGCACCATTGTGATATAAAAATAGTATTTTTTTATAGTGTTGCTAGGAATCAAAACCAGTACCTCACGTGTCCTAGGCAAGTGCTGTACCGCTGAGCTACATCCCCAGTCCTTGACCTGTAATATTTCCATTGCCTTAAAAATCCTTGGACTACCCCCACCCCCAATCATCTCTCTTTTTCTCCTAATCCATAGCAACTACTGAGTTTGTACTTTTTCTGTAGTTTCACATTTTTCAGAATGTCATCTGGTTGAAATTCATAGTATGTAATCTTTTCAGATTGGCCTTAATAATATGCACTTAAGTTTCCCCATGTCTTTTCATAGCTGAATACCATTTCTTTTTTGCACTGAATAATATTCCATTGTTTGGATGTACCACAGTTTATGTGACTTCAACCATCAGTCTTGTTTTCATAGTGTTTATAGTTTTGTGTGACTGGAAGACTGATATGCAAAGGCCTTTGAGTCCACTTATTTCCTGATAAGTCTGAGAATGTAAAACAGTTTTCTTAATCACTAGAAAGTGAGGGGGTTATGGTAGCAAAGTCATTTGTTTAAATCCTGGGAATAATGTCATTTTTTTGTCCCCTTTGGAGGCATTCTATTTGTGGGACTAGACAGGCTCTCTCTGGCTCAAAACAAGGTAGGTCTAAGGCAGTAAATTTAGCTCTTTATCTTTTCCTCTGTCCGTTCCTTTTTATTACTTAGGGTTGTATCCTCTTAATAGAGAAAAAAGGTGAACGTGCTCTCCTGTGGATTTTAAAGTGCTGCAGTGTCTTATTGAGTTGCTTTAGGAAAGTAAAAAGTCTTAGAGGATAGAAATAGTCTGAGGTGGAAATGTATATATTTACTTATCAAACTTCTTAGGTGATTTGGTTCTGTAGTTTCTATGAATCAGAAGTCTGGGCATGGCTTAGCTGTTCATCTCTCCAAGGCATAAATCAAGGGGTCAATGGGCTATGGTTTCATCAGAGTTTTGACAGGGAAAATTTTCTTCCAAGATCACATGGTCATTAACATCCAGTTGTTTGAGGGTTGTTGCATCGAGGGTCTTGTCTCATTTTTTTTCCTTTACTTTTTTCTTCTTTAATTTTTATACTGTACTTGTTTTGAATAGCTTTACTGAGAAGATGGGAGATAATTTCTAGAAGTTTCCATGAGACTAATGTTGGAGGAATTCTTATACTCCGAGCTCTCTGAAGTCAGAAAATATTGGTTTGGAAATTGTGTTAACTCTCAATGGAATTCAGTCATATGTGAAAAACATTGATCAGTTTAAAAATTGGATATGTAGTTGGGTTGGACAATGGCACATAAGATCCCTTTCAAAAACTATGATCAGCAGTTTCATGTCACGGTCAACGGTGGAGTTTAAAAAAGATTATATACAAAACCCCCAATAACCCAATCAATAAATGTACAAAGGAACTACAGGCACTTCACAGAAGAAGAAATACATAATCAATGTTTATAGCAGCTCAATTTACAATAGCTAAACTACGGAACCAACCTAGGTATCCTTCAACAGATGATGGATAAAGAAAATGTGGTATATATACACAATGGAATATTACTCAGCCACAAAAATAATGACTTTATAATTTTGCTGGTAAATGGATAGAACTGGAGACTATCATTGTTAAGTTCAGTAAGCCAATCTCAAAACACCAATGGCAGAATGTTTTTCTGAAATGTGGATGCTAATACACAATAACAGGGGGTGGGGAAAGAATTACAGTCTAGTAGACAAAGAGGAGTGAAGGTAAGGGAGGAGGGATGGGAATAGGAAAGACAATATAATGAATCAGACATAATTTTCCTATGTTCTTATATGAATATAGTACCAGTGAAACTCCACATCGTGTACAACCACAAGAACTGGATCCTAATAAGAATAAGTTATATACTTGGAGTATAACAACACCTCAAAGAGGCATTTATACACCATTAAATTACCTTATTTTGGTGGCAAACTTTATAATTACTTATTGACTCCAATTCTTTCCAGCAAAAAGCTGTAATTTAACAGGTATCTAAACAAAGAGGTTTGTATTGAGAAGAAAAGTATCAACTACTCAAATTGTCCAAGAGGAAGGAAACAGGAATTCAGAGGTTTACACACAAAAAAGTTTATCTTGAGAACAAACTTCTTTTCCCTGCAAATATCCCCAGAAAACACTTATTAGAATGATGTGCTTATTAACTAAAATGGAACTGTGCTGATTTTCTGGGTTTCATATAGTTAGTCATCAACTCACCTAATGTTCTTCCAAATGTCTTCTGTGTGGCATCAGGGCACAGAAGTGATAATGTACCTTATTGTCTTTGCTCTACTCTAATTTAGATCTCTCTTCTTTCCCCTTCTGCACAGATAACTCAATGACTGTTAATATGTGAAAGATTAGAGAAAATAACATTGTCTAAAATGACAACCAATAAAGAATCAAAGCACTTAAAAAGATTTGAAAAATTAATAAGGACAGCTTTTATGCAATGAGGACTATGTAAATTATAGCAAAATGTTTCACATTTAGAAATTTTATGAAATTAGAAAGCTTTATAAACTACTATCAATCAAATCATTACATTTAGAATTAAAAAGGAAACAAAAAATCATCTCCATGATCACAGTGACATTTCCTTTTCCTAGAAGACTTTCTTGAAGAAGTAAGAACCGTTTTATTTATATTCTGAGATGCAAGTTCCTTTTTTTTGGTGCATTGGTATGAACAAATAACCACCAACTACAATTTTAATTATCACTAATTTAATCAATAACTTTTGTTTTATAAATGAGGAAACAAACTGAGAGAGGTCTTAACATTCTCCAAATATGTGTTTATTGAAGTATCCAGCACGTGTGCAAAAGCTAATGAGACCATTTTGTCATTATCCATGGATTTGGGAGGGTAGAAAGAGGTATTATTTCTTATCTCTGTTTTTTTGGAGAAAAAGAAAGTTATCATTTTATTTCCAATGAATTTGTTCATAAACCTTTCAATTGCATTTGCCTTTTAATTTTCAGAGGAACACTGTGCAGATTATGATTTAATTTTCAGCTGTTGCATTCTCAGTACAATTTACTGAATCTACTGAATCTGGGCTGAATTATATAAGCACCACATTTATATTATTACTGAACTATTTTATATGCCCATTTGATAGTCGTTGGAAACCCAAATAATTATATTAATGAAAAATTGAAAAAAAAATACATTAAATAACATTTGACCCTAGGTTAAGAAATGCTTGATATTACATTGTGATGTATAATATAGTTCATGCAATTAAGAGAGATTTATTTTTTATTTTTTTATTATTAGTTGTTCAAAACATTACAAAGCTCTTGACATATCATATTTCATACATTTGATTCAAGTGGGTTATGAACTCCCATTTTTACCCCATATACAGATTACAGAATCACATCGGTTACACATCCATGTTTTTACATACTGCCATACTAGTGTCTGTTGTATTCTGCTACCTTTCCTATCCTCTACTATCCCCCTTCCCCTCCCCTCCCTTCCCCTCCCATCTTCTCTCTCTACCCCATCTACTGTCATTCATTTCTCTCTCTTGTTTTTTTCCCCTCACTTCCTCTTATATGTAATTTTGTAGAACAATGAGGGTCTCCTTCCATTTCCATGCAATTTCCCTTCTAAGAGAGATTTATTGATGAGTGTGCTTATCAATATATCAGGAGAAATAAAAATGGGACAAGCATTTTCCTCAATAAGTTAGAAAATGATGATTAATATAATTCTAAAGAAGTAATATTAAAGAAAATAATAAATATAAGAGGCATAAATCATAAATCACCTATAGAAGAATGTCAAAATTGACAAGCAAAACAAAAAATTGTTAATGTAATAATACTAACAAGATAGCTAGATTCCTGGCAAGACTGATGGAGGGAAAAAAATAATCAGAAAGGACAATAGCTACAGATATGCTGAAATTTTAAAAAGTCATAGTAAAATCCCAGCAAACTTAGGAATTTAGAGAAAACTTATTTTAAAATGCAGTCTAATCTTAATGTTCAAATCAGGTGAAAACAATATAAGAGAATTATAGACCATTCTCATTTTATCAATATAGATATACCAAATGTATATATAAGATATTAACTGAAAAAATCCAATAATGTAGTAAGATCAAGAAGGATTAATGTCAAGTAGAAAATGCAAGGGGCTGGGGTGTAGCTCTGTGGTGGAGTGCTTGCCTAGCATGTGCAAGGATGTTCCATAATCAGCAACATACACATATGCACACACACAAAGAAGACAATGAAAGATGGTATGACATTGGAAATCTGTCAGTGAAATTTATTGCACATTCATAGGAAAAACTATATGATTTCCTAAGTGATGTAGGAGAAGCATTCAGTATGTTGATACCTTGGATTACAGCAGGAGGAAAATATTTTAAAAGTATTTGATAAGGCAACGTGGAGATAAAATTCATTTTCTATTTATGGTAATGTAATTTCTTTATAATTAGGGCTTTTCTGATAAAATTTTACTAGAACTTGGAACCTAGGCTAAAAGAATAGCCTTGAAAAGTCATTTGTGACTGATTAGCTAGAACGACTCCAGGGAGATTTACTTCCCTGCAAGTGTGTTTTTCTCCAAAGGTTTGGTGTGATGAGGAACTTAGAGATATCACTGTACTGTCAAGCTGGAGATGAGGTATTTTATTTCCCTTGGAGATATGTATTAATATTTCAAAAAGCAAAGATCCAAGATTCTTCCCAGTAAGTTTCAAGGGAGACCCTCAGAAAGGCTGATGGATTGTCTGTATGTGAGTACCAAGATACATATTTCTGTTTTTTTTTTTTTTGCCTAAAGTAGGCCCTCTACATATTGAATGATATCTAGTTTTTGTGTTACAATCAAGATTTAAATAACATTTATATATGCAGAATAGAATAATATATCACAGGAATGTGAACTTTGTCTACAGATATTTATATGGATCAATCTAAAATGTTTAATGTTTTGTGGAGAAAGTCAGCAGAATTAGATGTACAGTGAATTTAATATTCAAGTCCAGGTGCTTAGGGTGGGGAAAAGAATAAGATGGGATCTTGGGGTAGCAGAAAAGCAGGGAATGAAAATGAAATGAAATAAAGTGAAGATATTCACTGATGATTAAAAAACATATTAGTATGTAATAACATCATTATAGAATGATCATTGGAAACCTCAATTTGTGAAATGCTACAGAGTGATAGCTTATGGAGGTGAAAAAAGAAAGTAAAAACTCTTATAGAGCCTATTGCCTAAAAGAATTTTGCAGACCCTAGACTTTCATTTTATAAAGTAATTCTTTTTCTATTCCATAATCTCCATGATCATGCCCAAGTGCCAAAATTTCAAAGCTCACAGCTATCTTGAATCAGGGAAACTTAAGAATCACATCATTATTCAAAGTATAAAGACATGAATTGGTGTGAATATACTTTGTATAGAACCAGACATATGAAAAATTGTCCTTTATATGTTTAATATGAATTGTAATGCATTCTGCTGTATATAAAAATAAAAAAAAAATAATAAAAAATCACATCCTAGAGTGATCTTGAAGAACTTTACTTCAGAGACAGGATATGGAGATCCAAGGTTTATAAAACTTGCACATTGGCTAGATTAAAAAAAATCAAAATTCAAGAAAGAACAATAATATTCAAGGTCCAAGTTATAATAACTGAACTCAAGCTAGGCTCCTTTTAAAATTGATGTAAACTCAAATCTGAAAGGTTGGGAAAGACAAATGCTGAAGAAAGTGTTTAGGTGGTGAGATAAAGACAATGGAAATCAGGGGAGCTATAAGGAGGAACAGGGAACAGGTGGATTATGTACAGGATAGTGTCAAGCATTGTAAGGTGAGATGTCTGCATAGCTCAAATGGCGGGGGTGGGAGACAGAAGCAATATAAAAACATACAGCTTATAAAAACAGATAAGTTATTTTTATCAACCCAATCTGAAGCCAATTTGAGTGAAGTTTCTTTTCCTTCCATCTGGATTGTTGATTTAGGAAACAACTAAATCATCGGAAGCTTCCAATAAAGGAGTTATTCCTTTTAGATTTTGTAACCTCTAAACTCATGGTGACTTTTATATATATTTAGTGTATATATATATATATATATATATATATATATATATATATATTTAGTATATATATATTTAGTATATATATATTTATTTAGTATATATATATATATATTTAGTTCTGTATGGACACAATACTTTTTATTTATTTATTAATTTACTTTTTTGTTGTGCTGAGGATTGAACCCAGTTTCTCACACATGCCAGATGAGTGTGCTACCACTGAGCCACAGCCCTAGACCTCAGGGTGACTTTTTTTTTTTAATTGGTTGTTCAAAACATTACAAAGCTCATGACATATCATCTTCCATACATTTGATTCAAGTGGGTTATGAACTCCCATTTTTTACCCCAAATACAAGTTGCAGAATCACATCGGTTACACATCCACATTTTTACATAATACCATATTAATGACTGTTGTATTCTGCTACCTTTCCTATCCCCTACTATCCCCCCTCCCCTTCCCTCTCATCTTCCCTCTCTACCCCATCTGCTGTTGTTTAATTCTCTCCCTTGTTTTTTTTTTCCCCTTTCCCCTCACAAACTCTTATATGTAATTTTGTGTAACAATGAGGGTCTCCTTCCATTTCCATAGTTTCCCTTCTCTCTCCCTTTCTCTCCCCCCACTCGTCTCTGTTTAATGTTAATCTTTTCCTCATGCTCTTCTTCCCTGTTCTGATCTTAGTTGCTCTCTTTATATCAAAGAAAACATTTGGCATTTGTTTTTTAAGGATTGGCTAGCTTCACTTAGCATAATCTGCTCTAATGCCATCCATTTCCCTGCAAAATCCATGATTTTGTCATTTTTTAGTGCTGTGTAATACTCCATTGTGTATAAATGCCACAGTTTTTTAATCCATTCATCTATTGAAGGGCATCTGGGTTGATTCCAAAGTCTAGCTATTGTGAATTGTGCTGCCATGATCATTGATGTGGCAGTATCCCTATAGTATGCTCTATGAGCATCACTGCCTACCTTGAGAAGTACTATGTTTACCAAAGTTTTGACAGGGTCTTCTGAGCCATCCTTTGGACTTAAACTTGCCTTTAGGCTTTTCTTTGGCCTGTTAAGTCTAATTTTTGCAAAAAAAAATGGAGTTTACCAAGAATACTTTCACCAAAACATTTGCTCAATCTAGCTTGACTTTAGCAAGAATCTTAGATGTCTCCTTTGAGTGATTTTTATCTAAAATCCCCAGCCATCTTTGCTGTGTTTGGAGTTGAACTTAACCTCTCTCCTCGAATGTGATAATCTTTACACCCATTGCAGTAGTTCTGGATATAGATTTCCTTCCATTTTGACCAATGTCAGAACAATGTTTTTCTTTAACACTAGGAAATAGGGAGCTTCAGTGATGAATAGTGGTAATGAAAGGTGGAGGTGGGTAGCTTGGAACTGTCGGGGAAGTGATCTTGTTCACTGTGTGCAAGAGATCTAAACAAACTCCCAGAAAACGCCCCCTCTTCCAGTGTGCTAGTAATAGACATATGTATGTTCAGTGACTGTAAGAAAATGTTTATCACATGAAACACAAATTCAGTTATCTCTCTCTGACCTCTGGAGGAAGACATAGAGACACAATGATTGGTGGGGGAAGGCACAGTTTCTTCACGCCTTCTCTAACAAGACCATTTGCTCTCAAAAGTCTCAGAACATGGTGATTTTTTGTCTCCATATTTATAATGATAGTGGCCTTGCCAGAAGCAGTCGCTTTGAGGCCCTTATGAAGAAGCCCTGCCACTTCAACAATCTCCAGATGTGTCTCTTGGCTTCTCAGAGAGAGTGCTGTGGCATGTTGACAAGGAGCCTGAAAATAAAAGGATGGCTGAGACAGCTTTCTGTCCTCTCTCCTGCAGCACATTTTGCCTCTCTGAGAATCCCTTTTTTTAATGTTCTGCTGGCCAAGTAAAGGACCCTGGCTTTCCACAAAATCTGCCTGCCTTCTGGTAAAATGTAAGTGCCTGCCATCCTGCTTCTCCTCTGGAGGTGAAGAGGAAGGTAAACACTGCTGCCTACTGAGCCTGGTTTATGTGATTGATGCTGGGACTTCTAATTTCCAGGACAAACGATCCATTAGTGAAAATGGGCACACAGGAAACCTCAGTGCCAATGAGTTAAATGCCCATCGCTATACTCAGTGAACAGTCTGCTGATCTCAATTGTAGGCAATTAGTAGTGATTAGCAAGTGCGTGCTTGGTGGGTGGCAAAATGAGAATCTTCTTACTGATGGGACAAACTCACAAACAACTCAGAGAGGTGTTGCCATGAAAATGCAACCGAAAAGCTCTATCGCTGTGCAAGAGTGTCTGACCAAATGAAGACTCTCGTGGATGTTTTAATTTCTCCTCTTAAACCTCTCATTAACTCTCAGACAATCCAGTAATATGCAGGGAGGGCCAGATACTTAGTCAGAACCAGATACTCTTTATGCATCCCAAGTCAGAGAAATTAGAACAAGAAGAAAACAAATCCCTACAAAATTGTGCAACCCTGGAGTGCACAGCTATTTCTTACTTATTTTGGTGTTTCTTTCTGACCTACCATGGTGCCTTGAACCCAGGGAATCTCCGTAAATGCTGGTGAGAGTGAACTAAAATCAAGCCTCCTTTCCCAGCTACTCTTGATCACGTTAGCTTCTTATCTCTTCCACTATTTTATTTTTTGCTTTGCTATTTTTTTTGCTGTACTTTCTTTATCTTCCCTTTTATAAAAATCATTGTGATTATATTTGAGATGTGTTTTTTTGTTTCCGAAATCGATGAGAGATAGTAGAAAGTTAATTATAAATTTTATTTCCCTGTTGACTTTTATTATAAGTTCATAGAAGTTTTCCCACCCAAATATTCAGGTTCAAAGCCATGGTGATGAACAACTAATATCCATTTCAAAGAAGTTTCTGCTACTGGCAATAAACAATCAGTTGGCATTTATTTGAATATAGCAAGAAAATAATCAAGTGAACAACTAATTAGCATGTTCTTTAACCACCCACATACTAAAGCACATTATATAATTCCCATTTTCTTGGGAATTCTTACTGACTTTATGAGAACTGCATGTCTAACTAACCAACTGAACTATACCAGGTATCCAGAGAAATTTACTAACTAGAAAAACATAGAAAAACTGTTTTGATAAATGCAGGCTATATCATTCTTTTCATAATAGCTTATGAAAGCCAGGGCCATGGCCTTCATAAGTAATCTTGACAAAATCTTGACAAAAGTAATACCGCTATGTAACTACCACTACAATTACAATCTCCATGTTAACTATAAAAATCCCTGGTGCCTAATAAAGTGCTAATGTGTGGCAGAGTTGAAAGAATAAATTAATTGCTCAGTGTAGAAGTAAAACAGAAAAAAATGTTTTATAGAAACCTAAATAATAATTATTGTTCCCTAAAAATTAAGTAATCACTTAATTACTTGAAAGTCTCATTCAATTTTGTACATAGCTATATAATAGAAAACAGTGTATTATACTGCCAAATTGTTAGAGATTATGTTTTAATAAAGGTCACTTTATTGCTAAAAGGAGACTATTACTCAATGTAATATTTGAATAGGCAGTGATACAGCCTGCAAATAAACCCTGTGTTTTAACATCCAGGACCAAGGTAAGAAAGTGACCTTAAGTGCAGCTAGCAAGAATCAGTGCCTAATGGATAGAACTAATTTTGACTTGACTCATTTTACAATCCAGGCCAGATTATCCTTACTTACATGAAATACAATTTTACCTTTGTTTTAGCTCTATCCTCACCAAACAGTCATCTGATTATGAATCCTGTTTTTGTGTTACTATTTTTAATTCAGGAAAGGTGTCCCAAGATAGAGACAATAAATTTTTTAATTATTTGGAAAAATCTTTTTCTTATAGTAAATACAGTTCTTAGCATTACGTTAGCTAGCTTTGGATGTGTTCAACAGTAAATAGTTTTCTAGACATCAAATCATCCCTGATTGAAGTGATTAAAATACAGATTTTAACTTTGTATATGTACAAAATTGTTGTTCTTTCCCCAAATTATCATAATGGACTATCCTGTTTTTTTAAAAACGATACCTAGTAACTCCTGAACATCATTTAATGCAACTTATTCATGCCTAGGCTGTGTCAAAGTCCAGGCTTGCCCCAAATTTCACAAAGCCCTGATTTTGAATAATCTGAGGCTGGACTAATGAGGATTAATTGTGTGTCATCTTTGATGTTCTTTTGACCTTTTCATATGAATGAATCATGTTAGCCCTCAGCCCTTCTGACTACTTTTTATACAAGTCTGCAAATTTCTAGTAATGAGATGCTAGAAACTGAACAAAGGGTGTTCCAGGGCTCCTCTTGTTGTGGACAATTAGCATCTCCCATCATTATCACCTTAATACTGTTTAAATGTATGTAGACCAAAGATTTCTTTTTATGTGCTTTAGAAATGTGTATTTAATTGGTTTATTTAATAATAATGGTCAATGATAATAAAGTCACTTTCTTACTTGTCCCCAATATCACGAAGTGCTAAACTAGTAAAAAAAATTTCATTATCATAGAGATATATGTTATAATTTTCACTGATTTTAATTGCATATTTAAATTTTAGATAAACCTTATCATATAACTGTTTTAAATGCATTCAGCTGATGTCCAATTTTACTTTGCTACTTTGCTGTTTTTAAATTCTCCCTCATCATTCAATATCTGGTGATGTTGTGGAAAGTCCATTTTTCTTTGTGAAATATCAGCACTGTGCTCATCCTTTTCTAATCTTTTCATATTTAAAAAATTAAGTTAATGCTCATCTTTATTGAGGTTAGTAAAATTTAGGCTTAGACTTCTCTTTATAAAAGTAGATCAAAATTTTCATTTTCTATTCTGTGATGCTGGGTGTTAAAATCAATTAACTTTTTAAAAAAGTTATCAGTTTCATTGAGGTGTAATTTACACACAAAACATCTATTTATTTTAAGTGTACTATTTAATAGTTTTTTTTTTTTAGTACCAGGGATTGAACTCAGGGGCACTTGGCTACTGAGCTACAACCCCAACCCTATTTTATTTTGTATTTTATTTAGAGACAGGGTCTCACTGAGTTGCCTGGCTTTTGCTGAGGCTGGCTTTGCACTTTTGATTCTCCTGCCTCAGCCTCCTGAGCCGCTGGGATTATAGGCATGCACCATGGCACCCAGACTATTTAATAAATCTTGACAAAAGTAATACAGCTATGTAACTACCACTACAATTACCATCAGGACAGAGAATATTTCTTTCTCTCCAGAAAGGTCCTGCTTCCTTGTTTTCAGTCAGTTTTTCACCCTTCTGCTCTACTCTGATACCTGCTATCACTGTAGTTCTGTTAATTGGGTGTTTTCCAAAATTTCAAGTAAGAGAAATCATACATAGAATATATAGTCTTATTGTCATAGGAGGGTGGGGAGCTGAAACTCCAAACCTTGGTTCTTGTGCCCCAGTGAAAGAAGATTTAGTCAGACATGAAAAGTCAAGCAAGAGAATTTTATTATGAGTGGAAAGTGAAAGTAATGTAGGGTTCAAGCAAAGAACACTCTCAAGAAAGTGGGTCATTTCTGAGCAGAGAACAAAGAAAACAATGCTGCTTCCAAATTTATTGCTCTTTTATGTTTGCCTTGAGAGCTGGTTTCCTCATTCAGCAGTCATTGCCAATCAGAAGTCTGCCTTCCTCATACTGGGCACAGGAGTTTTAAACTCTAACTGGTCTTCTCAGAAACTGTCATGGCGGCCATCCTATTTGTGGGGGGTGATGTTCATTTAAAGTCAATCCTATGTTAAAGTGGTGCTGGAGTCACCAGACAGACATACTTTACCTTAGTGCAACTGTACTACTAAAGAAATTTTCCTTTTGATATACATTGAGAAACCTATGGCCATAAATTCTAACTGTACAATAACCTCAGTAGACCCTGTCAGGAGTTTAGCACATTGATCTTTCTTTCTTGATATATTTCTTACTTTGGTTCTCTTTGTTTCCATGTGTTTATTCTCAGAGTTAGTACACCTATTTTTATTCTACAAGTTACTTGATTGTTCATTAAAGACAATTTATGAACAGAGAAACCCCATGACCCTGCTATGTTATTGTTTCACATTTCACTACTCCATACTTATTACGACCTAACATTATGTCTGACTTCCTTCATTTAGCACAATGCTTTTGAGATTCATCTTAGTTTGTTCCTTTTTTATTGCTTGCTAAGAAATAATCTATTGTGTGGATATACCACAATTTGTTTTTCCATTTTCTGACTATTGGATATTTGCGTTGATTTCAGGTTTTAGGCATTGTGGTAATGGAGAATATATGTAGTCTCTTTCTTGGTTCTTGATAGAGGGCTTCAAAAATCTCTGGACGTTTTTGAGTGATAGGGAGATCTTTGTCAGTACTAATGATGTGACTCATAGGAGTGAGATAGTGAAATCTACACTGTGTCATGTTGGTGCTGGTCACCAGAAAGACCAAACACATAATTAGAAGGTTGAAACTTTTAGCTACCTGACCTCCAGGAACAGGTCAACAGGGGCTAGAGATTGAGTGCAAGTCCATGGCCAATATTTCATCAATCATGCCCACGTGGGGAGCCCTGGATAAAAACTCTAAACACTAAGGTTTGGTTCAGCTTTCTGGTTTGTGTATATACTAATATGCCAAGAGGGTGATGCACATTGACACACTGAGAGATGCATGAATGAATTTCCCCAGATCTTCCTCTATGCACTTCTTTTTCTGTTCCTAGGTTGTATCCTATCTAATAAACTACTCAGAAGCATAGTGATTTCAGTGAGTTCTGTTGAGTCCTTTTTAGGTTTTAGCACACAGAGAGGGAAACCTCTGCATTCATAGCCAGTCTTTCATAAAGTGTGGGTGGACCCTGAGACTTGCAGCTCGCTTTTGAAGGGAGGGCAATCTCATGGAAGACTGAGCCCTTAAACTTATGATGCCAGCTTAGGTAGTCGGTGTCAAAAATGTATTTTAGTATATCTATCTGGGCAGAGATAGAGCAGATATTATGAATGAAGCTGCTATGAAAATTCATATAAATGACATTCACTGGACATGGTTTTATTTCTGGGAGAAGGATTACTGAATTTTATGGTAACTTTATAAGAAAGGACCAAACTGTTTCCCAATAGTAACTGTATTATTTTGCATTTTCTTCAGCAACGTGTGTGAATTCTATTAACTTTTCATCCTTGACAATCTGTGGCATTGTCTTTTGAATTTTAATGATTCATAGAGTTGTATAGTTGTATTGTAGTTTCTAATTTGCATTTCCCTAATTACCCAAAACAAGTTTTTAAAATCCACTCTAAATGATTGTTCCATGTGCTATTTAATTTTTAAACTGTTATATATCTATTTATAGATGAAGATATGTTTATATCCTAAATTCATGGAGAGTTTCTATAAAATGTTTTTTTTTTTTTTGAGAGAGAGAGAGAATTTTTTTATATATATTTTTTTTAGTTTTCAGCAGACACAACATCTTTGTTTGTATGTGGTGCTGAGGATTGAACCCGGGCCGCATGCATGCCAGGCGAGCGCACTACCGCTTGAGCCACATCCCCAGGCCTCTGTAAAATGTTTTAATTTCACTTTTGTTTTCAGTAAAGATGTATTTTTTTTTAAAAGACTTTGTATTTAGGGAAGTTTTGGGTTTATACCAAATTGAAAAGGTACAGAAATTTTTCAAGGGGCTAAGTGTGGTGGGGCATACCCTTAATCCCAGTGCCTTGGGAGGCTGACGCAGGGGGATCGTTAGTTCAAAGACAGCTTCAGCAAATGCAAGGCACTAAGCAACTCAGGGAGACCCTGTTTCTAAATAAAATACAAAATAGTGCTGGAGATGTGGCTCAATAGTTGAGTGCTCCTGAGTTCAATCCCCGGTACCCCCTCCACCCAAAAAAGAAATTTTTCCTGTGGTGTATGTAAAGAAATCTTCCCTTTATCAAGATCTCCCACCGGAGTGTACTGTTTTTACAATTGATGAACCTACATTGCTATCATAATCACCAGAAATCCATAGTTTACACAAAGTTCATTCTGGTTTGTACCTTCTATTGGTTTAGGACAAATGTACAGTGACATGTACACAGAATATCACACAAAACAGTAGTCTTAAAGTCCTCTGTCTCTGCATGTTCATCCTTTCCTCACTGGACCCACAATACACCACAATTATTGATCTTTTTACTGTCTCAGTAAGATTTGCCTTTTCTAGAATTTCATATAGTATATAACTTTTTGAGACTGGCTTCTTTCATTTAGCAATATGCATTTACATTTTCTCCATGTTTTTCCATGGCTTGATAACTCATTTCTTATAGGCACTGAATAAGATTCCATTGCCTTATATAACAAAGTTCATTTATTAATTCATATACTGAAAAACAATTTGGTTGATGAGTAAAGCTGATATAAATACCTGTGTGCAGGTGTGTGTTTGACTATGTGCTTCAAATTTCTTTGGATAAACACCAAGGAATGTGCTTGCTAGATTGGGTGGTAAGAGTTTCTGTAGTTCTGTTAAAAACAAAACAAACCAAAAAACCCAAAAAACTGCCCAAATGTCTTCCAAAGTGGCTGTGTTATTTGAATTCCTATCAGCAATGAATGAGAGTTCCTATTGCTCTACATCCTCTCTAGCATTTGGTATTTGATCAGTGTTCTGAATTTGGGCCAGTCTAATACAACCATAGTAGTATTTCATTGTTGTTTGAATTTGCATTTCTTTGATGACATATGATGTGGAGCATGTTATCATATGCTCACTTACCATCTGTATGTATATACTTTAGTGAGGTTTCTATTAAGGTCCATGGCCCATTTTTTAATTGGGTTGCTTATTTTCTTATTCTTGAGTTTTAGGATTTCTTTGCAGTTCTTTATCAGATAAGTATTTTACAAATGTTTTTTTTTTTCAAATCTGTGGTTTGTCTTCTTATTCTCTTGACATTGTCTTTTATAGAGAATTTTTCAATCTTAATGAATTTCAGCTTATCAATTATTTCTTCCATAGATCATGCCTTTGACATTGTATCTAAAATGTCATTGTCATATCCAAGATCATCTAGATTTTCTCTTATGTAGAAGTTTTATAATTTTACATTTTACATTTAGGTGTAAGACCCATTTTGAGCAAAAGGGTGTAAGGTCTTTATTTAGATTCATTTTCTCCTCCATATGGTCATCCACTTGTCTCAGCACCATTTATTGAAGAGGCTATCTTTTCTCCATTGTCTTGCCTTTGTTTCTTTGCCATAGATCAGCTGACTTTATTTATGTGAGTCTGTTCCTGAGCTGTATGTTTTTTTCTGTTGGTCTTTTTGTTCTTTCACTAAGTTCTTACTGTCTTATTATGGCTTTATGGTCAATCTTGAAGGAAGGAAGGAAGGAAGGAAGGAAGGAAGGAAGGAAGGAAGGAAGGAAGGAAGGAAGGAAGTCTTTTCTCCAATTTTGTTTTTCCCTTTCAATATTGTGTTGGCTATTCTGGGTCTTTTGTTCTTTTATATAAACTTTAGAATCATTTTTATTTTTTCTTGGTGCTGGGGATTTAACCTAGGGCCACTTAACCACTGAGTCACATCCCCAGCCCTTTTTTGTATTTTATTTAGAGACAGTTTATTTGAGTTGCTTCAGGCCTTGCTAAGTTGCTGAGGCTGGCTTTGAACTTGCAATCCTCCTGCCTCAGCCTCCGGAGCTGCTGAGATTATGGCTGTGTGCCAGTGTGCCTGGCATTCAGTTTTCTAAATTATACAAAATAATTTACTTGGATTTTGATTGAGATTTCATTGACTATATTCGAAACCAAGACATTCACTAGGAAAATTCTACAGAAATCATAGAGACTAATATGCATTTGATAGAAAATTTACTAGAGCTGGACATAGAAAAAAGGGGCAACTAGAAATAGATTGCTGAAATAGATGTGAAAGCTTTATCATTTTGTTAGCTCAAACAATTTGAATTAGTATTTCAATTTAATTCAGACTACAATTAAATGAATTACTTTTATTTAAACTTATTAAATAAACTAATACTTTTTAGTTTGTTGTATGAATTATGTTCAAATTTTGAGGGAGAAATTAATCAGGAAGGCCATAATCCTTGAGGCACATTTTTTAATGGACAAGCAAACAAAATATTAAAATAAGCAGAATGAAAAGTAGCAGCTGAAACTTGTCTTTGAAGCTAATTTTGCATACGTAGTTCATCCCCAAATGGGCATCCCATAGCATAATGAACTAGAGGTGGCAGAAAGAAGGCAGGATAGGGTTTGGAGAGAGATCCAGATGCTTTTGCTACTAACATGTTTTATAAATTTGGGCAAGATTGTCAATCTTATCACCTTTAAAATGATTTAATAATAATCTACCTGATACTGATATAATGTAGTCTAGAAATGTGTATTATTGTGTTGGTTGAGGTTTATGTTAATGTGCTTAAAAAAAGTTTAGAACATGGGTTAAATATTTTTAGAGTATTTTCCTCAACATTATAATCATATACTATGCAAATATGTACACATATATAATCAAATGTATTCATTCTTAAACTAGGTATTGCATTATGGATAATTTATTCGTGTATATTATATATAAGATTATATATAATTTTGTATTGTATAAAGGGGCATATATGTTTATAAATAACCTATACACTTATAAAAATTGAGATATTTTAGGAAAATATAGAAAAATAATAAAAATAACAATTATATTCTTTCATTCTAGAGGTAAGTGTTATTAATATATTGGCCTATTAGTATGTCCTATATGCATATAAATAAATGATGATTTATTTTACAAACTGCGTTTGTATTATTCTATTTAGAATGTATCCTGCTTTATTCACTTAACATTGAAAATGAGAACTTTGCATAATTTATTTTCTTGTTTAATGGAAACTCTTTTCTAATGGTAGCTCTCTGGTGGTGCCAGGTACCTAACTTGGCTTTCTGATGATGCCAGAGAACTAACTTGCCTAAAACAGATTCGAGAAGTTTCTTTGATGCTAATTAAAGAATGAATGATACTGGGAAAATTGGTGCTTTTTGGATCTTCCTGTTAGGTTGTTATTTTTTTAAAGTAGGGAAAGGTTTTTCAGACCAAACTCTGATCTGAGGGTTCTATCCTAAGAACTTGGATGTTTGCCTTTGCTATAATTTATTTCTGACATTTCTGATGTTATCACTGTTTATACCAGCAACAGTTGCAGAAATATGAATATGAACACTCATTAGAGAAGGAAGTCTTTTTGGCCAATGTCCCTTGAATGTTATAGCTAGAAACAAAGCAAAACTATTTAAATTAGTAGTCTTGTAAATTTTTCCTAATTAAAAAGAGAATTTGATATTCATATTTTCAAATTGAGTACCTATCATACATAATTGTGCAATATAGGCATATTAGAAAGCCTTAAATAAGTCCCATTCCCAAGAAGTTCACAATCTACCAAGTGTGACAAGATGCAGAAAGACAATTACAGTGGAGGTGATGCCTTCATTTTTGTTGTTCACTAGGAAATAACATCAAAAGGAAACCATGGTTTATTGATGACTTTGAAAATATTTTAATGTTTTTTAGGATTAGAAGTTGACTATTGAGAGCTTTAAGCTTCATTTTAACAATGGAACAATTTCTATTATTTTAAAATTTCCTTTATATTTTATAAATGCATATATTTAAGAAGAAATTTCATTATAAAACAAAAACTTTACTCATGACCAGATTTTAGAGAGGAGGAAAATGGCCAATGAACCCTAATTAGTGGTTAAGTTATTGTAATAAAATGAAGACAAATTGCTCTCATGCTTTAAAATAATTATAAAGCTGACTCATTGCTGCACTGAAATGCTGAGCCTAAGTATTGCTAGGGCTTTTTGTTCTAATTGGATTTTATTTATTTTCAATATCTTTCGAGGAGACTGAGAACAGACAGCAAAAAATGGTCCATTATGCAGCAACATCATCTGAACTTTGCAAAACAAAGTGATTCTTGATATGGCAGAAATCCATATGATACTCAGCCTTTCTTCAATAAACTCATAAACAACGGCAGCAATGACATCTTTAAATCACTTTCTCAAATGCATCTCAGCAGCAGTTCCCGTGAACACTCGTTTTTACCACCAAGTGTGTAATAACTGGGGAAAGTGTTTCCAGGAGGCAGAGCAGCCTCATCAAAACTCGATTTGGTTATGAGCTCATAACCCACTTGAATCAAAGTGTGAAATATGATATATCAAGAACTATGTAATATTTTGAACAGCCAACAATAAAAAATTAAAAAAAAAAAAACAACTCGATTTGGAAAACAAAACAAAACAATAAGTATAAAACAAAAATCTCACAAACTCCAACCTAATGGATTAGGGAAGGATGTTTGGCCAATGTCTTTCAAATGTCATATCTAAAAACAAAATTAATTAAAGTAGCCTCATTAATTTTCATAAAAGATGAGACTTGTGAGGTTTATACTTTTATTTAAATAGATTGCCTAACTTGTACAATTTACCGTGCAGCAGAGGCAATAGAAAGCATCAAACACAAGTCCTTTTTCAAAGAAAGTCACAAAGTACCATGTGTGATGAGATACAGGCAGATGATTCCTTTGATAAGGAAAGAGACATCTGAGGAAATACTATGTGCTGATTTTATTGAGTATGCTGTTAACAAATATGACCAATATTCTGCATGCAGTCTTTCTGATCTTTGATTTAGAAGAGGAAATTGGCTTAATACCCATTGTTATGTATAGTTTTAACTGAAAGTCCTTTATTTAAGCCATTGTTTGAAGGTACTGGGAACTGAGAAGTTTAGGTTGGGGATTGCCAGAGGTTTCCTAAGTCAAAACATCCAATACACATTTGTCATGAATATGGAAAAATCAGAGAAGATACTGCTTGTGAGCAATGGAAATGGCAGTACTAGTGCATGCCAGCTGAATATCAGCAATCATTATGCCATGTTTGTGAGGTTTGTGCTGAGATTGCAAATGTTCTGAAGAATTAGACTACATTAATGAAAGGCAAAACAAATCTCCCTTTTGCACACTGAGGAACAGTCTGTCAAAGGTGCTGGTGACTACATCTTTGCAAGGCTTTGGATATCCTTTATTTTTAGAGCAAGCTCTTATTCTTTACTATGTAAATTTATGAGTTCATCTATTAAACTTTTTCCATTATGTATTCAATTTAAATAAGTGAGAGAGCTGGAAAGAAATTGGGGGCCATCTGAATTAGCCTTTTATTTTATAAATAAGGAAACTGAGTCTTAGGCTGATAATTAACAAATGTTTATTTGGCATTTATTAGATTTTTCTTTGCTGAGGATAGAGTGGTGAATATACAAAACATAAAAACCGTGCTCTCATGCAGTATAATTTAAGAGCAGAAAGAGAAAATAAATAAGAAACAAGATATTTTCACATAGTAATGGGAGCCAAGAAAATAAGATAGTGGGAGAGGGTTGAGTGACCGTGATTGATTGAGGACTGGCCACTTTGGAGTTGGTGTTTAAAAAAGGCCACTTTGTGGGGGGGATGACATTAAACTGAATTGAATGAAGAGGAGAAGCCAGACTTTGAAGATATGGGGCAGACCATTTCAAAGAAAGGAATAACAAGTATAACAATTAATGTTTGGTGTATATAAAAAACAAAATAAGTCCTATGTGTCATGAATAAGTATATTCACCAGATGAGACTGAAGAGGTGCGAGGGGCAAGATGATGGAAAGCTTTTAGGTCTTGGTAAATTGATATTTTTCTAAATTCTATGGAAACATTTTAATATTTGTACTTTAATTTATCACATATTATAATTGCACTGATATGCAAGTTTATCACATGTATATACACACATATACATAGTAGAATTATATGATTGAATAGATGGTTTTGAAAGATAATTGTGGAAAAAGGAAGATTGCTTAGGAGGTCATTTTATAGTCAGGTGTCTTTAAAAATTTTTTAAATTTATTCTAATTAGTTATATTTGATAGTAGAATGCGTTTTGACACATTGTACACAAATGGAGCACAACTTCTCATTCCTCTGGTTATACATGGAGCAGAGTCACACCTGTAGTGTAATCATACATGTATATAGGGTAATAATGTCTGTCTCATTCTTCCATCCTTCTCATCTCCACAGCCCCACCCCTCCCTTCACTCCCCTCTGCCTAGTCCTAGTTCCTTCATTCTACCCGACCCCCCCCCCCCCCCAAATTATGGATCAGCATCTGCTTATCAGAGAAAACATTTAGCCTTAGGTTCTTTGGGATTGGTTTATCTCACTTAGCATGATATTCTCCAGCTCCATCCATTTACCTGCAAATGCTATAATTTCATTATTCTTTAAGGCTGAGTAATATTTCATTGTGTATCTGAACCACATTTTCTTTATCCATTCATCTGTTGAAGGGCATCTAGTTTGGTTCCATAGTTTAGCTATTGTGAATTGAGCTGCTATAAACATTGATATGGCTGTGTCACTGTAGTATGCTGATTTTGAATCCTTTGGGTATAAACTGAGGAGTGGTATAACTGGGTCAAATGGTGGTTTCATTCAAAGTTTTCTGAGGAATCTCCATACTGCTTTCCAAAGTGGTTGCACCAATTTGCAGTCCCACTGGCAATGTATGAGTGTACCTTTGCCCCCCACATCCTCACCAATACTTATTATTGCTTGTATTCTTGATAATAGTCAGGTGTGTCTTAAAGGTAGATATACATTATGACAAATGTACTATTAGATGATTTTTTTGTATGATCATAGAGCATACTTACACAAATTTACATGGATATGAAGTCACTAGGCATTATAATATTATGAGCCTTCTGTTATACATGTGGTCCATCATTATCTAAAATTTCATTATATTGTACAAGACTAGTCAGGTGAATGGGCATGACATGGATTATATTGATGGTTATGGATTTGAGAGAAGAGGAGCATCATAAGATACATTTTGAAGATAGAGTCAACACAACATATAATAGGTTGATATCAGGGATGACTGAAAGAAGGAAATCAAATTTACTTCCTTGTTTTTTGCTTCTAAGTTTTGCTAATGCTGTAAACTGAGATTAGTAATCTGGGGAAAAAATAGATGGATTGGGAAGAAACCTGGAATTCTGTTCTGGACACATTAACCATGAATGCCTGTTAGATATCTTCATGGAGATGTATACTGGGCTACTGGGCTATAAATGTGAAAATGAGAGGTCAGGGGTAGAGAAAGGAATGTAAGAATTTGTTTCATGTTGCTGTTGTTTGAAGCTATGGGATGAGACACATTTTCTTTCTTTTTTAAAAATTTCTTTTAGATATATATGACAGTAGAGTGTATTTTGACATATTATACACACATGGAGTATAACTTATTCTAATTAGGATCTATTCTTGCAGTTGTGCATGATGTGGAGTTTTACTAGTTGTGTATACATGTGTAAACATAGGAAAAGTTATGTCTGACTCATTCTACTGTCTTTCCTATTCTCTTTCGCCTTCCTTTCCCTTTGACTAATCCAGTGAACTTCTATCCCCCACCCCCATTGTGTATTAAGATAGGTTTTCTTAAGGAGGAAAAATAGATAGAGAAGGAAGCTGAGGACCATATTCTTATGTTTTCTAAAATTAAGATTTATGAGCCAAGTAAAAGGACAGGAATAAAGCTGAGAAGAGAGAGAGAGAGAGAGAGAGAGAGAGAGAGAGAGAGAGAGAGAGAGAAGACCAGGTGAGCTGATGTTAAGGAAGTGAGGAGATCCACAGGGAATTAGTTGCTGAGTTGATACTAAATCCCAGCTTACCTAACTCTTGAACAAATCCTGTCTATAATGCCATGATGTGTGCTGTTTTTTTTTTTTTTTCCCAATTCTTGCTTATAGCTCATTTATTACTGCAAAATGAAAAGTGGAAATCTGGATGGATACATGGCTAAATCTTTAACATTTTTGTTTGCTTGTTTGTTTTTGGTGGATGCAACATCTTTATTTTATTTTTATGTGGTGCTGAGGCTCGAACCCAGAGCCCCGCGCATTTCAGGCAAGCATGCTAGCGCTTGAGCCACATCCCCAGCCCTAAATTTTTAACTTAATCTCTTGCCTGGCCTCATTGCCTGACAATGCCTTTTTGATTTTGTTTAGATGATATTTTTATCTTATTTTTCTCGTGTATTTGAAACTACAGATTTCTTGAATTTAGAATGCATTTTGGTCTTTTCTTACATGCTGGATAATAGTTAGGCTGATGATGGTCAAAGTAAAAAGTTATTATTATCTTTTTCTGGTACATGTCCTTCTCACTGTAATTATCGTCTTAATAGTATTTCACAGAGTACAGTAGTTACCCATTTCAGTCTGTGTCTTTGACATCCAGACTCAAACCCCCGTGATAGTTCTGTATGTCTCTGCCCTTTACTTGTTCCATCAATTGCCATACCTCATTGCTTCACTTTAAATTTGCAGCTTTTTCTTTCTCCCTCCACACTGCTCTAGTCTTTACCTGAATGATTCTCTTCATTGAAGCACTTTGCCTGTAAGCAGTCCATCCATCTGTTCCATTTGTGCCTTCTGCCACTCACTGTTGAAATGGTCCTTTCTATTCTTCTGTCTTTCCATTCTTACTCTTAAATCCCTCATGGGGCTTCCCATGTTCTCAAGGTTTAAGTTCATAGTCCTTGTCTATGTCAGGTGTTCAAGTTCTGAATTGTTTTGTTTTCCATATCTGATATGTCTGACTTTTTTTTCATTTGTTTAAGATTTTCAGAATTCTCTTCTTCACAGTTGTTTCAATTATTCCTGTCAGCAGAACCCTTCTTTTCCAGAACCATTCAATATATAAGGAAAACATGGTATTTTGCAATAATTTCTTGCTGGCATATAGTTCAAGTATTCATGATGGATGTTTAAACTATTGAATGCTTATTTAGCAAAGTCAACAGGCAACACATATAGAGTTATTTTATCTTGGTGTATCATCTAAAACTTGCTATTCCAAGCTCAAAAGGAACATACAGAAAATGATCTAATGATTACCTTCAGGCAGGTACAAAGACAAGACTTGCAAAAGTGTGGTGCTCTGGATTGAGCCAGTAAGGTAAAAGGAAAAATGTTCTCTGCACAAAATACCTATTTTTACTTTAACCTTTCCTTTGTATTAGATGGAATTAATGTATAGGCAGCAGGATGCTCCACATAAAAAAGGGAATCAAGTTAGTAAGCACCAGTTGCTATGTGAGCACAGACCTGTTTGTGTCACAGATCTTGGCAAAGATCAAACCTAAGATCAAAGGCTTTGATAAAATATGACTGAGCTTAGCAGCTCATAACCTCTTCCCACCGCCATAGGGAGTAGTTTGTGACTGTCTACTGCCCGAGGTGTGCCTCTAACAGGAAGTCCACATGAGAGCCACTGGCAGGTACCGAGGTCAGCCTGGATGGTAATCATGATGATCGGGCCTGATAGAAGAGTTGAGGTGCCAGGTTCCAGCAGGAGTTAACGTAATAGATACCAAGGTATTAAAGCAGCCCTGCTTGCTGTGATCTCAGACAGATGTGACAGCAGCTGGAGAAAGCTGCAGGAGCAAAACAAGCAGCAGTAGCTTCAAAGACAGCTGAAAGATTCCAGCTTCAGGTCAATGATATTTGGGAAACTTTCAGAGGGGAGCAGGACTGGGCATCTATTTTTCTGTATCTGCCACTGTTTTCAAAGGGCTTAATGTGAGCCTACTTTGACTACTGCTTGTGTTGATACACATCCTTTAAACTCACTGCTAAAATTGTGTTTTATGTGGACCTCGCACAGATAATACAGAAATGGCATTTGCCGTAAACATTTGTTGATGGAAAGAAGGAAAACAAGGGGAAATTGATTACTGAAATTATAGGGTTAAAGTTTCCATGAAATTTCCAACTGAGTGGTACTCATTAAGAGTGAGATGGGTATTGTGGATAGATAGCCTCCAAAGTAGCACCACTTGAGGAGGACATACTTCTCTGTGCCCATATTTTGTCCCAGAAAACTGCTGGCCTGAAATTTATACTCTTACATATTCATTCTCAAGTGTCATGAATCTTTTCAAACGTTAAGCATTTCTTATCAAAATATAAATACCTTTTGTGTGAAAATATGTCTTAACTATATGTTTGGCTTATGCTTGAATTGACAATTAGTTAAGAGGGGAGCCATTTGGGAAAAGGACAAAGATCAGATATCTCGTAAGTACATTCTAGATTTCAGGGGAGAAAAGAAAACACAAAACTGACTTCAATCCATTCAAAGGAGTTAGAAGCAGCTGCTTGCATCTATTCTTATAATTCCTGATAGAGCTAGCACTGCCAAATAGGATCTCACTTAGGATCACTATATAAAATGGCATGTACCATTATTTTAAATAGCACATTGGATTCATTCCATAGAAATATTTGTGTTCTAATACAAATTCCAATCCATATAAGCAAAGGTATATATTTAAGCTAAAGTATACATGCAATGTGTGAACGGTGTGTGTATGTGTGTGTGTGTGTGAGAGAGAGAGAGAGAGAGAGAGAGAGAGAGAGAGAGAGAGGTGGGGGGAGGGAGGAGTGAGAGAATTTGAGAATTTATATTTTTATATTTGAGGGAAAACGTTCAGAGGTGTTATTGTGATCTTGTTAGTGCTGACCAGTAATTTAGCTCAGATACAGATTTTCGAATGATATTAGATTACTTACTCAGAAAATGTAGAATCCACATCTTCAATGACAAGACAAAACTATTCATCTGGTCTTATGTATCAGTCTGACTCTCACCATTACATAGTTGTAGAAAAAAAATTCAATTTCCAAAATGGATGACAGGATCTGACTCCATTTCTAGATGTGTCTCTGAAGCAACATCAGAGAATCTGGCTGGATGTCACTGTCATTCTTTCTATAAAGGCAGTATGAGAACCTGGAAAGGTGCAGGAATTAATGTGCAGCATAAATTCAAGTTTCAAATAATTAGCCTCCTGTGGAGCAATTTTCCACATTAAAAAAAATCCAAGTATTGTTCTCATTAGTCAATGAAGGCCAATTGACTGAGACTTTGAATTGCTTGGAAAAAACCCCTTCAGAAATGAAATAAAGAAACTGTGAGAAATGAATAATTTTATTCATTGTTTTGGTACATGTTCATGACACAGTGCTTCATAGAATATTTAAACCTAGACCTCCTTTGAATTTTGGTTGTTCTGTGACCCTGTCAGTTGTTTCCTCATTGTTTTGCCATAATCATACACTTGACTAGCCCAATTTAGATTTTGTTTAGCAAACAACCCAAACTAGGTTTTTGTCTGACTTCAGCCTGAATTTTCTCATTGTTTGTAATAAGCTCGGTGATCTGGACCATATTCAAGAATAAATTTATGAGCATATTGGATCAGTACTTTTGTAATTCAAAAGAGGTTACATGGGATTTCATGACAGACAGATCTAAGTGTAAATCCCAGCTCCATTACTTACCAGCTGTGTGATATTGGGTCAGTCATTTAATTTTGCTAATTCTTGGTTTCTTCATCTATAAAACATATATATTACTTCAAGAATCTGTGGTGAGCATGAAATAGAAAATTGCATGTAATATTCTTAGTTATTAACACCTTTAGATTTACTGGGTGATGGGATATAAAATAGCACTGCCCAATAGAAATATAAAGGAAACCATGTATCTAATATTAAATTTTCAGTAGTCATGTTTAAAAAGTAAAATAAAAACCCTGAAATCAATTTTAATAATGCATTATAAGTAGTCTAGAATGTCTAAATGTTATTTCCACACATAAAAAATACAGAAATTATCAACTAGGTAGTTTACATGTTTTTCGCATAGAAAATCTTCAAAGTTCAGCATGTGTTCTATACTTATTGCACACATTAATTTGAACCCTAAATTTTGAATGGATGAAGTGAAAAGTAGTCTTGGAAAATAATTTAAAAAAAGTGAACAATGTTACCTTGCTTCAGTTTATAAATTTGAATTTAAGGGAATTATAATTAAATTAAAGCTAAAAGTTTCTAGCTTTTGAGCAATTCCTCTTTAAGTTGAACCCATAGCCCATTCTCACACTATTTCATGGCCACAAACGTTTGCTCCTAGTGACAGGACTTAAAGAGGAAGTGCTCAAAGCCTAGAAACTTTTAGCTTTTACCTACTTAGCTGCCCACTTGCCTCTATTCTACCCTCCCCTACTCATGGGACAGAGAAGAGAGTCCAATAAATGATTGTATCTTGACAACCACTTGGGTTCACTAGATATTGGGAGGGATGTCAAAATAAGTTGAACTTTGTGGCAGTATTTATTGTCCAGGTCAGATTCCTGCTCTGACAGCTCCTATCAGGGACATTAGTGATGTAAGCATGGTGGTGTGTAACCTTTGACCTAAGTGTGTGCAGGGCCACAACAGAGGCAGAACCATGATGACTGGCATAATCATACATCAGGATGTTACTATGACTGATTTCTTGCACATGGGAAGCCAAGCTGGGCTGCAGTGGACCAGGCTGTGAAACGGGAGTTCTTCAATTCAGGGCAGATTTACCGCAGTGCAGAGATTGCGGTGGCAGCAGTGAAATAGACTCAGCTACTTAGGAAATCCTTCTACCACGGAGTGTTGAGGGGAATACAAATATGCTGTGGGCACAGTCCCTGTTATCCTAAGGTTACATATAATCTACTTGAGGGAAATCAGAAAAACAGGGAGAGGTTTTAATTATGTATGAAGTAAAAGTCCACAATAGCGTTAAAAAAATGGTGGAAAATCCCAGAATACTACTAATTACTAAGTTAATGACATCAATAGTAAGGAATGTTGGATTTCACATTAAAAAAGGAGATCCCTATGGGTTAGGTTCATCTGAAAATGAAGACAAACTTGAGTTTTCAAGGATTTCTTTTCTTCAGTCAATATAACAGATGGAGTAAAAGCACAAGGTCAGAACTATGTGAGATTTGTTTGCTCGCACAGAGAATTCAGAAGTGAGTAGTTGGAGCCAAAAGAAATGTGCATAGGTCTATATAAGGTGCTTTATTTTCTCTTGACTAATGAAAGTCCTTAAATGTATACAGAGTATGAGTGATGGTATCAAAGCAAAGTTTTAAGAAGGTTGATTTGATAGGAATAAAATTATTAGAATGGTATACTGGTACAGAATTTCATAGTTTTCTGAGCGACTTGAAGTTATTATTTTCTTCAATTTTTAATAATAGCTGTGTAAGACAGACATGAAAGTCTAATTATCTCCTCAGTTTATCTGAATAAACTGAGGATCAAGCAGTAGAGCCACTTGTCCATGGTTTTGTGACTAGTGATTGGTCCCTAGAACTAGAATCCAGCTGTTCTCATATTAACTCTAGGGCTGTTTCTATTATATTTCAGTTTTGGAGTTATATTTTCTTAAAAATGATGACATGTTTCTGGGTGATTCATATACTCTTTGCTTTGCTTGAAATGACATTGAAAGGTATTATTTGACTTGGACTAGCCTAGCAATATTATCAATATGTAAAGTTAGTGTAAAATAGGTGTTCTTCCTTCTTTCAGTTTCCTCCTTTATTCTCTTGGCAATCACAAGCTCCAGGTATCCTCATAATATAACCAGCATGGTTAGGACCTTCTACTCTTAACCATCTTGCCTACTTAAAATGTGGCTCTTGGCTCATTCTTTCTAGAAGTGCCTGACTGTTTGTAGCACAAAATGTTTAATTGCTGATTTATGTTAACTTTGCTAGTATTTTAATCCGTTAGTTTGTGATTTCCTTCATAAAAAATTCTTAGACTTTTTGAAGCTGAGGATTAGGACTTTACCACTTCAGGTTGTGAGGTCTGAGTTAGTACTGTTATCCCTCTGCTCCTGCATGTATCTCTTCTCACACCACTTGCTGTATTCTAGTTAAGTGTTAGCTTTTGTTCATGCTCTGTTTAAGGAGTTTTACACACATTGATTTCTAACTTGCTCATTGTCCTGCAAGTTGGCTCTGACCAGCTGGTATTCATCTGAGTTCAAAGTCCAGGCTTTCCTCCTGGAGGATATAGAGTTGCTCAAAGAAATTTCCAAGTGGCAGCAGCTCCAGGATCTTCTCTGCTTGATTGTTTTAACTCAAGGGGTAACAACCCAATTGTCAATTCCTACTGCCAATTTCTCCAACCATATTCAGAGCTGCCAACTTCTCATGTGGCCTCATCTACTATTCTTGAAGGATTTTTCCTTCTATGGCCAACACCCTCTGAGGATATAGACAAAAGAACACCCAACCCCCAAAATTACTGCCTCCAGTGTTCATAATGTTCCAGTTCCAAAGCTGCTGAACTGATGAGATCACTGTTAGCCAAGTTCATCTGTGTCATTGCTTGGCTAGTAATGTTGGCCACCTGCTGAGGTTTCATCTGTAGTTTTGCTTCTACTCTGGGTTCACCACTGAAGTTCCTTGTCTGTTCTCTTTTCTCTTTGCCTTCCCTTGTTGTGCATTGAAATAGATTTGCAGTATTGTTTATAATTCTACCAATCCAATCAAGAATAGATTTACACATATAATAATAAGCTCCTTATGCTTTAGAAGTAACTGAATCTTACTTCAAGCATGTTTTGTTCACTCATGAGGTATTTATTAATTTTGAAAGAATCCACTAAATTTGTTGCTTTTCTCTCTTTCTCTATTTCTTTTCTTTTCTTTTATGGTGCTAGGGATCAAACCTAGGACCTCATGCATGCAAGTCAAGACCTCTGCCACTGAGATACATCCCCAGACTTTTTGCTTCTCTTGATTATATAAAGCTTACATTTCCAAATTATAACATTTGATTAGAATTGAGTATTGTTAGTCTGCTTTCTGTCACTGTGACAAAATATCTGAGATAATAAGATTAAAAAGAGGAATTTTTAAAATTTTTGGCTTACTATTTCACTTGGTCTCATTGCTTTTGGGCCTGTGGCTTGGAAGTACATGTTGGAAGTATATGGTCGAGAAAGCTACTCATCTCATGGTGAATAGGAAATAAAACAAAAGAAATAGGAAGATACTGGAGTCCCAATATCTCCTCCAGGACTCTGTCCCCATTGCCTAACTTCCTTCCAGTAGACTCCACAGATAGGTTGTACCACTTCCCAATGATACCATGGGCTACTAAGCCTTTAACACATTGTCTTTGGGGACAATTTAGAACCAAATTGTATTAATCTTTCCTTTTCTCTGACTTATCAAAACTTCCATTACTCACACAGTATATGCATTGCTAGTTATATGAGGTTACTTCACCCACTTTCATTTCTGTGACTTATGTAGGCATTTGAAATTTAAACTTTTTCTTATTTATGTAGTGAAAAGAATATTTTGGAGTCCTATAGTTAATACCAATTTTTGGTTATGCTCCTTGTTTTCTGGGAGCCTTGGCAATTTTTTATTTTTTTACAATTCAGTTAGGGTCTTTAATAAAATTCTTGGTTTATAGAAAAATCATTGATCATATTTGATCAATGATTTTATTACTTCTACTATTACTGTAACTAATGTTACTACTATTGTCACTATACTATTGCTGTTGGGATTACGTTCTCTAAATCCTCTTAAGTAGAGAATCATGCTGGTGGTTCTCAATGTTTTCTGTTAATGCGGAAGTGGAAAGCACCAAGTTATTGACTCTTGCTTTACTCAGCAGAGCTGTTGGCCTTGTCATCCTCTAACTTATAATTTACACTAACTGTTATGGTTTGGATATGAAGTGTCCCCCATCATCTCACATGTGAGACAATGCAAGAAGGTTCAGGGGAGAAATGATTGGATTGTAAGAGTCTTAACTCAGTGATTTAATCCCCTGGTAGGGATTAACTGAGTAGTAACTAAAGTGATAGGGTGTGGCTGGAGAAGGTGGGGATTAGGATGTGGCTTTGGTGTATATGTTTGTATCTGGAGAGGAATCTTTTTCTTTCTGCTTCCTGATTACTGTGATGTGGGCTGCTTCCTGCTATGATATTTAGCTTTACTTCGAGCCCTAAGGAATGTAGTGGACTTCTATGGACTAAGACCTCTGAAACCAAGAGCCCTCAAATAAAGTCTTCCTTCTCTATCATTGTGCTAGTTGGGTCCTTTAGTCACAGCAGTGAAACAGTTGATTAAAACACTAAGTTACTGAGCTCTAAATGCCTGACCTCAAATATACTGCTGGCACTTGTCCTGTTCCATCCAAATTCTTTTGCCTGACCATAGGGAATCAATCCTATGCATGCATATCAGAATTCTCAGCTGTGAGCAGCTTATCAGGATCTCTCTGGACTTTCTGAGTTCAATTCACATTCAGGCTTAAGAAATTTTTTGCTTACACATTTTCTCACAAAGCATATTGCATGTGCAGGGAGAATTATTTGATCCTGTATTTTCAAAGGCAACCCTCAAAATTATCATTCATAGCTATAGTTTCTCAGTTTTACAATGGAGCTGATATTATCTTTACTCTTGTAGTGAACCACATGCTTCAGGCTGCTCTCTTTTCAAGACTGAAGGACTTTTCTTCCAGTTCCTATGAATGCCGCTGCCAGATCACAGCTGAGAATAGACCTTAGCTGAAGCACTGCCTTGTGTAAATTGTTCCTTCCTAGGGGCTGCATATATCCAATGTCTAGTGCTTATGGGGGTACAAAATCCACATTCCTCCTCAGCTAGAGTCAACTTTGAACAACTATCTTATCTTTAGACTTCTCCTGATTGCAAGTGAAGACTTTGTTGAAAATCTACTGCTAGTCCAAACCCTTTCTTTGCCCAGCATTGCTCTTTCCCTCCAGGTAGTGATGTCTACAGTACTCTGGAGAAAACTCTATAGCAAACTCCAGCTCAATGTCTATTACCCAGTAACTGATCAGCAGCAACTGTTTACCCTTTGCAGTCCCAGTTACATTCATGGATTAACATAGATTTGGTACATTCTAAGTATGCATGTGATCTAGAGAGTTCACTAGATTCACTAGACATTTTCTAGATCATATAATTGCATGGTAACTACAGAAAAAGGACAAAACAGTATACAGCTCTTTTAGATAGGGTTTTTTTTTTTTTTTTTTTTTTTTTTTTTTTTTTTTTTTTAAGCTGTGACCAAAAAAACCTGACAAGAACAATAGAAGAGAAAAAGTTTATTTGGCACTCCTGGTTTCAGAGCTCTCTGTCCATAGACAACCAGCTCCATTGCTATGGGCCTGAGGCAAGGCCTCAGAAGAGTATGGTAGAAGAGTATGGTGGAGAAAAGTTGTTCAGTATATTGTACCAGGAAGCAGAGAGAGAGGGAGCTTTGCTCAACAAGAACAAAATATATACCCCAAAGGCACACCCCCGGGGACTTAGCTCCTCTAGTACACCCCACCTGCCTACAGTAACCACCAGGTTAATCCTTATCAGGGAATTAATGCAGTGATTAGGATAAGACTCTCATAACCCAGTCATTTCACCTCTAAACTTTCTTTCATTGTCTCACACATGAGCTTTTGGGGACACCTCACATCTAAATCATAACATTAGCAAATGACTCAAATAAATTAGAGCCACAGATAATACCAACTTTAAATAAACGAGATTCTAATATGTATTCATCACAGAGCATCTACATATATTTATAGTCAATGTTTATTTTGTTTTGGATTTACTGATGAGACCCCTTAATAATACCAGTGAAAAATAAGTAAGACTCTAAACATAAAGAGAACTTTTTATGTGTATATTTAAATCATTTGAGTAAAACCTTTAGAGAAATCTCAGCATATTTTGTTCCCTAACATTCATGTTAAATGTGTGTTCTAGAAAACACAGTGACAATGGCTGTTTTTCACCTTACTTATCTTTCAATGTCAATTTATTTTCCATGAAGGAATTATTTCTTACTTGAAAAATTTGGACTTTCTTCATCCCAGATAGACACTAAATATGGTTAATAGAGTATTAGTTTTCATTTCTTAATAAAATAGAGTTTTATATATAATAATGTTTTTCTTCATAGGAGATAATGAGCAGCTTGGTGGACTTTGTTAGCAAAATTTCATTAGAGCAGTATTAGTTTTTGAGAAGGGAATACTCCACTTCTTTGAATAATATCAGGGTTATATTTCCTGGAAATATGGGCTTTATTATACATGGCATTATTTGAAATAATTATGTATATACAATGTTGCAAATGGGAATTAAGTTCCAAGGAAAACTTACTTTTATTATATCATAAAATAAAATGGTAGAATTTTACTTTCTCATACCCTGTGATAATTACCTCTTACTTAATTTCTCGTCAAGCTTTGAATTCTCTCTCTTCCCTTTAACTCAGAACTCCTCCATGTCCCCCTGCCCCTGAAAAATTTATGTTAACATACACTTTGACTTTCCTCTTTTGGGTTCAGTGAAATCTCTCTGCTACTTCATGTAGCCAAATTCTCTGCTTAGGCACAAGATTCCATAACCTCTTGCCTATTCAAGAGTTTTATTTAACCTTTGTTCTTGTGTTCATTCTCTTGTTTCTCCTCTTTTTTGTTTCTCTCCTTCCTTTCCCTCCTCTCAGCTAACCTCCTCTCACCATGCAATAACCATTAGCACACAAACTTGCTGTTGTTTTCCATCTTAAGAAATCCTCTCTTGGGCTGGAGATGTGGCTCAAGTGGTAGCGCGCTCGCCTGGCATGCGTGCGGCCCGGGTTCGATCCTCAGCACCACATACAAACAAAGATGTTGTGTCAGCCGATAACTGAAAAAAATAAATATTAAAAAATTCTCTCTCTCTCTCTATTTAAAAAAAAAAAAAAAAAAAAAAAAAAAGAAATCCTCTCTTGGCCCATTCTCCTCCTTTACCCTTTGTCACATTTCTCTGATCTTGAAGAGCAAAACTCCTTGAAAGAACTGTCTCTATTGGCTGTCTCCACTTTCTCATTTCCAATTCTCTCCTTAATACGTTTTCAGTTAGATGTTTTTCATTTTCTCCTTGCTAAAACTCTTCTAAAAATAGAAGTAGCCATTGATGTCTATGTTGTCTAGCCCAGTGATCCACTAATTATCCTTTTTCTACCTAAGCTCTTGACAGAATTTGGCATAGTCGGACACTATCTTCTATGGAATACATAGAATACATGCTTCTCCTGGCTTTGCTTTCTCTACCTCTACTAGTCTTTCCTTATTCTCTTTGATGTCTTTTGTGTCTGTTAGCTGTAACAAAAGATTCAGCATTAGAGTTCAGCTGTGGTCTCTTTGTTACATAGACTTTTTTTCTGAATGAACTCATTCAATCACATAGCATTAAATACCAAGTTCCCACTGATGACTTCCAAATTGTACATTCATCCTCAACCTTTCTATTGGCCTCCTTAACACCCAGCCATTACTTGATGTCTAATGGATATCTAAAACATCAAATGTGTTAAATTGAAATCTTAATTTTCAACTCATCACTTTTCCTTCCATGTCTAATCAATCTCAGTAAATGGTAACACCATTTATCCAAAACTTAGAAACAAGGCTTCTTCCCCCCACCCTTGCTTCTTGTAATTCTTAATCTATCAGCAAGTCCTGTTGGCTCTATTTTCAAAAGGTATACTAATCCCACCACCATCTCACTGTTTCACTACTGTTAAGCTAGAACCATTCCCTTATATTTAGATTTTTCTAAGGGCCAACAATCCCCCACCACCCCCCACGCCAGTCAATTTGCAACATAGTAGTTGTAGAGATTTTCTTTTAGACATGATTAGATCAAATAGTTTTCTTCTTCAGAACACTTATATATGTCTTTACACTTTATTCAGAATGGTCTCAAATCCCTTTTTTTTTTTTTTTTTTTTTGCATGGGGCAACTCTTTATTTAACAGGACATTTGGAAGGCGATAAGGCAACAGAGGCAATATTTTTATAATGTTGCTAACATTTTCCCGAGGCCAAAGCCAGGAAACCAGCTTGCGTCATTTCCACAAGAGCTGCTCAGCAGTGTCCTCCCTAACCCGATGCACATACTAGTAGCAATGAAGTACATAAAGTTTCGAGGCGGCCAATGGCTTGTTTTGTCCTTTATCGTTAACAGTTTGCAAACTGGATGTTTGGTTTTGGCACACTGCTTCAGATGGTCACGAGTAGAATCCCTTCAGTATTTAGAAGACTAACTCCTTAATTAAAGCCAAATATGCTCAAGGACTTGAGTTTAAGAACGACTCACTGTTACCAATCAATATTATATAAAACCTGTTTCTTGTTTAACCCAAATGATGGAGGTAAGCTTTTTCTCCTAGAGTCTTTAGATGCCATGAGAGTAAATACGACTTCATGATGCATCCTATTTCTGATTTGCTCTAGGGAAATGACAGGTTCTGGGCACTGTTTGGTAGATACCACAGCTGCATTTTAAAACTTGAAGTTGCTTTAAATATTTCCAGCAAGGGTCTTGTGGCCTTTGAGATTGACTTATGTTTGCTCAGCTGCATTTCCTCCTGATTTAATATTGATTTAATATTGCTATGAACAGGAGAGTGTGTAAAAGTAAAAAGTGTATACTATTTACAAGTTTAAAGCCTTCCTTTAGCTTACCAAGGGTTAAGTGACTCACTTGCCTGTGGGATAATGATATGCAAATCTTTTACTTTGATATGTGAAAGTTTTTGCTATCTCAAATAGTATTTTTCAGCTATAATCATCAGTTTAAGTAAATGTTCCCATAATTTCAAGGTACAGATACAAGATTTTTGTCTGGTAGTCTTTGGCTGATTTTTTTTTCCCCATGAGAAGTCTTCAGGTAGATGAATTATGACTTCAAAGTACTGAAAAACAGAGCCAAGAAATAAGGTCAAGCTCTATCGTTCCAGTATTTTCGGGATCCAGCTGCTTAAAGATCTTGAATAGCGTTTCCAGCCGAACCAAACACCGTACAAAATTATCAAAATCGATGATGAGCTGATCATCTGCAAACCGAGCAACGATCACTTGGTGAAGTTGACAGGGCATGTTGAAACCTTTGTTTCTTTTGTTTCCAAACTGTTTGCTGTTCTTCTGCTTGCTTCCTTAATAATGCATAAGATTTTTCTTGCCTCTTTTTCCACTGTCATGCTACTTCAGGCTGCTAATCATGCTTCCTTTCCATGTTTGTTTAGTTATCTCTGAATCAGCTTGGAGATCAGTCTCATCCTGGATGTAGGTGGCAGAAACGAATTGTGGTAAACTAATATTAATTTTTCCTTTTTCCACAGTAAATGCATTTTCAATGAGATTATAGCTGCCTGGAAGTAAGACTGCATTTCCCCAGTCTTAAATCCTTTGCTGCTCCTGTAATATCTAATATGCTCTGGCCTCTGTCTCTAACCTTTTTCACATCACTCTTACACCTGCTTATTCTGTTTCACCTCTTAGGGTCTTGATCCTCAACCACTGCAAGCCCATTCTTGCTTCATGGCAGGTTCACCTCCTGTGCCCTCTACCTGGAGTGTTTCCTCCACCAAATCTTCACTCATTGACATCATTCACATCTATGCTATGGACTAAACAATGGTCCTTCCCAAACTGATATGTTGAAGTTCTTAATCTCCAATGTTTGCTGTTTTGAGAAAGACCTTTGGGAGATAAATAAATATAAATAGGCCTTGAGGGTGGGACCCTCATGATGAAGTTAGTACTTTTAAAAGAAGAGATGCCAGTTTGCTCTCTCTCTCTCCATCATGTGAGGACACACAACACAACCATCTACAATTCAGGAAGAGAATTCTTATCAGAAAAAAGATTGTGCTACCACCTTGGTATTGGAATTCTAGTCTCTAGAACTGTGAGGAAATAAATTTCTCTTGTGCAAGCCATCCAGTATGTGTTCTTATGACGGTCTGAGCTACTAAGAGTCTCCTATTTCTTTCTCTTACAAGTATTTCCTGGCCTGTATCTAAAAGAATCTTTCCTACTTCATGTCTTTATTTTCTAGGTCCATAACCTTACTTTGTTTTATTCTTTGTACCCATTCTCTGAAAATGATACATTTTCTATTGTTTGCCTTACTCTTTGCACCACCACTAAAGTGGAAGTTCTGAGAGAGCCAGGACTGCTTCTTGCTCAGTGATTTCTCTTAGTATCTAAAAGAGTGCTGGTTACATGATGGATCTCAATAAATATTTACTGAATGAATGAAAGGCCAAAAGAACACGTTACACCCAGACTTGGGTGTGAACAAAAGTAAGGGGACTCAGATTGAGGCAGATCTGCAACCACAGAGATTCCAACAAGGTGCTGCTTAGAAGGCAATAGATGTAAATGGAAATGAGAAGAGTGGGAGGATATTTACAAGGAAGGAGAGTTAAGGCTTTAGGTTATATTTTAGCTGGGTTTTGCATCCAATCCGAGAACAAGAGAAGGAATACATATGATGAAGAGATCAGTGTGAGTTCAGTGAAAAACAGTGAGTCAGGATCCTAATTACAGCAACCTTCCTGAGTAGTGCTTTTAGATGGAGTAGAGAAAGTTTCTTTGGAGTCAGGAAGTTTCATAAAGGGATTACTAAATTAAATTAAATTAAATAGTTATCAGGTGTTTTTCTCTTGGCAAGGATCCTATTTAGATAAGGTTTAAAAATATACATAGAAACACACTCTATATCAATATTGCATTAGAAGAAACTCATAATGATTTAGTGCTAATTTTTCTGTTAGGTCCATTGTCAAGATTTAGGAGTCAATGAATGCTGAAACCTCTTATACCTGAAGGGTCCACTTATTAACATGGAGATTATTGTAGAGAGATGACCATGATCCAGTGCTGCACAATTATTTCAGAGATTTTTTTAACATCACGTAAAAATATATCACATCACTTCTAGATTTTATGATAAAGAACCAAGATAGCACAGTGATATTGGGACAGAAACTTGATGTGTAAATAATGGATGATCAAATATAGGATTTATTCAATTGTTAATATTTCTGTGTGAACTACACTGACAATGCAGTGGTTCTATACAGGGGTTCTATAACTATGGAAAAGGAGATTTCCATGTTTCTAATTAAAACCTGCATTTCAGTGACCTAAAATTTGTTGTGAATGTGAAATTCACATATTTTGAAGTCTTTCATTATTAAATGCAAAATGTTTTGAAATTTACATTGCATATGGTATGTTTATAACATGTGTGTATACCAAACCTTGAACATTCTGTGTTGAGTTTAGATATATAAATCTCATTGTCTGGCATTCAAGCATTTTTATTTTTGGTTTTCTAAGACTGTTTTTGAAAGAGGTATTCATTGATGATGGTTCAAAATAGAACAACAAAACAACACAAAATATAAATTAATCATTCGCTTTCTCTAGTCTTCTTTCTCACTCCAACATGTGTGGTTCTTCTGTAGCATTCACTGTAATGATGTCTTTTATAATTTTTCAATTTGTCCACCTCCTCCGGAGGTCAGATGGGGAAGCAGTTATATTTTCCAAATACTTTATAGAGATAGGAGGAGGCGTGTGGAGCTCCACTGGTATTCTAATGGCTATGGAGACAGGGGTTGGGGGTGAATGCCATCCACTTTGTACTCCTAAAACCACAGTCATTTGAACAGATTATCTACTCTTAAAGGAAGAAAATAGGCAGAAAATTGTAATATGAACTCTTTTTACTGGGACCTAGTTAAGTCTATGAAATTTCATATTATTTTCTAATTATACTTGTTATGGGCTCAAAAATGATACTTGGGTAACATCCCAAGTAGACTCATAGAATTACCATAAAGAAAGTCATTTTTTTTTTTGGCAGTGCTGGGGATTGAACCCAAGCCTTGTGCATTCAAGGCAGGCACTCTACCAACTGAGCTACATATTTGATTCAAATGTATGAATTGTCAAGATCATTGTACTGTCATGTGTAACTAATAAAAAAATTTTTTTAAAAAGTCACTTTTAAAAACCCAGTGCCTACATGGGAGACAGTTGTATTTAGCAAGAGATATGACACTCATCCATCAGTGTTTCAGGATTTGAATTCTGGCTTGGCCATGAATGGCCTAATACAATGCCTCACATATTTAAAATCATGTATATATTTGGTGTTAGCATACAAAAACGATCAAATTGGCCTAATAACTGTCTTATAAAGGATTATATTCTATGATCGAAATGTACTTAGAGCAGACAGTCCAGAGAACCCAGAAATTCTGAGCATCAAAGCTAAAATAGTCATCTAAAAAATGAATCAGCTACTGTTCCTATACTAGATACTTCATTTTCTGTTGCTAAAATATGTCTATTTTCTTTTCTCCATCCTTACTGTCACTTTTTTCAGGATAGTGGCCCCCAGCAAAGTTAAATTGTATTTCATATGGCTTTTGGACTATGAGTAAAATCCTTTTTCTGAACTCTTACCCACTTCTAGCTTTATGGTGGTGTTAGGGAGGTGTGCTGGCTCAAAAAAGGTGAAAATATCTTGATTGCTGCAAAACAAAAAAAAAGTGGAAATGTACTCATTGCTGAGAAAAGAATGAACATATAGTTCCAGAAAAATATGCACAAGTTGCTTAACACTTTGCAATTTGTCCCATTTTAGTAGTTTCAAAGGCTGTCAGCTTCATAGTAAATGTTCAGTTGTCTAATTCCAATGGCTGTTACTGAATGTTCAGTTGGCCTTGGAACGACAAAGATTGATTTATAGAATAGAAGCCCTGACACTGATTATTCAAGCTAAGTGTCTGTGGTCACTTTTCCTTAAGTTGACATTTTAAAAAAAATCTAAGGATCAGATGGACTCTACCAGATTTTTCTGTTTATGGTATTGCTTTAGTAAGATGAACATAATCATGATCTCACTCAAAGTACTTTTCAAGAGGTAACAACCTGTTTAAACAATAAGCATGAAACAGGTTATAGACTATCTAGGTTTATTTATGTATTATGGTCTTTGATTTCTTGTGGAAGAGTGCATGAAAGTCTTCCTAAATTATTGCCCCACTATGCCCTTTTAATTCTGTGGGAAGTTGGTCCCAAAACAGTCTTCAACATTTGTGGATAAGAAAAAGATTTATAGATTGTCTCAGAATATAATATGTTCACATACCTCAATATCTTATTAGCTGACTCTGATTGATTAATGCCCCCAGAGCAATCTCATGCAGTTATCAAACATAACATTTCAGTTATGTATATGTTTTCTTTAAAACAGAAATCTTAAAATCATGACAATTGCTATTTTAATTGTAGCATTGCATTGAGAGATGAGAAATCTTGGGCATATTATTTTTTTCCAAACTAACTTACTTTGTGATCCCAGGGTAGTCAGTTTTTGCCTTGTTTTTCTTGTTTGTAAACCAGAGATGATGCCATGTGCCTCCTTACCAAGCATGTGGTGAGGATTAATTAGATAAATATCAGCAGAGCCCTCTGAGCAACTTAGGGTTGAGGTGTTTATCCATCCGAGGTATTATTGTCATTATCATTATCATGCCATTTCACTGGATCATAAATAAAACTCAAAGCTGTTAAAGATGGAAAAGATTTTGTTGGCCTGCCAAATTCCACCTCACAACCTCTCTAAGTAGCAGGGCGAGGCCCATCGAGTCCCTTGACAGAAGACATATAATGGATTAAACTGGTACTTCACTTGATCATAGCCAAAAGGTTTGTGTTAATGAGCTTAATAGTATTTACTTGGTGGGTGTCCAGAACAGCTGTCCTTTTTTTGTTACAGGTGCCAAAACCAAAGCCAAAGCAAGTCTGGATTTAGCAAATCCAATTACTTCTCAGGATTTGCTCCCTTCCAAGACAGCACTTATCATAATCATTTGCTGATAATAGACACCCTGTTAAGTTGATACTAGATACTCAGAGCCAGATTCAGGAATCCATTTTCTTTCTTAAAACGCTGTTTTAACTTTATGTAATAAGGCTTATCAGACATGTTTTACATTTAGAGTGAGAGTTTGCCTTTGATAATGATAACACCAAACAACTAATTCCAGATTCTCTTGATTTGATAACACCTCTACAAGAATAGCATTTTAATTGTTTCCAAGCTCACAAAGATATTTCTGATTAATTTTTTTCTTGTCTTCAAGAGCAAAAAGGGAATTCAGAGGACATCCTAATTAAAAACGAAAATGGATCATCACACAAGTAGCTTATTATGAGATGTAAAACCCCATGAAAAATGAATATAATCTTTCTCAAGCAGGGTAAGCTGTGTGTATGTTTTAATAATCCAGAACACCTGGATATTTCACAGCCAAATAGAAGGCAGAGATGTAAGGTGAAAGTGACCTTGTAATAAGGAAGAATTCGCGTATGGAAGGAGGATGCCTGAGTGAGCAGACTAACCGGCGACTGAAATTAGAAAACCCTTCCAATCAGTATGAGCTAGAGAGAGCATATATTGGCAGAATGACTGAAATGACATTGACAGCCAATAGCTCTCAGGCTGCTCACATGCAAGCCAGCCTGCTAGGTACCTTTCTTAAAGAATTTATTTATTTTCTTGCAGAGAAGAAGAGCAGGGAAAAAAAGGTGCATTTGGTTTGGGAATGCATAAATTCCATGGTAAGCCTTGTTTTGGAGTGTTCATATTTTCTGTCAATAGCCATTTTATTTCTCTAGGTAAAACATCCTTGCTTCAGTGGATTAGTTTGATAAATGCTTCATCCATTAATAAGTAAAAGTCTCTTTTGCCCATTGGCAGCATATAGAAGATGTTTCAAAACCTGATTTGGTTAATTGTAGGTTTCATAAAGTAACATATTTTTTGGTACTTTAGAAGTCTTTCTGTATCTACTTATTTATCCTGATGTTCAAAGTTTTCTGCTTAAAATAATATTATTTATCTAGGCAGCTTGTTTTGACTCTTGAATTTCCTTTTGCTTCTCCTTTCTCTGGCCTCCAACTTTGTAATATTCCATAGCTATAGATATCATTTATCCCAGGCTTTCAGGGACTGTCCTAGCATCTCTCTGCAGTTTAACAAATCACCAGAATGAATGTCCTAGGCATCTGAATAACAATTTGTTATGCTGTCTAGCCCACCAAGAAACTACAAAATTCCTGGGTCAGGTGTGTTTTGATCAGTTCATAAGGAAAATGTGGTCCATCTGTCCATGAAAATCATGAATTTGAAAACATAAAAAAACTACCTATTTGTGGGTTGTGAATGTTTTACTTTAGTCTATAAGTATGTTTCCACAATATAAGAGTAAGTCTATGTAGATTTATTTTCAAGCAGGCCTTTAAAATACTGTGTGTTGATAGTGACCCAATTTTTCACCCTTCTAGTAGTTAAGTCTGTACATATTTATAGAATGTCTAATTTATTCATAATCACCTTCATCTATTGGTTATAGAGTCAGTGCCAAGTTCCTAGAATAAGGAAATTAAGATGTGAACTGAATAATTGATGTCTTAACATAATCATCTCAAAGATTAATTTTTCTGGAAAGTATCAATAAAAAATTTTAAAGAAGAATAAATGCCATTACATTAGCATTTTGTTTTGATAAAGTCAAAGCTATTTTAATTTTTTTTTTTTTTTTGGTACTGGGGATTGAACCCAGGGGCACTTAACCACTGAGCCATATCCCCAGCCCTATTTTGTATTTTATTTAGAGATAGGGTCTTGCTGAGTTGTAAAGTGCCTTGGTAAGTTGCTGAGGCTGACTTTGAACTCATGATCCTCCTGCCTCAGCCTCTGGAGTCGCTGTGATTATAGGCATATGGCACCATGCCCAGAAAAGTTATTTTAGAGACTCATATTCATCACTTACCAGTAAGCTTTTGTATACAAATCTGGTAATACTCATATTACCTATTACTTACTCGTTATTTGATCAGGAATTAAAATCTGATATCAAGAGAGGAAAAAAAAATGTTTATGTAATGAGATCTAAATATCAAAAAGTCTGAGTCTAGAGATGCTCTTTTTAGATAGAATTTTGGGGAACAGGGCCCTCAATTTCCTTACTCCTATATGCCCAGAATGCTAGACATTTTTTCTTTATTTGGCCAATAGAATATTATTTCAAGGAATCCAGGTAAAAGAAGGTCACACTGCTAACTAATAAGACCTTTACCAACTTTGGTCTTATGTCTTTAATAAATGTTTACTGACTTGCTTTCATAGGTCAATCATTCGTCCTTGTTTTGAAGAATATGTGAAGAAGACTACTTCCAAAACAATCAAGATGCTCTAGTCATTTGATTGCTGCTTGATAAATTTTAATTCCTAGCAGCTAAGATTGGCAAATGAATATTGCTTTTTGTCTCCCACATAGATCTTCTTTCTCTTTACCTTGACTGAACTGGAAGACTCGAAGATTAGAATATACTAGGAATAAGGAAGTATTTGCAAGGATATATATGTATATATATCTCTATCTATCTATCTATCTATCATATATATATATGATATCTATCTATCTATCTATCTATCTATCTATCTATCTATCTATCTATCCACCGATACCCCATATACATATATGTGTGTGTATATACCACCCATACATGTACATGTACAACATACAGAGATATGAAGAGGATATCTGTCTTTCTAAGAAAACATGTTAGCTATTAGATAAAGCTGTATTCTTATCTTTGAGATTGTCTTTGATGAAATAAAGAGTAATTTTTTTTTTTTACCATAAATAATACTGCATTCCTTCCTGATTAATTTATTTAGAAATTGGCATTGCCATTTTCTCTGTCACTTTTACTTTATCTGGGCTGCAATGTGTGTTCACATATTTCTGAATAGCATTTTTAATAGCATCTTAAAAACCTAGCAATACATTTTCGATGATAGAAGACATTTAAGTCCTGGTGAAATATTTTTGACTGCAATTAGTTCTGTCTAGGATGGCATATTCTTATTGAATAATCACTAAATTTCTATACAAATCTTCATAACTGTCTTAAAGCAAAATTACTAAAAAAACAAGACCACCTATTTAAGAAACAATATTGGTTATAGATTTGCTCCTAAATATATTTTATATTCTTGTGGATTGGACATCTAACTTTCCTCTCTCACATTAGAGCAATCCAAAGTTGGGTAGCTGCAATGATGAGTATAATTGCATAATTCCCAACTTAAATGAATCCCCTATTCTACAAACTCTGTTTCTAAACTGTCTTTATTAATAGTTAATTGATAGTCTCAATATATTTAATACCAACAAAATGTAAAACTTCCAATGAGTGATTCTGATGAGTACTAATAGTTGAAGCCACTAGCAGTTTAATTTATTGACTGTAACATGTCAGGAATGAGTGTGTAAAGGTGAATAAAATGTAGTCCTGATCTTCAAGGTGTTTATAGTCTAGTGGGAAAGACAAACATCAATTTACACTGATTTCATGTGATATAATCTCCAACCAAAGAAAACCCATTTAGGTTTTAATTTGTTTTCTAATCTTTTACTGCATTAATCTCTGATTTTCATTAAATGTTTTGAAATTAGGTAAAAAAAAAATCGTTGTGTCAACTTCACTGGTTTTGTTAGTACAAGCAATGAAGGCAAAAGTCACTGATAATGTTGGGATTATGTTCCGAACAATTCCACCAAAAAAAGTTTTTTAAAACTGCACAAACAAAAATAAACAAAAAATCATATTTGTCAGTATTTTCCCCATAATGCAAGCCTACTTCACTTAATGCTAATTTGTTTTATAACTTTATTTGACAATCAATGCTTAGTTCTCATCCATATTGACTGTGGATTTTTACAAGTGACAGCTGGGATATAGGTACAAAATACACAACTTGTTTGGTGAATGCTCATCCTCATTACATTTTCTTGACAACCATGTGTGGATATTATATAGAACATTTCTTATTCCTTTGGTGCAGATGATTATTGAGTTTGGTATCCGTCTGCACTTTTGGAGTTCCCACCTCCTTCATGACAAACTTCTGGTTTCTTTTTGAGGGGGTGGGTGGGTAACAGGGGATTGAACTCAGGGGCACTCGACCACTGAGCCACATTCCCCAGCCCTATTTTTTTGTATTTTATTTAGAGAGAAGGTCTCACTGAGTTGCTTAGCACCTCGCCATTGCTGAGGCTGGCTTTGAACTCGCTATCCTCCTGCCTCAACATCGCAAGCTGCTGGTATTACAGGTGTGCACCACTGCATCCAGCAAACTTTTGGTTTTCTTTGAGTGCACAAGAGCATGCTTTTTGAGACCCACTCCATGAGTGTTGATGGTATATCCTCAGGTCACCACATTTTTTTTTTAAGAGAGAGAGAGAGAGAGAGAGAGAGAGAGAGAGAGAGAGAATTTTTAAAAATATTTTTTAGTTTTTGGTGGACACAACATCTTTATTTTTTATTTTTATGTGGTGCTGAGGATCGAACCCAGCACCCCGTGCATGCCAGGCGAGTGAGCTACCTCTTGAGCCACATCCCCAGCCCAAGGTCACTGCATATTTGATGGCAGATCTGCCCTTTTTGTTATGCTTCATTGCAGAAGCTATTCTGCCCAGCCCGTGTTGGAAAGGAAGAGTGTGCAGGATTGTGCTGTTTTTTTATTATTGTTTCTTATATCGTGGTGATACTGTGAAAAATGCCAGATTTGCTCCCAAACTGTCAAATGAATCCAAGCCACAAGAAGGAGGAATAAGTGTTTTGCAAGATGAATTCTACAAGCCATATCTTTCATGAGTGTTGGTTGGCATTTTTGAATTGAGCACAGCATCAGGGGAGGTTATTTTCTAGTGAGCAAAAGGACATGGACAAACAATGAAAATCTCAGATTTATTATGTCTGTGTAGAACGAAATCCTGTACAATCTAGGCTCTGATTTCTTCTACTGAATGATACAGAATTTGAGGAGGAGGAAGCATACTTGGTCTCACTCCAAGGTCTCTATTAATAGATATGATTTGTCTCTCACTCACAAACCCATATTAACATACATACTTAAATGCACATACACATTTATATACAAAGTCTCTGGTGATTTGGACAGTGCTATTTATGGATGAGATAGGCTCTGGTTTCTAAATCCTGCGGTAATTACTTTATTTCTTGAAGCATGAGATTTGATTACCCATTTGTTATTATTCATGCTGCGTAATATTTTTTTCCTGTCACTTTATGTAGCTCTTCTAGAAAAAAAGTCCCTTACAAGTTAGCTCAGGAAGACCAATGTTGCATAGGTAGAGCAAGTTAGCTATCACCTCTGCCAACAAATGTATAGAATTTTAAGGAGCCCTAACGTGAAGACTGGGTAGATTTCTATTTCCTAAGGGAAACTTTTACAATGAAGAAGTTTGGTGGTTTAAAAATATAAGTGATTTTGAAGAGTGAGGCAAATAGGTATTAATTAAATACAACATGGAACAATGTAATGACAAGTTATGGTTGGTGTTTTAGTCAGCTTTTTCATTGCTGTGACTAAAAGGCTTGACAAGAACAATTTTAGGAAGAAAAGTTTATTTTGTGGCTCAGAGTTTCAGAGGTCTCAGTCCATACACAGTGGTTCCATTCCTTGGGGCTTGAGATGAGGCAGAACATCATCGTAGAATAGTGTGTCAGAGAAAAGCAGGTCAGGCCATGACCACTAAGGAGCAGAGAGAAATCTGCTCAACAAAGACAAACTGTAAACCTCAAAGGTATACTTCCAATGACCCCCCTCCTCCAGCCACATCCCACCTGCCTATTACTACCCAGTTAATCCCTTTAAGGGGATTAATGATCTGATTGGATTAAGGCTCTCATAACCCAACTGTTCCACTTATAAACCTTCTTCATTGTCTCACAGGTGAGCTATTAGGGAACACCTCATTTCTGAACCATAACAGTTTGGTCCTGAACAATTAAAAGGGAATATAGGAGACTCATCATTTTTGCATATGCTTTAATAAGAGACCCAGTAACTTCTGTGAAAATCGTTTACAATCTTGAGTTCTTCCTGTGAAATATGCTTGTTCTAGGGATACTATGTATGATAAAAATGAACCACAAATTTAGGCAGTTTAGTGTTGACATTGGAGAAATTTGGCTTACTATAAAGAGAAAAACAAAGTTGATTTCTGTTTTACCAATACAGCAGTAGGTTTGAGATGTCAGAGGCCTTACTATAAAAGGTTAAATGCCACTGATAGAAGGAAACAGAGAATATTTTGTAACAGGGAAGGAGGATGATGTTTTAGATGAGATTTCAAAGGTATGAATTCTAAGATGATAAACATCTAGGTTTGCTTTTGTTGAAATAAAAGACTTTTGCTCAACAAAGGCTGCTATAGACAGAGTAAGGTGCTATTTGATTGTTTGGCAGATAATATTTGCATGCAAAGTCAAGAAGAGATCTTTTTTTTTTTTTTAAGAATATGAAGTGATATTTTTTTCAAGAATAACAAGAAAATTGTAGAAATTTAAGTGGAAAAATAGTCAAAGAATATACATTGGTAATTTAGATAAATAAAAGCCTGATTTGCCACTGAGTATCTAAGGTAGTAATCCAAGAAATGGAACTGAATATAACACTGAGAAACAATCATATATACATCAGATTGGTCATAATTAGAAAGGTGAGTGCTACCAAGATTGGAGAGGAGAGATTATAACTCTTATACTATGTTGGTCAAAACAAATGGAATAATATATTTTTTTCCATCTGGGAATGAGACTGCTAGTCTCTAGTGAAAACAAGAATATGCATGCCTTGCTCACTGCCCTCCAAATCCCGCTGCAGCCCCGATGCCGAAACCAAAGAAGCAGAATCAGCAACAGCAGCAGCCACCACTGCCCGAGCAGGAAGAGACTGGAGATGAGGAAGATGACAGTCTCATCGGACCACCCAGCCTTCTGGGCCCTCCCCGCGAGGACAATGGAAAGCCTGATGACCCCAAATCAGCTCTTCCCAAAGGTCCTCCAGAATCAAGGGGACGGATGATTCCACCACTGATGAGTCTCCCACCTCCTCCCTGGGGCAGAGGCCCAATCCGGGGAGGCCTCAGCCCCAGGTCTGGCCCATATGGTCATGGTTCAGCACTGAACCCCCTTTTCCGGGGCCAGTCCATGGGGGTCCCTCCAGAGAAAGCTTTCACAAAGAGCAGAGAAACTCTCGCAGGCTCAAAAGCTGGTCTCTTATCGAGAATACCTGCCTGCCTAAGGATGGCCCCCAGGTTATGGAAGACAAATCTGACCGCCCCATCTGTCGACACTTTTCCAAAAAGGGCCACTGTAGATATGAAGACCTCTGTGCCTTCTACCACCCAGGCGTCAATGGACCTCCTCTGTGAGACTGTGCCTTCCCATCCAGGCTGGAAGGAGCCCTCCGTGACCCAGCGGCCAAGTTATTTCCCTGTGGCCCTATGATGGCTACTGTGAGGCTCTTCCACCCAACACCCTTGGTCAATGACACGTCCACCCCATCCACCACCTCCCTGGTTTGGGGTCCAGAGCTGTGTTTCATCACTGGTGCACAGTGCACTCTGTATTCTGATCCAGCCTCCAGAGACATGCCTTTGCGACCCCTTCTTGCTCCCTTCAACTGCCTCCTGGATCTTCTTGCCTTTCGCCAAAAGACTGCTGAACAGGAAACCTCTTTGGTGCTGTTTCTTGTGCATCTGTCCACCTGTCCCCAGTACTGCCCTCAATCCCTGAGAGCCCTGGAGCGGTTTCCTACCCACTTTAGCTGCTTGTTTTAAGTCCTTTTTATGTGACATCCCAGTGTTTTCAGCTGCTTGGGAAACTCGCCAGGTTTTCTGACCTGGGGTCAAGTTTGGGTGACTGGTTCAGAGTTGCTCCCTGAAAGGCAACTGTTCCTGCTTTTGGATTTTGTAGTTTCTCTGTCAGTAGCATGGTCCCCACCGCTATGGTCTGTGATCACTGTGCTTTGTGAAACTGCATCCCCCGTAGCCTCTCTCAGTGTCCGCGGCATTTGTGTGATTTCCCAACTTGGGAGAATTGTGAAATTCCACAAGGCTGCCTCCCTGGTCCTCCCTGTACTTCTCCTGGTGTTGATTATTCTTGGTCTGACACAGGCCAGTGACGTCTTGTAAAGCCGCAGATGGGCCTCCCTACCCAGCTCTTTTTCAGCCCATTTGAGTTAGACTATGCCAATGTGCAGCCACCAGCCCTTTCATTTGAATTCTGTGAATCTCCACCTGGCCGATCTTTGGGTGGAACCTGGACTGTACTATTGATCTGACACTCTTCCCTCACATCCCTGGCACTGGTTGTTTTCTGTGAAAATGGCAGGGAACAGGTTCAGTTTTGAGCTGGCCCTGAGGAAATGGGTCAGGAGTTGTGTGGGCAAGAGGGAGGGATGAGAGCCATTGGAGAACTGAGAATGAATTTTTTTCTTTTTAACATATTTTTATATTAGTAATAAACGCAGTGGAAACCCCCCAAAAATATGCATGCCTTTTTCTCAATTAAATTGTATATTGTAATTAGTTAAATAGTTTCTATTGAAAAAATAACTATATTTTCTTAGTTTGATGTTATGGTTGGAGTAATAGTCTTCTATTCCATATCAATTAATCAAAATAATTTTTTTCACTTTAAAAATTCTATTATATATTCTAATATTTGGCATATGGTAATCTTACAGGCTTAAAATTACTTTTAATTCAATGCTTTGGGAAATTTTGTATATGATCCCATTTTATAAGAGAATGGTGAACTCCTATTTTTTGTGTGAATATATATGTCAAGTTTGTTTGTGTATTAATATATATGGATACTAGGAATTAATTTCTTCTCTAACTACTTATTTAGTTATAGACTTACCTTGTGCATTTCAGAGGCCAACCTGCTGTTCACATCTCTATTTCTTATACTGGAAAAGGAGACTAGTATTTCACAATTTCCATTGATACTTATTACCCACCATTTGCTTCATCTTCTGTGTTTGCTGACTGTGTGAAATTTCTCCATGATTCTATTAGACAGCACAATGCTGAGACTCTTGAGGTCTTTTCCCTGTCTTTGGCCTGCTATAGTTTTCTGTGTTCTTCTTTACCTGTCTATCTGATGCCAGATGTTCTGTCTCTATCTCAGAAAGTCCTAATAATTTCTTGATTGGGTAAAACTATATATTTTAATTTTTAATCTGCTTTCTATCATTTCAGTGATATTTGGTAGGGAAAAGAAACTAACATGTTTGCTCTTTTCTTCATCTTGAACTAGATGTTTCTCTCTTCTTTACAGGATACCCTCCATTAAGTTAAGTAAAAAATTTGGTGACTCCACTAATCAATCATATTTTTTTTCTTTTAGCTCAGACGAAACAACTTCAAAATTACCATCCATGAAGCCATCAGTTTTCCTATCGCCTTTGTATTTCCTTAGCACAAAAAAAGTATACACATACACACACACACAAATACTACTCACAAATTGGTATACTTCTTACCCATAAAATTATAGAAAATTTATTTTTCTTTGCATCTTAAAAAAGTTATTTCAATTAAAGAAGATACCCTATGTCTATGTTCACTATATTCTAATTTACTTTATATGTACTAAATTTATTTTTCAGAAGCAAACTTTCCTTTCTCATTTGGGCCATAGAACACTGAGATAAGAAGTCAAATAAAGGGAAAGAAGCAAACAAAAATTCTTCAGAGTAAATATTAAAAAAAATCCTGATTTAGAATAATTAAATATTTTAAGAACAAGAAGTTAAATCACCCCTTTTTATGGATAAGGAAGTTAATTTTAAATTTCTTTTTAAATATAACCCCTTTATGAGATCACATGAGAAAACTGATGTTAAATATATAAGGCAGCCTCACTGTGCAATTCTTAAGGACATGGGAATGTAGTTTTTTAAGGGAAGTGCAGCAACATTGATGACTTATGGCTGACCACAATAATGCTGCTACTATCATGGACAATCCCAGGAGACTAAAACCTCCCTTTTCACATCAATCATTACAGGAGTATTGAATGGGTGGCTAATGATGTTGTTGGCCTGTGGTTATATTCATGTCTCTTTCTAGGAGAACAATAATCTTCACATTTCTGCTGTAGCCCTGGGCAGAGCAGCAATGAGAATAAAATTTTCTGTTTTCTGTCCAAAGGATGAAAATGCTGCCCCAAAGGCTGCTCATGCTGAAGGTTGAATCCTACTGTTCATTCTCAAATGGTACTCACCTACTTACCAATAAATCCAGTTTCCAAATTTTTTTTGAAAGTTAAAAAATGATGTTGATTGTTACTGAATTCATCCCAATCTTGCATCTCTTAATAATTAGATGAATGAAAAAATATTGCTGATAGTGATAATATAATTATTATTGTTCAAATGAAATTTTCACAGTGACCTCTCTCAAAGTTGTAGATCATGATACAAGAGTAGTGGTGTTGTCTGACTTAGAGAAGATCCTGGAAATCCAGGATCTGTGCTGTACAGCTGCCAGGTGAGAACAGATTCAGCATGAGAGGCATCCCAATGAGATCAAACCATTTACAGTAGGGATAGAAAAAAGAAAAGTCACTTAGTGTAGACAACATGTTTTTCCATAATCTGAATCATTCTTTGTTCTACGGTGGCCTACTTCTGTCTTCTATCCCCTGAAATATCATATTCTCATATTTTCCTCATCATTCAAATTTATCCACTGCTATATTTAATATTAGTTATTCTGTTTTTGCTAAGTAGAATGCTGCTGTGAATTTAATCTTGTGATCCTATTCTTGGCTTTTATCTAAATTACTCAGAATTTTTGGTAACTCAGCTTCTCATTTTCAGAACATTTATTAACTCTGTCATATTGGGCAAGTCATTAACTTCTCTGAGTGTGAAAGGTACTTTGTATGTGTGATGCTGTTTTAGATACTGTACAAATGTGATTAAAAGGCATCTTCTCTACCCTTCCTATCAACTCATTAGTCAAAGCAGCTTCTAGCACAATGTCTTATGCATACAAAATATATTTATGATATTAACTAAATTAAGACGTGGTCTTTGCCTTTCAGCAGAAGGTTGTTAAAAGTGTGAGTTGTCAGTTGGGAACTGCTAAATTCCTATATTATCTAGATGATAGTGGTGACTTGAATTCTTCAATTCCACAGTCGATAGATATTGAAGGCTCCCATCCATATTTCTGTTTATTCTTTGTATAGAGAGGTTAATGGGAGACCTAGGTGTGCTGGTATTCTCAGTTTTTTAGTTTCTTCCCTTGTTTGTATTCTTCCTGTAGTGTATCACTCCAATATGAATCTAGCTTCTTAGTTAATTTTTAGTAGCAAAATATCAGGCAGACATTCATGAAAGTTATAGACTTATTTCTTCCTTAAAAAAGTAAAAAAAAATCTTTAATACCATTTCCTAGTCATATCTACTTTACTTTCTGTATGTATCACCTTCTATGTTTTTATTTTTATATAAATGCTTACCATAAAATGTAAATATAGAGCAAGTGTGTGTGTGTGTGTGCGCGCGCGTGCGTGTGTGTGTTTGTAACATGTATAATAGTTAAATGTTTTATATTTACTTAAAGCATTTATACCATGGTGTTGTGGTATATTTCTCATTCTTTTTCTGAGTTCTTTTATAAAACATTTTTCCTAAGATTCATCGATGTTTATTAACATAATTTAATGTTTGCATGTTTCTCCAGAATTGTTTTATAGTATTATTGGGTTAATTCCTATATTCCTCACAGATTTCATCAATATTTTGACCAATATATTAGTTTCTAAGTGATAATTACTGTTATAGATAAACTCTTGATTTTTTTGGGTATTGTTCAGGTATTATAATGCCAATTGCTTTATTGAGAAGTTAATCTACTGATTCTCTTTTTAAATGTACATAATTAGATCTTTTTCAAATAACATTTTGATTCTTTATTTAAATATTTCTATCTTTGGCTTATCTTATTGCATTGACCAGGACTTACATCAAGTATGCATAAGGATTGCAGTATGTTTTTGCTGGTCACCTATTATACAGTTAAATAAGATATCTTCTATGCCTAGTTTTTAATGGTTTTAAAAACTTATAAAATAAAAATTGTTTCTATTAAATGTTTTTTGTTTTTCTGAAATAACATTTTAAATCAGTTATGATTAATTTAATTAATAAGCTATCTAATTTTGAACCATCTTTCAATTTGTAAAATTTTTATAACTTTGTTATATTCCTACAAAATGCTGTTGGATTCATTCAGTCACAGTTTTTTTAAAATATATTTACAAATGTGGATGGTGTGTGATGATAACATCTTAAATGTCTATGTAATTTTGTCATATATGTTGTTATGCTAGCATTATAAAAATTAGAGAAGCTTTGTTTCTGTTTCTCTTTTCTAGAATGAATTATGGAAGCTACAGGTTATTGTATGTATAATCTGCCTAAAGAAATTATCTGAGTGGTGGGTTCTTTTGGAGAGAAATTTTAATCCACCATTCTATTACTTTTCATGGTGATGAATCTGTTCCAATTTTCTATTCCTATTCATCAGTTTTGACAATTGAGAGATTTATTTATAATTTTTAACTGTGCTCTGTGTTTTCCCTCTTTTATTCTGAATTTTGCTTGTTTCATTTTTTCTTTTTTTCCCTTTTTATTTATTTATTATTAGTTTTTCAAAACATTACATATTTCTTGACATATCATATTTCATACATTTGATTCAAGCGGATTATGAACTCCCATTTTTACCCTATATACATATTGCAGATTCACATCGGTTACACATCCACTTTTTTACCTACTGCCATACTAGTGTATGTTGTATTCTGCTGCCTTTCCTATCCTCTACTATCCCCCCTCCCCTCCCCTCCCCTCCCTTCCCCTCCCTTCCCTTCCCATCTTCTCTCCCTACCTCATCTACTGTAATTCATTTCTCTCTCTTGTTTTTTTCCCCCTTTCCCCTCACTTCCTCTTATATGTAATTTTGTATAACAATGAGGGTCTCCTTCCTTTACCATGCAATTTCCCTTCTCTCTCTTTTTCCCTCCCCCCTCTCTTCCCTGTTTAGTGGTGATCTTCTTCTCATGCTCTTCCTCTCTATTCTGTTCTTAGTTGTTCTCCTTATATCAAAGAAGACATTTGGCATTTATTTTTAAGGGATTGGCTAGCTTCACTTAGCATAATCTGCTCTAGTGCCATCCATTTCCCCGCAAATTCCATGATTTTGTCATTTTTTAGTGCAGAGTAATACTCCATTGTGTATAAATGCCACATTTTTTTTTATCCATTCATCTATTGAAGGGCATCTAGGTTGGTTCCACAGTCTAGCTATTGTGAATTGTGCTGCTATGAACATTGTTGTAGAAGTATAATTTCAAATTATACTACAGAGCAATAGTAACAAAAACAGCATGGTACTGGTACCAAAACAGGAGGGTGGACCAATGGTACAGAATAGAGGACACAGAGACTAATCCACAAAGTTACAACTATCTTATATTTGATAAAGGGGCTAAAAGCATGCAATGGAGGAAAGATAGCATCTTCAACAAATGGTGCTGGGAAAACTTGAAATCCATATGCAACAAAATGAATCTGAATCCTCTTCTCTCACCATGCACAAAAGTTAACACAAAATGGATCAAGGAGCTTGATATCAAATCAGAGACTCTGTGTCTGATAGAAGAAAAAGTTGGCTCCGATCTACATATTGTGGGGTCGGGCTCCAAATTTCTTAATAGGACACCCATAGCACAAGAGTTAATAACAAGAATCAACAAATGGGACTTACTTAAACTAAAAAGTTTTTTTCTCAGCAAAAGAAACAATAAGAGAGGCAAATAGGGAACCTCCATCCTGGGAACAAATTTTTACTCCTCACACTTCAGATAGAGCCTTAATATCCAGAGTATATAAAGAACTCATTTTTTCTTAATGAATTTTACTAGAGAATTGGTGTATTTTAGATTTTTAATTTTTTTATTATGTAATCTTTTTGGAGTATTATAGTTACACATAGTAGTTGGTTTTATTTTGACAAAATCATTCATGCACAGAATTTGATTTATTCCATTTCAGTTCTCATTCTTACCACTTTCCCCTCTCTTCTCCTATTCTCCTTCCTTTATTCCACTGATACCCTTTTGCTCATTTATTTATTTATTTTTGGTGCTTTCTACACATGCAAAAAAGGTGAAATTCCCTGTAGGATATTTATATATGTACATAACATGGTTTTGTTAAATCGTTTCCATGTTTTTTTCTCTTTCTGATCACTCCTCCCCTATCTCCTACTTCTTCACTGATGTTCCCTAGATCTTCATGATATCTGATTCAGCCTTCTTTTCCTTAGCTTGCTCTGGCTTTCATATATGAGAGAAAACATTTGTTATTGTTTGGATGTGAGGTGTCCCCCAAAAGCTCATGTGTGAGAAAATGCAAGAAGGTTCAGAGGAAAAATGATTGGGTTATGAAAGCCTTAACCCAATCAGTCAATTAATCCTCTGATGGGATTAACTGAGTGGTAACTGAGGGCTGTTATGGTGTGGTTAGAGGAGGTAGGCATTGGGAGCGTGACTTTGGGGTATATGTTTTGAGTAGAGTCTCTCTTTCTTATCATGTGAGCTGCTTCCTTCTGCCCCATTCTTTCCCCATGATGTTCTGCCTCACCTTGAGCTCTGAGGTGTGGAGCTTGCTGTCTATGGACTGAGACCTCTTAGACTGTGAGCCCCCAAATAGCTTTCTTACTCTGCAGTTATTCTGGTAAAATCTTTTAATCCCAGCAGTGAAAAAGGTGACTAAAACAGCATTTGATTCTTGATTTTCTGAGTTGGGATTATTTTACTTAGCACAATATTCTTCATTTTTATCCATTTACTAGCAAATGCCATAATTTCATTCCTGTTTATGGCTGAGTACAATTTCATTGTGTATATATACCACAATATCTTTTTTTTTTTGAGTACTGGGGATTGAAATCGGGAGCATTCAACCATCGAGCTACATCCCTAGCCCTATTTTGTATTTTGTTTAGAGACAGAATCTCAAGGAGTTGCTTTATACCTTGCTTTTGCTGAGGCTGACTTTGAAATTGCTATCCTCCTGCCTCAGACTCCCAGGCCACTGGGATTATAGGAGTGTGCCACCATGCCTGGCAATATTTTCTTATCCATTCATCTACTGACAGGCTTCTGTGAAGGACCTCAAGGACCCAGGCCCCACATTAGGAAATCCAGTCCCTATGCCTTGAAGCTGCAGGATGCTTTCTTACCCAAACCCCATGTCAAAGCCCCACCAGCTGCCCATAGCATTTCAAATGTTGCACAAAGTTACCACAAGATGTTCTATGTAGATAACCCTAACAGGCCCCCTACCACAAAATGTTCCTTTCAGACAGCCCTACCAGCTAAACTTGAGAACTAAGTTTAAAAACAGGAACCAAGAAGGGCAAGGTGTAACTTTAGGGTTTTTCCAAGAACAAAAAGTCGAAAAACAAGTTTACCCACTAGGTGACCCCCCTGCTGGATTCAGAGGAACCAATAGAAGGGCTGTTGCTGTGCTAAGCTAAGAACTAACCCACTTGTACCCTATAAAAGATCTGTATCCCAAAGCCCGGTGTGCCAGTTCACCGAAGCTCCGGCTGAGGTTTCGCTGAGCACCCGCAGGCGCCTGTGTGACAATAAACGCCTCCTGCTTTTTGCAGCCAGTGTCTCGTGTGGTTCGTTCCGGGTTTGGGATCTGTGGATCTTTCATCTGGACTGAAGAGAGAGCTTACAGTATAGGAGAAAATCTTTGCCAGCTGTTCCCTGCTAGGTTTAAAATCCAAATATACAAAGTACTCAAAAAACTTAACACCAAAAAAACAAACAAACAAACAAAAACACCCAGAACAAAACTAAAAACTCAATAAATGGGCAAATGCACAGAGATTTCTCAAAAGAAGAACACAAATTACCAACAAATATATGAAAAAATTTTAACAGCTCTAGCAATCAGAGATACAAATAAAAACTGCACTAAGATTTAATGTCATGTCAGTCAGAGTGGTAATTATCAAGAATACAAATAATAATAAATGCTGGTGAAGATGTGGGGGAAAAGGTACATTCATACATTGTTGGTAGGACTGTAGACTAGTATACCCACTCTGGAAAGCAGTGCAGAGATTCCTGCAAAAATTAGGAATGGAACCACCATTTGACCCAGCTATCCCACTCTTGATATTTTCCTAAAAGAACTAAAATTGGCATACTACAGAAATACAGCCACTTCAATGTTTACAGCAGCACAATTCACAGTAGCCAAATTATGGAATCATTATTATTCAATTATTAAAATAGTTTTAATTTTACTAATCCTTTCTCTTTCTCTTTTTTTCTATTGTATTGATTTTTGCTCTTGTGTTATAGTTTGGAGTTGAGGGGTCCCCTAAAAGCTCATGAGTGAGACAATGCAAGACGATTTAGAGGAAAAATGATTGAGTCATGAAAGTCTTAACCCTATCAGTGAATTAATCCCCTGATAGGATTAACTGGATGGTAACTGAAGGTGGGAGGCATATGGCTCAAGGAGGTGGGTCATTAGGGATGTGCCTTTGGGGTATATATTTTGTATGTATATATATGTTTTGTCTTCTTGCTGATCATCATGTGAGCTGCTTCCCTCCACACTTTTCCAACACAATGTTCTGCCTTACCCTGAACCCTGAGGAATGGAGCCAACTGTCTATGGAAGGAGATCTCTGAAACCGTGAGCCCCCCAAAAGCTTTTCCATCCCTAAAATTGTGCTGAACTTTTCCACCCCTAAATTGTGCTGATCATGTCTTTTATTCTCAGCAGTGAAAAATCTGACTAAAAAAAATCTTTATTATTCTTTACTTAAAAAAACCCATTCCATTGCTTATTTTTAACTTTTTGAACTGGATACTTGATGAATTTATTTTTAGTGATTTCCTATTTTTAAAATCTATAAATTTGACGTTACACATATCACTTTACTTATAATATTATGGTTTGTAATTTTTCATAACCTTTTAACAGTATTTTATAATTTGATCTCTCATTGATTTTTTGGATCTAGGATTATTAGTTTTTAGTTACAATCATCACACATCTTGTACATGTATGGAAATGTCACATTATATTCCACAAACACACAATTGTACATTCCATGTACGATTTTTATGTGTCAATTAAAATTGAAAATATTTTTAAATGTTTTAAAATATTTTCTGTGTTGGTAATTCTTTTGAATTTATTAAGACTATATTTTTAACCCAATTCATGATGGCTTTTTAAGTTTCTTCTATGTGTATAAGAAGAATGTTCACTGAATGTAAATTTTTCAATATATTAGGTCATTTGTTAAAAATACAATTTCTATCTTTGCTGGGAGCCATTAGCCAAGTAGGTATGACAATTTCCTTGCCAGTGTACCCCATGTTGCTGACATGTTGCAGTGACATTGAATGTAGGTGACCTTGCTCAAGGACCAAGGCAGATTAGGGTGTTCCCGGTTTAAGATAATCGTGTTTAGGGCGTTCCCGGTTTAGGTTCCAGGTTTAAGGTTTAAGATTATTCCTGCTGGGAATAGGGCGTATCCTGCTGCCTGAGTTCCCCTTGAGTTCTCACGGGATTCAGAATATATTTTGGAGATAGAAGCCCAGTGGAGGTGGATTTGGGCAGAGAACGTGGATTTCCCCAGAACGTGATTGTAGACGGCTGGTGTGAGTTCGGGAATAAAGAGTTGCTGTTTGAATCTACAAGCTGTGTGGTGGCTTGTGATTTTGTGCCCAGCCAGACTGCAGCATTTGTGCCCAGCCAGACTGCGGCATATCTTCTATGTTGTTTTCTTAATCTGTTAACTTTTAGATGGCTGTATTTTAATATCTACATATCTACTTAAAATTCTTAGTAATTATTTCAGTTTCAGTCTGATATATTATGAGATTAATTATTTGAAGTGTATTTTCATCATTATTATATCTTATTTATATGTTGTTTCTTTTTCCAGTACAATCATAGGAACGGATAACAGTTCATAACCCATTTCTGTTGCCACTAACTTGTTTTCTTTCCCCGTCTCTTCATTTCCATTTCTCCCTCTTAGTTCTAGGTGTTTCTAAAACCTTCAAAGTTGTTTCTATTGGGTATTTCCCTATTGATCAACTTTTAGCTAAGTTAATAATGCTCAGTATTTTGAGGAAAACACTCTATTTTTTTAAACATTTATTTTTGAGTTGTAGGTTGATGTAATACCTTTTTTTTGTTTTTTAATGTGGTGCTGAGGATCAAACCCAGTGCCACATGCATGCTAGGCAAGCGCTCCATCACTGAGCCACAACCCCAGCCCCCAAACCCTCTATTTTTAATCATAATATTTTCATTGGCTTTTTCCTAAGAATGTTCTTGCTTTAAGAGAATTGGTGGTATCACTTGTCACTTGGGTATAATGAGGTGTTCTTTTTTTTTTAAATATAAGGTAATTTTATGCAATGTAAGAAATATAGTTAGAGAACAAAATTCATTTAAATATTAGTATTATGGTTCGTGGAAATTTGCAAGGAACACTCATGAATTGATGATAGTTTTTAGGATTTTTAAAACAGAAACAATTCTTCTATATGCAATTTGGTTTAACTAAAAGGAAATCTATTAGCAGACAAGAAGAAGCATATCTGGGGTGTACTATTGATGCCTTAATAGAGACAAATCTTTGGGAAGTGTTTTTTATTTCTCTGGCAGATCACAATAAGAAATTTTGGGGTAGAAATAGTTTATAGAGTGTAAAGAGTGTGTAAAGCATAAAGAGTGGTAAAGGATACAAAAGCAACAGAGTCTCTTACTGATGTTTGTAGCACTCAAGTCAGTAACTTACAGTCTCTATTTTTGCATAATAGGATTTGACTCTTAAACATTCCACTGATGATGGGAAAAGTCAGGATAATTACTTGCTGGTAAAGTGCTTTGAGATCCTTAGAAGCTATTCATTGTGTTAATATAAGACTTAACTTTTGGGCTGGAGTTGTGGCTCACTGGCAGATACTTGCCTTGAACATGTGAGGCACTGGGTTTTATCCTCAGCACCACATAAAACCAAAACAAAATAAAAATATTAAAAAATAAAAACAAAACAAAAAACCCAATTTAACTTTAGACTTTACAGAAAGAAAGACAAAGCATGTGTATGAGCACATTTTTGGTAGTAGCTTTATTCATCTTTTTCCTGTATTATAATTTTTTTTCCCCAAAAAACATCGGGATTCTTCTGTGGATTTCTCTATGGAAATCTGGCTTTTAGCTGTCACCAGGGCAGCTTTTGGAAACAAAATGATAACAAAAGCAACATGTGGTCACTTCTTTGTTGTGTCCTTCCCCCCCACCCTATAGCCTTTTATCTTTATATGTTTCTCTTTGTCTGACATTTCTGCATTCATCACCCGACATCTAGTTGCAATAAGGTATTATGAGATGGACAGCTGAGGAGATGATAGGAATACAGACAATTCAAGTTTTTCATTTCCTTTGTAGCTGGGGTTTTAATAGTTCTCTAAATCTGTATTTATATTCTCACCCAAACCCCCTTTTAAAAGAAATAGTAGTGTTTCTTCCTATCTCATTTCCCAAATGTTTTCCATTATTCCTATTTTTGCAATGTTAATAATTTTCTTTATTGCAAAGATAAATAGATTCACTTATATTCAATGAACTAACTAACAGCATATGTGCAAAGTCCTCAGAATCCCCTTTCCACAAGTCAAGGTAATTGTACTCCTAGGTTTCCTTTTTTTAACTCTATGAACAGCAGTCTTTGGAACAAGAATTCAAAAGGAGATTTTCTGATGTGTGGTTTTGTCATTTTCAAATTGTGTGGCTCCTGCTGGAGACTTAGAAATGGGGCTTGAAGCAGAATTTTTAAATGATTAACATTTTAAAATTCTTTAGAACGCTCTTAGAAAATCAATGCTGATTACATAAGAATTGCCTTTGATGAGTGATACATTTACCTTTTAAAACAATTCTGATACTTTGATTTTTACACATCATCAGAAATGATGTTATAGCACAAAGGCACTTTACGATAATTGAGATGAATTTCCCTGAGTAGATGGTGAGTTGATTTTATTCTGTCTTAGGTAGCTTGTATGTCCTCCTGGCGGGAGGTACATGCAAATGTTTGGGAGTGACACAGTATGCACAGCAGAGTCACAATTATGCAACATATTCAGTGGTTGTATTACCATGGTGTCAAAATGTCTAGCCCAGCTGTAAGGTTGACTCTACTGTCTGGTTATTGGTTGATATTTACCATCTATGCTAAGAAATATATAACTTACACTAAGACACAGTTTATTTTATGATAGATAATTCAGTTAGAATATTATCTAGGTAGCTAAATATTTCTCTGGAATAGAGTTGATAGGTTTGTACCTGAAAGGAAAGTGAGAAAGTGGGAGACCAGCGAGCTAGAAATGAAAGATGGAGACCAGGCAGAGATACTCAGTTTATTTGTCTGAGCTGACAAATAAAGACACATCTCCCCATAGATGGAGAGAGGCAGGAAAGGCTTGGGTTTGGGGGCTTTTATGGGCCAGGCTCAGGGATCAGAGCCTAATGAGTCCTAAAGCCGGTGGTTTAGGGTGGGGTTGGTATGAGGGAATGGTAATACACCTTTGGGCAGGAAAGAATGTGTGTGGTGAAGGGTTGGGTTGGTATGAGGGAGTGGTGAAACTTTCCCTGGAAAGCCCTTGGGTGGGAAAATGGCAACTGTCACTGAAGATGGCTGCCCAAAAGCTAAGGAAGGACCTTACAAACCTCTTTATCCAGCTCTGCCTTCCTTATTCTTGCTAGTTTTGGCCTATAGATTTAGGGATGCCTATTTATGAATTATTCCTCCACTGGAAGCAGTCCATACTTTAAGAACTCCATGACAGGTGGGGCCTTATATTCCTCATGCTATCCTAAGCCTAGTTTATAGTATCTAAAGTTTGTTCTGGATCCCTGTAGTCCTTGAGAGTCATGTTTTTAAAAAATCCCATTATGTCTTCCCAATTCATAATAGTAGGTTTCTAAGTTGATTTTTTTTCTTCACTTCTTGTGAAGCCTCATTTCTCTAGTACTCTAATCTGTAGATATCCGTTGCCCCATTTCTTCCTTTCCCACAGAGGCTTGGTCCATCACCAACTCCAGACTTTAAACCCCATTAAGAATTACCTGCTAACTCCAAGTATCACCATTTCTTAAAAGTCTCGGCTGCTTCCCATCCACCTTGTTTTATGCTCTGTGTTGTAGACCCCTGCAGATATAGTTTAGGCACTCTGCATTTGATCTCCTCTGAAATTCAGTTCTCCAAGCATATCTATTGTATTATGTTGTCCCTGTTCATTTATAGCTTCCTTCCCTTCTTCTATTATCTTGCTACTGAGATTTCAGTGTCTTTTAAAAATGCTGAAGTTAAAAGTATCCACTCAAGTTAAAGGTTTGTTACTTAATTCCTGGCTTTCAAACCATTGCTAGGAACAATTTGGTAAAGTATAAAAAATATGGAGCTGAAGGGAGGACTGTGTTCCATTAGTCTTAGGTTCCACTTCAGTATGCCTTGATTTCCTTGGTAATTAGAGATCTAAAGCACACATATTAAGTCTCACAGTTCTATATGTGCACTATCTGGAGTGTTAAAACATTGTTTTCAACCATGCTGACTTGTAAAGGGCAAATGGACACTTGCATGTTAAGAAACTTGAACTTACCATAATCACTTATAGACATTATTTACCTATATTCTTTTCTCTGAATCACTTATGCTGTCATTTCTATGTCTTTACTCTAAAAATTTCCTCTGATTAGAATACCATATATATTTTTTTACATTTCATATGACTATTTTTCCTTCTGTAGTTTAACTAGTATGGTGAAGCTCCATTAAGTGTTCTCCTTGGTGTTTTCAAAGACCTCTGTTCTGGCTGCTGTCTAGTACTTACCAGGGAATTACATTTGCCTCCACAATAGGCCTGAATGCAGGAAACCCACTAGGTGTCTTTATTTTCTGATGAGGTGATACTCAGTAAGTGCTTATTAAATGCAAGACTAGATCTTCTTATGTGGCAGAAGTTAGGGTTTAGATGTTTCTATCCAAGATACTTAGATATTTCTTGGTTCAAGAACTTTAAACAAAAAAATCATACATTGAAGGATTTTACATATAACTTTCTTTTACAAGAATGTTTGATTAAAGAAATAGAAATACTCTTTTGACAATGTTATCTCTGGAATTTCAGGTATCATTTCACCCTTATATTTTTGTGTCATCCATTCTTTTTCTTTCTTTCTCTCTCTCTCTCTCTCTTTTTTTTTTTTTTTTGGTATTGGGGATTGAGCCCAGGAACTCTCAGCCACCGAGCCACATCTCCAGCACTTTTTAATATTTTATTTAGAGACAGGATCTTGCTGAGTTGCTTATTGCTTCACTATGTTGCTGAGGCTAGCTTTAAATTCACAATCCTCCTGCCTCAGCCTCCTGAGCCACTGGGAGGATAAGCATGTGCCATAGTACCCAGCTAATGACATCCATTCTTAAACATTTGAGAGAATTTTTTTTAATTTCTTTTTTTTAATTGATTATGTTATAGTTAAAGCTTTGTCCCAGGGTTTCATAAACTGACTTCCAGACCACTCACGTATAATAGAATCAAGCCTTTATTGAAGTGCACCGGTGGCGGCTGACCAGAACATAAAGCTGTTCCCCTGATCAGCCCCGAACAATTGCAAGGGCACTCCTTATAAGCCTGAAAATTGCAAAAGGGATGTTCAGGGGGTCTAGCCAATGCAAGCAAGCCAGGTTACAGAAGCGGGACAGTGTAGTCAAGCGGAGGGAAGCCTAACCAATCACAGTTAGCCCAGTCACCCCAGTTACAGAAACAGAGCCCTGTTACCCTAGTTACAGAAACAATACCCCATTAGGTAGTTCAGTGTTCTTAAAGGTTTCTATAGCAAAAGGAAAAGAACATCTTGCTCCAGTCATGACTCTTCTACTTGGCATGGTTGTTTTACAGGATGAAGTCATAAAACAAAATGGAGTCACATTTGCTCCTACTATCACAATTATTTTTAGTTATATATGTCAGTATAATTCATTTTGATATACAATCATGGGATATGTCTTATTTTAGTTAGGCCCCCATTCTTGTGGATGTACATGATAGTGGAATTCACTATGTTGTATTCATGTAAATACATAAGGAAAATTATTTCAAATTCATTCCACTGTCTTTATTTTCTTTTCTTATCCACCTCCCTTCCCTTAATTCCCCTTTGTCTAATCTACTGAATATCTATTCTTCCCCTCTCTCTGCTTATTGTGGGTTAGCTTCCACTTATCAGTGAAAACATTTATCCTTTGGGTTTTTGGGACTGGCATATTTTACTTAGCATGATGATCTCCAGATCCATGTCATAAAGTCATTCTTCTTTATGACTGAATAATACTTCATTGTGTGTATATAACACATTTTCTTTATTTGTTCATCTGTTGAAGGGCACCTAGGTTGGTTCTAACTATAAGATAATAATAGGCTCTAATTTATGTTTATCTCCTTGCTAAATTTCACATTCAGATTATGAATTGGTTTCCTAATTTTGTTGAAATGTCTGTGTGTATTCTCTTGCATCTTGTTGAGTTTCCTTAAAATTATTATTATTAATTCTTTTTTTCATGCATTTCAACAATTTTCTTTTTTTTTGGGAGCCTGTTGCTAGAGAATTATTGTGTTCCTTTGGAGGCATCATGTTATCTTGCTAACTATGTAGGATATATATATATATATATATATATATATATATATATATATATATAGAGAGAGAGAGAGAGAGAGAGAGAGAGAGAGAGAGAGAGTCAGAAATACACCTTTTCAAGAAATTTAGAGTCAAATAGTTCAGTGTATATGCTTTTATC